>NC_074695.1:41477393-42077393 GCF_029448725.1 Salvelinus fontinalis
TTTTCTCAGTGGATTAATTGTTGGTGAAGAGAACATACAATTTTGTGAAACTCAAAATTCTACAAAGACCCAGGGGGAAAAAAGGACCTTATGCATTTCAGGTAAAATAACAAACCTATGTTTATATCCCAGGACAAATGAGCTAGCAACAGCAAGCTAGCTAAATGTTCATGAATGTTTCATGTGTTTCGACCTGTCTCCAAATTAACATAGTTGATTCAGAGTTCCTTTTGATATTTCAACCTGTGTGTCTGGATCACACCTGGTGTGGATGTACAAAATCAACATGCACGCAATGGCGCACACCCAATCTAGACAGGATGTTAGGCCCCATCTGACATTATGCGCTGCTTTGGTGCTCTCCGCTCTTTCTACAATTTGCATTGTTCTCTTGCAATATGTTAATAGTCTAACTACCACATATGTATTGAACATTTATGCCATGGCAAATAGGGAATGGGCCATTTGGCAAGTCACCCTGCTGTGTGCTCACTGCGCTGCGCTCTTGTCCACCGCCAGACTCCAATTCAAACCATCATTTGTGACATCAAGATCAACGATGGCTGTCAAACGTCGTTGATAGTCGATCCAATTGTAAAATCGCTCAACACTAGAGCATACAGGTCATCTTTTGGTGGTGCTGTGGTGACATTTGTCAACACGGCACCTGCAGGAACACCAGCCATTTCTACACTCTTCCCATAGATTGTACTAATGAGAAAACAGTTTGAAGGCCATTCAGACGGGTGTTTGTTAAACCCCAAGTTTGCTGAGGAACTTGAAGAGCTCAGAGGTTACTGTCTAAGAATGCTGCTGCAACAGTAAATAGGCAACATATAAATGACAAGACTGGTAAAAGGAGCAGAGGCCAATGCTGGGTGAGAAATGGTCCAAGACCACCGTAGGAATATGACTCAAAAGGTGTTGGTGTGTAATGCTACCACAATTTGCTGCCCAGGAAGTGTGTGTGTGGGCACAGAGAGATGGAGTTAGGGTAGCAAAGGGACTAGTAGAGAGCAGTGCTAACCTGATGGGACGTGGTCACCATTGACCTTGAGTGGAGTGAGGACCACGCGCGGCATCATCACAGCCTTCTTCCTCTGTCTGCCCGACTGCAGCAAAGGAGAGCAGGGGACATGGTGAGAGGTAATAGAATGCTAAGACTGATGTTATCACCAAGTCAGAGATAAAGGGGATCTTCAATACGCAATTATTTCTTATACATCATATCCAAACCTCTTCAGGGGGGGTGGGGGGTAAAACATACCTGTCTGGATCGGCTTAGTCGGGTCTGTGCCTGGGCCTCGGAGCGCACCTGTCCAGAGACTCCAGACCTACTCAGCCTGGTCTGGGGCTCTGTGGAGCAGGACGCACTGGACGAGCTCTCATCTACTGACGCTGGGGGGGGGGGGGGGGGGCAGAGAAGGGTATGGTCAGATATCAAAATTGTTACTCTTTACTGGGTTCCAACTGGCATAGTTGATAACAAATGGTCCATGGATCACATACACTGACTAGAAGGCTTTTCACACGTTTCGGTTTCCGTTATCACAATTGGTGATGGTGCGTTTATCATCTAGAATTTTTCAGCCATGCATTCAGCGACTCGCATAAACAGCAGCTCCCATACAAATAAACAATAAATGCTTCTCTTATTTAAAAAAAAAAGCACACAGACAAACACACAGATCTAGGCCAGGGATGGCAGTGTCATGTGTGCCTGTAACCATGGCAACAAACACATGCTTAAGAGAGGGGGGGGGGGGGGCTGTCTCTGATTTCCAGTTTTTGTTCAAAAAGCACTCTCGTGGGCATGCTCCTTCCGCCTTTATCACAATACATATTCCGGTGTTGTTTCGAAAGCACCTTTGAACAGACCAGTCACAGTAATTAAATAGCATTTGATTTTTGGGCTTAATAAAGACCAGGGATGTAGTGGTAAAAACAAAATGGTGGATAAACAGTAAACGGTGGTTGAGAAAATGGGCAGTGAGTCAGGTTACTTGTTGTAACCAAACTTGTAAAACGGTCCATAACTCCAATGTGTTACTTTCGGTTCTTCTGTCAAATGTGTCTCATGTCGTATACTGACAGTCTAGTAATTTGCCTGAAAAAGATGAGTAACGAACAGCAAATCAGATAACCTCATAGTGGAATAGTTGACCTATTTACCTAGTCAGCTTGTTGTTGTGCGTGCCATAAGCAGTCAATGATGCACAACATTGCTTAATGCAATCGTGGGGAAAACACATTTGAAAGAAGTTTTGATGGCCTTTGTTTATAAAAAAAAAAAAAGGGAATCCCAGCTTTCGATCGCTACCACAACTCCTAAAAATGAGCGCAAACGGCACAGTTTAAAAACGGAGTACATCAGGATGGTTAGGTGTGCTAGCGCTCCTCAATTCACAGCGAGTGCATAGGGGAGACTGGGGCTAAATGTAACACTGGACAATTCTAACAGACACCTACATTATATTCACTGTGTTTATGGGGACATTAAAAAGTCATCAATAAGTTGCTAACTAGTAACAAGATCATGTTTAGAGTTTGGGATCCAGCTAATGATTAGACCAATGGGGTATGCATATATGCAATCCTGTGCTTCAGCCTATTTATTTAGCCATTATGCTGCATCGGTTGGGCTACAGCTGATAATGCTTATTGGATTATGTATAGGCTATGGTAAAAGTAAGCCCTAAAACAAAATCTGGTATTGTGACAGCACTAGAGGCAAGTAATGTGAACTCTAACACTAATTTACAGTAGATGTAAAAAAAAATATATAAAAATTAAAAATAAATAAAAAAGGGAATAAAAAAACAATTTGTGTACATTAACCCTCCACTACATTATATCTGATGATAAAAGCATGTGGTGATCATGACCATACACACCGTCATTCTCTCCGCTGGCCGCAATCGTTTCCATGGAGTCACAGCTCTCTTGCTCCCCCCCTTCCGTTGGCCCTGCTGTTGCAGTGGAAGCGGTAGCCTGTGTAGTGGTGTCCGCTGTCTCCGCCTCTGTCGAACTCTTGGTCCACTGCAGAGCGTTCTTCTGCAGAGGGAGAGTCAGAAAAGTGACTCCTATCAGAAACGTGTGTGCATGTGCATTCTAGGTAGAGGTTTGTATGACGTTTATAATGGGTAGGGATAAGAGTTGTGTGTGCGCATGTTCACGAGATTTGGTGAATGGAGTGGGCTTGTTCCATACCTTTAAAGTGAACAGACTCATCCTGCCAGGAAGCTTGAAGAAGATGCTGTTCTTTACTCGGTCCCCCCTCACCTGGGAGTGCAGCATGGTCACCAGACAGGCCAGAGGGGCCGTGCCACTTATGGATAGAAAAGAGCGGAGGAGATGAGTGTGAGAAGCAGCACAAGTGTGAGAGACAGACAAAAAATGTGAACTTGCAAGGTAATACTATGGTATGCAAAGAGACAGCGCAACAAAAAAAATAATAACAATATTGTCCCTTTGTTATTGTGCCATCTCACCTTCTGTTTTTGTGGAACACATTGTGTATCCGACCGGGTAGAGATCATGGGGGAATGGTGAAAAATTTAAAAGTGAGTTAGACTTATTTGACATAAAACGAGCGATATTATCCTTGTACATACGTTACATATTACAGTAGAGATGTGCGTTAATTAAAAGGTGTGGGTGTGTGGTTGTTTACCTCATTTCCTTGAGTCCCTTGGTCTGGATAACATGCAGGATCTGCTTGGGCGTCATGGGGGCATCAGAGAAGTTCTCTAGAACCTGAAAAATACATTACAATAAATAATGAACATGTTAGAGCACACACAGAACATTTGAGAGTTGGGCCTAATCATAGCTCTCGAAAAAGGTGGTTAGGTTAGCGTCGCTCACGGTTGGCTGCGTGTGAACTAGGACTGACCATTTATTCGACTGGTCGATTGTTTAGTAGATAGGCTGTTGGTCGACCGAGATTTCTTTAGCCGAGCAGTAGTAAAAATATTTTGCAAATAACGTCGTATAAGACACCTGTCTGAGTGGACTGAACCATTGTGGAGGCCGTGGGGATGGCACAGTCCATCACTCTAAGACATGTTACTGAAATTGTACACTACCATTCAGAAGTTGGGTCACTAAGAAATGTGCTTGTTTTTGAAAAAAGCCAATTTTTTGTCCATTAAAATAAACAATTTATCAGAGATACAGTGTAGACATTGTTAATGTTGCATTTGTAGGTTAGAGTGTCTAGTTTGAGAAACAGACGCCTCATTACTCCTCAACTGGCAGCTTCATTAAATAGTACCTGCAAAACACCAGTCTCGACGTCAACAGTGAAGAGGCGACTCCGGGGTGCTGGCCTTCTAGGCAGCGTTGCAAAGAAAAAGCCATCTCACAGACCGGCCAATAAAAAGAAAAGATTAAGACGGGCAAAAGAACAGACACTGGACAGAGGAAGATTGGAAAAAAGTGTTATGGACAGACTAATCTAAGTTTGAGGTGTTCGGATCACAAAGAACATTCGTGAGACGCAGAAAAAATGAAAAGATGCTTGCCGCCATCTGTCTGGAGGCAATGTGATGGTCTGGGGTGCTTTGGTGGTGGTAAAGTGGGAGATATGTACAGGGTAAAATGGATCTATCACTCCATTTTGCTACACCATGGCATACCCTGTGGACAGCACTTAATTGGAGCCAATTTCCTCCTACAACAGGACAATGACCCAAAGCACAGCTTCAAACTATTTAGGGAAGAAGCAGTCAGCTGGTATTCTATCTATAATGGAGTGGCCAGCACAGTCACCGGATCTCAACCCTATTGAGCTGTTGTGGGAGCAGCTTGACCATATGGTACATAAGTGCCCATCAAGCCAATCCAACTTGTGGGAGGTTGTCAGCACGTCTGAGTCCGGCCCAACACAATCAAATCAATTGCGGTCGGACTTCCTCTAGTCATGTGTGTCTTAACTATTTCAAACACTGAGCTTGTCTGATGCTTTAAACGCACTGCTAGTTGATTTGACTAAGACACCGGATGTATCTATATATGGAAAGATGCGCATATAAAAATGTTGACCAATCGATTGGTCGAAAGAAACAGACAAAAATCGGTTGACCAAGGTAAAAAATAAATAGTCGGGGACAGCCTCGCTTGCGAAACGGTTTTCGAAACTGATATATGCTGATATTCTCCTTATCTTTCATATCAGCAAGAAAGAAACTTTCAAATAAAAAGATACACTTACTGTAGCAGATTAACACGGATCCATATGCTTTGTGTGCCTCCAGTTGACGAACTACACTTCCTCTCCATTTACGCTGACACACAGGTGATCAGAGCATGCTAGATAGCCAATTAGCACAGGTGTCCGTCTACATCTTCCTTAAACAAGCGCTGCAACATGGAGATATGGCTGTGTGGAAACACTAACCTTATAAAAAGGTGTGTTGTAATTTTACCTTTATTAAAATGACTTCGATGTTGAAAGAGACGTTCCTTATGTTTCCAAAACCGTAATGCAAGCTTTGTGTTTTAACGTTCAGAATGAGCATCAGGGCTCTAAACAAAACTCCCCCGGCCAGAAGATACCATCTTCAATAGGTGCTATAGGTAGTTAGGAGAAAGCTAACCCATTCATAGAGGCTAACTATAAATCTGTACCATACATCCAAAAAGTGAATACAGAAGCTTCAGAAATATCGGGTGCAAAATAGAAACAAAACGTGAACTCCATACCTCAAGAATGGAAGACTCAGAAAGGCAGTGCCTAAAACTTTAAAAAGCATTTATTAAAACGCTTAAAACACCTGAGTTAACCACTCAAGCTTTGTCAGCAGAAAGTGGAAATTGAAGCAATACGCTAAGACACAAATAGTACACAACACAATAAACCCACAACTAGGTCCATCACTCTAGGTGAACCAATTCATATCTATCAGGCGATGTAGCTTAATATTTTTTCTAAAGTGACATCACTATATAAACCACAGGTTACTGGGCTAACAGCCATCTCCACTCACTTAAAAATACAGTGAATTATTGATTAATTGCAATGCTGAAGATGAAAAGACCAGAGACAGATAGGTGCTTGGGATTGTGAGATCGATCCAGCGCCTCTCCGCGTGTCGCCATGACAGGATGCATGAGAAGGAACAATACATAATACAGACTGGGTAGTAGAGCGCTGCTTCAAATGAACCCAAGGACATACAAGCAGGAAATGGAACGGAGAGGAAGGGTATTTTGGTCAGGGAGAGACAAGCAGACAAAGCCTCCAAGCACTTCACCAACCACGCACGCACCCTAAAGATGCAGATCCCAATAGAGAAACAGTATGCTCCATGATTAGGTGAGTCATTGGTGAATAACAGAATGCTATGACATGTGGCAATCAATGTAACATTTCTCTTGTCCTTGTCCCAGAAGAAAATTTAAAAATAGAAAACAGTCCCTGAGGAACCAGGGGCCAGATGGTCAATAAGATAGACCTATCAGGGTTCTCTGCAATCTGTGGAGAAATAAAATAACCTGCTCAGTTATATATATATATATATATTTGGAACTGGTAAAGTGTGTGCCCCTATCTTGTTGAAGATACAACCATGTGTCCACTGCCCATTCCCATCTATCTGAATGTGTGAGCGTGCAATGTATTTCTGTGTTTCCAGCCTCTGTTTGTCTTGTGACACTAATTGGTCAGTCATTTCTGTATGCCTCAGTGAATGACAAAAGTACTTAGTTTGAACATGCTTATTTTACACACAAACCTAGCATGGCATAGCACAAGTTTCAGAACACACTGGACTCCTGTTATTAGTCTCAGCCTATACATATTGTTTATGCTCCCAAAAGCTACACATTCTCCACAAGGATCGGCAGTGACACATGGGCCGTAGCTTATAAATATGCATTCTCCGCACAGTCAAAACCAAAAATGGCACAGAGCTTTGTAGCACTTCCATGGCGTGCAGGGATGCAGATAGGCACAGAACAGTAAAATAGGGTCTGGCAACTGAACAGAGCCACATCCTAAAATGCAGGCCTGTGCATCTAAGGAACTTCCACACCCATATTAAGGAAGGAGAAATGAGCTGAAGTTGAGCTATAACGCATCTGCAGTATGCATGTACAATATAAAACACGGTAGGATTTATAGCATTGTGAACTGAATAAAATTAAATGCGTCATTAACTGCATCCAGTTCAAGATCCTCAAGAAGCACCAATGATACTGATATGAAATTCTATTTGTCACATGCGCAGAATAAAACAGGTGTAGACCTTAGTGAAATGCTTGCTTACAAGCCCTTAACCAACAATGCAGTTTCAAGAAAATCCCTAAAAAATTAAGCGATAAGAACAACAAATAATTAAAGAGCAGCAGTAAATAACAATAGCGGGGCTATATACAGGGTGTACTGGTACAGAGTCAATGTACGAGGGGCACCAATGTTGAGGTAATTATGTACATGTAGGTAGAGTTATTAAAGTGACTATGCATAGATAATAACAGAGAGTAGCAGCAGCGTTCTGGGGTGTGGGGGGGGGGCTATGCAAATAGCCTGGGAAGTCTGATGGCTTGGGGGTATAAGCTGTTTAGAAGCCTCTTGGACCTAGATTTGGCGCCGGTCAGCTTGGCCCCGGTCAGGATGCTCTCGATGGTGCAGCTGTAAAACACTGAGGATCTGAGGACCCATACCAAATCATTTCAGTCTCCCGAGGGGGAATAGGTTTGGTCGTGCCCTCTTCACAACTGTCTTGGTGTGCTTGGACCATGTTAGTTTGTTGGTGATGTGGACACCAAGAAATTTTAAGCTCTCAACCCGCTCCACTACAGCCCGCCGATGAGAATGGGGGAGTGCTCGGTCCTCCCTTTCCTGTAGTCAAAAATCATCAGGTCTCCAGGTCTCTGACCTCCTCCCTATAAGCGGTCTCATTGTTGTTGTGATCAGGCCTACCACTGTTGTGTCATCAGCAAACGTAATGATGGTGTTGGAGTCGTGCCTGGCCGTGCAGTCATGGGTGAACAGGAAGTACAGGGGGGGGACAAAGCACCGTGTTGAGGATCAGTGTGGCGGATGTGTTGTCAGGAAGTCCAGGATCCAGTTGCAGAGGGAGGTGTTTAGTCCCAGGGTCCTTAGCTTAATGATGAGCTTTGAGGGCACTATGGTGTTCAACACTGAGCTGTAGTCAATGAATAGCATTCTCACATAGGTGTTCCTTTTGTCCAGGTGGGAATGGGCAGTGTGGAGTGCAATAGAGATTGCATCATCTGTGGATCTGTTGGTGCGGTATACAAATTGAAGGGGGCCTAGGGTTTCTGGGATAATGGTGTTGATGTGAGTCATGACCAGCCTTTCAATGCATTTCATGGGTACAGACGTGAGTGCTACAGGTTGGTAGTCATTTAGGCAGGTTACCTTAGTGATCTTGGGCACAGGGACTATGGTGGTCTGCTTGAAACATGTAGGTATTACAGACTCAGACAGGGAGAAGTTGAAAATGTCAGTGAAGACATTTGGTCAGCGCATGCTCGGAGTACACGTCCTGGTAATCCGTCTGGCCCAGCGGCCTTGTGAATGTTGACCTGTTTGAAGGTCTTACTCACATCGGCTACGGAGAGCGTGATCACAGTCTTCCGGAACAGCTGATGCTCTCACACATGTTTCAGTGTTACTTGCCTCGAAGTGAGCTAAGTTATTTAGCTCGTATGGTAGGCTCGTGTCACTGGGCAGCTCTCGGCAATGCAACGCAGCCTCGCCTGGCAGTCGCAGAAGAGTGGACTGCCTCCCATTGAAATTAATGGACTTTTGCCAGATGGAGACTGTTTATAGCAGTAAATGTGCACTGTGTTAGGGCTCTGCATAACTAATGTAGGGCCTGATCATGCTGCTCAGCATAAAGTCAATTCTGAGTGGCATGACATGAACAACCTCATGACATTCCCAGTCATGTATCCCTTTTCTCTCTCTCTTTCTCACACACACCAAACACTTTCTTATTCAATATAAATTAATTTTATTTGCCTCATTTAGTAGACCTGGATATTTAGACCCCTCTACAAAGCACAGAGAATAGTGTGTATTGTAGCAGATGAAACCATGGCCGAAAAAGTAATTGACAAATCTAGAATTTTAAATGGTTAAGTACGGGTTAAGGTTAGGTAAGGACGTCCCAAACAGCACTAATCATAGAAAAACACTGTCTGTGGTGCATTTCCACACATTATTTACCCGTGTTTACCCAAAAGGCTCAGACTTTTGTTTCCATCTATGGTCCAGCACCCGCGTCTCATTGGTCCATGGCTCTTGTAGATCTGACTGAACTTTAACACATTCTCACAACTGTTTTGATTATGCGGAGGTTGTTGCTGTTCTTCACATATCCTCACTGTTAGCCCTAGCTAGGGATTATTTTCCCTGGTATAACATACGGGTGTATTCACTAGTGTAACATTGGTGCTACAGTAGAAAAGCAACATTGAGGATTTGCAGTACACAAAAACACAGCCATGATTTGTATACCATTACAGTAGCCTACAAGCTACTTCTTATCTGGCTTATTTATCAACATGGCTACATAAAAACATTTGCACGCATGCACCAGGTTAGCTATCCAAAACTATGGTGATGGCTACATAAAGACGGCTTTATCCATCTTTATATGGTTGTAGCTAGCTGCCACCTAGTTACCTAACATTAGCTAAACGGGGGGTGGAAACGTTAACGTTATGCCCCCCTGACCCTTGTTGACTCCAGCCACAGAGGGGCCTGGCTAAATGTGTTAAAATACGAACAGCTAACGTTAGTGTAATACACGTCAGCTGGGAAACAGTTTTGGTGGTTAACTAGGAAATATATATGTAGTTACATGTTCAATAAATGGTGGTAGTCTGGCTAACGTTAACTTGCTAATACAGTGAGTTATGCTAGCTAGCAAACAAAGGGTCAAACGGGAAGGCAGACGTACCCCTTAACGTTAGCCAGCTAGCTATGCGCCTGTCAACAATGAGGGTTCGTTTAGCCACAGCCACACGCGGAATGGCAAATCAAGAGAATAAAAAACGGTATTTCGTTATTAGGGGCTCAATGCATGTATTTATTCCATTGTTAACATGTTGGCAATTTAATGTTGGAGCACTCCCTGCCAGCTAGCGTTAGCGGGCTGCGTGCAGTGCCAACCAGACATACCAGACTCGGGAACAATCTTTGTTCGGTTACCGACAGTTGTTCGTCTACCCTGTCACACAGGGGCTGTCAGTACATTACAAAATTACAACTAATAATTAGTAGTATATTACCATGCGAGCCGCCTCAGCCCACGTGCGTTCCTTCTTTCTCTTCTGTTTGTCCTTCATTTCCTCCCTCTAGTAGCTAGCTATCCTCTCTCAGTTGCTCCTCCAGCAGCAGTTGCGATAGCTTCAATGGGTCAGGAAACCCCGAACTAGCAAGCTACGTTAGCTGAGCGGTTTCTCTCCGTTTCGCTAACTTAGCCTTCCCACCACGCAGTTGCTCGTTTTCTCGCTCGTCCTGTGCTCGGTAGGCACGTCCCTTGTTGAGCTAATTCATTTATATAAACTATTGTTGTTCTACTCTATTGCACTGTAACGCGACAGAAGGCTAATGAGAAGCTATCTAGTAAAAACGTACGGGGAGCGCAGTAACGAGCGAACCCTAGCAGCTACGAGCGCCTCTCGTCTGTTGAAGCTACATCTGCTGCAGGAAAACCTCACTTTGGAATGCAAGGCGGAGAGAACACAACAACGAGGTCAAGGGTCAAACACACTGCAGGAACGCAACACAAAACAACTCTCCCCACCCCCTCTCTATCTAGCCACTCTGCTACAAACCAACGCCAGTGGGAAGGAAATGACGGAGAACAAGGCATTGTGGCTCTACTATCTGCAAAATGAGCCACAATGGCGACAACATGTAACCTGCTAGAGATCTACCTGAATAAAAAATATGGAAGAATCTAAAATCAGATACCACGTTTCGATAAACAATAACGTAAATTCCAAAATTGTACTCATAGTCTACTCTTTAACTACTCAAATACGGGAACATAATGCTGCAGTGTTTACAACAAATGCGTTCTGATACCAAACTGATTATAGTCTATAATACATAGAGTACTAATAATTATGATTGTCCGTGTCCCAAAACGAAGTCACACAGAGAACATCCACATTAAAACACTTATATTCACCTTAATAAAATAGATATAACCTGTATTTTCAACAGCCTGATCCTGACACATTGTTTTGTAAACTGAGGGATGGGGCTAAGGAAATGTCACATTTGTAGATGGAACTATGAATGCAAACCTGGACAGAGAGTTTGTGAGATTGACATGGTGATATAGTTGGAAGCTATACGTTATAGAATAAAATTACAAAAACTTGAACAGTAGACTATGCAAACTTACTCCACAACTAATGCAACCTAAATCCATGTTGCTAACAGTTAAACAAAGTTCTTCATCGAGGAACTGTTAGCAACATGGATTTAGGTAGTATTACCAGATTTTGACCAGCAAATCAGATGGAAAAGATGAGCTCCCTCCATCATCTTCTCTTCTTATATAGTATCATGATATGGGGCCCATATTGTCATAAGTGTTCAAGTTTAATATGAAGTATAGTATTGCATACTAGGTCAATCAGTGTTGGTGAACCGTATTTAGCAACCACTGCAAAAGTTTGTCAAAGCGGTGTGTCTGACGTCACACTCCCATAATGCACGCGCTCTGAAACTCCAGCGCTGCACTGGAAAACCCAGGCCCTGAAAATAATAAAATAGTTTTACAAAATATCTCAGAGAAAAGGAACAAGAACCGAATACCGAAAGTTTTAAAGGTACGTTTACGCCAATTTTTAACAGAAAAGTCCCAAATATAAGTCTGCCAGCCTGATAGTAAAAATCGACTCATGCCGAGCAACTTCGTGACATGAACTTGCTGAATTTCTTTTGCAGTTTTCAAATAGTAGTGCAATATGTCTATTTCTGTTAATTACTTAATTACTATCTGTAATAATGAAAAGCTTAACTGTTCCGCTGGCTCTCACCAAATGTTCAGATTACAAAAGTGTTAAAAAAGTATTTTTTAATGTTCGTCCTTATCTTCGCACTACGTGCCACCATTACGTTTTTTTCGATCATGAATCACATTAGCTAGTCCCATTTATTGAGTTTTCTGTTTACTCTATATTCTAATTGACTAGCGTTGCGTGAATTAGATAGTCGTTTAAAAAACACATTTCTGAAACACATCATTAAAGATCATATACAGGTTGAGCAGCTGGAGTTGATGATTAACCATATGTTCGTTGTATTTAGACACTTGATTGGTTTTCAAGTGTTAATAACATACCTTGTTTTACATTGTGTTGAGATCAGAGACGGTTTTGTAGTTTGTAGAAAACCTTGGCTCATCATGCCACCAAATTTCCACAAGAGGGCACTGATCTGCAGCACTTGCACAATTATAACCATAGTTGTACTAAATCCTGAACTTCAACTTATTCAGACAGTTTTACTTTTTTCACCTGTGTAATTGCAAAAACCGCTCAACTCCATTACATTACAATTTCAAAGTAATTACAGAAGTACTATGTAATTACAGTGTTACTACCAATGACATATGTCTTTGGTTATTACACAGGTATAGGGGCAACTTAATGTCAAGTGCATTGCTTTGGGTGGGTCCTATACATGGGGTGTGTCAGGCCCCAGCTTGACTGTGGGTAATTTCATCTTACAACAACTATAGGCTGATCTGTGCTTATTTGTGCTTATATATAGGGCTGTAATCATGCAGAACTGCCACTCGCATTCAATCGCTTTTCTGGCTGGTGTGGCTGGATGAGACCTGGAGAAGAACCACACAACTTACCCAAGAATTACCCTCTGGAGAGACACACACACACACACATACAACTCACACAAGCTCAGGTACGCTCATACACATCCAGTCCGAGCTTTAACGGCTGAGTGTTTGACTCCTCTCCTTTCATCGCCCAGGCCCTATTGGGTTGCTATGGCAGCTGCTGCTGCAGAACCACCCCATCTGATAGAAGCTTGCACTGGAAAAGGAGACAGGCGGACAGACCCTCGCCTGGAGAGAATACGAAACACTCCACTAACAGCATTCAGCAGCACTCAACACCCCACTCTCCATTAAGGGTGCAGCCAAGGTTGTCAAGTTTGAAGGTCCTCTCTTAAAATATCCCATGAGTCTGCTCAGGCTTATGGCCCGTTGTCCTCTGCAGAAGACCCAGTGCCGTTCCCTCTGCTAGAAGATGTTCCAACAGAAGGAGCACCTGAAAAGCCACCTGCAGGCCCATGACGCCAACAGGCAGGTGTTCCAATGCCAGGAGTGTGGCAAACAGTACAGCACTCAGCTGGGCTACCGGCGCCACCTTCTGGCCACCCACACCCCTAGCTCCCTCTCTGGGGAGCTCCATTTCCAGGAGGGGGAGCTCACCCTGCTGGAGCAGCTAGGGAGCCACACCGACAGGCCTCAGCCACTGGAGGGTGCCACCGACGCCATCAGGGAGAGGAAGTATTCGTGCGAGCGTTGCGACCGACGCTTCTACACCCGCAAGGATGTGCGGCGCCACGCTGTGGTTCACACGGGCCGCCGGGACTTCCTGTGCCCGCGCTGTGCCCAGCGCTTTGGCCGCAGGGACCATCTGACACGCCACCTGAAGAAGAGCCACGTCCAGGAGGCCACACCCACCACCCCCACAGCCACACCTGCCCCCACCACACCTGGCCCCGTAAAGGAGGAGCAGAGTCCGCTGTCATGTGGCATGGGGCCCCCCTCAAAGGAGCCCATAGAGACCTTCCCCATGGACATGTACAGCAGCTACCCCCTGCAGACCATGTCCAATCCAGGCATGGGCCACCACCACCACTCCCTCATGCAGGTTTCCCTGTCCGCGGCCATGGGGATGGGCCGCCAAATGCCGGACCCCGCTCCCCATCCCCATTCCCACCACCACCCCCCCCAGCAACAGCAGCCTTATGGCCACATGCCCAGGTACCAGCATGGATCTACCTCATACCCCCACCCTGACACGGAGAGCTTTCTCATGGACCTGCAGAGTGGGCTGCCCCCACACCTGACCGCAGCCTCCTCCTCTACCTCCTCCTCCCCTCAGAGGGAGGTGCTCTCAGAAGCCCAGGGTGGGCCAGGGGCCGGGGACCCCCACATTCTGTCCAGGAGCCCCGCTCTCTCCTCGGCCGAGCTGTCATGCGCTGCTAACATGGACCTGGGTCCTCTCCTGAGCTTCCTGCCGTTCGGCCTGCCTCCTTACAGTGCTCATATGAGTATGGGAGGTCTGGTGATTGGCTACCCCTCTAGCTCCACCTCCACTGTGCCGCCCTCCTCCAGTCCCCTGCCTTCTCAGGCCCCAGGAGGCCTTACCTTCCTGCAGCCTCCACAACTGCACGCACCCCAGGGCCCCGGAACCCACAACAACAACCAGTTACCTCAGGGGTTCAGCAACCCTGGAATGAGCACTTCCACCTCCCTACCTCGCTACTACCAGGCCTTTCAACAGTGAGCAGCCTGATACCATGTGATCGACGTGACCTAACACCAGGCCAAGGGACACTTCAAATAGTCATGAATAAAGCCTCCGATACAATATGAGTGTTTAGAACAGGTATGGGCAAGTGAAATTTTGTTGTCTCCCTCTTGACAGGGGGGTGGGGGGGGGGGGGGTGGATTATGTTTTAAAGTTAACACATTTTGCAATGGGGCAGAGTGAAGATTTAGCAATTTTATAACACATTTCATGCAATTCTACAAATTTGTGCATTGATGCATTGGTGCATTGATCCGCAGGTCAGTTGCCCATCCCTGGTCTAAAATGACCAGAATACACAAGTGATACATACACTATATATACAAAAGTATGTGGACACCCTTCAAATCAGTGTATTGGGCTATTTCCGCCACACCTGTTGCAGACAGGTTTATAGAATCGAGCACACAGTCATACAATCTCCATAGACAAACATTGGCAGTAGAATGGCCTTACTGAAGAGCTCAGTGACTTTCAATGTGGCACTGTCATAGGATTCCACCTTTCCAACAAGTCAGTTTGTCAAATGTCTGCCCTGCTAGAGCTTCCCCGGTCAACTGTTCCAGACAGCAGATGTCCACATACTTTTCGTCATGTGGTGTATATGCTTTCAATGTGCTTGCATAAAAAAAAAAATTTGCATTACTTTTCAGTCTTTAAAAACGATGCTCATTAAGCTTTCGGTGGCAATAATTTCCATTATGACGTTGAACACAATGAACCACCTCATCAGTATTACCTCATCCGATTAAAATAAACTTGAGCAGAAGGAGAATAGGGAGTGTCTTTTAGCAACCCAAATGTTGTTTTACTGAAACCTGTTAGAAATAGGCCAAGTGGTTGCACTTTGGAAAGATCGCGTCAGGTCTATACAATGTGGACATAAGTGCCTCATGACACCTGCCACTCATCTAGATTTTTTTTATTCAACAATGTGATTTACTTTGATGACAATGGTTATGCTAGATATATAACAGCAGTTTGCTTAACATTGTACTTTTGTGTCATCATGTAATGCTTATTTATATAAAAACTAGACACGTTTAATTTTTAAGTTCCTTTGAAGAAGTTTCCTCTTCCCAGTACCCCATTCCACTTATTTGGTCTGTTCCAGACAGTATTAGCACACTGGTTCAAGTAATCAAGGGCTGGATTATTATTATAAACTGGGTGGTTTGAGCCCTAAATGTTGATTGGCTGAAAGCGGTGGTATATCAGACCGTATTCCACGGGTATGACACATTTATTTACTGCTCTAATTACGTTGGTAACCAGTTTATAATAGCATTAAGGCACCTCAGGGGTTTGTGGTAAATGGCCAATATACCATAGCTAATGGCTGTATCCAAGCACTCCTTATTGGGTCGTGTATAAGATCAGCCTTTAACCGTGGTATATTGGCCATATACCACACCTTCCCAGGCCTTACTGTTTAAGTTGACCATTTAAATTAGCTGTGCTTGTTCTGGTATAAACCAAATAAGTGGAATGGCAGGGGGTACTCGAGAGGTTTGGCAAACACCTCTTTAGAGAGTTTTACTGAAATGGGTTTCATATTACTGCATATCATTGACTGTATCCTGTATTCAGTGAAATGTCACACCGATGTCTTAAAAAATGCTACTGTTGTGCCTCTTGGATGTCTACTCTCGACTGTGTTAAAGCACTTATGACATTATGAAAGGAGAGAATTGATGTCTTAAATTTTTTTTTGTTCCTTTTACCTCAACAACATGCTCTCCTAGATGAACAGCTAAACAGAATGATGTCCTGTGGGGTTAGGGTAGGTCTATATCTTTCCAATTTACTTTGGCTCTGAGTTGTGCCATTAGATCTAAAGTGAAAATGTAGGTTTTATGAATCTAGTTGCTTTTTTGTTGTTGTTGATACAACATACAGTGATATTAATTGACCCATATTCTTTCTACCTCTATACTATTATAGTATATGTTATTTTTTTCTGCCATATTCTGTCACCGGTGTAATCTAAAAATATAACAAGAAGTGTAACAAGCAGTACGGAAAATGTTGTATAACATCTCCTCCTTGAACATTGTCTCTTTTACCAGTTCTCATGTATTATATCCTATCCTGATATGTAGATCTCTGTTCCACGCCCATGTTTATTTTATACTTGTTTGCCGCATTCCAGACTGACTACATTGCAGATGTCTGCCAGATCTCACAACACCTGGATAGGTGTTTTAAGACATCTGCCAACCACATCATATGATATAGCAATCTGATGCAGTCGATGACGTAACATGCCACCATTGGTTGATGCAATGCACCTGTCTCCAATGTAGTCGGCCTGGAACGTGACCGTTGACTACCTCAGAAAAGAGCAACTTGTTACTCTTCATATCATTGTGTAGAGTTTATTTTTGTCAGTTCAACGAACGCACACTTTAGTACTAGATTTGTTTTGAGGTTAGCTTAGCATATTGACGGAAGGATGTTAGCACAATAATTAAGTTCCCATTATATTATGTTAAATGGTGATTTTATTGTATTGAATTGCGGTGTTGCCTGCAGTAAAATGAGCTACTATTTAGGCAAACATCCCCGTTAGCTCTTAGGACTACGCTCTAGCTGTTTGTACCATCACCCTGTAGAAGAAGTTACAAAATAAGAATTGCTATTTTCATATTATCTTTGAAGCATTTTCTTATTGTCAGAATGTGAACAATAAAGTACCACATAGATTGATTTATTTTTCACTATCGAACACATTTCCTCTATAGATGTAATGTCATTTGTTTTGGCATGAATTTGCTTCCATACATTTCCACACGAAAAGGTACAAATATTAAAGGACATTTATGTACATTTTATGAGTCAAATGATGTGGCGTAGCCACTATTTAATCACACACCAGTTTATTTTACACACAGACCAAGATGAGGATCTTCTGACTGATTGTGAGGGAAGTCTTTACAAGAATGCAGTCCAACGGAAGAGGTCAGAAGCACATTTACAACATACAGTGAGCAAGGCAGGAAACTTCCCTGCATCTCATCAACTGGTAGACCAGAATCAATTTACATGAAGTTGATTGCAGTGCAAAGACGATAAAACTACTGTAATGTGAACAATGTGCCTTCTAACCACAAAATTAACCACAGTAACATGTGTGGTGTAGGAATTCTGTTGAACTGATGATCTTCTATAGTCTCTTGGCCAGGTATTTCTTCAGCAGGACCTGGGACTTCAGTACTATATTGCTGCCCTTGGCCTTCTCTGCAATGTTGTTGAGCCACGGGCGTCTTAGACACTGTCCAGCACTTATTCTGTTCTCTGCTCCTTAACGTGTTCTCAATTTGCCTACCTGGTTAAATAAAGGTTAAATAAATAAAAAAATAAAAAAATTATTAGCCCTCTGGCCAAACAGGGAAACGGGTAGAAGTATTACTATTAAACTGTAATAATCACATACTTTTGTTAATGTAGTGTATATTAGACTGGCAGCATATAAGTGATGACCCCTAAGGTCCACATGTCTGTGGGGAAGGACACAAAGTCAAAGTTGACCACCTCTGGGGCCAGAAATTCAGGGGTTCTAAAATTGAGAGCTTTCCTGAGGCCTGTATCTGATTCCCAGGAAGAAAGAACATTCATTTTTAAGGTTATCTTTGAGAGAGCTGCTACCAATACTCACAATAAAGCCCCCGACACACACACAGCTGTGGAGAAACCAGACATTACCTTCTGACCAGCCCAAAGTCGATAATCTTCACCTGATGGCCAGTGTGATTCACACAAAGGATATTATCCGGTTGTAAACATTGTAGTGGATAAATGACCCATTGATTACTTTTCACGACACCGACACATGCGTGAGTGCCTCTTTGGTTCATGGTGAGTGACCACGCAGTGCTTCAAGTGGTGATGAAAATGTGTCTTGTCATTTGTGACAGTTGGTGGTGGGCCTTAAAATCTGGTTTGAGACAATGCATATCAAGTCCACCATACTCACTTTCAGGTCGAGGTGGAGGAAGTATAACTGATGCATGTAGCTGACCCTTTCACAGATCCGCTTGGCAAACACCATGGCATCCACGTCGGTCAGCGGTGCACTCTCATCCACGATCCTTTCAAACAGCTCTCCACCCTCAACACTGCCACACACAGACAGCACGTTGACCAACTCCACTGCCCCTTTCCATTGTGTTCTTTTATTTGATGGATGTAATGCACTTTGCTTCGTCATGTATCCATATTTGTGGTGATTCTGGCTACTGTATGTATGTCTCTGAATGTGTATTTTGTACTCTAGTGTATGCTGCCAGCAAACCAAATCTCCCCTCTGGAGATCAGTAAAGTATATTCATGAATTGTTAATTTATTGATCCCTGTTAAATTAAATTATATGTAGAATGTTGGGAAGCACTACAGTGTAATGGAGTTCATGACAAGGAACATCAGAATGGAATATGAAGGAATAGTAGCAACTTACTATTCCAGAATTAACACCAGCTGGTGCTTGGCCTCAAAGACCTCGTAGAGCTGGAGGATGTTGAGATGACTCAGCTGTTTCATCGCCTGCACCTCGTTATTCACTTTTTTTCACAGGCAAATGTCAACATACAAATATGTACCTGTAAAAAATAAATATATATGTGTATATCATGTTGACATTTATCAACATGGTAAAAGACCATGCAGTGTATACATTTAACCATTCACACAATGAGGAAACCGACTCAAAGTAACTTAGCCGTGACAAGTGAGGTCCTGCCTGGCAGAGATGCTGTCCTAGGTAGTGGCTCGATGGGTGGGGCTTGGGAAATTCCCTGGCAGGTGTGGTGGCCCTTTTGCTCCAGACCTCATTTACAAGACAAAACAGAATAGTCCTCAATGGAAATTGGACACATTTCCAACAAGCCTCTCATTTTCACAATAGCATGAGTGTTGTTGTAACATCAACATTGAGAGAGAAAAATCATTGTAATTTATATCCACTTCACAGCTATTCATCTCCTTTCAAATGCTGTTTGAAACTTTAATTCATATTAATCACATGGCATTGGTTGAGACATTGAAATACAACCTTTCTGACCTGTAGTGAGCTCAGTCAAACTAAGTCTGTGAATAATGATACAATACTTCCATGTGTCATTGAACATGTTACCTTTGCTCAGGCCCTCTAAAGTCCTCTGCATTTTACTCATCCTCCTCTCCAAATTGGTAGGCCTGATCACCGACAACGACGAGACAGCCTATAGGGAGGAGGTCAGAGACCTGGCCGGGTGGTGCCAGAATAACAACCTATCCCTCAACGTAACCAAGACTAAGGAGATGATTGTGGACTACAGGAAAAGGAGTACCGAGCACGCCCCCACGGCAATTGCTCGGCCTCCAACCGCAAGGCACTTCAGAGGGTAGTGCGTAAGGCCCAGTACATCACTGGGGCAAAGCTGCCTGCCATCCAGGACCTCTACACCAGGCAGTGTCAGAGGAAGGCCCTAAAAATTGTCATAGACCCCTGCCACCCCAGTCATAGACTGTTCTCTCTAGTACATCAGGAGACGTGGAGGAGGCCGTAGGAGGGCAACAACCCAGCAGCAGGACCGGTACCTCCGCCTTAGTGCAAGGGGGTGCACTGCCAAAGCCCTGCAAAATGACCTCCAGCAGGCCACAAATGTGCATGTGTCAGCATATGGTCTCACAAGGGGTCTGAGGATCTCATCTCGGTACCTAATGGCAGTCAGGCTACCTCTGGCGAGCACATGGAGGGCTGTGTGGCCCCACAAAGAAATGCCACCACACACCATGACTGACCCATCGCCAAACCGGTCATGCTGGAGGATGTTGCAGGCAGCAGAACGTTCTCCACGGCGTCTCCAGACTCTGTCACGTCTGTCACATGTGCTCATGTGCTCAGTGTGAACCTGCTTTCATCTGTGAAGAGCACAGGGCGCCAGTGGCGAATTTGCCAATCTTGGTGTTCTCTGGCAAATGCAAAACGTCCTGCACGGTGTTGGGCTGTAAGCACAACCCCCACCTGTGGACGTCGGGCCCTCATACCACCCTCATGGAGTCTGTTTCTGACCGTTTGAGCAGACATGCACATTTGTGGCCTGCTGGAGGTCATTTTGCAGTGCACCTCCTTGCACAAAGGCGGAGGTAGCGGTCCTGCTGCTGGGTTGTTGCCCTCCTACGGCCTCCTCCGTGTCTCCTGATGTACTGGCCTGTCTCCTGGTAGCGCCTGCATGCTCTGGACACTACGCTGACAGACACAGCAAACCTTTTTGCCACAGTTCGCATTGATGTGCCATCCTGGATGAACTGCACTACCTGAGCCACTTGTCTGGGTTGTAGACTCCGTCTCATGCTACCACTAGAGTGAGAGCACCGCCAGCATTCAAAAGTGACCAAAACATCAGCCAGGAAGCATAGGAACTGAGAAGTGGTCTGTGGTCACCACCTGCAGAATCACTCCTGTTTTGGGGGGTGTCTTGCTAATTGCCTATAATTTCCACCTTTTGTCTATTCCATTTGCACAACAGCATGTGAAATTTATTGTCAATCAGTGTTGCTTCCTAAGTGGACAGTTTGATTTCACAGAAGTGTGATTGACTTGGAGTTACATTGTGTTGTTTAAGTGTTCCCTTTATTTTTTTGAGCAGTGTATATTCAAAATTTGAGATTCTTCCAAGTAGCCACCCTTTGCCTTGACAGCTTTGCACACTTTCAACCAGCTTCATGAGGTAGTCACCTGGAATCTATTTAAATTAAAACAGGTGTGCCTTGTTAAGAGGTACACCCAAGAAAGGAACAAACCAGGCTCTGAGGGGTGGCCAATCCTCTTCTGGCTGTACAGGGTGAAGATAACAGTACAGCGCCAAGATCTTCAAACTTTCATAGATGACCAGCAGGGTCAAATAATAAATCAGTGGTTGTAGAGTGCAACAGATCAGCACCCCGGGAGTAATTGTCAGTTTGCTTTTCATAGCTGAGCATTGAGTTCGAGACAGGTGCAGCAGTCGAAAACAGCACATCCAGTGAACAGGCCAGGGTTCCATAGCCACAGGCAGAACAGTTGAAAATCTTGCTCAGTTGGTCAACCTCTGGTCCTGGAGATAGTCAACACTTATATACCCAGCTCTAGTGCTGTAAGCTTCCCCCCCAGGGGGAAAAACCAGACTACCGGTCCCTGGCAGAAAAGGTTGAGAAACACTGCAATAGCTCAAAGAATTCAAGAAGTATCAGCAAATGTTGTAGTCCATTTTTATTGGCAGAAGGCTGCTGCAACATGT
This sequence comes from Salvelinus fontinalis, assembly GCF_029448725.1. Classification (NCBI taxonomy): domain Eukaryota; kingdom Metazoa; phylum Chordata; class Actinopteri; order Salmoniformes; family Salmonidae; genus Salvelinus; species Salvelinus fontinalis. The sequence continues at coordinate 41,499,215 of NC_074695.1, forward strand.
TGCAGAGACAGTCAAGACTACATTCATGTCAGGAAATTAAATACAGGTAACAAGACTTCAAAGACAGATTATGAATTTGAAGCCTGGTGTTTTAAAAGGTTAAGACATTAAGAACATGACTTTATTATACATAATTGAAATCAAAGCGACGACAAGTCAGAACAAGCAAGAAATGTACAGGCCAGTGGGAACGAGCAGTCAGGTTTTTCCAGAGAAATTTAAAGCTGAAGAATGGTTCAAACCAATAAAATAAAAGGCAGACCACAGAAGCGGCATAGAACTAAATGAAGTGTTTATATAATATACACAACTAAATCCCTTCTCATCCATCACATGCGGAAGCGATCAGAAAAGTTGGGAGACTGGGGCACAGTGAGTGTGACATTGCTCTTCTTCAGCTCCAGCTGTTTGTAATGTCTGACAGGTTGGGCTTTGTGGACCTGAGGGTCAGAGAGAGGACACTCACGTTACACTAATGTACAACCAGGGCTTCTGTTCCGACAAACCACCACATGCCCGATTAAAAACTATATTAAATGCCCTAATGAGCAATAAATTAGTTGTATCAGGTGTGTTGGTGCCGGGCAAGAGCAAACAGATTAGGGTACACAACATTTTGAAACCGAAAAGGAACATTTTAGATAAGTTCAGGTTGGCCACCCTACCCAGGTGTGTTTGTGCTGGACCGAAAGCCAGCACATCTAGAGGGAGACTGGTTAATTTCAATAGAAGTGTTTAAAAGTGGTATACGGACAACAAGCCCATACCAGGCTACAACTTAGCGCTACAGTATTTTAAGCACATGACCAACTTCTGCGGGGGCTGGTCTAAGGTCAGTGTAGTTACCTGTTCTAGGCGTAGCCTGGCCATGTCCTCCTTCTCACGCTCCTCCTGCTCCCTGCGCTGTTCCTCCTCCATGCGAGCCCTCAGCGCCTCCTTCTCACTCACCGCCCGGTCAAACTCCAACCGCTCCTTGGCACGGCGCTCTGTAGACAGCTGGAAGCCCTCTGGAACTACGGAATTATTCATGTCTTCTAAAGAGAGGCAAGTAAAAAGAGGGAGGTGAAAAGGGGTTTTGGTGGCGAGGTGTTTAAAAAAAAAAGATTGGCGTGTGGTAAAGGAAAGGCAAAAAGGTTATGAGTGCAGAAGTCCAGCTCAGCATTACCCAAACAAAGCCCACATAAAGGAGTAGGCAACCCTGATCCAGTGTTGAGACTAAGATAAACAAGACTGGAATTTGTAGTTGAGGGAAATAAATAGGCTAGAGATGAGTCTCAATGATCCAAGAGAACTGTTCAGGGTGACAAAAGTGTAGGAATCCCTTAGATAAAGGGTGGGAGGAGAAGTTGTGAGTTAGAGGTCCAACAGGTTTCCAGGACTGTTGTGGTCTATGGCCAGTGTAGAAAGAGGTGAGTGAGGCTGGTGTGATCATACTTACCCAGGACAGAGCGGTTCTCTTTCTTGGGGATGAACGGCTCTTTGTGAGTGACCAAATTTGGTCGAGCTTTGAAGGTGGCTGCCTCCGCCTGGTGCTTCTGTTCCTCCTTCAGCTGGAGAGAACAAAACAGAGGGGGTTTGGGCAGGAATAGTGCTGTGGAGGTCATGAAATTCTGTCAGCCAGTTGTCGTCATGCAAAAGACTTCCGGGCTGACGGTAATTGACCGTTAATTAACAAACACGTTTAGCATCTCCAGGCCTCCACACATACGAGCCACTAGTGCGCGCATTTGTCACATCTACATAAATACATTTCCTCCCGAGTGGCGCAGCGGTCTAAGGTATCGCAGCACTTGAGGCGTCACTACAGACCAGGGTTTGAGCCCAGGCTGTGTCATAACCAGCTGTGACCGGGAGTCCCATATGGGCTGCGCACAATTGGCCCAGCCTTGTCCGGGTTAGGGGAGGGTTTGGCCAGGTGGGGGCTTTACTTGGCTCATCACGCTCTTGTCTAGTGACTCCTTGTTGTGGGTGGATGCCTGCAGGCTGACTTCGGTCTTCAGTTGAACAGTGTTTACTCCTACACATGGGTGCAGACGGCTTCCGGGTTAAGTGGGCGGGTGTTAAGCGTGGTTTGGCGGGTCATGTTTCGGAGGACGCATGACTCGACCTTCGCGTCTCCAGAGCCCGTTGGGGAGTTGCAGCGATGAGACAAGCTCTTAATTGGATATCACGAAATTAGGGCGAAAGAGTAAAATATTTTTATATTTAAAGTAAATATTCACCATCACAACAAATACATTATTTTAGGTAGGTCTAAAGAAACATTATGAAGAAAATGTATTTCAGAAGAGAATATAAGTTGGCTATGCGCCATGCCTTAGGCTTGTTCATTTGGCAGACAAGATGTCCCTTCCAATTATTTTATAGTAAGAATTATAATTGAACTTGGCTGAATAAAATAGAAAGGATATTTTTCCCCATTCCGGAGCAAGTGGGTGCGCATATGAAGCGGCTATGTTGAGTGTAAAAGTGAGAATTTGAAACAGGTCCTATACGCTACATTAAGTTATTTGGCAACTTTAGTTGTGAATGATACAAACGTTAGATAAAAAGATATGGGCTGCATGATGCGACTATAGGCTATTGATGAGTTGAGAAAGTCAAAAAAGCCTGCACTCCGTTCCTTGCCTCAGGATGCACATGCGGTTCTCATTAAGTGATCTTATTTTCCCCCATCAGACTATTCTCAATTTAATCTAGTCTTTACTAATATGTCAAATTTGTTTCGATTTAGAATGGCTCATTATCAAATGGGCAAGACATGGTCACCCATATGTACTGGAATAGAAAATAGAGGCCACTTTCCCACCAGTACGTTTTCATGCAAGTCGGCTACTCCGGTAATGTCACTGCACAACAGGTGATATTCAGCAAACTCTGTATGCCATGGACTCCCCAGCCCTGTTCCTGCAGCAACCCAGTGCTTCAATTTGGGAAACCAAGTGAAATCTGTTCAGGAACATTGATAGTAACATGTTTTCACAACAAAACATTTGATTAAACTGTTGACAGCCCCGCTATGCACACTGGAGAAAGGAATGAAGGAGTTGTAAACTCAGCGGTGAGATATTCTGTAGCTTAAGGTAAAGCATCAGCCTATTAATGATAAATATTTGACAAAACGCCCTACTAATTGTAAGCTAAATCTGTGTCATTTAGGCTTCACCAATTACGTACCAAAGATATCTTTAATCAGTTTCTTTTCACATTTTATTGCCATGTGCAGTAGGCTGTGTATTGTATAACAATAATGTTAATTCAGGTTCTTTGAAACGACCATGTCTTCCACTCAGTTTCAGCAGGGTGAACATCAGTTTGGTGAGTTTTAAAAGCACATAGGTGTTTGATGCGATTTTAAATGTCATTTGCATTGGCGTCAGAGTGTTTAGAGGGACAATAGAGCAAGTACCAGGCCATTAGGACCTGATGACTGTTAGCCAGTTGGGTACAACTAATGCATGCCCAGAGTGCATAACATGATTAGAATTTTACTGTGGTCATGACTGCTGGTGTGGCAGTAATAGGGTCACTATAACAGCCCTAGGCAGGAAATAGGATTTTGCAAATAGTCGATGCACATATAAAAATTTTAAATAAACTTTTAAAAAACTGATTGTGCCTGACATGCAGTACTTTGGTGCCAGTCAGAAATACAGAACTCGTTATTCTATTTATAGGGCCGGAGTATGAAAGAAACGGCATGAACTTAGCCACATCTTCAGTTTGACAGCCGAGCAGGAATTTAATAAATCCAGTCAGTACCATTCCGGAGTTGTCCAGGGACCCTGCCTTGGCCTTACCATCTGCTCCCAGCGGTCGTGCTTGACAGCTCCCCGCTCATCGATGAGCAGCTTGAAGGGCTCAAGCTTGGTGGGCTCAGCCACCTTCTTCTCTGGCAGGACCACCTCATGGAAGTCCGGCAGCGGCTGGGCCTTGAACTTTGGCACCTGAGGTTCAGAATTTTTTATTGACCTGGTTACGATATCATTTTCTAGCTAAACAACTTGCAGCAAAAAGGCTTTAAATCATTATCCCAAAATAATGTTGCACCACAAATCTTAGATGCGCAACACCTTGCTCGTCACCATCTAATGACACAAGGCACAACAGGCAACTGCTCCTGTAACCCCTCTAGTGGCATTACTCATCAGGTCTACCATATTAATAGAATTTAAGGCAAACACAACCAGAGGAGAAAACTGAACACTTTTAAGGCAGTACCTCTTCATGCCTCAGCTCCTCCAGCCTCTTCTCTTTCAGCAGCCTTCTCTCACACTCCCTCTCTTCAAAGGAGAAGGGGCACACATCCATCTGGGTCTTGTCCTGGAGCTTAGGCTGGAAGGGCAGGCCAAAGTGGGGCGCCGCGTGGGCCTTGAGCAGGGCCGGGGGTTTTACCTCCTCCACCTTTCTGTCTATGCGCACCCTCTTCTTCAGGGCCCATGCAGGGGACTCTGGAACAGTGGGACACAGCACCTTCTTCTCTGGGACACCCTGTAAACCAACAGGTGTGGGTAGCCCATTAGCAAGGGCACCATCACATCATATATACCATCATGGTATTATACCAGAGCTAGAATGTTTTGCATGCAAAATACTACAGTTCTGTTCTTTGTTTGGCATGACAATACCATAAGGAGCAGATAGCAAACAGACTGGCATGTACTACCAATCCATGACAATCTAGTTAAAACTAGAGTTGGCTGTGTAGCACTCACCACCACCTCCTCTAGGATCCTGACCGGTAGCGGGCGGGAGTGGAAGGTGTGCTGCTCCTCGGGCTCCTCCGGCTTCTTACTGGCATTTCGATCCGTCAGCCTCTTGTCCATGTGCAAATGAAAGGCCTCAGGCCGCGTGGACTCCTTCACCGTGGGCTTCTTGGGGTTCAGCGCCCCCTCTAGGATTTTCCTGTTCAGCTCCAGGGCCTTGAACTTAAACCTGGAAGATACCACAGGACAGGGGTGGATAATGAAGGTTGCAAATAGAATAAGTGAAGACAATTCCTTATTCAAATTGAAACAAATCATATATGTTCTAAACAAAGCATTTCTATCCTCTTGAAGAGGGTTCAAGGTCGTTGGACCACGAATGGGCTGGAGCACCAGTAAACGTGTCGGCTTCATTGGTAGAAGTAACCCACCAAGTCGAATAACTACTATTTATAGGCCACACCGCATGCCAGCAGAAGAACAGAGTGAAGAAGCCTTAAGTGTGGACTCACTGTTGGAGTTTCTGGAGTTCCTCAGCCTCAAGCTCAGCACTGCTCTTGACTGCCGTGGGTCGGCTCCTCTGCCGGGTCATCAGCTGAGGGGTGTGAGGGTGGGTGATCTTCAGCTGCTCACTCTTCACAGGCGACGGGCCTGAAGGAGAGAATCATTGTAGTTTGCTGCCATTTTTACTTCACGCACATGCATCCAGTGAGCACACCCCAGAGCGTGGGACTGCCACCATTGCCTGTCATGTATAACAGCAAGGACTGGCTGGATTAGAGCTAATACACACCCTTCTCGTGGCTCTGTCGACTGCGAAGGTGGTAGCGGGTTGGAGTCCGTCTCTGAAACTGCTCAATCTGCTGGGCCATGGGCACGTAGGGGGCAGGGTCCTCCAGCTTCCTCTTGCTGCCAGTAGACAGGTTAAAGGGCTTGGGCACAGTGGTACCATTTGGCGCCTTGGCCTGACAAAGAAAATAATTCAGGAGATGACGTCAAGGGGAAACAAATAATCACAAATATGTCTGGGTGAAGCGACAACCTAGGGAAGTGGAAAAGTTATATATTTGGGTTGCACCCATCCCTTAAACTGCCATAGCGGCCCAAAAAAAAGCTAGCTACTTACGGGGGAGGATGGGTGCTTGCGGAGCTGAGCGGTGAAGTCCATCTCCTTGTGCGGTGGCAAGGTGCCGACCTTGACACGTCCGTCTGTCCTGAAGTTGAACTCTTTGGGTACGGTGGTGGCCAGAGCCAGCTTCTTTGGGGGCTGACCTGAGTGACGACATGATTAACCAGATGAAATTCTGCTTAACGCAGACAGATTACTCCTTCATACAATTGAAGCTACTCACTGCCTGCCATTGCAGCCCTGTAACTGGCCTCGTTTCTCTTCCGCTGGTCAGCCACTTCCTTCTGAAGAGCCTTGATGCGCTCCATCTCCTGCTGCTCAGAGCTCTTATGCCTGGGGTTGACATACAAACGTTATTACACAATTTAGGGATATTAACCTTCAAATGCAGTGTTCCACAATCCTGGTCCTAGAGAACCACTGGGTTTTGCAAGATTTTGTTCTAGCCCAGTGTCAATACTTGATTAGTTGAATAAGGAGAGTTACTGCTAGGGTTATAACGCTGAGTGATGGGAAATGTAACCAGTCAAATGCCTTAACGTATCCACGGATTAAAGGACTGACAGTCTTGTCAGCACCAACATCAGGTCATGCATGCCTCCTTTAATTAAAATCGATGAGTGATAGCAGTATGACATACTGTGTGGTGGGGGCCGCTGCAACGTGCCGGGCCTGCGTGGCTGCTCTGGGGTTGAGTCGCACGGCGGTGCGGACACTAAGACTGCGCCTGGGGGGCAGAGATGAGCTCCTGGCAAATGAACAGACCAGGACAGTCTGGTTACTTTTGTTCACAAGACAATTGGTCAAAGTTCATTATTAAAGATGGAATCTGCAGTAGGGAGAAACAGCACCACTGCCCAGGCATTATTGTTTTGTTGACAAAGCAGAGGTGGAGAGCGCTGCATGCGAAAAACTAATAGAGTGATACATTCACCAACACCCAAAATTAATTTCATATTTCAAACCCAATAGTGAATAGTTTGGACCATGCTAAACAAGCCCTCAAAATACATTTCCACCATGGTGGGAGGGGGAAGACAAGGTACTCTAGTTGTTTAACTTCGACGTGTTGATGAAATGTTGTGTTTTTTTGTGCGTTTTTTTTTTTTTTTTTTTTTACAGCAGTAGGGTTTGAGCTGTAAGCAGTAAGATGAATTGCTGTCTCTGCCAGGACCACATCCAGGGCTAGATTGAATAATTCCAGGCACATTGTGACAGAGGGGAGGATAGTGAAAATGTATAAGTTCACTGACCTTCTCTGCTTCTTGACAGGTGGTGGCACTTGAGGGGCGGTGTGCCGTCCTTCCTCATTGCAGGCTGCCTCTTTGCGCTTTGACACCCTTCAGTGGAGAAAAAAAGTGTTATATTACCACTTAGAAACATACAGTTGCTTGGTCTAATACTGACCAGATAGGTCAAATACAATAGGAACTTAATTTAGTCCTGGACTGGTCTGTAGCTAAACAGGTTGATGCTGGTTATAGAAGAAACATTACTCTAGCATTATAACATTTTGCCATCTTTCCTTTCCACTTGAAATGGACTCATAAAACAAATATTCCAAACACCCATGAATGCAGCAGGGTGGCTGCAATCGGGTTCTTCAAAAAGAACCACATTCCTTAGTAACTAAATTTAACCAATGTAGAGCCTAAGAACTCTCAAAGAGATGTCAGCTGAGCTGAGTGTTCTAGAAGCATCATACCTGCGCGGTTGGGCAGGGGGTCCCTTCCTTTTCGGCTGGGCAGCTCCCGGAGCTGGCTTATTTCCCCAGGAGGTGACAATGTTGGGGAGGGTAGCTGAGGACATGCTCGGGGCATCTGCTGTGGTGGGTCCTGAGGAAGTACTTGGGGCCTCTGCTGTGGAAACAAGAATATATATCACATTACACACAGGTCAGTCCAACTTGTGAATGTAAGTGTGAAAACACCCAGGATAATCATGAAATTGTCTAAAGTACCAACCTGAGTTAGAGTTGTTTTTCACCCTGGGAGATACAATCACCCTGGGCAAGTGTGTTTCAGGGGTCATTCCAAGTGGTATATTGTTTCTGTTTGGGGTGGCAAGGTGGCCAAACATTCCCCCACCCTGGCCAGCACATTGGTCTGCAGAAAGTCACACAATTCAAGAATAAAGTGCAAATTCAACAACTTTGCAAGTTACAATAGGTGATAAAGCATTTAACACCCAGACCCCCATTTGTCAGCGTGCTCCAATATTTAAAAATGCATACATTAATCTTGGGAAGATCCATCCTTACACAGCCCATGGGAATTGTAGTCGTTGCCTTACTAACAACCCCGTATTTCCTCCAAAATACGTTATAATATTGTGTACAAGCTTGCGAACATATCTTACCAAACCAAATGTCTGCGTTGTCCTCCGTATCCAATGCTTTGAAATCAATGACATGTGACGGTGCATCAAATTCGTAGTGACTTGCCGATTCACTCTGCGCCATCTCACCATCCATTTCAGCAGCTGTCTGTAGCTGGTCTCCTAACAAGCAGATGTTGATGACCGGAGGCCAATTGTTAAGATGGGAGTTAGTTTTCAAAACGTATCAGTGGCTAACTTCGCTAAATTAGCGAGCAAAACGTTACACTTTTCCCCCATGAACACATTTAACTGCGTAGCGACAATATAGATATACAGTACTTTAACATAACAAGCACAAGAGAGCCATATAAAAACAAAATACCAGAAATGTTATCGTTATTAGCCACTGAAGCTAGCTACAGTGGCTAACGTCGGGGTACTAGCTAGATACTGTACTGTTGATCCAAATTATCTGGGTATATTATGAGATAAAAAAAATGTTAACATGTTCATATAAATAACCTACATTATATCATACCTTTTAAACGTGTATCTTAGAAACACAACCAAGCCGTAGTGGCAATCCCTTGAGCCGTCAGTTAGCTTCAGTGCTGAAATAACAAAATAAGGTATGGCGTTACCGTTTAAATTTCCTCCCCATTTGAACCAGCCAATCAACAGCCTCTTCCAGAGCAATTGGTTTTCCATTGGCTCAACATGCCTAGATTACGGCATTCTCAAATTATATTTCCTGCCACGTGAGGACTTTCTGTAACAATTCTGAATGCTCACATTCTTACATTTTCATTTGGCTACATTTTACTAATTTAGCAGACACTCTTACCCAGAGTCAACTAATATCAACAACAACAGATGAAAGGGGAAATCTTTGACCATGTTCTTTGAAGAGCATCATTTTTCATCATTCATTTATCAACAATGTAACAAATTTAACTCGATGGGCAATCAACTGTAAATAATAAATGTGCATTTGCACAGCATCATGCTCTGTAGGCTTAATCTTTATCAATTATTAAATAAAGTAGCAATTTTTTGGCATGTTAGGCCTACATATTTAGGCCTATGCTATGGTCTAACTTCAAAAAATGATATGGATACAAAGGTTGAAATAGACTTGGGTCTTTAATCAACACTCAGTGCAAATAATATTCTTCAGATGTAAAGAAAAAACATGATTCATGTGCATGTTACAATAATGCATTCATTAATCGTAATCAACAATAATAAGTAACAATAGTACAAATACATTTGATAAAAACATATGATATGTAGGCACAACACTGATGTCTGCATGCAGGACATTTCAAGCTTTTGTTCAATAAAGAAAGTCAATACAACTGGGATGGGTGGGGTTGGAGTGAATACGCCTTCCTTCGGAGGGTGCTACATTTTCTGGATCATGACCTGAAATTTACCTGTGTAGAAATAAACAATATGTCAGAAGGATAAAAGTACTGTATATCCCAAGATCATTTTGCTCTTCCCATACCAACATCACACACAACATACTGTATCAGTCTGGGCTGGCTGATGTTTTTGGTTGGTTGTTGAGTAATGGTTGGCGCATGGTTATGCTTGAGAATCATTATAGCTCTGGATACCTGTAATAAGTCTAACTTTCATTAAACTGTTTACAACCCTGGATGGCTTGTTTATGGAGGAATGTGTGGTTAGATGTTTAATAGGTTTCTTAATTCACAAGCTCTCCCAAAGAGAAAAGTCTTCCTTACAGGCAGGCATAACGGACACCTCTGCTGTGACAATACTCTTCACTCCCAGGTTGGAAAGCCCTCCTCTAACCAGGCCACATGTGAACGCCAAATACTGCAATGACAGGGGCAGGGAGAACCATTCATGTGGTGAAAGTTGCCCAGGTACAAATAGTGCTTGACAAGTGAGTTTTTCCCCATTATGCTTCCTCACCTTTGGGGCATGCTCCAAATACTGTTTACCGGCAGAGAGCTGAGTGAGTAACCGGAACTTGTTATCCTGCAGGACATAAATACCCTGAAAAATAATCCACAGAAGTCAACACTACATGAAAAATTACAATATATTCAGTGAAAATATTTGACTGCATAATATTTCCACGAGAGGTGGTGATTGAAGTGCAATTGGAAAATGTAACCTTACTTGGTGGTTTGTTCTTAGGTTGTCAATTTGCTTTTTGAAGACACAGGTCCAGAAGTCTTTGCAGATGAATTTCATGACATCAAGCTCATCTTTAAACCGTGCTGTGTCTTTGGTGAACCTAAAGAAAAAGAGTATGTTCACCATGATGTTTTTCCCAGGGCCGGCTCCAGACAGAAACAGGTACTTAGGGCCCCAGACCGCAAGGGGGCACCCAACCCAGGGCAGCTATCTAAACTTGTAGTAATCATAGTCGAATACCGACCGGTCATGCAGGGCACGTGCCCAGGGGTCCTGACCTCCAGCGGGCCCCTATTGATTTTGTTAGTTACGCTCACTCAGATATCATTAACATGGCATAAATCAATGCAAAATGTGTAGAATTGCAGGAAATTAGACTTAAAACTGAAATGTCTCTCCGGCCAATGGCAAAATGTGTAGAACTGCAGAAAACTTGACTCAAACCTGCAACTTTCATATTTTATTTATTTTTACTCAGTCAGGGTCTCAACTTACTGTTGAGAGTTAGAATACACAAGGTGCAAGTTCAAAATGTGGCTGTGCATCAGACATTTTTATCTTGTTATGTCAGTCACTAGCTAGGTTTCCATCCAGTTGGATACAGATTTTCATACAAATATTCTAAAATCTGCATAAAAACAATATGTGCATTTTCCCACCAGAGATGTGTTCCCATCGAATTGACATGTTGCAGATAAAAGGCTGTGCGTGATGACGTAATGCATATAAAAATAAATTTGCAGTTAAATTCCCATGTACAGAATAAAAATTAAAGTTAAATTGGTTTCTATCGCATTTTCAACTTTACTGGTGGTTTTCTCACAAAAAAATGGTGTTTTATAGCGTGTGCCCACTTTGGTACTGGCACGTGCGCTCTAGCCAACAGCGCTACCTACACGCTGTTGGCTAGAGCGCACATACAGCCTACATGATGAGATTATTATAGATAAAAGGGCAAGATTATTTTTAGTTTTCAAACGGCAGCCAAGCATCGATTATCATGTAACCAGAAAAATACCCTCGATATTTAGTGGAAAGCAGCATCAAGCTCATCACCTTGCACTTCCACCACCCTGAAGTTCATCATAATTTATTTAATCTCTAGCCTAATAAACTGCATGCTTTCCCGAAGAGTCATAGAAGAGCCATTACCATTGACAGATCAGTTTGGAAAATATCACCCTTGGAGATAATTTGTGTTTGGTGATGTCAGTGATTATTCTAATAATTGGAGGTGGTCACAGTGGTAAACAACAACATTAATTATCCTATTAGTATCAATAAATAAACTAAACAAACATAGTGCTTCAACAAACCTTTCTATTAGTCCCTGACCCACCCGGAATCCCATATTTTCCAGTTTGGTAATACATCTCCCATTTTCCTAAAGGATATGAGGATAAAACAACATAATTAGTTATTATGCACACACATTCCGTATGTTCCAATACCATACAAAAAATCTGGCCTCACCATTTCCCCATGTTCAGATGATTTGTATATATACTGTATCACCTCATTGTGTAAAAACTGAAAAAGGGCTTCGTCTGCCATCCTTGGTTATTCCCAAACCTATCAAACACCTCTGGCTAGTAAGGATGACGCCACCCTAAATGTTATCAGTATTCATATATAGATATTTTTTATATATATAACGTTATATATATTCGTCTTTGAATTTAGGGATGTGTGTTTCTACAGTTACTTAATAATGTAGAGCAAAGAACACAACCTAATCGAAATTTCTATGAATCCACGAGTATTTAAGCCAACATTTTTTTCTAACTAGCCGTCAATAAATTAATATTATTAAATATCTCAACTGAGTCGTGAGACGTAAAGATTTAACGACGAGACATGAAAATAAACATCTAACAGAGGTCCTTCTTTCACACTAGCAAACAGTCGGCCAAAAGAATGCCTGAACAGGAGGCAAAAAAGACAAATAAAAATGATGAATATCTGATTATTACATTCCTTATTATTTAACAGTTCATACGTTTAAAAAATGTCAGGGGATGTATGTGTTAATTAGACACGAGAAACATTGTGGCAATGTGGGCAACAACGTTACAAAAGCATATATGGGCTACTTCCATAGAGATAGATAGAGGACTCATCTTTGTATCTGTGCCATTGTAGCGTCTGTGATAGCATCAAATCAAATCAAATTGCATTGGTCACATGTCCCGAAAACAACAGGTGTAGACTTTACCACGAAATGCTTACTCATGAGCCCATTCCCAACAATGCAGAGTTAAAAAGTAAGAACAATATATGCTACAGTATGTACAAAAGTGACTAGACAATCAGGATAGATAATAAACAGAGTAGCAGCAGCGCACGTAACAAGTATGAAAGTCTGTCTATCGGTGTGTGTGTGTAGTCAATATGTATGTGTTTTGTGTGTGTGAGCATATGTAGGTATAAGTGTGTGACTAGAGTCTAGTGAGTTTGCAGATAATCAGTGCAAATATCATAATAAATAATAAAGGGGGTCAATGTAAATAGTCCGGGTAGCCATTTGAAGTGATGTTCATCAGGCGGATCCCTATTTTTGAACACAAGCATGGTACCAATAATTGCTTCTATTTCACCAGATGTACAGTACCAGCCAAAAGTTTGGACTCACCTACTCATTCAAGGGTTTTTCTTTATTTGTACTATTTTCTACATTGTAGAATAACAGTGAAGACATCAGAACAATGAAATAAAACATATGGAATCATGTTGTAACCAAAAAAAGTGTTAAACAAATACAATTTTATATTTGAGATTATTCAAAGTAGCCACCCTTTGCCTTGATGACAGCTTTGCACAATCTTGGCATTCTCTCAACCAGCTTCACATGGAATGCTTTTTCAACAGTCTTGAAGGAGTTCCCACATATACTGAGCATTTGTTGGATGCTTTTCCTTCACTCTGCGGTCCAACCCATCCCAAACCATCTCAATTGGGTTGAGCTCGTGTGATTGTGGAGGCCAGGTCATCTGATGAAGCACTCCATCACTCTCCTTCTTGATCAAATAGCCCTTACACAGCCTGGAGGTGTGTTGGGTCATTGTCCTGTTGAAAAACAAATGATAGTCCCACTAAGCGCAAACCAGATGGGAACTCTAAATAAATTTAATTCTAAATAAATCACTGACAGTATCAGCAGCAAAGCTCCTTCTCCATGCTTCACAGTGGGAACCACACATGCGGAGATCATCCGTTCACCTACTCTGCGTCTCACAAAGACCCAGCGGTTGGGGCCAAAAATCACAAATTTGGACTCATCAGATGTCCATTGCTCGTGTTTCTTGGCCCAAGCAAGTCTCTTCTTCTTATTGTCCTTCAGTAGTGGTTTCTTTGCAGCAATTAGACCATAAAGGCCTGATTTACGCAGTCTCCTCTGAACAGTTGATGTTGAGATGTGTCTGTTACTTGAACTCCGTGAAGCATTTATTTGGGCTGTAATCTGAGGTGCAGTTAACTCTAATGAATTTATCCTCTGCAACAGAGGTAACTCTGGGTCTTCCTTCCTTGTTGCGGTTCTCGTGAGAGCCAGTTTCATCATAGCGCTTGATGGTTTTTGCGACTGCACTTGAAGAAACACAACTGACTGGCTCAAACGCATTAAGAAGAAAATAAATTCCACAAATTAGCTTTTAACAAGGCACACTTGTTAATTGAAAGGCATTCCAGGTGACTACCTTCAATAAAAAATCTATAAAAAATATATCTAATGAACACGTGTAGGTAGGAACTCTTTTCCAGATGCGTCGGGCGCGCGGTGGACACCGACCTGCTCTTTTTCCAAGCATTAGTGTAGCCAGTTATATTTCTCCGGTCATGTTTCTACTCGTTATAGGAGTTAAAAACATCATAAGGTAGTTAATTTAAACCGTTTTATAGCAATTTATATCCGTTTAGTGCGATTTTGGGACATTTATTTCTGAGACACTGTGAATCTCTGGGCACGGTTCCAGTTCATGCCGAACGCAATGGGCATTTCTACATGGCAAGAGGACAGCTTTCGACCAAAAGACGATTAGACCCAAGAAAGGATTCTTTGCCCAAGATTCTGATGGAAGAACAGCTCAAAGTAGGAACAATTTATTATGATAAATCGTGTTTCTGTCGAGAAATGTTAATCGCTTATGACGCCATTTTGTTTGACGTAGCTTCGCTTGGCGCAAACTGTATTGAAAAGTAAGGATAATTTAAAAAATGTAAATCAGCGATTGTATTAAGAATTAAATTGTCTATCAATCGCTGTCCACCCTATATTTTTTAGTCACGTTTATGAGTATTTATGTATACGACTAGATCACTGTCTAATATGGCGCACGACATTGTCTGACCAGCTGGGCAACTTTTGTCATTGTCTAACCATGATTTTGGTGGCTAAATATGCACATTTTCGAACAAACTGTATATGTATGTTGTAATGTGATGTTACAGGAGTGTCATCTGAAGAATTCTGAGAAGGTTAGTGAAAAAATTAATATATTTTGGCGATGTTTACGTTATCGCTCTCTTTGGCTAGAATCAATGCTCTGGTAACGTTTGCATATGTGGTATGCTAATATAACGATTTATTGTGTTTTCGCTGTAAGACACTTAGAAAATCTGAAATATTGTCTGTATTCACAGGATCTGTGTCTTTCGATTAGTGTATGCTGTGTATTTTTACGAAATGTTTGATGATTAGTAATTAGGTAAACCCGTTGCTCTATGTATTTATTCTAGTCCATTTGTGACGGTGGGTGCAATTGTAAACTATGATATCTACCTGAAATATGCACATTTTTCTAACAAAACCTATCCTATACCATAAATATGTTATCAGACTGTCATCTGATGAGGTTTTTTCTTGGTTAGTGGCTATCAATATCTTAGTTTAGCCGAATTGGTGATAGCACCTGATGGAGTAAGAAACTGATGGAGTTAGAAAAGTGGTGTCTTTTGCTAACGTGGTTAGCTAATAGATTTACACATTTTTTCTTCCCTGTAAAACATTTTAAAAATCTGAAATGGTGGCTTTATTCACAAGATCTGTATCTTTCATTAGGTGTCTTGGACTTGTGATTTAATGACATTTAGATGCTACTATTTAATTGTGACGCTATGCTAGGCTATGCTACTCAGTGTGGGGGGGTGGGGGGTGATCCCGGACCCGGGGTAGATACTCGTGAAAGGTTAACTAGGCAAGCCAGTTAAGAACAAATTCTTACTTACAATGACCGTCTATACTGGCCAACCCAGACCCGACGCTGGGACAATTGTGCGCCATCCTATTGGACTCCCAATCACGGCTGGTTGTGATACAGCCTGGAATCAAACCAGGATGTCTGTTAGGGTTCGGGAGCCCAAGTAGTGCATGTTGACAGAATGCCAAGAATGTGCAAAGCTGTCATCAAAGGGTGGCTACTTTGAAGAATCTCAAATATAAATATCTTTAAATTTGTTTAACACTTGTTTGGTTACTACATGATTCCATATGTGTAATTTCATAGTTTTGATGTTTTCACTATTATTCTACAATGTAGAAATTTGGTAAAAATAAAGAAAAACCCTCTAATGAGTAGGTGTGTTCAAACTTTTGGCTGGTACTGTATGTCCTTGAACCGATTACTTTCAAATCACACACAGACAAAGTTATAAGGATAATTTAGTTGCTAGCCTACAGTACCTTGGTCGGGCCTTCTTCTTGAGATACTCCATGAGAGGGGGATGCACTGAGCCAGCCTGCAAAGTCACTTCCTAGAGTAGCTCAAACTGCGCATGCAAGGTTTCCAAAAACTCCTCCATGTAGCAAGATGACACTTCCTGATCATTAAATGCGCCACTGAGCATTCTCATAGGAAACAATGGGGTGACGTCATCGATGCCTTCCTCCTTCCTTCCATATTTTTTTACAGTCTATGGGTGGAAGCCCTCAATGGCGCTGCCCATGCTAATACAGCCTTTTGGCCACGAGAGACCTCTATCATTCTCTATAGCTATGTCCAAATAGTTTTAACATGGTTCTCTGCATACTAGGTTTGGTTTGCTCCTAGTCGAAGTGAATGTCTGTACCTCACATGCTCTTGACCTTTGATTGAAAATAGTACTATTTGTCCCTCTTTAGACACTGTAGCCAGTATACTTCCTCAAAATAGTCTAAATTAATCTAAGATAACTCTAGAAATCTGTAATACATTTTTATGTTTTTGCCAAGGAGGTCTTAGTTGCGCAATTTTACATCTAACTGAGATGTTTGGTGCAGTATTTCTCAAGTGAAGAAATGTGCATGAAATCAAGCTGTCTCTCGTTGAATCAGAACAAACACTTCTTCTTCTCCTACTGCTTCTTCTTCTTTTTGCTATTATGGCAAACAGATATTATAGGTGCATGCCACCACTTACTGTATTGGCTGTGTATCAGCCTACTATTCTGCAGTATGAATTCACTAAACTTTGTGAAAGAATTTCCCTATCATCTAACCCTGCACTCATTAAAACCTCCCCACTATTCCACTACTTTGGCCCTATCTAATCCTACTCCAGGCCAGCAGCCTGGGCGGATGGGACACTATCGTTCTGTCACGATCGTCTTGACGTGAATGAGAGGACCAAGGCGCAACATGACTTGAATACATCTTCTTTTATTTACAACGACGAAGATGAACACGTAACACTTATACCAACTAACAAAAAACAATAAACGATCGTGAAACTTAAACCGCAAGTGCACACACAAACTACTTACGTTCGACATATACAATGACCCACAAACAGCTAAAGCCTATGATCGCCTTAAATATGGTTCCCAATTAGAGACAACAGAAACCAGCTGTCTCTAATTGAGAACCCATTCAGGCAACCATAGACTTTCCTAGAAAACTCCACACAACCATAGACACAACTAGATACATACACTCAACACAAACCCATACACTACCACCAACCCCCCTCTACCATATAATACCCCAAACACACACATACCCCATGTCACACCCTGACCTAACTAAAATAATAAAGAAAACAAATAATACTAAGGCCAGGGCGTGACATAACCCCCCCCCCCCCTTAAGGTGCGAACTCCGGGCGCACCAACCCATAGTCTAGGGGAGGGTCTGGGTGGGCGTCCTTCCACGGCGGCGATATGAGGAGCTAGCTCGGAGGCAGGAAAAGGATCTGGGCTACACTACGTGGGAGGAGATCGACAGGTGGGCGATCAACCCAGGGAGAGTGCCGGAGCCCGCCTGGGATTATCTGGCGCAGTGTGAGGAGGGATACCGGCGGATGGAGGCAGCACGACGAAGCGGTAGGAAGCCTGTGGGAAAACCCCAAAAAAATCTTGGGGGGGGGGGCTTAAAGGGAGAATGGCGAAGTCAGGTAGGAAACCTGCGCCTACTCCCTGTAATTACCGTGGAGAGCGAGAGTACGGGCAGACACCGTGTTACGCAGTAGAGCGCACGGTGTTTCCTGTACGTGTGCATAGCCCGGGGCGGGTTATTCCACCTCCCCGCACTGGCAGGGCTAGATTGAGTATTGAGCCGGCTGTCATGAAGCCGGCCCTACATATCTGGCCACCAGTGCGTCTCCTCGGGCCGGTTTACATGGCACCAGCCTTACGCATGGTGTCCCCGGTTCGCCTACATAGCCCGGTGCGGGTTATTCCACCTCCCCGCACTGGTCGGGCAACGGGGAGCATTCAACCAGGTAAGGTTGGTCAGGCTCAATGCTCAAGGGAGCCAATACGCCTGCACGGTCCGGTATTTCCGGCGCCACCTCCCCGCCCCAGTTCAGTTCCACCAGTGCCTACACCACGTAACAGGCTTCCAGTGTGTCTCCAGAGCCCTGTTCCTCCTCCACGCACTCGTCCTATGGTGCGTGTCTCCAGCCCGGTACCACCAATTCCGGCACCACGCACTAAGCCACCTGTGTGTCTCCAGAGCCCTGTACACACTGTTCCTTCTCCCCGTACTCGTCCTGATGTGCGTGCACTCAGCACGGTGCCACCAGTGCCGGTACCACGCACCAGGAATATAGCACGCTTTGAGAGTCCAGTATGCCCTGTCCCTGCTCCCCGCACTAGGCTTGAAGTGCGTGTCCCCAGTCCGGTGCCTCCAGTTCCGGCACCACGCACCAGGCCTACAGTGCGTCTCAGCCGGCCAGAGTCTGCCGTCTGCCCAACGGCGCATGAACTGCCTGTCTGCCATGAGCCTGCAAAGCTGCCCGTCTGCCATGAGCCTACAGAGCCTTCCGCCAGACAGGAGCAGTCAAAGCCTTCCGCCAGACAGGAGCAGTCTGAGCCATCCATCTCCCCAACGCCGTCTGAGCCATCCGTCTCCCCAGCGACGTCTGAGCCATCCGTCTCCCCAGCGCCGTCTGAGCCATCCGTCTCCCCAGCGCCGTCTGAGCCATCCGTTTGTCCTGAGCCATTAGAGCCGCCCGTCTGTCCCGAGCCGTCAGAGCCGATAGTCAGTCAGGAGCCGCTAGAGCCAGTCGTCAGTCAGGATCTGCCAGAGCCGCCAACCAGACAGGATCTGCCAGAGCCGCCAACCAGACAGGATCTGCCAGAGCCGCCAACCAGACAGGATCTGCCAGAGCCGCCAACCAGACAGGATCTGCCAGAGCCGTCAGTGAGCCATGAGCGTCCAGAGCCGTCAGCCAGCCATGAGCGTCCAGAGCCGTCAGCCAGCCATGAGCGTCCAGAGCCGTCAGCCAGCCATGAGCGTCCAGAGCCGTCAGCCAGCCATGAGCGTCCAGAGCCGTCAGCCAGTCATGAGCTGTCCCTCAGCCCAGAGCGGCTATTTATTCAGAACTGCCCCTCAGTCCAGAGCTGTCTCTCTGTCCGGAGCTGCCTTTCAGTCCGGAGTTGCCCCTCTATCCTGAGCTACCTCTTTATCCTGAGCTACCTCTTTATCCTGAGCTATCCCTCTGTCCTGAGCTATCACTCTGTCCTGAGCTATCCCTCTATCCCGGTGCTGCCCCTTGTGTCGATGTTACCTAAAAGATTTAGTGGGTGTAAGATGAGGGTGGTCATTGGTAGGGGGAGATGTAAGCTGGGAGTGACTATGGTGGGGTGGGGACCTCGCCCTGAGCCTGAGCCACCACCCTGGTCAGATGCCCACCCAGACCCTCCCCTAGACTTTGTGCTGGTGCGCCCGGAGTTCGCACCTTATGGGGGGGGTTATGTCACGTTCCTGACCTATTTCTGTTAGTTTGTTGTATGTGTTAGTTGGTCAGGACGTGAGTTTGGGTGGGCATTCTATGTTTTCTGTTTCTATGTTGGTTTATGGGTTGCCTGGTATGGCTCTTAATTAGAGGCAGGTGTTTGGCGTTCCTCTAATTAAGAGTCATATTTAGGTAGGTTGTTTCACAGTGTTCGTTGTGGGTGGTTGTCTCCTGTGTCTGTGTTTGTCGCACCATACGGGACTGTTCGGTTTGTTTGTTCATCGTTATTTTATGTGTAGGCTATTTTCCCTGTTCGTGCGTTCTTCGTGTTCATGTAAGTTCGTCGTCCAGGTCTGTCTACTCCGTTTGTTATTTTGTTATTTAGTCAAGTGTATTTCGTTTTCGTGTTTTTCCGTCTTTACTTTAATAAATATTATGTCTTCACAATCCGCTGCATTTTGGTTCCATCATTACTCCTCCTTTTCGGTTGAAGAGGAGGAGGACCGCCGTTACACGTTCAAAACATCTTGTAACTCTTCTGCAGTAAAATCTCGTACACCCAAGTGCTTGTCTGCAGATTCCAACACAACATCTATCCTCTGGGCTTGACGTACCATTCCTGCAGTACAATTGACAACCATTGCCATGAACACCAAAAAACAAACTGTTTCCTATCAATCTCTATTGGCCTAGGCCAACTCACAGGGATCCATGTAGGATCCCTCACCCTGGACCCATCTTCCTGTACTACTTTCTTTACTGCCTCAGCATACAACACCTTCTACACTACTCTGATCCTAGAAACCTCAACCTACCTTTCTCTCACCGGACACCTCTGATCTCCAGCACCGATTGTACACATTCCTTTATCTCATGTCCTCCTGCACACTTCTCACATCTAGGAATCTCCCTCCTACACACTGCTGCCACATGACCATAAGCTTGACACCTAAGACACCATAATCGATTCGGGACAAAAGCTCTCCCGGGATAACTGACACATCCGAACTTGAAATTATCTGGTAAAGACTCTGCCTCAACTCAGCAGTACAGACAGTGTCTTCTCTGGTTCACCACGCTCTCCACCGGGTCTGCGTCACACCAAATGGTTGGCGTCACAGAGACCTGGAATTCTGAACTTCAGTTGATCCTGCTCAACACTTAACGCCACTCCAGTCATCACTCTTTCTGGACGGCAGAAACGCAAAAAATCAACACGATTCCCCTTCGAGTGACTTTCACATTCCCAACATACCCCAACCTCTTCTCCACCCAACCTGACACCGCATATGGATCACAGGAGGTTGGTGGCACATTAATTTGGGATGACAGGCTCGTTGTAATGACTGGAGCAGAATAAGTGGAATGGTATCAAATACAGTGTATTTGGAGAGTATTCAGACCCCTTCACCTTTTCCACATTTTATTACGTTTCAGCATTATTCTAAAATTGATTAAATAGTTTCCCCCCTCCTCAATCTGCACGCAATACACCATAATGACGAAGCATTTTTTTATTTTTTTTTATTTTTTATTGAAATATCACATTTACATAAGTATTCAGTCCCTTTACTCAGTACTTTGTTGAAGAACCTTGTTAGGATTTATGTTTATGCACTATAGCCTGCTACCATATTGTATGAAGATGAATATTGTTTTGTTACACACACACACACAAACAATACAGATGTATGTGTGTAAAGACTGACCAACATTGAGTGACAGGCCATAAAAGCTGTGGTCAATCTGGAGAGGGGAGGGGTGCATATCTCCAGGCCAACCAGGGAGGTTAGGACACTGGACAATACCATATAAGGAACTGTTTGAGTGTAGCGGCACAAGACGGATCTAATCTACCCAACAACCAGATGCGGACAGAGGAGAGCACTAAGGGACTTGGACAAGTCCGAGTGCCAGCATAGGCTGAGCAAAGTCTAAACCGCGCTCAGCCTCGACTGTGATAGGCCAACAGACGCGTTGGAACTACGTCATCACGGTATAAGAACAGCTGTTTACGTACTTCCTGCCAGTTCCCTGTTCTACCCTGCGTGGAGATACAGCGAACCCGTATATACGAAAATTGTATTTGCCAATCATTGTCTGCGTTAATTAAACATAATTAAAGAAAGTTAGCAGACCTTGCTCTTTATTTATCCTGATACCAGATTTGTTACATGCAGAGCTTTCAACCTTTGGAAGCGATTACAGCCTTGAGTCTTCTTGGGTATGACGCTACAAACTTGGCACACCTACATTTGGTGAGTTTCACCCATTCTTCTCTGCAGATCCTCTCAAGCTCTGTCAGGTTGGATGGGGAGCATTGCTGCACAGCTATTTTCAGGTCTCTCCAGAGATGTTCGATCGGGTTCAAGTCCGGGCTCTGGCTGGGCCACTGAAGGTGTAAAAACGGACAGCTTATCTCCTTTCCAAGACCCCAACTTTCTTTTGCTTTTCCTATTGGAATAAGGTCATGCTAATCATCATAATTTTATTAGCCAATCAGCTGCCTTTCTTTCTGGGACTTAGAGGAATAATTAAAATTTTATTGCAATAATAATAACAACATTACACATAAATACAGGGACATTCCTGTGAATACAATGAAAAAATAAAATAGCGTAATACTCCACCAGGCAGGGCCTCAGGAAGTCTGTAGTTTACATTCTGATAACCAACTTGTTTTTCTCTCCTGCTTATTCTACCTCCTTAGAATACATTTCTTCTCTTTCTGATGTTTATTGTGCGTGCAGCTAAATGTAAGTGCCAAAATCCTGATGTCTTGTTGTTTGGAGCTAAATAGCGTCTGTTTTAAATATTAGCATTAGCATTGTCATCTGGAATTCATTACTATTTAGCATGCTTATTAGCGATTAGCATTATTTAGCATTTGTCTGGGGTGCTAAGCTATTTTCGTTTGTAGATCGTTCATGCTTATTATGTTTTATAATGTGCAGATATTTCTACATTGCTCTATTTTTTGTGAGTCTAGCATGTGTGTTTGGGTCCACATAGCCTGTTAAGTTGTGTGCTATAGCCTAAGTTCTCTTTTCTTTACAGAACCACACTTAGTATCAGAGAGAGTGGTGTTGTGTGTGGATCTTCATTAAACCCTTGAACTGGAACTACAGCTTCCTCGTCTTCTGAACAGACACCCTGTGGTTGTTGCTACCGGCCTAAAATCCAGCACCTAAGTTTTTTTTATCCCTTTTTATTGATCCTTTGAATTTATAAACTACCCATATTTTTCACGTTCCTTTGAGCCGGATTCAGTAACTGCCAAAGTCCAAGGATGCCAGTCTCCAGAGAAAATCCTCCACACATTGTGGTTCATCCCCGCCGTCACACTCCCCCCACTTCGTCTGGTTGACTATGAGGTAAGCTACGAGTCAAGACAGACAACACACACAACAGAAGGACATTCAGAGACTTGTCCCAAAGCCACTCCTGCATTGTCTTGGCTGTGTGCTTAGGGTCGTTGTCCTGTTGGAATGTAAGATGAACCTTCAAATAAAATCAAACATTAAAGTGACTAGTGTTGCATTATTAAATCGGCCAGTGATTCCAAGTCTATGTATATAGGGCAGCAGCCTCTAAGTTGCAGGGTTGTGTAACCGGGTGGAGCCGGCTAGTGATGGCAATTTAACAGTCTGATGGTCTTGAGATAGAAGCTGTTTTTCAGTCTCTCGGTCCCAGCTTTGATGCACCTGTACTGATCTCGCCTTCTGGATGATAGCGGAGTGAACAGGCCGTTGCTCGAGTGGTTGATGTCCTTGATGACCTTTTTGGTCTTCCTCTTACATCGGGTGCTGTAGGTGTCCTGGAGGGCAGGTAGTTTGCCCCTGGTGATGCGTTGGCCAGACTGCACCACTCTCTGGAGAGCCCTGCGGTTGCGTGCAGTGCAGATGCCGTACCAGGCGGTGATACAGCCCAACAGGATGCTCTCAATTAACCATCTGTAAAAGGTTTTACGGGCCAAGCCAAATTTCTTCAGCCTCCTGAAGTTGAAGAGGTGCTGTTGCGCCTTCTTCACCACACAATCTGTGTGGGTGGACCATTTTAGATTGTCAGTGATGTGTATTCCGAGGATCTTGAAGCTTACCACATTCTCCACTGCGGTCCCGTCGATGTGGATAGGGGCGTGCTCCCTGTGCTGTTTCCTGAAGTCCACGATCAGCTCCTTTGTTTTGTTGACGTTGAGTGAGAGGTAATATATTTATGGCACCACTCTCCCAGGCCACCCCCCACCTAGTAGTCAATGAACAGCATTCTTACATAGGGATTCCTCTTGTCCAGATGGGATACGGCAGTGTGCTGTGCAATGGCGATCTGTGGATCTATTTGAACGGTAAGCAAATTGAAGTGGGTCTAGGGTGTCAGGTAAGGTAGAGGTGATATGATACTTAACTAGCCTCTCAAAGCACTTCATGATGACAGAAGTGAGTGCTACGGGGAGATAGTCATTTAGTTCAGTTACCTTGCTTTCTTGGGTACAGGAACAATGGTGGACAATTTGAAGTAAGTGTGGACAGCAGACTGGGATAGGGAGAGATTGAATATGTTCGTAAAGACTCCAGCCAGCTGGTTTGCACTTGCTCTGAGGACTAGGGATGCCATCTGGGCCGGCAGACTTGTGAGGGTTAACACGTTTAAATGTCTTACTCATGTAGGGATGCCATCTGGGCCGGCAGACTTGTGAGGGTTAACACGTTTAAATGTCTTACTCATGTCGGCCACGGAGAAGGAGAGCCCGCAGTCCTTGGTAGCGGGCCGTGTCGGTGGCACTGTGGTATCCTCAAAGCGGGCAAAGAAGGTGTTTAGCTTGTCCGGGAAGCAAGACGTCGGTGTCCGCGACGTGGCTGGTTTTCTCTTTGTAGTCCGTGATTGTCTGTAGACCCTGCCACATATGTCTCGTGTCTGAGCCGTTGAATTGCGACTCTACTTTGTCTCTGTACTGACGTTTTTACTTGTTTGATTTCCTTACTGAGGGATTAACTACACTGTTTGTATTCTGCCATATTCCCAGTCAGCTTGCCATGGTTAAATGCGGTGGTTCTCACTTTTAGTTTTGCACAAATGCTGCCATCTATCCACGGTTTCTGGTTTGATTAGGTTTTAATAGTCACAGTGGGAACAACATCCCCTATACACTTCCTGATGAACTCCATCACTGTGTCTGTATACGTCAATGTTACTCTCAGAGGCTATGTCACGCCCTGACCTTAGAGATCCTTTTTATGTCTCTATTTTGGTTTGGTCAGGGCGTGAGTTGGGGTGGGCATTCTATGTTTTGTTTTTCTATTATTTTCTATTTCTATGTTTTGGCCGGGTATGGTTCTCAATCAGGGACAGCTGTCTATCGTTGTCTCTGATTGGGAACCATACTTAGGTAGCCCTTTTTCCAACTGTCATTGTGGGAAGTTGACTTTGTTTAGAGCACATAGCTTTTAGCTTCACGGTTTGTTTTTGTAGTGTTTATTGTTTTGTTCGGCGTCATTTTTATTAATAAAAGGAAAATGTACGCTCACCACACTGCACCTTGGTCCTCTTCTTTTAACGGCCGTGACAAGCTACCCGGAACAAATCCCAGTCCATGTGATCAAAACAATCTTGAAGCATGTATTCCGATTTGGTCAGACCAGCATTGAATGGACCTGAGCAAGGGAGGAGCAAAATGGAGCCGTGATCAGATTTGCCTAAGGGAGGGCAGGGGAGGGCCTTGTAGGTATTTCGAAAAGTTGAGTAGCAGTGGTCCAATGTTTTACCAACACGAGAACTACAGTCAATGTGTTGGTAGATCTTTCGGTAACATTTTCCTAAAATTTTCTTTGTTAAAATCCCCAGCTACAATAAATGCGGCCCCAGGATATGTCGTTTCTAGTTTTCATAAAGTCTGGTGTAGTTCTTTGAGGGCCATCATGGTATCGGCTTGAGGGGGAATATACACGGCTGTGACTACAACTGAAGAGAATTCTCTTGGGAGGTAATACGGTCGGCGTTTGATTGTGAGATTTTCTAGGTCAGGTGAACAAAGGGCTTGAGTTTCTGTATGTTATCACAATCACGCCAGGAGTAGTTAATCATGAAACATACATCCCCACCTTTCTTCTTCCCGGAGAGTTCTTTATTCCTGTCTGTGCGATGTACTGAAAACCCAGATGGCTTATGGACAGGGACAGTATATCCCAAGAGAGCCATGTTTCTGTGAAAGAGAGTAAGTTAAAATCCCTGATGTCTCTCTGGAAGGAGATCCTCTCCCTGAGCTTGTCTACTTTATTTTTTCAAAGACTGAACAATAGCGAGTAATATACTCAGAAGTGGTCAATGGTGTGCACGCCACCTGAGTCGGACTAGAAGTCCACTCCGAATACCTCTTCTCCGCCGGCGGTGTTTTGGAGCAGCCACTGGAATAAGTCGTATTCCTGGTCGTAATGCTGGGGAGTTACTGCCGCTCTAACATCCAAAAGTTCTTTATGTATGTAATAACACCAAACATTTTATGAGCTAATAATGTAAGAAATAACATACAAAAAAAACAAAATGCTGCAAAGTTGCTCAGGAGCTAGAAGCAGAGCTGCCAAATCTGTTGACGCCAAACACACAGACCTTCGCCTCAGTCTGAGGTTCTGAGTGCTCCGGAGCAGGTTTTCATCAAGAATCTCTCTGAACTTTGCTCCGTTCATCTTTCCCTCAAACCTGACTAGTCTCTTAGTCCCTGCCGCTTAAAAACAACCCCACAGCATTATGCTGCCACCACCATGCTTCACCGTAGGGATGGTATTGGCCAGGTGATGAGCGGTGCTTGGTTTCCTCCAGACGTGACGCTTGGCATTCAGGCCAAAGAGTTCAATCTTGGTTTCATCAGAGAATTAGAGAATCTTGTTTATCATGGTCTGAGAGTCCTTTAGGTGCCTTATGGCAAACTCCAAGCGGTCCGTCATGTGCCTTTTACTGAGGAGTGGCTTCTGTCTGATTGGTGGAGTGCTGCAGAGATGGTGGTCTTTCTGGAAGGTTCTTCCATCTCCACAAAGGAACTCTGGAGTTCTGTCAGAGTGACCATCGGGTTCTTGGTCACCTCCCTGACCAAGGCTGTTCTCCCCTGATTGCTCAGTTTGGCTCTAGGAATAGTCTTGGGGGCGCCAAACGTCTTCGATTTAAGAATGATGGAGGCCACTGTGTTCTTGGGGACCTTCAATGCTGCAGCCATTTTTTGGTACCCTTCCCCAGATCTGTGCCTTGACACAATCCTGTCTCAGGGCTCTAAGGACAATTCCTATGACCTCATGTCTTGGTTGTTGCTCTGACCGGTGTGTGCCTTTCCAAATCATTGAATTTTCCACAGCTGGACTCCAATCAAGTTGTAGAAACATCTCAAGGAGGATCAATGGAAACAGGATGCCCCTGAGCTCAATTTCCAGTCTCATAGCAAAGGGTCTGAACACTTATGCAAATAAGGTATTTCTGTTTTTTATTTTTCATAAATTTGCAAACATTTCTAAAAACCTGTTTTCGCTTTGTCATTGTGTGGTATTGTGTGTAGATTGATTAGGAAAATGTTTAATATTGTCAATTTTCGAATAAGGCTGTAATGTAACAAATGTGGAAAAAGTGAAGGGGTCTGAATACATTCCGAATGCACTGTTCATCAAACACATGGTTTCCAGATGTTTGATGCCATTCCATGTGCTCCGTTCAGGCCCTTATTACGAGCCGTTCTCACCTCTGCAGCCTCCTGTGATGTGGATCTGCCAAAAGGCAAAGGATTCATTCTCACCAAAAATCTAACTCCCACAGGGCCAGAATCATCTTTGTCATCATCAGGATGAGGCTCAAACTCAGCGGTCTTCACTGCATCTGCCACCACAGTTCATTCATCCACACTCTCGTCACGTTCAATTTCCTCCTGTAGCTCTTCCAAAAGTTCTGTGTGATCCACCACTCCAAATTGACCTTTTTTTCCTCTCCTCCATTTTACCCCCACCTCATGGCCACGAAGAAACACTTAATTGAAGAATCTCAACTGTTGACCAATCACCTAACGAAGGGGCGTAGACTTCGGCTTGCCTGATGAAAAATGTTTGTGTCCCCAAACAGCCAATAAAACCCTTGCAAAAGACCCAATAAACAACCTCACAAAATGTTGTCATAATGTATGAACAAACTGTTTCGGATGGGAAGCGTGTGGCCACCTTTAATATTTGAATTTTACAGGATGAAATCTCTTGGTATGCACCATGTCGTTTTCAAGTGTCCAAATTAAAAAAACGAACGAAGCAAACAAACAATATTTAGTAACAAGAATAATATGGTAACTTCTGTCTAATAATAATAACAATGTAATAATAGGCGCAGGCATAGTCTGGGTGCCAGTCTGTTTAGCAGAGACTGTTAACCCCTAAATAGAGACTGGCACCCAGACTAGCACAGGCAAGGCGAAGCAGAGAAGTTGAGAAGGAAGCAAACGGCATAAGGAATAATAGCGCTATCTGACGGCAAAAGGGCTATAATGTAGGGTGTGGTAAAGATACACTACATGACCAAAAGTATCTCATAAGAACATCTAATTTCAAAATCATGGGCATTAATATGGAGTTGGTCCCCCCTTTGCTGCTATAACAGCCTCCACTCTTCTGGGAAGGCTTTCCACTAGATGCTGGAACATTGCTGCAGTAACTTGCTTCCATTCAGCCACAAAAGCATTAGTGAGGTCGGGCGATTAGGCCTGCCTCGCGTTCCAATTCATCCCAAAGGTGTCCGATGGGGTTGAGGTCAGGGTTCTGTGCAGGCAAGTCAAGATCTTCCACACCAATCTCGCCAAACCATTTCTGTATGGACCTCGCTTTGTGCACGGGGGAATTGTCCTCCTGAAACAGGAAAGAGCCTCCCCCCCCCAAAAAAAAAAAATCTCAAAAAAATTATAAGCACAGAATCGTCTAGAATGTCATTGTATGCTGTAGCGTTAAGATTTCCCTTCACTGGAACTAAGGTGCCTACCCAAACCATGAAAAACAGCCTCAGACCATGTAACGGTGTTCCTCCTCCTCTTCATACGAAAAGGAGGAGTAGTGATTCGACCAACATGCAGCGGGTTGTGAATACATAATGAATTTATTAAGGTAAACGACGAAACACCAAAACAAACACTGGGAAGGATTACAAAATAACAAAAACGAATGTATACTGACCTAAACCATGAGTACTTACATAAAACACGAAGCACGTAGGAACAGGTACAGACTATGACAAACCGAACGAACAAACGCTACAGTCCCGTGTGGTGCAGACACAGACACGGACGACAATCACCCACAAACAAACAGTGAGAACAACCTACCTTAATATGACTCTCAATTAGAGGAAAACGCAAAACACCTGCCTCTAATTAAGAGCCATACCAGGCAACCCAAAACCAACATAGAAACAGAAAACATAGACTGCCCACCCAAAACTCACGCCCTGACCATCACACACATACAAAACAACAGAAAACAGGTCAGGAACGTGACAGAACCCCCCCCTCAAGGTGCGAACGCCGGGCGCACCAGCACAAAGTCCAGGGGAGGGTCTGGGTGGGCATCTGACCACGGTGGTGGCTCAGGCTCCGGACGCTGTCCCCACACCACCATAGTCACTCCCCGCTTCTGTATCCCCCTCCCAATGACCACCCTCCAACTAAAACCACCTAAATGAAAGGGCAGCACCGGGATAAGGGCCAGCACCGGGATAAGGGGCAGCACCGGGATAAGGGGCAGCACCGGGATAAGGGGCAGCACCGGGATAAGGGGCAGCACCGGGATAAGGGGCAGCACCGGGATAAGGGGCAGCACCGGGATAAGGGGCGGCAGGTCCTGGCTGAGGGACTCTGGCAGGTCCGGGCTGAGGGGCTCTGGCAGGTCCGGGCTGGGTGGCAGCTCCGGACTGAGTGGCAGCTCCTGACTGTAGGGCAGCTCATGACTGTAGGGCAGCTCATGACTGTAGGGCAGCTCATGACTGTAGGGCAGCTCATGACTGTAGGGCAGCTCATGACTGTAAGGCAGCTCATGACTGTAGGGCAGCTCATGACTGTAGGGCAGCTCATGACTGTAGGGCAGCTCATGACTGTAGGGCAGCTCATGACTGTAGGGCAGCTCATGACTGTATGGCAGCTCATGACTGTGAGGCAGCTCATGACTGCAGGGCAGCTCATGACTGTAGGGCAGCTCCTGACTGGCTGGCGGCTCCTGACTGGCGGCTCTGGCAGCTCCTGACTGGCTGGCGGCTCTGGCAGCTCCTGACTGGCTGGCGGCTCTGGCAGCTCCTGACTGGCTGGCGGCTCTGGCAGCTCCTGACTGGCTGGCGGCTCTGGCAGCTCCTGACTGACGGACGGCTCTAGCGGCTCCTGACTGACGGACGGCTCTAATGGCTCGGGACAGACGGGCGGCTCTAATGGCTCGTGGCAGACGGATGGCTCAGAAGGCGCTGTGCAGACGGATGGCTCAGAAGGCGCTGGGCAGACAGATGGCTCAGACGGCGCTGGGCAGACAGATGGCTCAGACGGCGCTGGGCAGACAGATGGCTCAGACGGCGCTGGGCAGACAGATGGCTCAGACGGCGCTGGGCAGACAGATGGCTCAGACGGCGCTGGGCAGACAGATGGCTCAGACGGCGCTGGGCAGACAGATGGCTCAGACGGCGCTGGGCAGACAGATGGCTCAGACGGCGCTGGGCAGACAGATGGCTCAGACGGCGCTGGGCAGACAGATGGCTCAGACGGCGCTGGGCAGACAGATGGCTCAGACGGCGCTGGACAGACAGATGGCTCAGACGGCGCTGGACAGACAGATGGCTCAGACGGAGCTGGGCAGACAGATGGCTCAGACGGAGCTGGGCAGACAGATGGCTCAGACGGAGCTGGGCAGACAGGCAGTGCAGAAGGCGTTGGGCAGACGGCCGACTCTGCCCTGCTGAGGCGCACAGTAGGCCTGGTGCGTGGTGCCGGAACTGGGGGTACCGGGATGACGGCACGCACTTCAAGGCTAGTGCGGGGAGCAGGGACGGGGCACACTGACCTCTCGAAGCGCAATATAGGCCTGGTGCGTGGTACCGGAACTGGAGGTACCGGGCTGAGGGCACGCACCTCAGGGCGAGTGCGGGGAGAAGGAACAGTGTGTACAGGGCTCTGGAGACGCACAGATGGCTTAGTGCGTGGTGCCGGAACTGGAGGCACTGGGCTGGAGACACGCACCATCGGGAGAGTGCGTGGAGGAGGAACAGGGCTCTGGAGACACACAGGTGGCTTAGTGCGTGGTGCCGGAACTGGTGGTACTGGGCTGGGGCGAGGAGGTAGCGCCGGAAATACCGGACCGTGTAGGCGTACTGGCTCCCTTGAGCACCGAGCCTGCCCAACCTTACCTGGTTGCATGCTCCCCGTAGCCCGTCCAGTGCGGGGAGGTGGAATAACCCGCACTGGGCTGTGTTGGCGAACCGGGGACACCATGCGTAAGGCTGGTGCCATGTAAGCCGGCCCAAGGAGACGTACTGGTGGCCAGATATGTAGGGCCAGCTTCATGACATTTGGCTCAATGCCCAATCTAGCCCTACCAGTGCGGGGAGGTGGAATAACCCGCACTGGGCTATGCACATGTACAGGAGACACCGTGCGCTCTACTGCGTAACACGGTGTCTGCCCGTACTCCCGCTCTCCACGGTTAGCCTGGGAAGTGGGCGCAGGTCTCCTACCTGCCCTCGGCCCACTACCTCTTAGCCCCCCCCCCCAAGAAATTTTAGGGTAGTACTTGCAGGCTTCCAGCCTTGCTTCCGTGCTGCCTCCTCATAACGTCGCCTCTCCGCTTTAGATGCCTCCAGCTCCGCCTTGGAACGGCGACACTCCTCTGGCTCTGCCCAGGGTCCTTTACCGTCCAGGATCTCTTCCCATGTCCAATCCTCCTTTTCCCACTGCTGCTGTCGTTGCTGTCCGTTAACCCGCTGCTTGATCTGGGTTTGGTGGGTGATTCTGTAACGGTGTTCCTCCTCCTCCTCTTCATACGAAGAGGAGGAGTAGTGATTCGACCAACATGCAGCGGGTTGTGAATACATAATGAATTTATTAAGGTAAACGACGAAACACGAAAACAAACACTGGGAAGGATTACAAAATAACAAAAACGAATGTATACTGACCTAAACCATGAGTACTTACATAAAACACGAAGCACGTAGGAACAGGTACAGACTATGACAAACCGAACGAACAAACGCTACAGTCCCATGTGGTACAGACACAGACGACAATCACCCACAAACAAACAGTGAGAACAACCTACCTTAATATGACTCTCAATTAGAGGAAAACGCAAAACACCTGCCTCTAATTAAGAGCCATACCAGGCAACCCAAAACCAACATAGAAACAGAAAACATAGATTGCCCACCCAAAACTCACGCCCTGACCATCACACACATACAAAACAACAGAAAACAGGTCAGGAACGTGACAGACCATTATTCCTCCTCCAACAAACTTTACAGTTAGCACTATGCATTTGGGCAGGTAGCATTCTCTTGGCATCCGCCAAACCCAGATTAGTCCATCGGACCGCCAGATGGTGAAGCATGATTCATCACTCCAGAGAACGCATTTCCACTGCTCCAGAGTCCAATGGCGGTGAGCTTTACACCACTCCAGCCGTCGCTTGGTATTGCGCATGATGATCTTAGGCTTGTGTGCAGCTGCTTGGCCATGGAAACCCATTTCATGAAGCTCCAGACGAAAAGTTATTGTGCTGACATTGCTTCCAGAGGCAGTTTGGAACTCTGTAGTGAGTCGAGGACAATTTTTACGCGCTATGTGCTTCAGCGCTTGGAGGTTCCGTTCTGTGAGCTTGTGTGGCCTACCACTTCGTGGCTGAGCCATTGTTGCTCCTAGATGTTTCCACTTCACAGTAACAGCACATACAGTTGACGGGGGCAGCTCTAGCAGGGCAGAAATTTGATGAACTGACTTGTTGGAAAGGTGGCATCCTATGACGATACCACGTTGAATGTCACTGAGCTCTTCATTAAGGGCATTCTCCTATTTGTCTATGGATATTGCATGGCTGTGTGCTCGATTTTATACACCTGTCAGCAACGGGTGTGGCTGAACTAGCCGAATCCACTCATTTGAAGGGGTGTCCACATACTCTTGTATATATAGTGTATGTCAAAATTATACTACAAAAATGATAATTTCATAAATAATTATATTCTAATATGATTTGGGTAACTTTCAACTCTCTTTTTGAATGTGTTGACCAAAGAAGACACACCCATGAAAGTGGTTCTCTGTGTGCAGCTTGTTTTTATTGAGCAAAATATCCAGCTACCATACAATATATCATAAAAAAAGGGGAAGAGCTGTCAGTAGAGCAGTCGTGGCACTTTGTTTTAACATAAAAGATAAAGAAAACACAAAAAATCTCCTTCTGCTGCCTACTTCCCCATCCCCCTAGGCACTACACACAGATTAGCGTTTTCTTTTTGGTAGGCTACACAATAGAATTGTACAGCTCACTAATAAATAATTTGTTTTGTAAAATGATACAGAACTCTGTAACTGACAAGTTAGAGCTTACATGGGATTATACTCTTATTCTGGTTATACAACTACAATGATTTATTGTGTCTATTATTTACAGCATGTGTCCAATACTAAAGAAAAAGTCACTATGCATAAAGCAGTGACTTGTGGTGCGCACTCACGCGCACACACACACACACACACACACACACACACACACACAAAACACTACATTGTATTGTTCAAACAAGACAAGGATAAAAATCAGTAAATTCCTAAATGTTTTGCCTTAGCTGATTGACAGACTACGAATCCCCTTCTGTAGAGTCACCCTCTAAAATCCATAGGTTCAAGTGGAGTTGTATGCGAAATCTGCTAATATAAAAGTATATATTTAAATTTGCTGATATCATTGTCCTACACTCTTCGAAAAAAAGGATTCCGAAAGGATTCTTAGGCTTTCCCCATAAGATAAATGTTTTTGGTTCCAGGTATAACCCTTTTTGGTTCCAGGTAGAACCCTTTTGGGAGTACAGAACCCTTTGTGGAAATGGTTTTACATGGAACCAAAAAGTTATACCTGGAACCAAAAATATTTATCTTCAAAGTGTTCTCCTATGGGGACACCTGAAGAACACTTTTAGGTTCTAGATAGCGACTTTTTTTCTAAGAGTGTACTTAGTAACTGTGAAGCTTAGTCTTCGGTGTATATGATAGATAACACCGTAATAACAAGACGCTTTAATGCCCAATATTTCATTTGAAAAGGATACCCTGTGAACACCCCCTTGTATAATATATCAGAGGCAGCAAGCCAACTTCATCACCATCATCTGGCATCAACTGCGTCACCATTATCTGGCATAACCATCATAAAACCATCATCTCATTTTAGGAGCCTGAGATCGCTGATCTGTTGAGGGAGTCCTGCTCTATGGCTATGACAATGTCTCAATCAATCAATCAATCAATTTTATTTTATATAGCCCTTCGTACATCAGATAATATCTCGAAGTGCTGTACAGAAACCCAGCCTAAAACCCCAAACAGCTAGAATGCAGGTGTAGAAGTCTCCTATTCTTTGATTTGTTATGTGTTAGCTATATGTGTAAGCCAACTATGCCTGTTATGTCATGTGTTATATGTGTAAGCCAAGTATGCCTAGTATGTTTATGTTTGTACATTTTTGAACCATTTATTTAAGAGGACCATAATGGAAATATATCTAAAACATGGTTTGTGTCATGCTTGATGATTTTAAATGCATTATTCACATTTGTGGTTGTATATTGTTTAACATGGTCAAATAAAATCTATCTATCTATCTATGTATGTACAGTTGAAGTCGGAAGTTTACATACACCTTAGCCAAATACATTTAAACTTATTTTTTTTTCCTAGTAAGAATTCCCTGTCTTAGGTCAGTTAGGATCACCACTTTACTTCAAGAATTTGAAATGTCAGAATAATAGTAGAGAGAATTATTTATTTCAGCTTTTATTTCTTTCATCACATTCCCAGTGTGTCACAAGTTTACATACACTCAATTAGTATTTGGTAGCATTGCCTTTAAATTGTTTAACTTGGGTCAAACATTTCAGGTAGCGTTCCATAAGCTTCCCACAATAAGTTGGGTGAATCTTGGCCCATTCCTCCTGACAGAGCTGGTGCAACCGAGCCAGGTTTGTAGGCTTCCTTGCTCACATTTTTTCCGTTCTGCTCACACATTTTCTATAGGATTGAGGTCAGGGCTTTGTGATGGCCCCTCCAATACTTTGACTTTGATGTCCTTAAGCCATTTTTCCACAACTTTGGAAGTATGCTTGGGGTCATTGTCCATTTGGAAGACCCATTTGCGACCAAGCTTTAACTTCCTGACTGATGTCTTGAGATGTTGCTTCAATATATCCACATAATTTTCCTACCTCATGATGCCATCTATTTTGTAAAGTGTACCAGACCCTCCTGCAACAAAGCACCCCCACAACATGATGCTGCCATTGGCAGATTCACGGTTGGGATGGTGTTCTTCGGCTTGCAAGCCTCCCCCTTTTTCCTCCAAACATAACAATGGTCATTATAGCCAAACAGTTCTATTTTTGTTTCATCAGACGAGAGGACATTTCTCCAAAAAGCATGATCTTTGTCCCCATCTGCAGTTGCAAACCGTAGTCTGGCTTTTTTATGGCGGTTTTGGAGCAGTGGCTTCTTCCTTGCTGAGCGGCCTTTCAGGTTATGTCGATGTAGGACTTGTTTTACTGTGAATATAAATACTTTTGTACCTGTTTCCTCCAGCATCTTCACAAGGTCCTCTGCTGTTGTTCTGGGATTGATTTGCACTTTTCCCACCAAAATACGTTAATCTCTAGGAGACAGAACGCGTCTCCTTCCTGAGCGGTATGACGGCTGCGCGGTCTCATGGTGTTTATACTTGCGTACTATTGTTTGTGCAGATGAACGCGGTACCTTCAGGCGTTTGGAAATTGCTCCCAAGGATGAACCAGACTTTTTTCTGAGGTCTTGGCTGATTTCTTTTGATTTTCCCATGATGTCAAGCAAAGAAGCACTAACTTTGAAGGTAGGCCTTGAAATACATCCACAGGTACACCTCCAATTGACTCAAACGATTTCAATTAGCCTATCAGAAGCTTCTAAAGCCATGACATAATTTTCTGGAATTTTCCAAGCTGTTTAAAGGCACAGTCAACTTAGTGTATGTAAACTTCTGACCCACTGGAATTGTGATACAGTGAATTATAAGTGAAATAATCTGTCTGTAAACAATTGTTGGAAAAATTACTTGTGTCATGCACAAAGTAGATGTCCTAACCAACTTGCCAAAACTATAGTTAACAAGAAATTTGTGGAGTGGTTGAAAAACTAGTTTTAATGACTCCAACCTAAGTGTATGTAAACTTCCGACTTCAACTGTATGTATGTATCGGTGTTGTCGGAGGGCTTAGAGTTGGGAGTCGGCTCCCCCCAGGCTGTTCATCTCCTCAGGCGCATACTTCTCCCCTGCCTCTCCGGCATCATGGCGGAAGCCAGCAGCGATCTCGTCAAATGATCGTCCCTTGGTTTCGGGCACCATGAAGTAGGTGAAGACGAAGAAGCCCAGCAGCAGCACGGTAAAGATGATGAAGACGTAGGGGCCACACAGTTGCTACAGAGAATACAGAAAAGTTACATTATTTTCACAATTTCCAAATTGAAAGTGGAAGTCATAAGCACTATTATAGAACTATATAATAGATATAATAATATATACTATCAATGTATACTAATTCATATAATACGAAAATGAGCCATTAATGCAATAGTAATTGTTTCTGTCTCCTTACCTCAACGTATTGGAAGGTCATGCCCACTATAAAGTTAGCTGTCCAGTTAGAGAATCCAGCCACGGCAAAGGCAGAGGGCCGAGGACCTTGGCTGAAGAGCTCAGCCACAATGAACCATGGGATGGGGCCTGGGCCAATCTCAAAGAATGCCACGAAGCTGAAGATGGCCACGATGCTAACGTACGACATCCATGGCAGCTGGTCCTGAGGCAAGACACATCAGTAGAGGAGTCTGGTTGAAGTAGCCGTGTACACAAAATATAATATAAGCATATCCATGATGTTTTTGTTCCTTTAGTGCACCATTATACATACAAGCAGTGCCATGGCAACTGTCATCAGGACCGCTGAGAATGCCATCCCCAGTAACCCAGTGAGGTGAAGGGATCTTCGCCCAGCACGCTCCACAATGAATAGCTATATAAAGAGAGCGAGGAAGAGGAGAAGAAAGGTGGTGTTGGGGAGTGGCTACATTTCAAAGACACATTAGTCTGTTTCATTTTCCACCTATACTAGAAGAAAAAAAACATTTAAAATATATTTTTTATCCATTTTTTGGGGATAAATATGAAATGTTAAATTTTTTTAAACATATTTTACGGAATGTATTTAAAATTCATATATAAACGTATGTGAAATGTATATCACAATATACACTGAGTGAACAAAACATTAAGAACACCTTCCTAATATTGAGTCCAGTTGCACCCCCTTTTACCCTCAGAACAGCCTCAATTCATCGGGCCATGGACTCTACAAGGTGGCGAAAGGATTCCACAGGTATACTGGCCCATGTTGACTCCAATGCTTCCCAGAGTTGTGTAAAGTTGGCTGGATGTCCTTTGGGTGGTGGACCATTCTTGATACACACGGGAAACTGTTGAGCATGAAAAATCCAGCAGCATCGCCTGGCACCTACTACCATACCCTGTTCAAAAGCCCTTAAATATTTTGTCTTGCCCATTCACCCTCTGAATGGCACACATACACAATCCATGTCTCAATTGTCTCAAGGCTTAAAAATCCTTCTTTAAACTGTTTCCTCCCCTTCATCTATACTGATTGAAGTAGATTTAACAAGTGACATCAATAAGGGATCATAGCTTTCACCTGGATTCCACAACTCAATATTAGGAAGGTGTCCTTAATGTTTTATACACTCAGTGTATGTTAAATGCATTGGAAAATGTAATTCATGTATTCTAAAGTACATTCTGAAATTCATTAAATAATGTTTCCACATGTATTTAGTGATACATTTAGGAAATATATTTTATGTATTTGTAAATGTCTTTTCAATTATATTATGACACGTTCTCCCATGGGTGACCCAACGAGTTCAAACCAAGGCCACACCTCCAAGAAGCCACGCCCCCAGATTGTCTAATAGGATGCCGCAGCTACAATATATTTGCTCAGAATGTATTTTTATTGTAGTTGAGACATATCAAAAGTATACCGAAAGCACTAAAATGCATTTACATTTAAAATCATGTAATGATTTTTTCATTATTTAATGAAGCTGAAGAGAGGCAATTACCATATAGTCTTTTACATTTTTATTTAACCTCTTGAGACAGGAAACATATTTTTTTATGAAGTTGAACATGCACTCTTTATGACAATGTTAAAATTATATCAATGCCAACATTTTGTGTAAAAATAGTAATTAACCCACTCTGAAGGGACAAACTATGTCATATGCCAAATTAGGAACTGCTTTGGCCACCCTGTAGACTAGATATCTTAGCCATGCATTTCTGGAATTGTCAGGCATTACATGCATTTGAGCAAAGAGGGAAATGTATGTACATGTATTTGAAATACATTTTGTGAAATTAAATATATTGAAATTATTATTTTTTTCTTCGTATGGGTGTTTATGGATGTTGTACAGTGTTTTTCTGACTTACAGACACAACAGTGAAGGCTGTATTGACTACTCCAGCCCCAATGGTTGCATAGACTGGCTGAGAAACCCCCGCCTTCTCAAAGATCCTGGTGGAGTAGTAGAAAACCTGCACAAAATTGTTATAATTTAGTGGATCAT
The DNA here is from genome assembly GCF_029448725.1 of Salvelinus fontinalis. NCBI lineage: Eukaryota > Metazoa > Chordata > Actinopteri > Salmoniformes > Salmonidae > Salvelinus > Salvelinus fontinalis. The sequence goes on from NC_074695.1 coordinate 41,537,615, forward strand.
GTAGTTTGAAGTGTGTGTTTGTGTGTGTGTGCACATGTGTGTGCATGAGTTAGCATGTATGTGCATGCATGCATGTGTATTCACAAGTCAGTGTGTGTCTCCCAGAGTGTCCTACACTCACAGCGTTGATGCCAGACAGCTGCTGGGAGAGCTGGAGCATGATGGCGATGAAGATGGGCTGGCGGTAGAGTGGCGAGCGGAATAGCTCCAGGATGGTGACCTTCTTCTCCCTCATCATCTGCCTGGCCTCCTCCTTCATCTCCTGCATGTCGTCGCCCACCTCCTCAGTGCCTCGCAGCTTCTCCAGCACTGCATGCAAATCCACAACACACTCAGGACTCCATTCAGCTGGTAACAAGATGCATGACTGGTGGCCGACCCTCCTCCTAGAGAGCTAATGGATGTGCAGGCGTTTGTTCCAGCCCTACTTGAACACCCCAGATTCTACTAATAAGCTGCTTGTCGGGACCTTGATTAGTTGAATGGTGTGTTAGAGCAGGGCTGGAACAAAAGCCTACACACCCAGCAGCTCTCCTGCTCTCCATGGGAATAGGTCCTCAGCTGGGAGGGTTCCATGTTTGAGGGAGTGAAGGTGTAGCATTAGATGGTCAGAGGCTTACCTTCCCTGGCCTTGAGCTCCTCGTTGCAGTTGATGAGGAGGAAGCGAGGGCTCTCGGGGCAGAAGGGCAGCAGGATACACTGCAACACGGCCGGGATGAAAGTGAGGGCCAGCAGGAAGGGCCACATAGTGGAGTTCCCCATGATCGACTCCATCCCAAACACCTGTAAGTAACAATATGTTCGTACACTGTAACACTGTTAATGAAAGTTAAACTACCATGGAAATACACTGTGGTGAAGTTACTTGGGTACTGTATGTTGGTGGAAAGAATATTTTGTCCAGATGATTGTGCTGTATCACTAGCGTTGAAAAAGAAAACAAAAAGATCACACCTGAGGGCAGCAAATATTACTTGAACATTTGTCTTCTCGTCATTGCTATATTTGTCCAGTTGTCCTGTGCCACATTTGGATTGTCATCTCTAGTAATCACTGACATCGGATCAGGTGAAACTGAAAGTCACCCGACGGACAGTGCCTACCTGTGCCATGAGGATTCCAATGACGATGCCCAGCTGGTGCAGAGTGCCCAGCGCCCCACGGAGCGAAGTGGGCGCGATCTCCCCCACGTACATGGGCACGAAGCCAGTGGACAGGCCGGAGTAAAGTCCCACGATGAAGCGGCCAATGATCAGCATCTCCCACGACGCCGCCAGCTTGGAGAAGCCCATGAACCCGGCGGCGATGAACGCTAGCACATTGGCGATGAGCATCGAGTTCCTCCTGCAAATCATTCACAGAGAGGTCAATTTAAAAATATGGCTGGCTTCTTCACTTCCTAAAGGCACAAAAATGCTATACTGTTGTTAAGGTGCATAGGACCGCACAAAAAAACGAAATGACCCATGATTACCACACCCTTTTACCGTAAAGACCAGTCTAAAATATAACACTAACAGAGCAGATTTACCTGCCCAGGCGGTTGACAAAGAGGCCCACGGAGAAGGAGCCAAAGATGCCCCCGACAGAGAAGATGGCCACGGAGATGGACCACAGGGTGGTCAGGGATGTGGCAGGGATGGGCTCAGAGTACCTGTTGTTCCACGTGTCATTCAAAAAGCCTTCAATGATCTAAGGTACAATACAACATATCACAACATGAAGAACATACATTAACTATATTCATCATTGAAGGTTGCTGGAGACATTAAAGCTGCAACCAGCAGCAAACAATAACAAAGCATCCTCCCCGGTAAAAAGCTGAGTGATGGGCCTCAAAAGTGGGTTTGACCGATGAGGCGTCACACAATTGGCCCAGCGTCGTCCGGGTTAGGGGAGGGCTTGGTCGGCCGGATGTCCTTGTCCCATCGCGCTCTAGCAACTCCTTGTGGTGGGCTGGGCACCTGCAAGCTGAATGCGATCGCCAGTTGTACGGTGTTTCCTGCGACACATTGGTGCGGCTGGTTTCCGGGTTAAGCGAGCAGTGTGTCAAGAAGCAGTGTGGCTTGGCAGGGTCTTGTTTCGGGGGATGCATGGCTCTCGACATTCGCCTCTCCCGAGTCAGTACGGGAGTTGCATCAATGGGACAAGACTGTAACTATCAACTGGATATCTCGAAAAAGGGGTAAAAATAAAATAAAACATTTTGAAAGCTGAGGGACGGGGCTAGAGAAATGTAATCACCCTCAAATTCATAGACAGAGTTATGGATGCAAGGACTGACCATCCATGATATCTAGATTGTAGTTTTAACCATGTAGCTAATGTTTGTTTACATTTACTTTGTTAAAAAACATTGGCATAAAACAAGCTTATATTTTGGGTTCTGATGGGGTACAACAGTTGAATTAAGCTCATGAGGCATTTATAAATGATATTCTTCAAGAATCAATGGGTACATATCGTTAATTTATATGTAAAGAAAATTCTGTACAAACTGCAGATTGCCCCTTTAAATAATATCATTATCATACATACATCATATACATACAGTCACAATTCAATTCATAGTGAATTACCAACCATACAGTGAAATTATAGATATTGTAATCTCGGAACTATAACAAAAATCTTGCGTAATTGCGTCAGATGCTCAATTAAATTCTGCGCGGAAACATGATAGAAAAAATAATTTACTAGAATGTGGAGCGGAAGCCAGGGCGGTATATCCGCCCCTCTCTCTTTGCAAGTTACAGGGAAAACATATGGGTTAAATGTCCCCTCCCCTTCCGAAATTGGAAAGATGCGAACACCTGCGAAATCATGATGTATCCAAATGATCAGTGACGAAACATCTGTGAACCGGAACAAAGTTCATAGTTAGTCATCTCCAACGCTACGATACCAGGGCTGCGGTCCAAACACTTAAAAGACACACCCTTGTCTTATGCCCTTGGGGGAATCCCCGTCGCCATCTTGGAGGGTAGTCCAAATTATTAGCCAAGCAGGAGACGTTTGCAACGTTTTTAGTCGGCTTTGCGAGTGTACAATTGTGTTCAATTCACTCCAGGGCCTGAAACTCCCCATAATTCAATTCACGACGGCAGCCCAGGGCTGGGTGCTTTATATGCGCTACAGCCAATTATGATTGCATGTCTTCTTATATACGTCTACTGTATGATAGCTAGCTAACATATTTACTTTTTACGAGATGTGTTTGTGCCGTCATGTGCATTAGTAGCACCATTTCTAACTTATTTGCATTCATTTTAGTTTCAATCAAAGCACATATTTTGCCTATTGGCGCATGCTGTTGAGTTTTCTCAAGAAATTACAAATTCCTTTTTGTGTTACAGTAACGTTATAAACTCAGCAAAAAGAGAAGCATCCTCTCACTGTCAACTGCGTTTATTTTCAGCAAACTTAACGTGTAAATATTTGTATGAACATAACAAGATTCAACAACTGAGGCATAAACTGAACAAGTTCCACAGACAGGTGACTAACAGAAATGGAATAATGTGTCCCTGAACAAAGGGGGGTCAAAATCAAAAGTAACAGTCAGTATCTGGTGTGGCCACCAGCTGCATTAAGTACTGCAGTGCATCTCCGCCTCATGGACTGCACCAGATTTGCCAGTTCTTGCTGTGAGATGTTACCCCACTCTTCCACCAAGGCACCTGCAAGATCCCGGACATTTCTGGGGGGAATGGCCCTAGCCCTCACCCTCCGATCCAACAGGTCCCAGATGTGCTCAATGGGATTGAGATCTGTGCTCTTCGCTGGCCATGGTAGAACACTGACATTCCTGTCTTGCAGGAAATTACGCACAGAACGAGCAGTATGCCTGGTGGCATTGTTATGCTGGAGGGTCATGTCAGGATGAGCCTACAGGAAGGGTACCACATGAGTGAGGAGGATGTCTTCCCTGTAACGCACAGTGTTGAGATGGCCTGCAATGACAACAAGCTCAGTTCGATGATGCTGTGACCCACCGCCCCAGACCATGACGGACCCTCCACCTCCAAATCGATCCCGCTCCAGAGTACAGGCCTTGGTGTAACGCTCATTCCTTCGACGATAAGACGAATCCGACCATCACCACTGGTGAGACAAAACTGCGACTCGTCAGTGAAGAGCACTTTTTGCCAGTCCTGCTGGTCCAGCGACGGTGGGTTTGTGCCCATAGGCGACGTTGTTGCCGGTGATGTCTGGTGAGGACCTGCCTTACGATAGGGCTACTAGCCCTCAGTCTAGCCTCTCAGCCTATTGCGGACAGTCTGAGCACTGATGGAGGGATTGTGTGTTCCTGGTGTAACTCGGGCAGTTGTTGTTGCCATCCTGTACCTGTCCCGCAGGTGTGATGTTCGGATGTACCGATCCTGTGCAGGTGTTGTTACACGTGGTCTGCCACTGAAAGGATGATCAGCTGTCTGTCCTTATTATGTTGTTATATTCTATTTTGTTATGAAGAATACTATCATTGTGATCTTGCGGAAATGGATTCAGCTTTGATCTAACTTTATTAAACGAGCAACATTCGCCAGAGTAGCCTGTTCTCTACAAGTAGAGCAGAGACTGTGTGTAAAGTAGAGAATCCGCACATGCGCAGACCTTTCAGGACCTTTAGTGTCGGGAAGAGGGGTCCATAAAAGTCGGATCCGCAGCCACTCCGTATTCAGCCGTATTCTAAAAAACAGGTAAATAAAAACATTCTTACAGAAGCCAGCTTTTGACCAGCAGAGGGGGGCAGAGAAACACGATGCAAGATCGTTCATTACAGGACTTCATGTTGACAAACATAACTCAGAGTGTCATTGATACAGGTATGAGTAAGGCAGGGTTTATTGCACTCCAAAGAATATGCCCTGGGTCTCTGACTATGGAAAACATATTTTTCCTATGGCATCACCATTCGCCCCCTGCAGTGGTTTGTTGGATGTGAGCACATCATTGTTTTTTACCTGACTTTGACTTATACCCCACAACATTTTTATCTGGTGATACTAATTTTCTAGTGTACTAGTGTACTTTGAAGGAGATGTGAGGTAAATTTGCCATAAAGAATATGTGAAGAAGAGAGTAGTCAGAGTGAATGATCTCTTTGTTATTGTTAGTTGCACAACTCCTGTAGCCACCTTAATTCTGCAAACGTGACAATGATCCTCGTTACCTCTGCCACGTGTAATGGACACACCACAAGTGGAATGATCGCAATGGTAAACCTTTCTCAAAATTCCCAGTTGGAGACTTCCTGGAATAAGATTGAAATACGGGAATCCTCCAACAAGGATCTCAGGAAAACCTGGTAAATTTGGGAAAGTTAATGGAATTATGCAACCGTAATTCACTACAATAGATGATGACTTTCCACCGCAGACCGTGAAGGTGACTACAAGCCTTGCATAACAAAGTATCAAAGATACTGAATCCACTAGCAGCTACCTCCAGTAGCAGCTACCTTACTGTCCTGCACACCTTTAGACTGATGTAATCGTAATCTACAAAGCTATTTATAGTGCTCATGTGCTCAGGTATCCCGAAGAGGCTGCAGGATTGGCCTTAAACCCAAATCTCTCTCTCTCTCACACACACACACACACACACACACACACACACACACACACACACACACACACACACACACACACACACACACACACACACACACACACACACACACACACACACACACACACACACACACACACACACACAAATATAAGTACACACACACAGTAATACACATTTTTATTTACAGAGCAGGCTTCAGTAATACCTCAAGTAACTTTCTCAAGAAACTGCTGGAGTAAAGTACATACAGTACCAGAGTATCTCCAGTATATCTGCCAGACTGTCACTTACAGATGTCAGATCTTAATTTGATCACTCTTTCGTAGCAAAATTTGTTCCTGCCAGCTGGAAATTCGCAGAAGACTTGTGATTTAGATACGTTCACTGAAAACCTGCAGTTCTCTTTCTCTCCATGTAGGGGCAGTCGAGTCATTCGGACCAGTGCCAGCTATCAAAATCATCCTTCTCTTGCCACCTCAAACGGTAAAGCACCAGACAGAATATTAATACATTTCCTACTGCTACTGTAGGTCTATAGGTCCTATTACTGCAATATTAAAATGTACAAAAAATGTATCTGAAATGCATCCATACACATCAACAAACGTCGTTTCATAAAGCTTAATAACTCAAAATAGATATTGGTCTCCACTACGACATACAATTGTAAAGTGTATCCGAAATGCAGCTGTATAGAAGGCTATATAAATTGCCACAGTAGATTTGCCATGGTAAACAAGGAAATACTTTATTTCAATTGTACAGAATGCTTGTCAAATAGTTTTTTTTTTTTTAAAGGACTAAGTTCAGAATTTTGAGTTTTTGTGCCAGAAGAGAGTGGGGTGGAATCAAACCCATAGCGATACGCTATGGTTTACATGTATGTCTGTGCTGAAGGCACAAAAACCACCAGCTCCATGATGTCGTCATGGAGGAGTGGAAGAGGACTCCAGTGACAACCTGTGAAGCTCTGGTGAACTCCATGCCCAAGATGGTTAAGGCAGTGCTGGAAAATGATGGTGGCCACAAAATATTGACACTTTGGGCTCAATTTGGACATTTTCACTTAGGGGTGTACTCACTTTTGTTGCCAGCAGTTTAGACATTAATGGCTGTGTGTTGAGTTATTTTGAGGGGACAGCAAATTTACACTGTTATACAAGCTGTACACTCACTACTTTACATTGTAGCAAAGTGTCATTTCTTCAGTGTTGTCACATGAAAATATATACTCAAATATTTACAAAAATGTGAGGGGTGTACTCACTTTTGTGATATACTGTACTTAAATATAAGTATCAAAAGTAAAAGTACAAACAATTTTAAAAATCCTTATATTAAGCAAATCAGACGGCACAATGTTCTTGTTGTTTAAATTTACAGGGCCACATTCCAACACTCAGACATAATTTACAAACAAAGCATTTGTGTTTCGTGAGTCCGCCAGATCAGAGGCAGTAGGGATGACCAGGGATGTTCTCTTCATAAGTGCGTGTCCTACTAAGCATTCAAAATGTAACGAGTACTTTTGGGTGTCAGGGAAAATGTATGGAGTAAAAAGTACATTATTTTCTTTAAGTAATGTAAAAGTTGTCAAAAATATAAATACTAAAGTACAGATACCAAAAAAAAAACGACTTAAGTAGTACTTTCAAGTATTTTTACTTAAGAACTTTACACCACTGTTTTTTTCGCAAGGCTTGGAACTCATTTTGTACATAATGTTGCTGCTACCGTCTCTTATGATCGAAAAGAGCTTCTGGACATCAGAACAGCGATTACTCACCCCGAAATGAACAAAGATTTATTTTTTATGAGTCTGATGTGAAAGATATACTGCTTTGTCGTGAGAAGGCCCAAATCCTCCGTGTGAAGAAAAGACAGACAAAAAGGGGGAGGAGGGCGGTGTGCCTTGTAAGAATCAGTTGACAAGTAGATAAACCACCACCACCCTCCGTGTTATTGGCCAATGTGCAATCATTGGAAAATAAACTGGACGATCTACGATTAAGACTATCCTACCTCCCTAGACATTTCAAAACTGTAACATCTTATGTTTCACCAAGACTTGGCTAAACGACGACACGGATAATATAGAGCTGGCTGGCTTCTCCGTGCATCGGCAGGACAGAGCAGCTACGTCTGGTAAGACGAGGGGTGGGGGTGTGTGTCTATTTGTCAATAACTGCTGGTGCGCAATGTCTAATATTAAAGAAGTCTCGAGGTATTGCTCGCCTGAGGTAGAATACCTCATAATAAGCTGTAGACCACACTATTTACCAAGAGAGTTCTCATCTATATTTTTCGTAGCAGTCTATTTACCACCACCAACCGATGATGCCACTAAGACCGCATTCAACGAGCTGTATAAGGCCATAAAAAAACAAAATGCTCATCCAGTAGCGGCACTCCTAGTGGCCTCGGACTTTAATGCAAAGAAAGTGCCCATGAAAGTGAAGGTAACCTGCCTAAATGATTACCGCCCTGTAGCACTCACGTCGGTAGCCATGAAGTGCTTTGAATGGCTGGTCATGGCTCACATCAACACCATCATGCCAGAAATCCTAGACCCACTCCAATTCGCATACCGCTCCAACAGATCCACAGATGACGCAATCTCAATCGCACTCCACACTGCCCTTTCCCACCTGGACAAAAGGAACACCTATGTGAGAATGCCGTTCATTGACTATAGCTCAGCGTTCAACACCATAGTACCCACGTAGCTCATCACTAAGCTAAGGAACCTGGGACTAAACAACTCCCTCTGCAACTGGATCCTGGACTTTCTGACGGGCCGCCCCCAGGTAGTAAGGGTAGGCAACAACACATCTGCCACGGTGATCCTCAACACTGAGACCCCTCAGGGGTGCGTGCATAGTCCCCTCCTGTACTCTCTGTTCACCCAAGACTGCGTGGCCAAAGACGACTCTAACACCATCATTAAGTTTGCTGACGACACAACAGTGGTAGGCCTGATCACTGACAACGATGAGACAGCCTATAGGTAGGAGGTCAGAGACCTGGCAGTGTGGTACCAGCACAACAACCTCTCTCTCTATGTGAGCAAGACAAAAGAGCTGATCGTGGACTATAGGAAAAGGAGGGCCAAATAGGCCCCCATTAACATCGACGGGGCTGAAGTGGAGCAGGTGGAGGGTTTCAAGTTCCTTGGTGTCCACATCGTAAACAAACTATCATGGTCCAAACAACACCTTTTCCCCCTCAGGAGACTGAAAAGATTTGGCATGGGTCCCCAGCACCATCGAGTGCATCCTGACCGGTTGCATAACTGCAATTTTATTTTATTTGTTTGTGTTTCCCTGGCTGAGTTGATAAGCTGATTTGGTCATCAGTTGATTAACAGATGTAGGCCTACTGTAGAACAATAAACATTCCTCCAGTGTGGATGCTTGCCCACGTTTTATAGTAAGGCTATGTATAATTTGTCAATATAGTTTTGGTCTTTGGTGTGGATGCCCTTACAGCAGGTGAGATTTCCATTGCTAAGCTTTTATGTGCCGGCTACAGTAGCATAGGCCTACTGTACTTTCAGTTTGATGCCGGCATTTGAAGTCATCCTTGTTGTGGACTGAAAGCCTGTATTGTGGGCTTTAATATTTCATTTTGTAAAGCTGTCAAGATGTTTATGGATTTGAGCCTATCCAAAGACAATTTTGCTGAGCTGAGACACTTTTCTTTGACGTGTAAATTATCAGACAGTTTGTTTTACTTCTTGAAAACGTTTAAATAAATGCAGTTACCGTGCGGGCCTAAAATAGGCTGTAGGCTATCTAAACCCTTACAAAAAAAGATTGCAATTTTGAAACGGCTGTAAAAGTGCAGTAACTTCTGTGGTATTTTGGACGCAGTAATTGCACCCTGACTGCAATCTTTTGGTGGAGCTCCACTCATTAAGTGCGTGAATCAAACTTACATGTATTCAAGGCTTAAAAGTCCTCTGAAGTTTTTATTTTCCACCTCAAAATCTCCAGACTGAATCTCAGCATATAGGGTTTATTTTCTATTTCTTTGTTTGTTTTCTCTTTCAATGGTAGAATCAGTTAGCATAGCATATATTGTTGCCTGCTAGGTCTGTACATGTTTTATGAATCAATTTAGCCTACCTTGTACGATTTATAGTAATGTTTTAGGTTGGACGTGCGCTCACCAATCGATTTGTAATTTGTCCAATTATTTATTATTATTATTATATATATTTTTTTAATTTTTATCCCATTTTCTCCCCAATTTTCGTGGTATCCAATCGCTAGTAATTACTATCTTGTCTCATCGCTACAACTCCCGTACGGGCTCGGGAGAGACGAAGGTCGAAAGCCATGCGTCCTCCGAAGCACAACCCAACCAAGCCGCACTGCTTCTTAACAAGGTGCGCCTCCAACCCGGAAGCCAGCCGCACCAATGTGTCGGAGGAAACACCGTGCACCTGGCCCCCTTGGTTAGCGCGCACTGCGCCCGGCCCGCCACAGGAGTTGCTGGAGCGAGATGAGACAAGGATATCCCTACCGGCCAAACCCTCCCTAACCCGGACGACGCTATGCCAATTGTGCGTTGCCCCACGGACTTCCCGGTCGCGGCCGGCTGCGACAGAGCCTGGGCGCGAACCCAGAGACTCTGGTGGCGCAGCTAGCGCTGCGATGCAGTGCCCTAGACCACTGCGCCACCCGGGAGGCCCTAATTATTTATTATTTCTTAAATATATATTTTTATGGAGTGGGGCAGTCCCACTCCTTTCCTATTTTATTTGTTGCTTTTATTGAAGAGAGAGAACAATGTTGGAAACATGGGGAAGGGTGAGTCAAAGGGCAGTGGACCGGAGTTGAACCCTGCTGACTCTGGCACATGTATGACGAGATCAGCGGTTGTAACCCCTGGACCACATAGGCACTAAGGCCACCAACTAGTTATTCTGCCTATTGCTTGTCTTGAACATAGAGTATAATAAAACATTTTTTTTAAAGGATTTTCCCTCCCGAAAAATACATTTACTTCCATAGAAATATGTGGATTTATTTAAATCCAAATAAGAATTTACACGAGACGCGCTGTAGCCTGCATGTAGCCTACATTGGCTACTTGAACTGGAGCCCAGTGGACCTGCAGTCTAAGGGATCCAAAAGGGTTCTTCAGCTGTCCCCATAGGAGAACCCCTTTTGCATCCAGGTAGAACTATTTTTGGTTCCAGGTAGAACTCTTAGAGGGTCCATGTAGAACGCTTCTTGGAAATGGTTTACATTGAACCCAAAAGGGTTCTACCTGGAACCAAAAAAGGTTCTTCAAAGGGTTCTCCTATAGGGACAGCCGAAGAACCGTTTTAGGTACTTTTTTCTAAGAGAGTAGGTACGGTATTGCATTATATACAATCACAGCTACCCCCTGGTGATGATTCTAAATATTTCTTCAGACATTGAAATCCTCCTCCTGCAGGATTATTTCCCCTCTGCTACAAAACAGGTCAAACTAAAAATCCAACATCTGTAGCCAAGTGCCAAGATCCGACATCAGTAGAAGGATTGCGTCTCATCTTATCTCACCAGGGAGTCTCACCACGTCAGTCAAAGATCCTACATGTATTTTATGTATCATGGTTGATTGACCTGGTGGGGCTCTTGATGGAGAGATGAGATGCAAACCTTGACAAACAAATCAAATCTGAGTTTATTTGACATATGCACAGGATACAGTAATAGTAACAATGACACAATAACTAAGTCAAAAAGAGCACAAATACAAATACAAAAAAAGGTGAGAAAGTAAGAAAGATATACTGAAAAATACAGAAATGTCCTATGTCGATAATTCAAGAATATACTGTGAAGGTTATTTACATGTAGTAAAGTGACTTGGCTGAGCAGCGAGAAATATAGCAAAAGCAGATATGTAGCAAAACAGTCTGGGACTGAATCGTAGGGTCATAGGCACAACATAGACGATCCTGAACCATCAAATCATCGACCCTGATCATCTTAAAGCCAATACGGCATGTAACGTGGGCCATTAACTAACAGGTAACGAATGTTAAGAGGCACTTTATATATAGTCAGGTTTGCCATCTAACTCATATCACAGACAGAGGTACGTATTGTTGCTAGACTATTAATGGCTTGGAAAATGGACTTTGGACATGGGCGAAGGCACCTTTGGGTAGGACATCTATGAGCGCCACGCATCTCTTAGGAACATCTTAACCTGCAGAGCTAGCAAGGGGTGTCAAGAATTAATAGGAAGAATACTGTCTTTATGTTCACTGGGTTTGGACAGGCTTTAAGGGGCACAAACATAGAAACTAACAGAGTATGTGTCCAAAATGGCACCTTATTCTCTATTCTCTATGGCACTGGGCAAAAGTAGTGCACTATTTAGGGATTAGGGTGCCATTTGAAACTGTCCCTTTCTCACTCACCTTTTGGGGAGCGTTGATGACCCCTGTGTTGTAGCCAAACTGCAGCGAGCCAATCACAGCTGTTCCCACTGCCATCATCAGCTGGAACGTCACCGCCTGTGGGCACAAAAATACAACTTAAATTAAAGTCTCTTCAGTTTTACAAAGAAATGCTCAAAGTGCTCAATCACATGCGTTATTGCATTATCCTACGAGCATTTTTATTTTAATATATATATCTTTGAGGGAAGGTATATTCAGACTAATCTGATTTTATATGAGAAGTCTTGGACTTGGATAAAAGACAGGTGAATTGGGACTAAGACTTAATAAATGTGCATGAGATATTGAGACCTCACTTGGACTCTTCCGTGTTACTGACACTGGTGGTCCATTCAGTATAATCCCTTTAAGGAATGAGGAACATCAGAAACTAGGCCCGGTGTTACTGACACTGGTGGTCCATTCAATAAAATCTCCTTAAGGAATGAGGAACATCAGAAACTAGGCCCGGGTTTACTGACACTGGTGGTCCATTCAGTATAATCCCTTTAAGGAATGAGGAACATCAGAAACTAGGCCCGGGTTTTCTGACACTGGTGGTCCATTCAGTATAATCCCTTTAAGGAATGAGGAACATCAGAAACTAGGCCCGATGTTACTGACACTGGTGGTCCATTCAGTAAAATCCCCTTAAGGAATGAGGAACATCAGAAACTAGGCCCGGTGTTACTGACACTGGTGGTCCATTCAGTATAATCCCTTTAAGGAATGAGGAACATCAGAAACTAGGCCCGGTGTTACTGACACTGGTGGTCCATTCAGTATAATCCCTTTAAGGAATGAGGAACATCAGAAACTAGGCCCGATGTTACTGACACTGGTGGTTCATTCAGTAAAATCTCCTTAAGGAATGAGGAACATCAGAACCTGGGCATGGCTCCACGAGAGGGCAAAAATGAGGCTTAGCCCCCTCAGTTGAAACTTGTGCCACCTCAGTTTTAGTTTTATGTCCCTATATAAAAATAGCAAAAAAGTTGAGTGACAGGTTGGCACGAAATCTGTATGTGTATCTATGTGTGTGTGGGTTTGTGTGTAGGGGTGCTATGGAAAGCCACTGGAGGAAAAGAAACGCATGCTCATTTGTGGTAGACTATGTGAATAATGTGATACTCCTCCATCTGTCTTTAAAACATTTTTTTATTAGATTTTTAGGGACAGGGTCAAGTTACAGTTGAAGCTGCTTCACTGAACTCTGCCTCACACCCCACCACTATAGAGTTCCGTTAGCTTCTTAGCTAGCTGCAAAAGGCGTTAGTGTTATTAGCCTATTTAGCTCTAACCAGCTAATCTGCCACTGCCACGATGGATATCAGAAATTAAACCATCGAGGCCGCCGACCAAGCTCAGCAGCGATGATGCTGCCGAGCTCCAGCTAGCTACACGTGAAGAGCCCCCCTTCCCCCCTTTCACAGGTGTTGCCAGGGTAATGGCTCCAAAGCCCCCTCCACCTCCGTCTGTTCCTGACGATCTTGGTACAGAGGAGCCAGCCCAGGGCGCAGTCCATGGTGCTGATAAAGCACAACAGAGTTTTCGCACCAACCTTTCACTTCTTGGTCAAAAGCACTCAATGGTCTCAACATTTTAACTTTTATGTTTATTGTGGTATAGCGTGATATAAGCAGAATTTAATATTTATTTTACCAGGTAAGTTGACTGAGAACACGTTCTCATTTGCAGCAACGACCTGGGGTATAGTTACAGGGGAGAGGAGGGGGATGAATGAGCCAATTGTAAACTGGGGATTATTAGGTGACCATGATGGTTTGAGGGCCAGATTGGGAATTTAGCCAGGACACCGGGGTTAACACCCCTACTCTTACAATAAGTGCCATGGGATCTTTAATGACCTCAGAGAGTCAGGACACCCATTTAACGTCCCATCCGAAAGACGGCACCCTACACAGGGCAGTGTACCTGTGCCAATCACTGCCCTGGGGTATTGGGATATTTTTTTAGACCAGAGGAAAGAGTGCCTCCTACTGGAAGCCAGCAGTGGTATGCAGGGTGGTATGCTGCTGGCTGTGATATAATTCCAATGCAAGAACTCAAATTACGCCCCTGGGTATATCTACATATCTTTATGTTTCATCATAGAAATAGATAGCCTAGTTTGTTTACTGTTAATGTAACTAGCCTAAATATAGATAGTCTCTTGCCATTATCGATCTGATATTTTGTTCATAAGCCTTTAGTAGGCCTTTGTTATGTTCGCATTCATTCGTTCGCATTCACATGTCGGTATTGTAAGCCATGTCTCTGTTTTGAAATGTATTATTGTTGTATTATTATTGTTTAAAATAAATAAAAAATACGTTGCAGCCAAACTGACGTCCATAAAAGTTACCCTCTTTACTCACATCGACAGGAATCTCTCAGTCATTTCACCTTCTAGAATCTGCATCTTCTATCTGTTAAGTCAAAAGAGAGATGCACTGAGAGTAGCTTTACTCCTACTCCTACAAATCTTCTTAGTGAAATTGCTTTTAGACCTTATACAGCATGTACTACATCATAAATCACTTATTTTAAAATCGGGTATCAACAACATTTGTCTGCTCAAACAATAACACACTCTCCATCTTAGCTGTCCAGGCTTGAGCCTTTTGCGTCAGTGGCCTTTTAATAGTTTAGTAATCTGGCTCCTATCTTGTGAATGACAGTGCTCCTGTGTGGAGGTTATATCCAGGGAAGCGGAGTCGGCCAGCAGCGCAGCTTTGCAGGGATCAGCTGCTGCTTTGGCATGCTCACGCCTCCTTCTACACCGTTGTCATGGACACCTATCAGATGCCCTTTAGCTTCTCGCCCGCCCTGCGAGGGAAGACTGTCCCCTGTGAAGGACAGGCCGGGTGTAAAATGGCCAGCTCATCTCCTATTCAAGACCCCAACTCTCTTTTTAGTTTTCTTATTGCAATCATCATTATTTATTAGCCAATCAGCAACCTTTATTCCCGGGACTTAGCATAGGACCCCACCATGCAGGGCCGTCAGTCAGTCACTATTTTTTTTCCCACTAGTCACTAAATTCCCTGTCTTAGGTCAGTTAGGATCACTACTTTATTTCAAGAATGTGAAATGTTAGAATAATAGTAGAGAGAATGATTTATTTCAGCTTTTATTTCTTTCATCACATTCCCATTGGGTCAGAAGTTGACAAACACTCAATTAGTATTTGGTAGCTGAAACGATCGTCTACTTCATCCTCCTCCTCAGACGAGGAGAGGCGAGAAGGATCAGAGGACCAATGCGCAGCGTGATAGTTTGACATAATGAATTTATTTAAACGAATAGACGAAACACGAAAACACTTTCACAAATTACCAAAACAAATAAACGATGTAGACAGACCTGGACTTGAGAACTTACAATAAACGAAGAACGCACGAACAGGAACAGACTACACGAAACACAAACGAAACAGTCCCGTGTGGTAGACATACAGACACGAGATACAACCACCCACAACAAACAATGTGAAACAACCTACCTATATATGGTTCTCAATCAGAGGAAAACGAAAACACCTGCCTCTGATTGAGAGCCATACAAGGTCAATTAAACCTGACACTTAACATAGAACAAACACAGACTGCCCACCCAGCTCACATCCTGACCCACTAAACACAACTATACAAAAGGAAAACAAGGTCAGGAACGTGACATTAGCATTGCCTTAAAATTGTTTAACTTGGGTCAAACGTTTCAGGTAGCCTTCCACAAGCTTCCCAAAATAAGTTGGATGAATTTTGGCCCAATCCTCCTGACAGAGCTGGTGTAACTGAGTCAGGTTTGTAGGCCTCCTTGCTCGCACACGCTTTTTCAGTTCTAACACACACATTTCTATAGGATTGAGGTCAGGGCTTTGTGATGGCCACTCCAATACCTTGACTTTGTTGTCCTTAAGCCATTTTGCCACAAATGTGGAAGTATGCTTGGGGTCATTGTCCATTTGGAAAAACCTATTTGCGACCAAGCTTTAACTTCCTGACTGATGTCTTGAGATGTTGCTTCATCAATATATCCACATAATTTTCCTCCCTCATGATGCCATCTATTTTGTGAAGTGCACTAGTCCCTCCTGCAGCAAAGCACCCCCACAACATGATGCTGCCACCCCCGTGCTTCACGGTTGGGATGGTGTTCTTCGGCTTCAAGCCTCCCCCTTTTTCCTCCAAACATAACAATGATCATTATGGCCCAAAAGTTATATTTTTGTTTCATCAGACCAGGGGACATTTCTCCAAGAACTACGATCTTTGTTGCCATGTGCAGTTGCAAACCGTGTCTGGCTTTTTTTATGGCGGTTTTGGAGCAGTGGCTTCTTCCTTGCTGAGCGGCCTTTAAGGTTATGTTGATATAGGACTTGTTTTACTGTGGATATGGAAACGTTTGTACCTGTTTCCTCCAGCATCTTCACAAGGTCCTTTGCTGTTGTTCTGGGATTGATTTGCACTTTTCGCACCAAAGTACGTTAATCTCTAGGAGACAGAACGCGTCTCCTTCCTGAGCGGTATGACGGCTGCGTGGTTGATTTCTTTTGATTTTCCCATGATGTCAAGCAAAGATGCACTGAGTTTGAAGGTAGGTCTTGAAATGCATCCACAGGTACACCTCCAATTGACTCAAATTATGTCAATTAGCCTATCAGAAGCTTCTAAAGCCATGACATCCTTTTCTGGAATTTTCCAAGCTGTTTAAAGGCACAGTCAACTTAGTGTATGTAAACTTCTGACCCACTGGAATTGTGATACACTGAATTATAAGTGAAATAATATGTCTGTAAACAATTGTTGGGAAAATGACTTGTGCCATGCACAAAGTAGATGTCCTACCCGACTTGCCACAACTATAGTTTGTTAACAAGACATTTGTGGAGTGGTTGAAAAATGAGTTTTAATGACTCCAACCTAAGTGTATGTAAACTTCCGACTTCAACTGTACCGTTCTATTGTGTGTTATATTAGCTCATTGCTACTAGCATGCATGTATGTTATAATGTGCCATTGTCTACTGCTAGCCTACTAACCTATCCAATACTTAAACCACTGTATAACAGAGGTGAGACCAAGTCACTATTACTCGAGTCACAAGCAAGTCACAAGTCACAATGTCAGAGTCTCAGGTCGAATCTGAAGTAGAACGGGTCAAGACTTGAGTCAAGTCCAAGTCATGCATTCTAAGAGCAAGTCAAGTCGAGACAAGTAACAAGTTTTAAAAACATGCAACGCCTGTTCAACTACAAATCTTTCTCTTACATAACGTTCTGACTCCAAAACGTGGAGCGCAGGCCACATTGCCTATTTCTATGCACACTACGGTGCGCACGCTCCTTTAACGCACAACAAAAATGACAGACATAGGACATAGACACACAGAAATCCGACATAACCCGGAAAATATAAACAAAGGAAACCATACATTGAATTAAATAAACAGAACTTCTACCTCATGAGTCTTGCGAACGTCCATGTGCACTATAAACATCGCGCCCACTCAGAGCACTGCAACAAATGGTTGTCTACATGGAAATGTATCGTAGGCCTATCAAAACAATTTTTGGAGCTGCATATTTATTTATTCATGGTAATCCTCTCTTCCTACAATTTGACGTTTGCGCTGCACCCAACTCTATAGCCGTACAGCAAATCAGCAATCTGTTCGCTAGCTCGTCTGACCTGTGTTGTTTGACAGTTTACTGGTCTAATCAGAGTGCTGAGTGCGTATCACTAGCCAATCTGTTGCAGTTTTTTTTTGAAAGGGCGATGCTGCAGCTACTGTCTCTGGCTGCATCCAGTAATCCACGTAGACTGTGCCACCAAATAAGTGACAAAACATTACCAAACCTGGCCAGATCATTTCAAGTCATCAGTCTAAAGTCGAGTCCCGAGACTTGAGGCTCCAAGTCCAAGTCAAGTCTCAAGTTATTTTATTGTCCAGTCTCAAATCATCAAATTTGTGACTTGAGTCAGTCTCAAATCCAAGTCATGTGACTCGAGTCCACAATTTTGCTGTATACTGTTTCCATTTAATGCTATTTGTGCCCTGTTACTGCTTACACTGTAGTAGCTTTGTAGCCTATCACTGTATAGCCATTATCATATACGCTATATTGCTATTAATGCTCTATATTTTACATCATTGCCATTCACTTTGTGTAGCCTTACATTACAATTACTCTGATGTAATATATATTCCTTGTTTCTTCTGTTCTACAGAAACCACAACAACACTATCACTATCACTTCAGCTAGTTTCCTCCTCTTCTCATTTGCTGTGTGTGTGTGCCTGTCTATTTGAATAAAGTGTGAGTCTCTTGCTGGTCTTCATCAGTCCTCTTACCAGGACTTTGGTACAGTTGCCCCTATACTCGAAACTGGCACCTCTATCGCAGTCCACCACCAGTTGGTTGTGCTCTTTTTCAATGGTCCTTTGAACCGGATACAGGAACTGCTACAGCCCAAGGATGCCAGTCACCAGAGAAGATCCTCCACAAGTTGTGGTCCGTCCCCGCCATCAAACTCGCCCCCCACATCATCTAATCGACTATGAGGTAAGCTTCGAGTCAAGTCACACACAACACATAAAAACACACCACTCCAATGAGGGAGAGCAAGCAAAGGTCGCTGTGGGAGGAATTATGTCCTCTCACAACCAGACAAGCACCAGCTACCCTCCTGCACGAGATAAACAAAGCACCCGCTCTTCTTCCAGAACACTCTCAACATGCCTGAAGCTGATAGGAAAGGAAAGTGAGAAGTTGAGATGTGAGATAATGGAACTAGCCAAAGAGCTAACTTCTTCCGCTTCAATGAGCATCCATTAGTTCAAGGAACCACGCAGACTGACCTGCAGCTTTGAGGATGGATCAACGTCAGCCTGATCGGGCACAGCTAGTGACAACCAAAGAGGACACACTGCAGTCACAAAGGCAAGATAGAGCAGCTCATTGAAGAACTCAGGCTCAGAAAGTTCACCAACATAGAACAGCCATCATTATCGTCATCACCTACTCAGTTAAACCCTCGGTGTTGTGAGCCATCGCACCACCGAGACAGGTTGTCTTCTCATTGCAGGACTCGTAGCCATACAGAGCCACCTAGAGGGCCAACCTCATCTGATCACCAACGTCGGCCTTCACCTGACGCTTATCGTCAGCCTACACATAACCCGCGGTCAGTCTACACCAGATTGCCATCATCAGCCGTCACCTGACTGCCGTCAGCCCTCAACTGACCTAGACCTGACCACCGCCGTCAGCCTACACCAGCTTCAGCCCTCATCCTGCAGTCGTCGGCGTGATTACTCACCTGATCATCACCGCTGCTACTCACCTGATCGTTGTAGCCGCTACTCACCTGATCGTTGTCGGCACTCACCTCTCTGCTATCGCACACCTTCTCCACCCATCCAGGAGCACACCTACCGTGGACCAACTTCTACCATTCCCAACTTCGTCAATGAAGACGCACGGGAGTTTGCAATGCTGAAGGTTGCCCTCGACAATGTGCTTCCTGTAGATGCAACAGAGCGCTTCAAGTTGCAGATACTAGTTGGAAGAGGTTGGAAGAGGCTTTGCTAATTTCAGACTCCTACAACAACATCATGGAGTCCCTCACAGAACTGTATGGCCAGCCCCACCAGCTTGCCCTACAACGCATCGCAGGGTTATTGGACGGCCCCAACATCAACTTGGTTGACCTGTTGGATAATCTAGGAAGCAATGCACAGACGGAACTGAGGTGTGGCTCACACTCTTAGCTAAGTTGCCACACGACTTAAGAGCCAGCTTCAAGAGACATGTGGACCCCATTAAGACACCCATTCTAACCCTCCTTTACCTGACAGAGTGGCTTGAGTACGAGCTGAGAGTGCAAGAAGATGGCACGCAATTCATCACACGCCAAGATCAACGTAAAGACAAGTCCTTCTCCATCTGCCACGAAGGTGAGCAGAGAAAAGACAAAGCCAAAGCCTCTTTACAGAACCAGTCATCGGAGTAAAGGTCACGGTAGAAGCCAAAGAAGTACTGCCCGTTCTGCAACACCATACAGCACTACATGAATCAGTACACCAACTTCCAGCTCCTTTCCAAAGAACAGAAAGTACCCTGAATCAAGACAAATCAGAGATGTTGGAAGTGTGGACGCGAACACCAAGCAGCACAGTGTACTCTCAAAGCTAAGTGCAAGAAGTACAATAAGAAGCATATTGAGATTCTCCACGAGGTCAACACTAGCACAACCGCTATTAAGAATGCTACAAAGACTACGAGCACAAAGGTGCCAGCAGATAGCACTTGCCTTGTGAGTTGCTCCCCTCCTCAAGAAACCAACACTCCACTCATCTGACGTCAAAAACTATAGACCTGGGAACTTTCGGTGGCCTTTTGGCAGAGATGCATGTGTAGTTCTGAGTACCGTCTCAAAATTCCAAAATCCGTCATAAATTCCTGACAACTGGCCTCTGAACCTTCAAAATGCTTAATAATATGGACCTACGCGACCGAGGAAACTCAACTAAGGCACAGGGGCCTAAAAGGATCCCAAACAAAGAGAGGCACAGATCCAAAAGGTTTTCTTCAGGAGAATCTACCAAAATGGATACCATTGCTACAAGGGAGGAATATTGAAATTCAACGGGCACACCGGATCTACAGTGGCAATAATAACCGTGGCCATCCCCGCACCCTCATATTCTGCCTGATAAGATATGAAGACCGAGTGGATATTCTGCGGGGAACCAGAGCCCTCGAGAACCCACCGAGACACGGGAGATCTAATCTGGCATTCTACCAAGACTACAGCAACGAAACCACACTGAAGAGGAAATCCTTTGACCACGTCAAACGACAGATGACAGAAAGAGGACTGCGCCCGTTCCTGATATACCCAGCCATCCTGAAGATCAGGAAAAATTGAACACTCCAAGAATTCCATACTATGGAGGAAGCAGAGGCATGCCTTGCAGCTGAGGACAACTACAAGAGAAGGAGCCCAGTCATCACTCCCCATTCCTCCAGATTCTCCCCACTGCACACGGAAGAAACTACGGTCCCCCTCCTTCCTTGAATACCCCATCGCATGAAGGCCCACCTAACTAGTAAGATGGACAGAACTAATGCTAAGCTAACTAGCTAACGTCACCCATGTCTATTTGTTATTCAGCGACATAATGTAGTTAATTTGGTATGAGGGGCATGGTGGATTTGTTAACTTGGCAGTTAGCATTCTGGTTAAATGACTAATAGGCAGCTGGCTGGCACGGGGCTAGCTAGTTGAGTTGGCTGGCTGGTTAGGTTAGCTGGCTGGATAAGTATTTGGTTCAGGCTGAAAACATTAGCTGGCTAGAAAATAGAGCCATCAGTAAAGCAGTCCTGGGGTAGGGTAAACATGATGGGGATTAACATACAGAGCGCTCAGCTTGGTATGAACGTGTTCTGTGAAAAGTAACGTTGCCACCTATTCATGTCATGTTGGATAAAAACAAGAGGCTGACATAATGGGACTGTACTTGGGACGTGCGTCGTTGTTTGGGAGCCTTCTGATGTTAGCGAACCTGAGTTCCTACCAGCCAAAGAGAGCGGTTGAAGCTATAGACCTCCTCTTTTGCGGGCGGTTACTGTTTTTGTTTTTATTATTGTTAAAACCCAGCTGTCAGAATTGGTTCACAAATATATATAATGGTGCACATTTTTTTTTCCCTGTTTATATTGAAGTAAGTGTTTTTTAATTTAATTTATTGTATATTTTGTCATACACTTATCCATACATTCTATATGAGAAAGGTTTTAAATGAAACGTGAGCTCATCGTAATTGTCACGCCCTGACCTTAGAGAGCTTTTTATGTCTCTATTTTGGTTTGGTCAGGGTGTGATTTGGGTGGGCATTCTATGTTCTATTTTCTATGTTTTTGTATTTCTTTGTTTTGGCCGGGTATGGTTCTCAATCAGGGACAGCTGTCTATCGTTGTCTCTAATTGGGAATCATACTTAGGCAGCCTTTTTCCCTTTTGTGTTTGTGGGAAGTTGACTTGTGTTTGTGGCACTTAGCCCTCGTAAACTTCACGGTTGTTTAGTTTGTTTCTTGTTTTGTTGGCGTCATTCCAAAATAAAGGATAATGTACGCTCACCATGCTGCACTTTGGTCCACTTCTTTTGACGGCCGTGACAGTAATGTTGTTAAATTCACATGGTTTGAATTCCGCTATCAAGCATACCAAATGATTAGAATACGTAAAACGCAAAAAGGTTGATATCGCCCTAATAGAAGAAACCCACCTAAAACACAAGATGTCTATAGATTCCAAAACAGATACTATAAATGTGTTGCTCACTCCTCAGCCACTAACAAAAGAAAGGTGTTAATACTATTTGATAGAAAACTATGTGTTCTGATAATGATGATGCAGGACGTTTTGGATTTGTAACTACGGTTATAAATCACACTAAGATGTGTTTCGCCTCAATCTACTGTCCAAACATAACTGATTCTAATTTCCTTAGTTTTATCTCGAAAAGACAATTAGATCTTTCAGAATACCAACTTGTTTTGGAAGGAGATTTTAATCAAGTATGTAATTCTCAGTTAGATAGGTCTCATGATTCATCGCACTCTCAAACTGATCATTTCTGACCATGGAGCTGTCCTGTATAGTATCTTGCTTGATAGCTCCAAACAGAATGGTGCCTGAAGATCGCGCTTTACCACAACATTGCTGCAGAATAAGGCTTTTTTTTGCCACAACTTTCAGCAAAGTTTAACTATTTGTTATTGTTTAATACAGATACAGCCACAACCCCCCCCCCCCCCCCCCCCGCCCCCCCCCCAGTCACTTTGGGAGGTGACAAAATGTTTTTTGAGGGGGAACTGTACCTTGTTTGCCTCACATCTTAATTCAACTCACAGAAAAAAAGTAGTAGACCTGGAAAAACAGATCGCCCTTGTTGAAAATGAGCAGAAACTAAAATTTACAGAGCAAAAGGGGAAGATTTTAACAGCATTAAAACACGAGTATAACACTTTACTACAAACTAAAGCAGAATTTATAATGCATTTCACAAGAGTAACACTATTCTGAAGGGGAGAAAGCTAGTAGACTTTTAGCGGCAAGGCTTAAGCAAAATGAGGCCTTTTCTTGTATCGATACAATTCAAACACCATCTGGTAAGATATCACATGACCCGACAGAAATTAATGATACGTTCAGGCAGTTTTATTCTAAATTATATACGACAGAGATGGACCCTGATCATAGTAAGATGACACACTTCTTATCATCATTGGGCCTTCCCAAACTCGACAGAGCGCAATCTGGATTCCTTAACTCCCCACTTACTCTTGAAGAACTCAGGAGTGCATTAACATCTATGAAAAGAGGTAAATCACCAGAACTTGATGGTTTCCCTCCAGAGCTGTTTCTTGAAATATGGGATATTGTTGGGCCCTAATTCTTGGATCTATCAATCATGCATTAAAACATGGAGAATTCCATAGAGACCAAAACACCTCAATGATTATAGTTTTGTTAAAAAAGGGAAAATCTCCCCTGGACTGTAAAAGTTATAGGCCCTTAAGCCTTACTTGCAATCAGATTGGAACTGCTTGTAGGAAATCTAATCAGCGATGATCAAACTGGGTTTATAAAGGGTTGTTTAGCCTCAGACAATATTAGACGTCTATTCCATATCATAAATGAGTCCGAAAACGACCCAGTCCCTGCTGCACTTTTTAGTTTGGATGCAGAAAAAGCCTTTGATAGGCTAGAATGGAACTATTTATGGTGTGTTTTGGAGGCCTTTGGTTTTGGTAAATTATTTATCTCCATGGTAAAAACATTGTATTCCGTATTCCAAGCAGTTTTGCAGACGGGAAACATTCTACCCAAGACTTTCTGTTTACAGCATTCCACAAAACAAGGATGTCCATTATCACCAATGCTCTTTGCACTGTCTTTGGAGCCCCTTGCTCAAGCGATTAGATTGGACCCACTTATTTCACTCATCAATATTAAAGGTACTCAGCATAAAGTGTCACTCTATGCAGATGACACCTTATTGTATTTCAATTTCCCTTCCACAGATTCTGAAATTCTTTACTGTTTTCGGTTAATTCTCTGGGTATAAATAAACTGGGGAAAATCTGTACTGGTTCCCCTTAATAGCCCTGTGAAATTGCTTGATTTGCCTGCTGCATCTCCAGTGCAGTGGCATAAGGCAGACTTTATTTATTTGGGCATATGCATACCCACCAAATTTTCCCAAGTTTGCAGGAGGAACTATGTCAAACTAAAAGAGGAGATCACCTCTGATTTGCAGAGATGGTACTCTCTTAAAATGTCATTACAAGGAAGGATTGCTATAGTAAAAATACATGTACTCGGTCGAGTGAATTTTATTTTCTCTATGCTGCCTATACCTCCTCCGCCAAAATACTTTGAGGAATTAAAGTCAATGACCTCAAAGTATATTCGGAATGATAAAAAGCCACACATTCAATATGATACTCTTACACGTTTAAAGGGAACATGAGGTCTGTCTCTTTCAGATTACAAATTATGTTACTGGTCTTTCCAAATAAAATCCTTGAGAGTATGGTCCGGTGATTCTATTGCAGCTTCTTGGAGAGGCATAGAGGAAGCCCTTGTTGCACCACATAGACTTAGAGATCAATTATTTTTACAATATCAAGATAACAACAGCATTTAAAAAATTGGGTTCAATGATTTCCAACTCACTACAAGTATGGTACTATGCTGATAGGCAACACTAAGAAGTTCTGTGAATCTTCTACTATATGGCATAACCATAACTTGCTGACAAACAATAAGCCTTTTGTGTACCCATTGTAGGCAGATAAGGGTGTGCATACCTTACGAGACATGTATAATGATACCTTTCCAGGACCTCAAAGAAATGTATTCACTTCCAGGCTTTTCATGGTTCCTTTACCTACAGTTAAGATCTTTGTTGAAAGCCTATGGTGTACCATGGGATGACGCGTTAACATCCCACGCAATGCTTACATGGATAGATCCTTCATTAACATCTAAAATAGTCTCTGCCACTTATGATTGCCTGCTGTCTGTTAAATGCACTACATT
Source organism: Salvelinus fontinalis (assembly GCF_029448725.1). Taxonomy (NCBI): domain Eukaryota; kingdom Metazoa; phylum Chordata; class Actinopteri; order Salmoniformes; family Salmonidae; genus Salvelinus; species Salvelinus fontinalis. The sequence goes on from NC_074695.1 coordinate 41,562,751, forward strand.
GGGTGTCACTCTAGTATGAAACCGCGAAATGCAGGGACTGGGGCACAACCTGAACTGGGATACCTTTCGGGGAAAATGTATTTGTTACCTCTAAAAACCCAGCACACCAGCTTATACATCATAAGCTTATACATAGAAGTTATGCAATCCCATTTAGACTTTTTGAGATGAAGCTGATTCCTACTTCAATATGTGATAGATGCCGTACGAATACTGTTGGAACACTAATGCACATGCTTTGGGAATGTCCTGTGGTGTCCCAGTTCTGGTCACATGTTTCAGATTTCGTTACAAAAATGATGGGTTTCCCTGTGAACAAAGATTCACCTTTATTTTTGTTAAATGATGACTCCATTTGTATTGCAACTGGTTCAGAAAATAATAGTGTATGCAGGGTTAACAGCAGCAAAAAAAGGTTATCCTTAGTGCTTGGATTACCCCTACAACCCAATCACCTCAACCATGGTTATCATATTTTCAAGATATTGTTCGTATAGAGCGATCAGTGGCAGTGATAAACAAAGCTCGGGCAAATGCAGTTGATGCATGGGATGTATTATGCAAAACTCTATCCGAAATCAACAACTCTTGAGCAAGCAACGGAACTACATGTTAAGGGAATGGGGGGGACGACATTTTATTTTCTGAGAATAATATAGAATATTTTGTATTGTAAACTCTACTTCCTTTCTGTAAATGTCATTGTGCACGCAAATAATTGACTCCTGACAGTATGTAAATAGTTATATTGTATGTTCGTGTCGTCAGGTTGGCTAGTATTTGTAACGTGATCCTGCCTTGTGCGTTGTATATTGTGAAATAATGAAAAATGTTGACCACAAAAAAAATACAAAAATAACTATAGACCTGTATCCCTTCTTTCTTTCCAAAACACGTGCTGTCTCTGATCAACTTTCTCGTTATCTTTCTCAGAACGATCTTCTTGACCCTAACCAGTCAGGCTTCAAGACGGGTCACTCAAGAGAGACTGCTCTTCTCTGTTTCACGGAGGCTCTCCGCACTGCCAAAGCTGACTCTCTCTCCTCTGTTCTCATCCTCCAAGATCTATCCGCTGCCTTTGACACAGTGAACTATCAGATCCTCCTCTCCACCCTCTCAGGGCAAGGCGTCTCAGGCTATACACACTCTTAGATTGCATCCTACCTGGCAGGCCGCTCCTACCAAGTGACGTAGAGAGGATCTTTGTCTGCACCACGTACTCTCACAACTGGTGTCCCCCAAGGCTCGGTTCTAGGCCCTCTCCTCTTATCTCTATACACCACCTCAAGCTCAACCTCGACAAGACAAAACTGCTCTTCTACCCGGGGAAGGCCGGCCCACTGAAAAACCTCTCCATCATGGTTGACAACTCCACAGTGTCGCCCTCCCAGAGTGCAAAGAACCTTGGCGTGACCCTGGACAACACCCTGTCGTTCTCTGCAAACATCAAAGGAGTGACCCACCCCTGCAGGTTCATTCTCTACAACATCCGTAGAGTAAGACCCTACCTCACACAGGAAGCAGCTCAGGTCCTAATCCTGCCCAGTCTGAGAGCTTCCCAGAAGACCTCTCCCTACTAGAGGCAGGTAATCCAGTCCCTCCAAGCAACCGTCTGGTGACACTGCCACAGAGTATGACAATGACACTGGACTGATCAGTGATGGAGGTCGCCTTCGGATGTCTGGTTCCTGACATCCTTCAACCAGTGGTCCTGGACCCAGCTCATCCAGTCATAAGGCTATCAAGAAATATGACTAGCAGCAGCGGCACCCGGGCCTAGAGAGGGTGTTAGGCGAGTTCTGGATTCTGATGGGGAGGACAGCTATCCGCCGCTTCCTGCTTGGTTGCACCGAATGCAGGAAGTGGTGACTCCAGCCAGATGTGCCTAAGATGGCTGACTTACCTCCAGCCCGACTGTGGTTCCATCAGCCCTCATTCTATTTTACAGGTGTGGACCTTTTAGGGCCGTATCTTATCAAGATATGCCAAATAAATGAAAAGAGATGGGGAATCCCCTTTAAGTGCTGACTGACGAACGAATTTCAAGGTATGAGAGTGAGAGCAACAGGAGGCCTTCATGGCTCTCCACCTACAGCTCTAGGAACAGTTGGCCAGTCAAAATATTTGCTTTGCTGTCAACCCGCCTAGTGCGACGCACTTTAGAGGATGCTTGGAAAGGGAGATCAGATCCATCAAGACTGTTCAACAATCCACTCTTGGCACACAGACCGTCTCCAAAGAGGTGCTGAGGGCTATCCTAATTGATATAGAAGGGATCTTGAACTGCAAGCCTTTGGGGTATGTGTCCTCGGACATTGCAGATCTGTATCCAATCACTCCTAACTCTGTTGTCATGGTGGCGGCCAGACTCATCACTACCACAGGTGGTCTACCTAGAGTCTGGACTGCTCAGTCACAAAAGGCAGAGACTCAGCCAGGTTCTAGATGACCATTTCTGGCATTGATTCACAAGCCCGCCAAAAGTGGCACAAGGATAAGGAGGACCTTGCAGTTGGGACCGTTGTGATGATCGTGAAAGATCAGTCTCCAAGAGCACTCTGGCAAGTTGTAACTGTTAAGTCAGTTATCCTTGGAGCAGACAGGAAAGTGAGGATAGCAGAGATCCAAGTCAAGGATAGAACTTACGTCATGCCTGTTGCTCGGCTCAATAAGCTGCCCTTCCTCAAGAATCTACCGACCCTTAGCTGGCCTGTCAGCTGAAGCAAATCTGGGGGCGGCTGTAAAAATGGCCATCTTCTCTCCTATTCAAGACCCCAACTTTCTTTTAGTTTTCTTATTGGAATAAGGTCACACCAATCATACTTATTTACTAGCCATTCAGCAGCCTTTATTCCCAGGATTTAGCGTAGGACACAACCAGGCAGGGCAGTCAGTCAGTAGTTTTCTGTCCTGACGACCAATCGTTTGTCCCTCCAGCGCATTCTATCTCCTGAGGAAAAACACGTTTGAGTTTCTGATGTTGATTGTGCGTGCAGCTAAATAACCAAGCCTTATTTTTCACTCGGGAATCTGAAGGGGAGATGAAAGTGTGTGTGGGGGTGAGGTGAGTTTGTGGGTGTGTATTGAATAGTTTGATGGCTTTGATAACACTTTGAAGATGCTGCTACTAAATGTATTTTCTTTTGTACCCAAAAGTTAGATTTTCAGGAAAAAAATTCATGCAAGGGAAACAATGGTGTGGAGATAAAGAGTGCTGAAAAGCTTCATCAGAAAGTTGACCCATGAGTAAGGGCATTACCCAAATGTTAACAACATTAAATGAGAGAGAGAAAGCCAGCGTTTGGGGTCATTGAGTGCATTCTTTAACCCCCCACAGAACAGGATGTTAACCAAATATACACACACACACACACACACACACGCACGCACGCACGCACGCACGCACGCACGCACGCACGCACGCACGCACGCACGCACGCACGCACGCACACACACACACACACACACACACACACACACACACACACACACACACACACACACACACACACACACACACACACACACACACACACACACACAAACACACACACACAACAGATAGACCAAGGCAACCTCTGTTTAAAACACACAATTCAGAGACCGTGAATGTGTGCCTCCTGGCAGCCTCCTTCGCGGCACATAATTATAAGGATGCTGAAAAGTGCCTCAATATGTGTTAGAATAATAACATGTGTTATTGCCATATGGGGGCAGGGTTCCACAAGTAATTCATTAATCTGATGTTTATACCATATAAGGCATACAACTAACTAGGATGATCATTTCTCAGAGTGAGCAATAAAAAAATAAAACATGGTTTTAAATGTTGTCAGGCAGGGAGACATGTACTTGTGTACATCTACATGAACCATTGACATGGATGTCAACACAAACACCGACACACACACATAAAGCAATCATGTTTTGACACGTGGTCTAACTCAAATAAAGTACTGTATGTTTCACAAAATAAACAATCCATCACAAACATTCTCTGCTCCAGGTATCAGAACCCAGTCTAGACTGATATGCAAGTTTGAGGCTTTGTTCCCTCAAACAAATTGAACCATCCTATTCTACCCAGCCATACTCAACAACACTAGATATTGCCAAAGTTTAACATCGCAAACATCCTTTGTGTCAGGTAGTTTCAGGGCAGTATTCCATATAGGCCTACTGTGCGAAAAAGTTGCTACAAAGCATCTGATATTGCATGACCTATTATTAATATGAAAATGGCTGTAACGGTCCTGACCTGTTTTATGTTGTTTTTATGTGTTTATGGTCAGGGCATGTGTTTTGGGTGGGCAGTCTATGTTATCTGTTTCTATGTTGGTTTTGGGTTGCCTGGTATGGCTCTTAATTAGAGGCAGGTGGTTTGCGTTTTCCTCTAATTAAGAGTCATATTTAGGTAGGGCGTTCTCACTGTTTGTTTGTGGGTGATTGTCTCCTGTGTCTGTGTCGATGTTACACCATACGGGAATGTTTCGGTTTGTTCGTGCGTTTATGTAGTCTGTTCCTGTGTCAGCGTGCTTCGTGTATTTGTAAGTTCGTTTGTTCAGGTCTGTCTACATCGTTTTGTTATTTTGTTAGTTATATCAAGTATAGTTCGTTTTCGTCTTTGTCTGTTTTGTTTATTTAATAAATCATCATGTATTCACAACCCGCTGCGCCTTGGCTCGATCACTACTCCACCTCTTCTTATGAAGAGAGAGAGGAACGCCGTTACAGAATCACCCACCATTCCAGAGCCAAGCAGCGGAGTAATTGGAGTAAGGGACAGGAAAAGAAGGAGCAATGGACATGGGACGATATATTGGACGGAAAGGGTTGATACACATGGGAGGAGATCCTGGCTGGTAGGGATCGCCTCCCATGGGAACAGCTGGAGGCACTGAGGAGAGCAGAGGCTACCGGAGAGAGGAACCGGAGCTATGAGGGAACGCGTCTGGCACGGAAGCCCAAAAAGCCCGTAAGTAATTCCCAAAAATTTCTTGGGGGGGGGCTAAGAGGTAGTGGGCCAAGGGCAGGTAGGAGACCTGCGCCCACTTCCCAGGCTTACCGTGGAGAGCGGGAGTACGGGCAGGCGCCGTGTTACGCAGTAGAGCGCACGGTGTCTCCTGTACGAGTGCATAGCCCAGTGCGGGTTATTCCACCTCCCCGCACTGGTAGGGCTAGATTGGGTATTGAGCCAGGTGTCATGAGGCCGGCTCAACGCGTCTGGTCTCCAGTGCGTCTCCTCGGGCCGGCATACATGGCACCGGCCTTACGCATGGTTTCCCCGGTTCGCCTACATAGGCCGGTGAGGGTTATTCCACCTCCCCGCACTGGTCGGGCGACCGGGAGCATTCAACCAGGTAAGGTTGGGCAGGCTCAATGCTCAAGAGTGCCAGTACGCCTCCACGGTCCGGTATTTCCGGCGCCACCTCCCCGCCCCAGCCTAGTACCTACAGTGCCTACACTACGCACTAGGCTACCAGTGCGTCTCCTGAGCCCAGTTCCTCCTCCACGCACTCTCTCTGTAGTGCGTGTATCCAGTTCGGTGCCTCCAGTTCCGGCACCACGCACAAAGCCTCCTGTGCGTCTCCAGAGCCCTGAACACACTGTATCTTCTCCCCCTACTAATCCTGATGTGCTTGTCCTCAGCCCGGTGTCACCAGTGCCGGTACCTCGCATCAGGTATAGAGTGGGCTTTGAGAATACAGTGTGCCCTGTCCCTGCTCCCCGCACTAGTAGGAAGGTGCTTATCCTTAGCCCGGTGCCTCCAGTTCCGGCACCACGCACCAGGTCTACAGTGCGCCGTATCCGGCCAGAGCCATCCGTCTCCCCAGCGCCATCTGAGCCATCCGTCTCCCCAGCGCCATCTGAGCCATCCGTCTCCCCAGCGCCATCTGAGCCATCCGTCTGCCATGAGCCTGCAAAGCCGCCCGTCTGCCATGAGCCTGCAAAGCCGCCCGTCTGCCATGAGCCTACAGAGCCGTCCGCCAGACAGGAGCCGCTAGAGCCGTCCGCCAGACAGGAGCCGCTAGAGCCGCCCGCCAGACAGGAGCCGCTAGAGCCGCCCGCCAGACAGGATCTGCCAGAGCCGCCAACCAGACAGGATCTGCCAGAGCCGCCAACCAGACAGGATCTGCCAGAGCCGCCAACCAGACAGGATCTGCCAGAGCCGCCAACCAGACAGGATCTGCCAGAGCCGCCAACCAGACAGGATCTGCCAGTGCCGCCAACCAGACAGGATCTGCCAGAGCCGCCAGCGAGCCATGAGCAGCCAGAGCCGTCAGCCTGCCATGAGCGTCGAGAGCCGTCAGCCTGCCATGAGCGTCAAGAGCCGTCAGCCTGCCATGAGCGTCGAGAGCCGTCAGCCTGCCATGAGCGTCGAGAGCCGTCAGCCTGCCATGAGCGTCGAGAGCCGTCAGCCTGCCATGAGCGTCGAGAGCCGTCAGCCTGCCATGAGCGTCGAGAGCCGTCAGCCTGCCATGAGCGTCGAGAGCCGTCAGCCTGCCATGAGCGTCGAGAGCCGTCAGCCTGCATAGACCTGCCAGAGTCCCACAGCCGGGATCTGCCAGAGTATATCAGCCGGGACCTGCCCCTAGTCCCGGTGTTGCCCCTTGTCCCGGTGCTGCCCCTTGTCCCGGTGCTGCCCCTTGTCCCGGTGCTGCCCCTTGTCCCGGTGCTGCCCCTTGTCCCGGTGCTGCCCCTTATCCCGGTGCTGCCCCTTATCCCGGTGCTGCCCCTTGTCCCGGTGCTGCCCCTTATCCCGGTGCTGCCCCTTATCCCGGTGCTGCCCCTTATCCCGGTGCTGCCCCTTGTCCCGGTGCTGCCCCTTGTCCCGGTGCTGCCCCTTGTCCCGGTGCTGCCCCTTGTCCCGGTGCTGCCCCTTCTCCTGGTGCTGGCCGTTTATTTAGGGGATGTGAGTTTTAGGGTGGTCATTGGGAGGGGAAGACAGAAACGGGGAGTGACTATGGTGGTGTGGGGACAGCGTCCAGAGCCGGAGCCACCACCGTGGTCAACTGCCCACCCAGACCCTCCCCTGGACTTTGTGCTGGTGCGCCCGGAGTTCGCACCTTGAGGGGGGGGGTTCTGTAACGGTCCTGACCTGTTTTATGTTGTTTTTATGTGTTTATGGTCAGGGCATGTGTTTTGGGTGGGCAGTCTATGTTATCTGTTTCTATGTTGGTTTTGGGTTGCCTGGTATGGCTCTTAATTAGAGGCAGGTGGTTTGCGTTTTCCTCTAATTAAGAGTCATATTTAGGTAGGGCGTTCTCACTGTTTGTTTGTGGGTGATTGTCTCCTGTGTCTGTGTCGATGTTACACCATACGGGAATGTTTCGGTTTGTTCGTGCGTTTATGTAGTCTGTTCCTGTGTCAGCGTGCTTCGTGTATTTGTAAGTTCGTTTGTTCAGGTCTGTCTACATCGTTTTGTTATTTTGTTAGTTATATCAAGTATAGTTCGTTTTCGTCTTTGTCTGTTTTGTTTATTTAATAAATCATCATGTATTCACAACCCGCTGCGCCTTGGCTCGATCACTACTCCACCTCTTCTTATGAAGAGAGAGAGGAACGCCTTTACAATGGCCATTTAATCCCAGCTGGACTGTCGAACTCATGTAGACAAAACCAACAGCACAGGTTACCAAGACTATCCGTTGGCCATCAGCATACCTTGGCTAATAGCATACCTTGGCTAATTTAACTAGTTTTTAGATCTAACTTTCTCATTACCTTGCCTCCACCTTCCATATTTGATCAGTGAAGTAGATCGATGGTTGATAGCAGGTCTGTCGGGACAACTCGCAGCTTCTGCTTGTGGGAGCCTATTGGACAGAACACAATTATGGAGAAGAGTCTTCTATCTCCCTTGTCTCTTCATAGGCAACTAAAATCCACAGGGCTTACTACACCGTCGTAAGCCTTTTTCAATATTGATATCAAAGTTTTAAAAAAATTATTAAAATACACAATTCCTTAACAGAGTTTCATTATGCCGTCTTTCCTTATCTCTTGTATGTTGCGTTTGTAGACCGTTATAGGCTCCCATTGACTTGCTGCTAGTGGACATAAACCGGTTAATATAATTCAAGCAGCTTGCATTGTGATTGGCTGCCGCTAGCTTCCAAACGAGCGCTTCGGACGTGAGGGATCAATGTCTGTTTATGAAGTGTGGGAGAGCCTGTTTGTAACATATGGCTCTGATTGGCTGTGGATAGCTCGGCAGATGACGTAGCCCATAACAAACTACAGTACTACAAGAAAGTTGTATGTGATGGAGAGAGACATGTTTACACTTCAGTCCATATTTATCTTGCATGTGTTACTTTGAAAAAGTAATCAGAGTATCTAAGGCAAGATAACTTGTTAATAGATTAGCATTTCAAGAATCAATTAAAGACTTAAGCTTATCACTGAAACATTTTTTATTGTTAGGCTATTTTAAAGGTATAGCATTCACTATGTGCAGACACGCTATTAAATGATAACAAACACAAAGACAAGATGATAAAATGTAGGCTCTCTCTGAAAGGGACAGAGTGGCACGTGCTCAGGTGGAAGTGCATAGTAGTGTTGATGTAGGAAGATGGCCAAGGTTGAGTTCCTTGTGGATTAGATTAATTAAAAGTTCAAGCACTAAGGTTATTTATAAATGAGGCCATATTGTGGAGTGAGTAATCTTCATCGTAATCCTTCATTTTGTGATAAAAGCGCCAAATTTGGTACAGATTATATCAAAACTCAAAATATGTAGATAACGGTCCAACGCAGGTATGGCCCTGTGGCAGACATCTTCCAAAATGGCCACTGGCGCTCTTATTTGTATTAATAATATGAATCCAATACTCTACATACTCCTACAGTAATTGTTTAGGTATTTTCAAAATGTCAGATTGCTTTGATAATGTCACGGTTTTCTAAAGTAGAACCCAGAAGCAGACCAGGACAAGGAGAGTAGGACGAAGGTGAGTATTTATTTACAAGTTTAAACGTAGAGGTAGAAAGATCCAGGTGGCGGAGCGGGCAGCGGAGGTGGGTTGATGGGAGTGAATAGACAGATCCAAGGGAGTAACAGAAGCCACCGACGACCAGGCAGGGATGGGGTGAGTGTTCCGGGTGAATGATGTTCATGGCTAACGATCCGGCAGGGAATGGATGTCAGGTCAGAGCTTATGAAGTGGAGGGGTGATGATCAGGACCAGGTGTGCAGATAGCTGATGGGATACAGGTGCGGGTAATCAGAGATCTCCCAACTAGCTACGTCGCCCGGCAACCAGACATTGTGCGTTCCAGGACACCGGAAAACACTCCAGGACAGAACACAGGCAAAAACAGACTCAGGAAGCGGGATTCGTGACAGATAAGATGTCACTACAGTCAGACTGGGACCCTGGAGAACCATGTTTACATGGGAAAGCAGTAGGGGTGGCACAGATTTTTGCAGCATGTGTTAGGTGAAGTGCATCTATGTTTAAACAACTATGTTTAAGGAATAGGTTCAATGTCTTCATCAAATACCATCAGAACCAGTGATGTAGCTGTAAAAAAAAAAAAAAAAAAGTGGGTAAATGGTGGTTGCTTTCCTTGTGAATAAAGCAATGCTCCCTAAATTCTCAATGCATTTTTACACAATAGGCGGATAAAAAAAGGTGTGTAAACAGTGTTTATGTGCATTTACCCTCCCATATACCACTAGAATGGCGCTGCATTGGATAGCAGCCGTTTTACAGGCTCCAGACCAATTCTGCTATTTTGTGTTTTGCTGCGCTTATCTGAATAATTTTTTTACATGATGTTTCCGCCATCATTTTCTATGACTGAAAAGAGCCTCTGGACATCAGAACAGCGATAACTAACCTCGATTTGGATGAATATTTATATTTCAACAAGTCAGAGGCGCAGGACATACTGCTCACCCCGGACCAGGCCCTAATCCCTGAGATACTGAAAGAAAAAGGTGGCGTAAGAGAGGCCAAGGTGCGGGCAACCTGACGAGTACATAAACCACCTCAACCCTCAAGTTCTACTGGCGTACGTACAATCGCAGGAGAACAAACTGAATGAGCTCTGTTCGAGACTATCCTATCAACTGGACTTGAAGAACTGTAATATCCTATGTTTCAGGGAGTCGTGGCTGAACAAGGACATTGATAATATACATCTAGCTGGTTTTTCTATGCATCGGCAGGACAGAATGGCAGCGTTGGGTAAGCTCAAGGAAGGAGGGGTGTGTTTTTTGTTAAAAACAGCTGGTGCCCAATCTCTAATTGTCACGATCGTCGTAAAGATGAGACCAAGGCGCAGCGTGAGTAGAGTTCCACATCATTTTAATCAACTGAAACTCACCTAACAAAACAACAAACAACCAAACGAAACGTGAAGCTACATGTGTGCACTCAGGCAACTCAATGTAGACAAGATCCCACAACACAAACGAGGAAAATGGCTACCTAAATATGATCCCCAATCAGAGACAATATATAAACAGCTGTCTCTGATTGGGAACCATATCAGGCCAACATAGACATACAAAAAAAACCTAGACATACAAAAAACCCTAGACATACAAAAACCCTAGACATACAAAAAACTAGCGTACCCATTCCAGTCACACCCTGACCCAACCAAAATATATAGAAAAACAGAGATATCTAAGGTCAGGGCGTGACACTAATATTAAGGAACTCTCAAAGTTCTGGGTATGCGCAATGCCGTCAGGGGTACGCCAAATAAAAATGTGATTCACATTTTCTTCACATTTTCAAACAGCAAATTTAGATTTTCCAACATTTGGGTGAGGTTATTTTCTGGCCTGAATAGCCTCGTTTCACTGCCAAAAATAAAATTAAACCATCTGGTGTTCAGCGAAATAACACCACAATGTCAAATACAGGTAGCCTAGTCAAATAATTAACGTTTTGGACACTACAGTGAAAATGGTTAACTTTGTTAAAGCAAGGCCCCTGAACTCTGGTGTATTTTCTACATTATGCAATGATATGGGCAGCGACCATATACCGCTTTTACAACATACAGAAGGGCGCTGGTTATCAAGGGGCAAAGTATTGACAAGTTTTTTTTTAAATTGAGAGACGAGCTTAAAGTTTTCTTCACTGACCATCATTTTCACTTGTCTGACCGCTTGCATGATGACAAGTTTCTCACACGACTGGCCTATCTGGGTGATGTTTTGTCTTGCCTGAGTGATCTGAATCAAGGATTATAGGGACTCTCCGCAACTATATACAATGTGCAGGACAAAATTACGGCCATGATAAAGAATTTGGAGCTCTTTTCTGTCTGTGTTAACAAGGACAACACACAGGTTTTTCCATCATTGAATGATTTTTTGTGTGCAAATGAACTCAAGCTTACAGACAATGTAAAAAATGTAATATAGCGAAGCACTTGAGTGAGCTGGGTGTGCAATTACGCAGGTACTTTCCTGAAACGGATGACACAAACAACTGGATTCGTTATGGTCCCGTTCTGACCTTAGTTCCTTTTTTATGTCTTTATTTTAGTTTGGTCAGGGCGTGAGTTGGGGTGGGCATTCTATGTTGTTTTTCTATGTTTTGTTCTGTTGTTAGATTTCTATGTGTTGGGCCTAGTATGGTTCTCAATCAGAGGCAGGTGTCAGTCGTTGTCTCTGATTGGGAGCCATATTTAGGTAGCCTGTTTGTCATTGTGTGTTGTGGGTGATTGTTTCCTGTTGTAGTGTTTGTGTCACATTTCAGGACTGTTTCGGTTTTCGGTATTATTCACATTGTTATTTTTGTATTTTTCAGTGTTCAGTTTTAATAAATTAAAATGGACACTTACCACGCTGCGTATTGGTCCGATCCTTGCTACTCCTCAGACGAAGAGGACGAGAACCGTTACAGTTATCCCTTTCATGCCCTGCCTCCAGTCATGATAATAGGCCTAAGTGATTTCCAAGGGTCCCCTTAGTTAGTTAGCCGACTATTGACTGTTTACGTGTTAGTTGGTGAACTACTACTGCACCTTGGGCAGAACAATCCTGCATAGAGGATAAGCTAAGCAATGTCTAGATGAGTCCTTTTGTCCTGTAAACAAATTCACCCAAAGAACGTTTGATTATTTTATGACAAGTATTGAGTCATTTCATTTCAGGTCATGTCAGTCACTACAGGCCGAAATGCTAGAACGGAAACAGGATAGTGGAAAGCACATAGGGTATTTGCAATCTAATACTTGCATGGTGTCATCTACCACTGAAAGGACTTCCACCACACAGAGGCTTCAATTATTTGGTGAGTCCATTTGTTTTTACTAAGTTGTGTGCTAGCCAAACGACCTGCAAACAGGACAATAAGACAGGCTGGCCAACTGACGTTTATAAGAAAGAACCAGGTCTGCACCGTCACATTAATGACATTATATATTTGTTACAGGATTATTAGATCATTTGTTCTGTCTCTCTGTACGTCTGTCCCTCTCACCTGTCATGGAAGTGTTGCATTGTTTCTCTCGTGCGAGTACAGGTGAGAGAGTGCTTATCTGGACAGTTCCTAGCACTTACTGTAATCCCCCTGAGTACAGTTTCTATTTTAAGGAAGCGCTTCTCTATGGTTTGATACCAGCACTTCTGACACCTGGATGATGCTGTGGCTGAACGTAACATTCAGGTCTTAGGACCAGATTTACTAAGCGTTTGCACACAAAGTTACAAACTATAATTTTCAGAACGGAATCATTTCTAAAGCTAAACATACTATTAGTTTCATTTCAACTCAATCCTAACCTAAAATCACCTTTGTTTCCTTTTATTACCTCTGAAATACAACAACTGCAAACTTGCATATGAGACCAAATGAGATGCACACCTTTGTCTTGCAGATGTATTGGTGATGAGGGCTGAGGGCTGTGGCTGAGGGCTGGGTGTGAACTGGCCCATGGCCACCTTGACTTCCCTTGAGAGAGGATGAGCTCAGGTAAAAACATGACACCTAATCCAGGTGGTCATGTGACCTCCCCCAGTGCTGCTGTCTCATGGGAATACTCCTTGTCTCCAGGGTGACTCACCCTCACATGACGGGAACCTGATCCCCTCCCCACCTGCTTGCTCTGACTGAGGCCCACCTGTTCTTGCTGCCTAATCCAGAATCCTGCCTCCATCCTGCCTCCAATCTCCAATCCCAGCCAAACCCAGGAGACGGACATCCAAACGGGCCAATCCAGAGAACAGAGGAAAGACACAAGGTATAAGTGCTTTGAGAGACATTATGCACAATGAATAAATCATGAAAGTAGGCAAATACATGCAAGGCCATCGGTAGAACAGCCAAGAATGTGGTATAAGTGCATGGCAGAGAACAAATATTGAGGTAGACTGGTGCAAGGATATTTCTCCTCAAAACAACTAGTTCACTCTGTTAAGCCAGTGCCAAGCAAACGTGTTGTAGTAGAAATGTAGATGTTTTACTGTGTAGCCTAGCATGCCGTCTTCCCCCCCCCCCCCAACCTCCTCTCTCTGTCATGTACCTGCTGTACTGTATAGTTGAATGGGGTCTGCCAGTTTACTGAGTTCCAACAGAAGGATCAAGGCCTGATCCGGTGGTGGACGGGGACAAAAGAGTATGACCAGTGTACCCAAAGCAAGTACGCCCACATTCCCTTCCTCACCGCTCTTGTCCCAGTCATCAAGGGCCATTTTGCAATTGAGGTTGACACTGTCCAAAGGCTCATGGCACAGCATGAAAGCGGAGTGACAAATTGAAACCATCACCCCGACAAAGATGGTGATATCACATCAGTGCACAGCGCAGTTTCATGCCACTGTTCTGTTTCAAAATATTTATTCCCTTTTCCCAATTAGGGAAATTTTGCCTCTCTTTTTTCTGTGACTGGAGGAAATAGGAGAACAGGCTGTCAACAAAATTTGACCAGTCATTCAGTTCAATGATGAGTCATAGTCAGGGGTGAAAGTAAGGCGGTACGGTCCGGTATGGCATCCAGGCAAATAAATAGTGGGTGTATGCCATTCTGGTCAAATGTGAGCCTCTCACAATAATTAAAACAAAATGCCAAGAAAACTATAGGCAATTACACCATTATTTAACAGTACTGCATGTCAGCTGTATGGAAATGAGCGATCTGACTTGAAAATGGGCATATAGACCTACTCTCCAAATTGTGTTGTGGCCAACAGGAGTGCTTTTTGAAGGGATTGTTTGACAATCAGATGAAAACATGACTGGTTGTGTTTATGCCACATTAAAATGTAGTAGATTATGAAAGTTATATGACAAACCTTTATTAGGCCTACTATGCCCACGGAGATCACTAAATTAATAGGGATTCTATATGCAATTCAATGATCAGACCCATAATATTTTTAGTAGTAGGTCTCGTACCAGTAAGAAATGTAATCTACTTTCACCCCTTGTCATAGCTAGAGTCCCTGGGTCAAGCTGGTAAATGTGCTGACTAATCTAATGAATGGGTGAATTAACTTAATGAGCATGGGAATTTAAATGAAGGACACCAGTAACTAGAATTTCAAATGTGACAGAGACAGTAAAATAACTAGTTCTAGCTTTGAGGTATCTCTCGACAGTTGTTGACCATTTTCTGGCAACTAAAATCCCATCCAGGAGAGTTAAAGTTCTGAACAAGGCTTATAAATGTTCTTCAAAGGATTCCTACAGTAGATGAAAAGATCCAAAAAGTTAGTCCAAGCTCCTAAAAAACAACAACAGGAAGTTGCTCAAAGGAGGATGTGAGGAGAAAGGTGGAGAGTTTACCATATCAGCCATTGCTTTCAGATAGCCACTCTCACTTTTGGCCATGGGAAGATGTTTCCATATCTCTTAGAAGTCAGTGTGTTTGAGGAATGTAGATGAAACTAAATGTTTAAAAAAGCATTGTCTTTATACAGAAAGTTATACCTTCTTCCAATGTGAGAAAACCTGCTCTGAAGCCCACACCGTTTGGCCTGTATGTGTTTGAACGCATGCCCTTCGGTTTATGCAATGCTCCAGCAACCTTCCATAGATTTACAGAGCTGTTTGGGCAACCTGATAGCAGTAACCTCTTGGCAGTACTGTATGCTGCTGCCATCTTGTGGAGAATAACACCCATAACTTTGAGCACAGAAAAGCAGGACCTAATACTGACCCAACACAACACCATAGAATAAAACATAAACTTAATTGCCCTTGTAGGGAATTTGTCTTGCACATACATAAAAGAGCACTGTCAATTTAATACACAAAATATAAATGTGTAAACAATGAGCTGTTCATACACTGTTGGAAAATGACAGCAACCCACTATGGTGAAATCACAGCAATTAAATGTGGCTGTATGTCAGTGATGTACCTAAATAATTGAACATTTACTTTCCTTATATATTCTGTTGAGTATAATTTCAGATGATCAGAAACTCCAAAACATGTTGTGCTTAAATAAGCGTCATACAGAGAAAGTAGTAAATTATTTTATACAACAATAATTAGGTTTGGCTGTATCAGGTTAGGATAAGGGCCTTAATGTATTTAGAGCAACATCAAGAGCAACATGGCCAGTGAGTGGTACACAGCATGTAGTGGTGTATAATTCCAGAGTTGACTGTAGGTCACTGTTCACACAGAGACTCTCCCTTCTTCTTATTCTGTTGTTTTTTCTAGATTATCGAGCAAAAAGCCTCCAACCCGTCAATCAGCATCTCCCCATTACTGTTACGCCACGTCACATATTTCCATCTGCTGCTCCAAGCTTTATCACATGATGTGATATCAACACAAGGCTATAGATAACACACCATTTGTTCAATGTTCCTAAATATTAAGAGTTGGTGAAATGGAATTGCAGAAAAAAATGTCTAAATGGTAGAATAAACATGGGAGAAGCTTGCAAAGTAAATAGTCAAATACAAATGAATTTATCTCACTCAAAACACTGTAATGACATTGACTTCAAAACATCAGAGGCTACACAAACATGGACGATTTTCTATATTTAGCAGATTCGGTTAAGGACAATATAACCCCCAGTCAAGTACATCTCAGTGGTACTGATGGACTCTACTTGCGATTAGATTACATATCGCTCAGCATTGTCCCAGGCTATCAGCCATGTCTTTTATGCAGTAGTAGGATATAAAGTTTGTGTAGAGATGGAGAATATAATCCTCTGTACAGCTAGGTCACAGCCAGATCATAACTAGCCTGCTATAACTGGACCACGCAGTATGCACAGTATGCTTAATTTCTGTCATCAACTCCATGTACGTGCAGTACCATACTGTAATCAGATTACACCACAATCACGCCATCTACCGCACTATGGCGTATGATATCAACCGAGACAGCTGTGTCTATGTAGCCATGGATATTTTGCCCCGTTTTCTTCGTATTGCTAAAAAAACTCAAAATGACATACACATAGTAAACACTGTTACACAATACAATATCACTCCTCCAAGATATGTCTGAACAATGTAAAACTACCCCATCAATCAAAGTCTAGCTCATCAACATGATGTAATATCATTCCCTTTAAGAATACTTACAAATAAAAACACTTTCTACCAGAAAACTATGATATGAAAAAGCTGTAAGAGGTAAAATGAAGCCCCGGGCCTGGCCCTTACCTGTTCTTGGCTTGGACCCCTTACCAGACTGGTGGCCTCTGTGGGGCCAGGGAGAGGGGTCTTGACCCCCTCGGTGGTGGACATGGTCTTCTGGTCCTATGGTCCTGGTTGTGGAGGGAAGCTGAGGGCGGAAGCTGAGGAGCTGTGGTGGTGGTACAGCAGCAGGGAGAAATAGAGTCAGAGGCTGCTGTCTAATCATGGCTGGATCCCACAGTGTGTGTGTGTGTGTGTGTGTGTGTGTGTGTGTGTGTGTGTGTGTGTGTGTGTGTGTGTGTGTGTGTGTGTGTGTGTGTGTGTGTGTGTGTGTGTGTGTGTGTGTGTGTGTGTGTGTGTGTGTGTGTGTGTGTGTTTGTGTGTGTGTGTGTGTGTGTGTGTGTGTGTCAGAGCTCCCATTCATCCCGATCGGCCTCTGTCGTCACCTACAAACAGCCCATTGGACATTACTGTTTGAACCAAACATACACTAAACAAATGACATGGAATGTACCAGCTTTTTTAGAAGCATAATAAACAGTTAAATGCCGTTTGTTAATAGCCATCTCACTTCTCTTTAAAGTGTGCTGTTGTTTTGTTATTAATAATTAAATATTGATTCCACAAAATATTTCTGTGTGAAAAGTCAGGCAGCTAGTATCATTGTGCACAACTGCTTCAATCTGATCATAGTAATTATTCACTTTACGTTTCCTTTTTCCTTCCACGTGTGATGAGCTGATAAAAAACTATCCTGCCATCAAATAATAGCATGACAAACTTATTAGCTTCTTAACCCCCCCCCAGGTAAAATACAGTAGCCTCACTTCCCTCAGTCCCCCAGCCGTTTCCTGCCCCAGCCGTTTCCTGCCCCAGCCGTTTCCTGCCCCAGCCGTTTCCTGACCTGCCTAATTACCCTATTGCTGTCTGCACCTGTGTGTCTAACACAATTACGCACACAGTCACTTAGTAGCCTTCGATGTCCTCAGATTGAATTACATTTCGGAACCTTTTATTACCAAAGACCAAGAACAAATCATTCATATTTTAGTTGTTTCAAAATGAGCACTCGAGTGATTAGCACTCTGTTTTCAATCATAGATTACTTTCCATTGCACCATAAATGGACCATAAACGCAAGGCCGTCAAGCTTCAGAAGTTCTATATAGTCCCCTGTAATGACTATCTCTCTCTCTTTCTCTTTCTCTTTCTCTTTCTCTTTCTCTTTCTCTTTCTCTTTCTCTTTCTCTTTCTCTTTCTCTTTCTCTTTCTCTTTCTCTTTCTCTCTCTCTCTCTCTCTCTCTCTCTCACACACACACACGCGCACAAGACACACACACACACACATTGTAATGGACTTGCATGTTACTCTATGAATGCACAGCATGGCAGACCCACTCACACACACCCTGACCAAACTCCAATTTTGTGGGAGATGCAGTAACATCACAAGTAAGGGTTAAATCTCTCTGTGCTACCATGGAGACAATGACAGGCATTCTGTACTACAGCCGTGTCATCGCCATTCTACAAGACAACAAGGGAGGAGGGCCAGGGGGAAGGGGGAAGGCCACAGGCTGATAGATGCTAACCATTGGCTCATTTGAATCACATGACTGCTTTTGGAATTCTAATTCATACAGGATTTTTTCCCACCTCCAGCTCCTCCTCTACCCTTGGTCTATTCTGAGGCTGGCAGAGCAAGACCCAGATATGGTGTAGTATAACAGGAAAGAAACAGGAAACCTATACAGCATGGAGGGAGGCCTGTGTTGAAGGTATGGAAACGTGGCTTTGTGTCTTTTTGAAAGTTATTTTTCATGCCTTGCTGCTGCTGTAACTATTACTCTGGCTCTGTTGTGTGCTTGTTGTTGGGGTATGTGTGCATGATTTACTGTTTGAACATGTGTGTGTGTGTGCATGCGTGTGAATTGGTACATGTGGATTCTCTGCAAGTGTTGTTGGTGTAAGTGTGCGTGCTTGTGTGTGTGTGTGTGTGTGTGTGTGTGTGTGTGTGTGTGTGTGTGTGTGTGTGTGTGTGTGTGTGTGTGTGTGTGTGTGTGTGTGTGTGTGTGTGTGTGTGTGTGTGTGTGTGTATGTGTGTGAATTGGTACATGTGGATTCTCTGCAAGTGTTGTTGGTGTAAGTGTGCGTGCTTGTGTGTGTGTGTGTGTGTGCATGTGTGTGAATTGGTACATGTGGATTCTCTGCAAGTGTTGTTGGTGTAAGTGTGTGTGTGTGTGTGTGTGTGTGTGTGCATCCACGTGTTTGTGTGCCTCTCAACTAACATGCCGTCTGCAGTCTCTTCAGCACACTATTCAGACACTTAAGTCTGACCTGGACAGTATTGGAACAGTTCTGTAAAGATTTTAGCATTTTATTTACATTTGTCAAGTGTATCAGGGACTGACTTGATTCAAATCATGGCATTCTTGTCGAATGGGCTCTCTATCCATGGGTCCAAAGTAGACAGACTGTCAAGTTGGTTGAGAATCAAAACATGCCATTTCTGTTAGGACTGTCTTATGACAGCTTAAAGCATCTCCTTTTACTATCATGTCAAACTCACATGCCACTCCCCCAACACGGAGTAATGTAAAAAAAAGAAAGAAAAAAAGGCATGCTTTCGGAACCATTTGATGTTTGCATTGAAAGACCAGTGAGTGAAGGCCTGTAGACGTTGAGTACAGACAGACTGCATTTACCCAGATTGAAATTATAGACCTATAACCTGTATGAACACTGATCATAAAAGATCTGTGGGAGAGCTTCTGACAGCCGAGGCAGCGGAACTCAGTGTAACTCAGTGTGTCGTTAGGAAGTGAGTGTCGACAGGTTGGAGTGCCTCGGCTCTGATGAGGTATGGCCCTGTCCCCTCTCCCCCTCTGGGCAAGGCAGCTGGTCTGGAGGGTCTGAAGGTCCCGGAGCAGATGAAAGTGACTCCTTCTCACATCCAGGTGTTATTCCTCCTGATCCCGCTGGTCCCTATGCTTTCTCTCTCTCTCTCTCTCTCTCTCTCTCTCTCTCTCTCTCTCTCTCTCTCTCTCTCTCTCTCTCTCTCTCTCTCTCTCTCTCTCTCTCTCTCTCTCTCTCTCTCTCTCTCTCTCTCTCTCTCTCTCTCTCTCTCTCTCTCTCTCTCTCTCTCTCTCTCTCTCTCTCTCTCTCAATTCAATTCAATTAAATTCAAAGGTCTTTATTAGCATGGGAAACATATGTCCACATTGCCAAAGCAAGTGAAATAGATAATAAACAATAAAAAATAAATAAACAGGTAACATGACACTCACAAAAGTTCCAAAGGAATAGAGACATTTCAAATGTCATATTATGGCTATGTACAGTGTTGTAACGATGTAGACAAGGGAAAGGAAATAAACATAAATATGGGTTCTATTTATAATGGTGTTTGTTCTTCAATAGTTGCCGTTTTCTTGTGGCAACAGGTCACACATCTTGCTTCTGTGATTGCACACTGTGGTATTTCATCCAATCAATATGGGAGTTTATCAAAATTGCTTTAGTTTTCGAATTCTTTGTGGGTCTGTGTAATCTGAGGGAAATAATATGGTCATACATTTGGCAGGAGGTTAGGATGTGCAGCTCGGTTTGGGCAGTGTGCAAATAGCCTGTCTTCTCTTGAGAGCCAGGTCTGCCTACGGCGACCTTTCTCAATATCAGGGCTATGCTCACTGAGTCTGTACATAGTCAAAGCTATCCTTAATTTTTGGGCCAGTCACAGTGGTCAGGTATTCTGCCACTGTGTACTCTCTGTTTAGGGCCAAATAGCATTCTAGTTTGCTCCTTTTTGTTAATTATTTTCAATGTGTCAAGTACTTATGGTTGGGTCTAATTGTGTTGTTGTCCTGGGGCTCTATGGGGTCTGTTTGTGTTTTCTCTCTATATCTCCCCTTACAAAAAAACACACGTGATTTTCGGACACGTGTGAAGTTTCACGTGTTAATTTTGAGCTTCAGAGGCAGAGATGGAGGGTGCTATGTTGCTGGAATGTGCCAAAACTTGCAACTGGAAAAAAAGGCAGTGAAAGCAAAGTCCAGGGTAACATAACCAAAGAGAGGGAAAATTGCAGGAAAGAGGGAGGTGTTTTATTTCATTGAAATTGTATATATATATATATATATATTTTTAAACATTTTATTGTTACTTTACAACATTTTGTTTTGCTATCAATACTTTAGGGTTCATGTTTTGCTTTCAATATCAGATTTTTTGTTTGCAATAGTAATCATTTTTTTCTCGACTTCAGAAGTTTTACTTGATATTAACAGCACAAAAGTAACTCACTCACTAGAGGATTGCACCATATAATAACACTATGACTCAATTAAAGGTGTTTAAAGCAACAATCCTTAACTGAACCGTTAACAAAGTGTACTCACTGCCATAAGTACAGTAAAAAGCTGAGGGATGGGCCTGGAGAAATGCAACCTTTCTCAAATCCATAGACTACGCTATGGATGCAAGGACTGACCATCCATGATATCCAAATGATAGTTTTAAACATGTTTTGAGGCTGTACAGTGGTTATTTACATTTACTTTGCTTATAAACATTGGAGTAAAACAAGCTTATATTTTGGGTTCTGATGGGGTATGACGGCTGAACTAAGCTCATGAGGCATGTATACATTACATTCTTTAAGAATCAATGGGTACATATCATTCATTTATAAGTCCAGAAATGGATGTAGCAAGTAAGGATTGGCCCTTTAACAGGCAGTGACCTTCATACAGCACAACGATGTCTCCATTTGAATGTGATCTATTAACCTGGCCCCAAAAATGTATTCTGTCCACTGTTCCGAGAATGTCCCGCATTTGGGCTTTTTAGATGTGGTCACCCTAATTCCACTAGTGGAAACATTGCTACTGCAACATGTTACCACCATCGTTTCACATGTGAGGAGAAGAACATTATTTCAACCCTACATGTGAACTTGCCATAACTTTCAATTCCATAACTGAAAGTGAGATTTTCACATGTGGATTTTCCTTACATGTGAAACTGCAAATTAGATTTTCACTTTCACATTTAAAAGTGCAAGGTCACATGTGAAAAACAATCACGTGTAAAAATCTAGTTTGCAGGTTCATATGTGAAAAACGTTCACGTGAAAATCTCATGTGAAACGGCACATTCGATTTTCAAATTTCCTATGTAAAACTGCAATTCACATGTGAGGTGAAAACATGTTATTCTCACATGTGAAAAGGTCATGTATTTTTTTGTCATGTCAAATTTAAGCTCAACATGTGAAAACAGCTAATTCACTTATGAAACTGCAAATTTGGCGTGCTTTTTTTTGTAATGGTCAATATCAAAGGAGGCTGGTGGGAAGAGCTATAAGATGACAGACTCATTGTGATGGCTGGTATGGAATTAATGGAACGGTATCAAACACATCAAACATATGGAACCAAAATAAGCCTGTCTCCTATAACTCCACCCACCAGCCTCTTCTGGTCTCTATGTTTTCTCTCTTTTTCTCTCTCCCTCTCTTTCACTCCCTCCCTCCATGTGTTCCCAGTAAGGCCCCCTACTTTCCAAACTTGGGAGCAGGCACACGCACATCTGATTGAAGTTAGTTTCTTATCTGTCCTGCATCTCTTTGGACTGTAGGCACTCAGAAACACACACACCTGCATGAGGATATGGTGCACATAAACTGCGTTTATTTTCAGCAAACTTAACGTGTAAATATTTGTATGAACATAACAAGATTCAACAACTGAGACATAAACTGAACAAGTTCCACAGACATGTGACTAACAGAAATTGAATAATGTGTCCCTGAACAAAGGGGGGTCAAAGTCAAAAGTAACACTCAGTATCTGGTGTGGCCACCAGCTGCATTAAGTACTGCAGTGCATCATCATGGACTGCACCAGATTTCCTGTCTGGTCCAGCAACGGTGGGTTTGTGCCCATAGGCGGCGTTGTTGCCAGTGATGTCTGGCGAGGACATGCCTTACAACAGGCATACGAGCCCTCAGTCCAGCTTCTCTCAGCCTATTGCGGACAGTCTGAGCACTGATGGAGGGGTTGTGCGTTCCTGGTGTAACTCGGGCAGTTGTTGTTGCCATCCTGTACCTGTCCTGCAGGTGTGATGTTCGGATGTACCGATCCTGTGCAGGTGTTGTTACACATGGTCTGCCACTGCTAGGACGAACAGCTGTCCGTCCTGTCTCCCTGTAGCGCTGTGTTATGCGTCTCACAGTACGGACATTGCAATTTATTGCCCTGGCCACATCTGCAGTCCTCATGCCTCCTTGCAGCATGCCTAAGGCACGTTCACGCAGATGAGCAGGGACCCTGCGCATCTTTCTTTTTGTGTTTTTCAGAGCCATTAGAAAGGCCTCTTTAGTGTTCTAAGTTTTCATAACGGTGACCTTAATTGCCTACCGTCTGTAGGCTGTTAGTGTCTTAACGACCGTTCCACAGGTGCATGTTCATGAATTGTTTCTGGTTAATTGAACAAGCATGGAAAACAGTGTTTAAACCCTTTACAATGAAGATCTGTGAAGTTATTTGGATTTTTACGAATTATCTTTGAAAGACAGGGTCCTGAAAAAGGAACGTTTCCTTTTTTGCTGAGTTTATGTTATAGCATGTGCCAGGTCCATGATCGATTTTAGGCATGATCTTAACAACTGGGAAGCAATGTGGATTTGAGTGCATCCATCTGAATTCCTCTCCTTTTCCCCTTAACAGCGCACACACACCACCTCTTCTTTACCTTGAGTAGCAGCAAATTTATATGCAAATTAGCCTAGGAAATCGATGCCATCAATATCATTTTGCTCTTGTACATTTGCTACATCCAGATGCAGTAGTTCCAACTTTTTTCCTTCATTTTTTTGCTTTCTGATCACAACAGTTACCTTTGTCTACATGAATCCTTTATGTGAATACATGTGTTGTGACTGAATGTTTATGAGTTATGACCCTCGGAAAGGGGAGGGAGGAGCACTTCAGATGAGAATGACTATCACCATCACTCACAGTCTTCCTCCTTCACATTAGCCACAGCACGAGGTGCTACATTCACATCCTCAACAACATCACTAAGCCGCTCTCTTTCTCTGCATTGCTCTACAATCAATGAAACCATGACAACACAGGCTGTATATCACTCTGCCTTGTCTCACACAAAAGGCCCTCCTCTGGCAGACAAAGCAGGCAGGTTTATTGGGGGGGGTCTTAAGGAAATGAGGGCCAATAATCTCCCCCTGCCTGCCTGCCCAGTGGCCCTGGCCACTAAGAGAGAGGTTTTTTCCCCTCACATGACACACCCACTGATAGAATTCAGAGTCTCTTTTTAAGGGCTACCCTAAAAAAGGGTTGTAAAGGTTACCCCCTAAAAATACATATACCAGCAGTAGTGGTCAGTTCAGATTGAAGTCACAGTTATGGCGTTTATAAATTGGAAATACTCTGGTTCCCCCTAAAAAGGAGTTGTACCCCGCCCACCATTTTGGAGGTTGAAATGTAATCAATTTCTTCTGACGTCGTCATTGTCATAATTTTCACCACTTATAGTATATAAATGAGAGAAGTGCTGGTGTCGGTAGTGGGCCAAGCTTGGGATGTACATTGACTGACTGCAGAGTACAGCGTAGTTTGGGTATTTCCACTGTAGCCAGACAAAAGGCAGTCACTGTATGGTATAAGCTACCGTGGGGAGGGCACATCATAAAGTCCGTCAAAGCTCTTGCTGGGGGCAGTGAGGTAAGAGTTAGCTTCGCCCGTAGTTTACGAGCCCTCCCCCTCAGATCACACCACACACCACACCACATGGGCATCATGATTCATGGTTTCCTTTTTAACAATACACTTATTACAGTTCATCAAGATGTACTTTACTTTTTTACACGTGGGGTACCACAGGGATCCATTCTTGGCCCATCAAGTGAGGGCCAGCACCCTAGAATTGTGTTTGTGTGTGATAAGATACCACATTTGAAATGTAGGGTGTATGAATGACGTTTGCCTGTGCTGTGGGTCTGTTATTGCTGGGAGGAGCAGACCACACCTTTTGACACTCCACCATGCTGAGAGACAGGAGGTGAGGTGTCAGCCAGTGGTGGAATAAGTACCCAATTTTCATACTTGAGTAAAATGAAGATACCTTAATAGAAAATGACTCAAATAAAAGTGAAAGTTACCCAGTAAAATACTAGTTGAGTATTACATTTACTAAATACACTAAGTATCAAAAGTAAATATAACTGCTAAAATATACTTAATTATCAAAAGAAAAAGTATAAATAATTTCAAATTCCTTATATTAAGTAAACCAGATGGCACCATTTATTTTAATTTACTTTATTTACAGAAAGCCATGGGCACACTCCAACACTCAGACATCATTTACAAAGGAAGACTGTGTGTTTAGTGAGTCCGCCAGATCAGAGGCAGTAGGGACGACCAGGGATGTTCTCTTGATTATTGTGTGAACTGGACCATTTTCCTGTTCTGATAAGCATTCAAAATGTAAACAGTACTTTTGGATGCCAGGGGAAATGTATGCAGTAAAAAGGAACTTATTTTCTTAAGGAATGTAGTGAAGCAAATGTTGTTAAAAATATAAATAATAAAGTAAAGTACAGATACCCTCCCAAAAAAACGACTTAAGTAGTACTTTAAAGTATAGTATTTTTACCTAAGTTATTTACACCACTGGTGTCAGCAATGGCACCCGTCACCTGCTCACTCCTTCTCTCTCTCTTTCTGGTGTGAGGGGAAACAGAAAGCCATGTTGCATTGTCATTGGGAGACCTCTGCATTAAATGGAGGGTCCATTAGAAGTACTGTACATTTATTTCACTAATTCATGTCCATGGATTAAATGGGTGGACTAGTGTGTTTGTAGGTGCCGTACGTCATGCACAAAATTGGATGGAATAGGGTTGCTTTGTCTGTGTGTGTGTGTGTGTGTGTGTGTGTGTGTGTGTGTGTGTGTGTGTGTGTGTGTGTGTGTGTGTGTGTGTGTGTGTGTGTGTGTGTGTGTGTGTGACACGCCATGACAGGTGGATGTCTTTGTCACACTACCGTTTGTCAGCCGTATGGTGTAGAAACTGCAGTTGGTGTAGAGATGTTGGTGTAGCTGTTCTTCCACCAGAAGTTCAGAATTGAACTGGAACTTTATGAGACTTACTCCCTAACTCCCTTCACCCTCTAGCTTCAATGAACCCTCTGCCAGCCCCCTCCCTGCCAAACTCCCCCCTGGAAGCTCCAGTGAGAGAGGAGGAGGAGGATGGTGTTCTTTGAAGTGTGTTTCCATAATGGGAGCAGTACAGGAGTGGGGTGTAATGAATTATTAGACTCAGAACATGACATCAAAACCAGTCCAATAATGTTAATGAACAGTAACACATACCAGTGTTTAAAATGGAAAAAACAACAATCATTAGGCATTCTTAATCATCAATTACCATGTCAATAGTTTCACAACCTTGAACAGTTTTTTAAAGGTATAAGTTTTTAACCAGTTCAATAAAATGTAATATAAATGTCAGATTTAATTAACAATAACAATTAACATAGTGAATCAATCAATCAATCAAATGTATTTATAAAGCCTTTCTTACATCAGCTGATGTCACAAAGTGCTGTACAGAAACCCAGCTTAAAACCCCAAACAGCAAGCTATGCAGGAGTAGAAGCACGGTGGCTAGGAAAAACTCCCTAGAAAGGCCAGAACCTAGGAAGAAACCTAGAGAGGAACCAGGCTATGAGGGGTGGCCAGTCCTCTTCTGGCTGTGCTGGGTGGAGATTATAACAGAACATGGCCAAGATGTTCAAATGTTCATAGATGACCAGCAGGGTCAATTAATAATAATCACAGTGGTTGTCGAGGGTGCAACAGGTCAGCACCTCAGGAGTAAATGTCAGTTGGCTTTTCATAGCCGATCATTCAGAGCATATCTACCGCTCCTGCTGTCTCTAGAGAGTTGAAAACAGCAGGTCTGGGACAGGTATCACATCCGGTGAACAGGTCAGGGTTCCATAGCCGCATGCAGAACAGTTGAAACTGGAGCAACAGCACGGCCAGATGGACTGGGGACAGCAAGGAGTCATCATGCCAGGTAGTCCTGAGGCATGGTCCTAGGGCTCAGGTCCTCCGAGAGAGAGAGAGAAAGAAAGAAAGAAAGAAAGAAAGAAAGAAAGAAAGAGAGAAAAAGAGAGAAAGAGAGAGAGAATTAGAGAGAGCATACTTAAATTCACACAGGACACCAGATAAGACAGGAGAAATACTCCAGATATAACAGACTTGTCACGATCGTCAACGGGACTGAGAGAGGACCAAGGCGCAGCGCGTGGAAAGTACATCTTTTATTTTAAAGAAGGAAAAAACAAAACAACAAACAGAACAGAACAGACGACCGTGAAGCTATACAAACATAAGTGCTGACACAAAAACACTTCGACATAGACAATTCCCCACAAACAGCTAAAGCCTATGGTTGCCTTAAATAT
This sequence comes from Salvelinus fontinalis, assembly GCF_029448725.1. Taxonomy (NCBI): domain Eukaryota; kingdom Metazoa; phylum Chordata; class Actinopteri; order Salmoniformes; family Salmonidae; genus Salvelinus; species Salvelinus fontinalis. Next base: position 41,589,829 of record NC_074695.1, read on the forward strand.
GGCTCCCAATCAGAGACAACAATAACCAGCTGTCTCTAATTGAGACCCAATTCAGGCAACCATAGACTTGCCTAGATATCTACACTCAACCATAGACACAGCTAGACTTCTATACTAAACATAAAACCCAACTACACTAATAAACCCCCTAAACTTTACAACCACCCTAGACACTACAAAAAACACATACATTCCCCATGTCACACCCTGACCTAACTAAAATAATTAAGAAAACAAAGAATACTAAGGCCAGGGCGTGACATAACCCCCCCCTTAAGGTGCGAACTCCGGGCGCACCAGCACACAGTCTAGGGGAGGGTCTGGGTGGGCTTCCGTCCACGGCGGCGGCTCCGGCACTGGTCGTGGTCCCCACCCCACCACAGTCACTACCCGCCTCCGTAGCTTCCTCCAAATGGCCACCCTCCACATTAACCCCACTGGATTAAGGGGCAGCACCGGACTAAGGGGCAGCACCGGACTAAGGGGCAGCACCGGACTAAGGGGCAGCACCGGACTAAGGGGCAGCACCAGGATAAGGGGCAGCACCAGGATAAGGGGCAGCACCAGGATAAGGGGCAGCACCAGGATAAGGGGCAGCACCAGGATAAGGGGCAGCACCAGGATAAGGGGCAGCACCAGGATAAGGGGCAGCACCAGGATAAGGGGCAGCACCAGGATAAGGGGCAGCACCAGGATAAGGGGCAGCACCAGGATAAGGGGCAGCTCCGGACTGAGGGACGGCAGCTCCGGACTGAGGGACGGATCCTGGCTGGATGACGGCTCTGGCGGATCCTGGCTGGACGGCTCTGGCGGATCCTGGCTGGACGGCTCATGGTTGGCTGACGGATCTGGCTGCTCACGGCTGGCTGACGGATCTGGCTGCTCATGGCTGGCTGACGGATCTGGCTGCTCATGGCTGGCTGACGGATCTGGCTGCTCATGGCTGGCTGACGGATCTGGCTGCTCATGGCTGGCTGACGGATCTGGCTGCTCATGGCTGGCTGACGGATCTGGCTGCTCATGGCTGGCTGACGGATCTGGCTGCTCATGGCTGGTAGGCGGCTCTGGCAGATCCTGTCTGGTAGGCGGCTCTGGCAGATCCTGTCTGGTAGGCGGCTCTGGCAGATCCTGTCTGGTTGGCAGCTCTGGCAGATCCTGTCTGGTTGGCGGCTCTGGCAGATCCTGTCTGGTAGGCGGCTCTGGCAGATCCTGACTGACGAATGGCTCTAGCGGCTCCTGACTGACGAACGGCTCTGACGGCTCGGGACAGACGGGCGGCTCTGACGGCTCAGGGCAGACGGGTGGCTCAGATGGCGCTGGGTAGACGGATAGCTCAGATGGCGCTGGGTAGACGGATGGCTCAGATGGCTCTGGGTAGACGGGTGGCTCAGATGGCGCTGGGTAGACTGATGGCTCAGATGGCGCTTGGCAGACGGGTGGCTCAGATGGCGCTTGGCAGACGGGCAGTTCAGGCCCTGCTGTGCAGACGGCAGACTCTGGCCGGCTGAGGCGCACTGTAGCCCTGGTGCGTGGTGCCGGAACTGGAGGCACCGGGCTAAAGACACGCACCTTCAGGCTAGTGCGGGGAGGAGGAACAGGGCATACTGGACCCTGGAGACGCACATTAGGCCTAGTGTGTGGTGCCGGAACTGGTGGTACCGGGCTGGGGACACGCTTCTCAGGGCTAGTGCGGGGAGGAGGAACAGGGCATACTGGACTCTCAAGGCGTACTATAGGCCTGGTGCGTGGTTCCGGCACTGGTGGTACCGGGCTGAGGGCACGCACATCAGGGCGAGTACAGGGAGAAGGAACAGTGCGTACAGGGCTCTGGAGACGCACATGAGGCTTGGTGCGTGGTGCCGGAACTGGAGGCACTGGGCTGGAGACACGCACCACAGGGAGAGTGCGTGGAGGAGGAACAGTGCGTACAGGACTCTGGAGACGCACAGGAGGCTTTGTGCGTGCTGTAGGTACTGTCTTCACCAGAAGGCTAGCACGCACCTCAGGAGAGTATGGAGAGCTGTTCCCGGTGACATTAACTCACCAACACGTTCGTTAGGACGGATGCCGTGCCTCATGCACCAAACCAATACATCCCTCATTACTCTCTCCTCCAATTTCTCCATTAACTCCTTTACTGTCTCCGCGTCGCTCACCTCCAAATCCGCCCTCACCGGCTCCCTACGGTAAGCAGGAGGAGTTGGCTCACGTCTCCCGACTGACCCAACTAAATTACCCGAGAGCCCCCAGCCCCAAGAAATTTTTGGGTTTGACTTACGGGCTTCCCGCCTTGTTTCTGTGCTGCCTCCTCATATCGCCGCCTCTCTGCTTGCGCTGCCTCCAGCTCAGCTTTGGGGCGGCGATATTCTCCTGGTTGAGCCCAGGGTCCCTTTCCGTCCAATATTTCCTCCCAAGTCCACGAGTCCTGGTTCCTCTCACGCTGCTTGATCCATGGGAGGTGGGGAATTCTGTCACGATCATCAAAGGGACTGAGAGAGGACCAAGGCGCAGCGCGTGGAAAGTACATCTTCTTTTATTTTAAAGAAGGAAAAAACAAAACAACAAACCGAACAGACGACCGTGAAGCTATACAAACATAAGTGCTGACACAAAAACACTTCGACATAGACAATTCCCCACAAACAGCTAAAGCCTATGGTTGCCTTAAATATGGCTCCCAATCAGAGACAACAATAACCAGCTGTCTCTAATTGAGACCCAATTCAGGCAACCATAGACTTGCCTAGATACCTACACTCAACCATAGACACAGCTAGACTTCTATACTAAACATAAAACCCAACTACTCTAATAAACCCCCTAAACTTTACAACTACCCTAGACACTACAAAAAACACATACATTCCCCATGTCACACCCTGACCTAACTAAAATAATTAAGAAAACAAAGAATACTAAGGCCAGGGCGTGACAAGACTGACCCTAGCCCCCCGACACATAAACTACTGCAGCATAAATACTGGAGGCTGAGACAGGAGGGGTCGGGAGACACTGTGGTCCCTTCCGACGATACCCCCGGACAGGGCCAAACAGGCAGGATATAACCCCACCCACTTTGCCAAAGTACAGCCCCCACACCACTAGAGGGATATGTTCAACCACCAACTTACCATCCTGAGACAACCCTGGAGAGGAAAATCACGTCATTGACACAACCCACTCAAGTGACGCACCCCTCCTAGGGATGGCATGGAAGAGCACCAGTAAGCCAGTGACAGCCCCTGTAATAGGGTTACAGGCAGAGAATCCCAGTGGAGAGAGGGGAACCGACCAAGCAGAGACAGCAAGAGCGGTTCGTTGCTCCAGTGCCTTTCCGTTCACCTTCACACTCCTGGGCCAGACTACACTCAATCATAGGACCTACTGAAGAGATGAGTCTTCAATAAAGATTTAAAGGTTGAGACCGAGTCTGCGTCTCTCACATGGGTAGGCAGACCATTCCATAGAAATGGAGCTCTATAGGAGAAAGCCCTGCCTCCAGCTGTTTGCTTAGAAATTCTAGGGACAGTAAGGAGGCCTGCGTCTTGTGACCGTAGCGTACGTTTAGGTATGTATGGCAGGACCAAATCGGAAAGATAGGTTGGAGCAAGCCCATGTAATGCTTTGCAGGTTAGCAGTAAAACCTTGAAATCAACCCTTGCCTTAACAGGAAGCCAGTGTAGATAGGCTAGCACTGGAGTAATATGATAAAACATTTTGGTTCTAGTCAAGATTCTAGCAGCTGTGTTTAGCTCTAACTGAAGTTTATTTAGTGCTTTATCCGGGTAGCCGGAAAGTAGAGCATTGGTAGAGCAGTAGCCTAACCTAGAAGTGACAAAAGCATGGATTCATTTTTCTGCATCATTTTTGGACAGAAAGTTTCAGATTTTTGCAATGTTACGTAGATGGAAAAAAGCTGTCCTTGAAAGTCTGGATATGTTCGTCAAAAGAGAGATCACGGTCCAGAGTAACACCGAGGTTCTTCACAGTTTTATTAGAGACGACTGTACAACCATCAAGATTAATTGTCAGATTCAACAGAAGTTCTCTTTGTTTCTTGGGACCTAGAACAGGCATCTCTGTTTTGGCCGAGTTTAAAAGTAGAACATTTGCAGCCATCCACTTCCTTATGTCTGAAACACAGGCTTCCAGGGAGGGCAATTTTGGGGCTTCACCATGTTTCATCGAAATGTACAGCTGTGTGTCATCCACATAGCAGTGAAAGTTAACATTATGTTTTCCGAATGACATCACCAAGAGATAAAATATATAGTGAAAACAATAGTGGTCCTAAAACGGAGCCTTGAGGAACATCGAAATTTACAGTTGATTTGTCAGAGGACAAACCATCCACAGAGACAAACTTTCCGACAGATAAGATCTAAACCAGGCCAGAACTTGTCCGTGTAGACCAATTTGAGTTTCCAAACTCTCCAAAAGAATGTGGTGATCGATGGTATCAAAAGCAGCACTAAGGTCTAGGAGCACGAGGACAGATGCAGAGCCTCAGTCTGACGCCATTAAAAGGTAATTTACCACCTTCACAAGTGCAGTCTCAGTGCTATGATGGGGTCTAAAACCAGACTGAGGTGTTTCATATGCATTGTTTGTCTTCAGGAAGGCAGTGAGTTGCTGCACAACAGCTTTGAACAATAGTTTGATAAGTTTATTGAAGTCTGGTTGACAGGGCCACTCGGAGCTCATGCTGGCTAGTTTTTTTCCGCTTTTGGTTTTCAGAACGGCCATAGCAGAGATGCCACTTTCACACAGATAGGTAATGCTGAACGGTAGCATGATTCATGACAAACGAGAGCAGGATACTCTCCCACTACGCTGCAGCAGATCTGTGTCATTTTCGGGAAGCACATGCTCAGTCTGCAAATGACAGCTCCACCAACAGATCCTCTTCATTGCTTGGCAATGTGACGCTTCCCATCTCCACTCGAAAGGGGTCCCGTATCCAGTCGTCTTGTCTCCTGTTCTCCTCCGGGAAGTAGTCGCAAAACTTTCCCTGCAGCTTGACAAGATGCCGTTTAATGTTTTTTGTGTGTGTTGCTGTGTGCTTTGTTGATCAGATGCTGAATCTCGAAATCAGCATTGGGAAACATGTCAATCCTCCCGTTAGAAACATGATTTGCCCAAACAGTATGCTTAATCATGAAGGCATCCACTTTGTCACTATGTTCAAATCGATTGTGCCCCCTCCCTTGCATTGACACATTGAGCTAATTCAGATGATCAAAAATATCCACCAGGAAGGCAACTTGTGCGAGCCATTCCTCACAATCAAAATGTTCGGCCAGAGATGACTTGTTTTCTGAAAGAAACTTGGCAATCTCCGCTCGAAGCTCATAAAAGCGACCCAACACTTTACCCCTGGAAAGCCAGCGGACCTCTGCATGATAAAGCACTTGCTGCTGCTCGCTCCCCATATCCTTGCAGAAGGCCTGGAAACACCTGCTTTTTCTGGAACTCTTTTGATATAGTTGACACACTTGATCACATCCTGGAGAGTGGTGAGGAGCTCAGGCACCATGCCCTTCGCTGCCAATGCCTCCCTGTTCCACGTCGCACTCGGTGCTCTCTCCAGGATCCGCTTTACTACTCCGGAGTGCTTACCCGTCAGAGCAGCTGCCCCATCAGTGGTCACACCAACGCACCCATCCCAAGCAAGTCCCACGGAGCCCAGATACATATCCATTTTGTTAAAGACAGCTTCTGCAGTGGTGGTGGTGGGCAAATCAGCACTAAAAAGAAACTGCTCCTCAAAGTTATGATCCCAGACGTGTCTGACATAGACCATTAGAATTGCACGGTTAGCCACATCTAAGCTGCAGTGCTTAATGGCCATTTGCACTGGCGCGTTATGTCCTCAGACATGTCCTGGAATCTCCCAAGATTTCAGTGCACATATCAATCGCAGCAGGGAGTATGAGATCCTCTGCGCTGGTGTGGGCTTTTTTGCACTTGCTTTGGGCCACAAGGTATGATGCGTGAAGTGCCTTTTCTTGTACCGTGCATACGTTGTTCAATAAATCTTGTGAGGCCTCCAGATATTGACATTACCTTTAAAAAAAGTCAGCTGTCTTATTTTTGTGGCTTAGATGCTTGGTGCCCAGATTACTTTTAATTTTGGAGGTCGGGGTGGTATTCCCGGGTTGTCTGCCTTGTTGTTGGCATTGGAAGCAGCAGTAGATGAAGAAAAAACGTGTCCATGGTTTTACTCTGACAGCTAGCCTACATGAGTTAAATGACAGCTAACTATTCACATGTGCAATGCCTGCAGAACGCATCTCCATAGTTAGCTGTCAATCAAGCTAGCTGTCAGAAGAAGATCTGTATTTTATGATTGGACGCGTCATATTTTAAACAAAACAAAACAAAGCAATGAAATCTGTAATTTCATTGGATCAATGTGTGTGTGTGGGGCGAGAACTTTATTGTATTGGTCAGTGAGTGAGTCCTGCGACCCCTTACAATCCTCCCGGGTCACGACCCCCAAGTTGAGAATCACTGGTCTAGAAGATCTAACAGTGATTTTTGGGTTACCCACAAAAACTAATTGTTGTCAGAAAATAGAAAGTGACATATTATTTGAAAGCTACAGCCCTTGTCTTTTTGAACATTGAACTCAAATCTTACTGCTGGAAATGTCATAACCCACCCCATAAAGGCCATAAATCATGTGCTATGGTCATATTCATAGAGTATGCAATATAAGTTATGTCACCAAAAGGGCAAACATTTAGTATGCACGGAGAGGGTACACCCTGATGGTCATTGTAAAGCAATGCATTTCCTTCTCCATCCACATTACCTTGTATGCATCCTCCACATGCGCCATGTTCTAGCTCATCGTTTGCAATACAAAGGTGGTAAATACATTTGAAGTTTCCTCACCTGTCTGTGTCTTATTTTTGTATATTTTTTTACTCGATAACTTGAAAGGCCTGATTCCCAATAGTTATTTTAAGATGTCAGGCTTTAAAATCCGTTCAGCCATTTTGGCACAGTGACTCACTACCTAAACCAGACTCAACTGTTTTCAAGTGGCCAAGAGACCTCGTGTTATCTCCAACTGCTCTCTAGTGGATGAACTGGGAATCAGACAGGGGATATACAGTGCCTTCAGAAAGTATTCATACCCCTTGACTCATTCCACATTTTGTTGTGTTACAGCCTGAATTCAAAATGGATGAACTGATTTTTTCTCTCACCCATCTACGTACACATAATACCCCATAATGACAAAGTGATAATATGTTTTTATTAAAAATTAAATAATGAAATATCTAATTTACATAAGTATTCACACCCCTGAGTCAATACATGTTAGAATCACCTTTGGCAGCTATTACAGCTATGAGTCTTTCTAGGTAAGTCTCGAAGAGCTTTCCACACCTGGATTTTACAATATTTGCAAAATTCTTCAAGATCTGTCAAGTTGGTTGTTGATCATTGCTGGACAGCCAATTTCAAGTCTTGATCTACATTTTCAAACCGATTTAAGTCAAAACTGTAACTATGCCACTCAGGAACATTCCATGTGCTCTTGGTAGCAACTCCAGTGTGTATTTGGCCTTGTGTTTTAGGGGAATTTCTCTCCCAGTGTCTGTTGGAAAGCAGACTGAATCAGGTTTTCCTCTAGGATTTTGCCTGTGCTTAGCTCTATTCCGTTTATTTTTATCCCCCTAGTCCTTGCTGAAGACAAGCATACCCATAACATGATGCAGTCACCGCCATGCTTGAAAATATGAAGAGTGGTACTCAGTGATGTGTTGTGTTGGATTTACCGCAAACATAATGCTTTGTATTCAGGCCACATTTTTTGCAGTTTTACTTTAGTACCTTGTTGCAAACATGATTTTTCTGGTCGGGAGGATTTCCAGGTCTGCTGATTTAGCTTATATTACTTGATGTTACCAGATCAAAGAGGAGAGTTGAGCTGACAAAGATGGGACAGACAGACAGCTGTAAACCTGTAGAAGGAAAGACAAGGCTTTGGAGAAGAGTTGCCCTGGGGTCATTTCCGGCAGGTGTTACAGCATTCCCCATTCACTTCCACTTGCCAGGGAGGAGTCGCAAAATGGAGAGCTATTTATAAATGTTGGGTTGTGATTCTCTTAGAACTATTGAGCCAGACTTAACATACAAGGCTGCGTTTACACAGGCAGACCAATTCTGATCCTTTTTTCATTCATTGGTATTTTGACCAATCAGATAAGCTCTGAATAAGATGTGATGTGAAAAGATTTTATGTGATTGGTCAAAAGACTAATTAGTGGAAAATATATTAGAATTGGGCTACCAGTATAAACTAGACTAGTTGGGAGGGATGTCATTTTTGGCTTACTAAGCAACAAAATTCAAAAATGGCCCACTAGATAACTGCAAAATGTGGCATTTATTTTCATTGTTCCAGAGAGCAATGTGGTTTAAGGCCTGTGATTCATTTTGATTGGGCTTCTCCAAGTGACTCAATAACGAGCAAATCTGTCTGTAACTCTAGTCGTTTCCCTATCACCTCTCAGAGTGGCCTGCCAGATTGGGGCTAAGGAGTCATGGCTGAGGGGGGGGGAGAGTGACCATGTTATCAACACTCTGCCTGTGTTTTATGTGTTTTGTGAGACATATGTCCACTAGCTCTGAGTGCAATATTACACCAGCCTTGCAACTTATTTTTAAATTAAAGATAAATCTCTCCACTCCCCCACCTCTCTCTCTCTCTCTCTCTCACTCTTTCTCTCGCTCTCTCTCTATCAGTTAGAGGAGTATCCGACTAAGCAGTCACTGTGGATTGTGGGAAGTGGAGGCGGAGGGCGACATGCAGAATGAGGCCCACGGCCCGGCAGCCGCCAGTGCCAGCAGCATCAGTACGACTCCCAGTGTCACCACCAGCCTGGTAACTACTAGCAGCACTGGGAGGCCAACCCTGCCCCACATCTCTGTCTACGCTGGGATCCCAGGTAGACAGACTGCTCAGGTACAGTAGTAGCAATGTTTGTATACAGTATCTCAAAAGTGTGTTCAGTGTGGTGGCATGGAGTTAGTTGAACCCTTGGGCTGTTGCTGTTGCTGTTGGTGTTGCTAATGCTGTTGTTTTCACCATTGCAACATAATCCACTTATGAATTTGGATGTTTTGCTGCATCACAACAACAGCAATATAGTGCAATAAATTGACTTTTCACACACGTAAAGCAGCATATGTCTTCAGAAAGCAATACTGTTGTAATAGGAGTTGGAGTTTGTAAGGTGTTATGAAATGGATTTGAAATGGATTTGATCTCCAACCCTGCTCAGTAGTGCAGAACAAGCACCATTTGCCAGGTCTTTACCGCCATCTAGTGGCCAGTTTAAGACTAAAGCTATCGGTTGTGAGTCCAGGATGAGTGTTCAGAGATTGTCTCACTGATGATACTAACATTGAATTATTTTCATACCAGAATATGGTATGTGTTTTTCCTCTAGAAACAGATACTTGTCACTGCTCATCGGACACGTTAATTTAAGTGGTGATTCAAAGTATATATAATATGTGTATGTGACCAATAACATTTGATTTGATTTGAAAGTGCATAAAGGTATCAGCATTAATGATGCTTCAAATACCACCCACAGCAGTCCCACCAGTTAGAGGCAAAAGGGCCTACCTGAATGAAGACTCTGTGATCCTGACTATCATATTGAGCACTGAGAATCTAGGTCACAGGTCATTGGTCAACCTCCCTCCCTCTCTCTCTCTCTCTCTCTCTCTCTCTCTCTCTCTCTCTCTCTCTCTCTCTCTCTCTCTCTCTCTCTCTCTCTCTCTCTCTCTCTCTCTCTCTCTCTCTCTCTCTCTCTCTCTCTCTCTCTCTCTCTCTCTCTCTCTCTCTCTCTCTCTCTCTCTCTCTCTCTCCCATTTGCCATGCAACTCCACATAGACTCTCAGTCAAACTGAGATGCAATGATGTCACTGGTTAATGAGGGCTCCCCATTATATGTGGGAGGGGCCAGTTAGGCTAAGGGAGAGCAGCTATTGGCTCCCAAAGGCAGAACTTCTCTCTTGTGTGGCTAGCCGGGTGCTTGGCTGGTAATTCCAGGTTGGGGAGGATTCTGTCTGAGGATCTCATAGCCCTGTAGGCGGAACTTCTATTGCAAGTGATGCCAAGTCGGTTCTAAAGAAAAATAGAGGGTCTCATCTTATTTAACTCTATGAGGAGAAAGGGGCAATCCCCTGCTATTTGATCAAGGTTTGTTTGAGTTCACTGAAGTATTTTTTTTTAAAGATCTCCAAAGTGTGGTACGTAATGAGTTTCATCTGATTACAGCGTATCTCATTGATGCTTGTTTTAATTAATCATAAAGAAACAAGTAATTGATAGTTCATTACAATGTAATTACCATTCTACTGTGTACAATCTTAGTAAATGCCTAGTCTGTATCGTAGTATAAAGTGCTACCATGAAGATGGCAAGTTTGCATGTTTTTTCAGTTGCATGGTCCTGGTCTGGTGTAAACAGGGGCCCGGCCAGTGAGGAGTGTGGAGGAAGGCAGGCAGTGATGGAGTAGGGCTGGTCCTCTAGAGGTCAGGGGGGCCTAGGAGGGGTCTGCTGGGGAATGTGGCTTGGCTGTCAGGCCTCTCTGACAGATGAGGTCTGGGTGACGGGGGAGGGGGGAGGGGGGCACTGAGCACTGCTGTCAGACACTGGCCCTCTGTCCTCCAGACTTTCTGGGGCCACCATGGAACCACAGAAATGGATGGGTGCCTTTAGGGGGGGAATTTGGGCGATATGCTTTCTGAGGTGTATTACTGTATATCCTTCTCTCTCTCTCTCCTCTCCATCTTTCACCTCTCCCTCTCTCTGTGCAGGTGATCCAACAGGTGCTGGTGATCCCTTATCTCTAATATCTATCCGTGTGTGTGTGTGTCTCTCTCTCTCTCTCACATTACTATATCTATCTATCTATCTATCTATCTCTCACTCTCTCACTCTCTCACCTTTCCATCTTTCATCTCACTCGCCCTCTCTCTGTGAAGGTGGTCCAACAGGCGCTCCACAGACAACCCAGCACGGCAGCCCAGTACCTGCAGCAGATGTATGCAGCCCAGCAGCAGCACCTCATGCTTCAGACAGCAGCCCTCCAACAGCAGCAGCAGCAGCAACTGAGCAACGCTCAGCTCCAGAGGCTAGCCGGTGTGCAACAGGTCAATGTGAGTGGTGTGTGAGTGATGTGTTTGTGTGTATATTGGAGCATTGATTGTTTGTGGCCACAGGGGACAAGGAAATTCCAGATTGCACTTTTTTATAGACACCAATACATTTGTCCCATGCAGCAATAAAAGCCTAAACTCTGATGTTGCAAACAGCATGGTAACTGAGCCATATGAACCATATGATGAAGATGACAATTCAAAGGTTTTACTGATAGAACTATCCTGGCTAAATGAAATGAAATACAGCATATTGACTGATATATTGTGTAACTGAGATGTGGTCAATCTCACCAAAGCAGGTCTTGACCGTCTCGACCCAGTTTTCTGCGAAGGTTGGCCTTGTAATACACACTGCTGTCCTGGTGCCCAAGGACTGCCTCTGTATCACAGACATACATTAACTATGTCTCCAAAGTCATGCACACTGGTGATTTCTCTTCTATAGGATGCTGTGTGTGTCAGTGTGTTCATCGACCTTTGTCCTGGACCAGGGGTTCACAACCTAGGGGAGGGACCTTCCTTGATTTGAGTGGTGAAAGAAACTGTTTCTTCTTTTTTACAATTTGCGATTCTTTATACCGATCTAAACGATGCATAAATCTGTGCTTTCAGCTGTAAAATGTCAGAGGAAGAACCGACTCTGATGCACATGGGAATATCTTTGGTTTGTCTCTATGACATTCAGATGCTGAGGTACGACCTTCTAAAGTAGAGGAGTCAAATAAATTGGACTTTGCTTGGGAAGTAATCTCATACAATGTGTGACTCTGTCGCGAACAATTGATTAAATCACATTTGGTAAAAGAGAATATGTATAATTAAATCGAGGGTTCATATAAATTATCATAATAAAACATATTTCGTAACAGAATATCATTTGGGGAAATTGGGTCTAGACTATTTTCCTTATCCATTATTAATATTATTATTAAATAGCCTACCTAAAATATGTCATGCATCTTGTTAAACTATGTAGAAGTGCAGGAAATGAACTTAAAAAAAAAAAAATCATAGGTCCCTCAAACTGAACAAACTCAATCTGGTGTTGTATTCAATATAGGCTATCTCAATAAACAATAATAAAAAATAGTGACATTTTTCAAATGTGGAAAAAGGTTGGGAACCCCTGACCTGGACCATACAGGTTGATAAGTATTGATCTCAACCCAACTGGTTTCTTTATGTCCATCTTTCAAATCTTCCTAGACAGCCATGGATTACACATTCATAATCTGATTTGCTCTCTTTAGTATTGTGTCGTTCAGTGCTCCAACGAGATAGACGAGACATTGAAAAGTGATGATTCTCGCGTGGGCTACACATTCTGGATGGATGTGTTCATTGCGAGTTGGTTCAAAAGCAACAGTATTATCAAAAAGGCATATTAATTACCTTAACAATAGGCCATTGAACCAAACAAACCCATTCAAAAACAAATAGTGTTACAGTTACATGCTCGTTTTTTGAGCATTTATTGTTTTAATCAACATTTCAAAACAAGGCATGGGTTCTATTGACTAGCTAGCTGATAGACTGCCGAAAAGACTTCCACACTTCGCCTCCCTTCCCTCCATGTTTACCTGCGATGGGAGCTGCTTCCTGTGGGCTAATGTGTGGATTGATGGAGAGCCCTCTGTGCCTCTCTCTGTCTCTCTCTCTCTCTCTGAGAATTCCCCCAGGCTTCCTGAGCTCTGACAGTGATGAATGTCTGTGTACCCGGAAGACTGCAAGGCATATACCAGTGCCAAGGGAACCACAGCACACGACATACCTACTATACAGTGAGGTCCAAAAGGATTTGGATAGTGACATTTTTTGTTGTTGTTTTGGCTCTGTGCTTCAGCACTTTGGATTTGAAATGAGACAATGACTATGAGGTTAAACGGCAGACTATCATATATTCGTATATATTCATCCATTTCGGGTGAATCGTTTTGAAATTACAGTGGTTACATCAAGCTTGTGTCTACAAACTTGTTGGATGCATTTGCAGTTTGTTTTGGTTGTTTTAGATCATTTTGTGCCCTATAGAAATGACTAGAAAATAGTGTATTGTGTCATTTTGGAGTCACTGTTATTGTAAATAAGGATAGATGTTTCTAAACACTTCTAACTTAATATGGATGCTACCATGATTACGGATGAATGGAGTCCATGTCCTGACTTATGTCTCAGTCTCTCTATCCTGGGGTTCAGGGTAATAACTTTTGTTTAGATGCCTGTGAGAAATTGCAGTGCCATAGACATGGACCTCAATAGTGTGATGTTGAATTGAGTGTGTATCTCAGTAGGAATGGTTTATAGTTAAAGGTCAATAAAAAAAAAAAAGTCTTAATATCAAATCATTTCTGGGTAACAATGAAGTACCTTACTGTGATTATTTTTTATTATTATTTTCAATTTTCAACTGAACACTATCTTTCTTATTGGTCTGTTAACTATGTCACCCGGCAGGCTAAAACTCCATCCCACCAAAACTATTCAAACAGCTCTTCCACTAAAAGGGCATTATCCTCATTTTCATCATATATACTACCGGTCAAAAGTTTTAGAACACCTACTCAAGGATTTTTCTTTAGTTTTGCTCTTTTATATATTGTAGAATAATAGTGAAGACATCAAAACCATGAAATAACACATATGGAATCATGTAGTAACCAAAAAAGTGTTAAACAAATCAAAATATATTTTATATTTGAGATTCTTCAAATAGCCACTCTTTGCCTTGATGACAGCTTTGCACACTCTTGGCATTCTCTCAACCAACTTCATGAGGTAGTCACCTGGAATGCATTTAAATTAACAGGTGTGCCTTCTTAAAAGTTAATTTGTGGAACTTCTTTCCTTAATGCATTTGAGCCAATCAGTTGTGTAGCGACAAGGTAGGGGGGTATACAGAAGATAGCCCTATTTGGTAAAATACCAAGTCCATATTATGGCAAGAACAGCTCAAATAAGCAAACGGAAATGACAGTTCATCATTACCTTAAGACACGAAGGTCAGTCAATACGGAACATTTCAAGTGCAGTCGCAAAAATACCAGGAAGAGTAGCTGCTGCCTTGGCGATCCCTAATAAATACAAATACAAATTACAGCTATAGCTAAAGAGCACTAGTGGTTGCTCACTACTAGGCATGTAAAGACATCCATATCGTTTACCCTCACATATTTAATTTATTTATTTTTAATCCCAGCCCCCGTCCCCGCAGGAGGCCTTTTGCCTTTTGGTAGGCCATCATTGTAAATAAGAATTTGTTCTTAATAACTGACTTGCCTAGTTAAATAAAGGTGAAATAAATTTTTAAAATGTAAAATAACAAATTGCTCTCCATCAGTATGAGACCTGGCTGGTTAAAATGGGCTCTTGATGGATGACTAGTCCCTCCCTGGGGGCACAATCATCTTACACTATGAGGGTATTTACACTCTATTAGAGAAGAGCTACACCTGGGGGCTAAGTCTCTGTCCGTTACTCTTTGGTCTGTATTGGGATTTCCCTACGTAGTGGCAAATAGCAAATACTTATAAGAAGAAAAGTAGGTAAGTAGCCTTGTCCGAGCCAGAATGGCCCATAGAGCAGGAGTGTATTTCCTGTTTCTGTAACCTGAGGCGGCTTGATGTAAAAGTACGCTACTTATAAGGGACACCATAAATAATTGTTTAGTATATTTATCCTTTATTTCATTAGGCAAGTCAGTTAAGATCAAATTCTTGTATACAATGACAGCCTACCAGAGAACAGTGGGTTAACTGCTGTCACGTTCCTGACCTGTTTTCTGTTGTTTTTTATGTGTGTGATGGTCAGGGCGTGAGTTTTGGGTGGGCAGTCTATGTTTTCCGTTTCTATGTTGGTTTTGGGTTGCCTGGTATGGCTCTTGATTAGAGGCAGGTGTTTTGCGTTTTCCTCTAATTGAGAGTCATATTAAGGTAGGGTGTTCTCACTGTTTGTTTGTGGGTGATTGTCTTCCATGTCAGTGTATGTGCGCACCATACGGGACTGTTTCATTGTCGTTAGGTATTTGTAGTCTGTTCCTGTTTGTGCGTTCTCCACGTTGTATGTAAGTTCGTGTCCAGGTCAGTTTACTTCGTTTTGTTGTTTTGTAAAGTATCAAGTGTTCTTCGTGTGTTTAGTTTCGTCTTGTTTATTAAAATTCATTATGTATTCACAACCCGCTGCATTTTGGTCTTTCGATCCTTCTCTCCTCTCCTCGTTTGAGGAGGAGGATTACAACACCCGTTACAACTGCCTTGTTCAGGGGCAGAACAACAGATTTTTATCTTGTCAGCTCATTCAAACCAGCAACCTTTCAGTTACTGGCCCAACACTCTAACCACTAGGCTACCTGCTGCCCCAACCACTAGGCTACCTGCAGGATGGCACAAATTATTGATTGTTAGTTTTGATATTGGTACCTTTCTTAATTTCCTTAATTTCCCAGGCTACCATAGTGGCAGGAAGACAGAGCTCCGACCAGAATTGGACCTCCTCTCACCAGACATGTTCCACACAGTCCACTGTGAGTGGAACTGTTTTAATAAAGCTGTTTGTCTGTAGCTAGTCCACTGATTTGAATGACTGTCCCTGTTTCTGTCTGCTTGTGTCCTTGTGACCTAGATTATCTTTGTGTGCTACATGTCTGTCAGCATGTCTGTTCCTGCATCTTTATCGTTTGCATCTTTATGACTTGATTATATCTATGGCATGAGGGCATGTTCATGAGTGGGCAACCTTACAGAACGTTCATAAAATATACATATTAACAGATATGATTGAAATTGTGTTAGTTCTTCTACAAGTTAAAGTCATTACAGCACACCCCTCTCCCAGGTAAACCCGGCCACACCTCCAGCAGCGGCCCAGATAATCAGCAGAGTCCAGAGCGTTAGCTCCACTCCCACCTGTATCCCCCAGCAGGCTGTGCTCCTCGGCAACGCCTCCAGCCTCGTCCTCACCGCCAGCCAAGCTCAGATGTATCTGCGGGCTCAGATGGTAAGAGAGTGGCACGTGCGCACACATTTGTCCTACCTATTTCACCGCTGATTGAATGGTCTATAGTCATCTCCTCTCCACACAACTAGATGGGCCTCATCTGAATAGTAAAGGAACGTTTTGCTCAATCTACTCAAATCTAATGTTATTGATCGCATACACGTTTAGCAGATGTTATTGCGGGTGTAGCGAAATGCTTTTGTTCCTAGCAGTAATATCTAACAATACACAACAATACACTTTGGTCAACCGTGGGGTGTTGGGTGGAGCGCACAGAGACGGACACAGAGACAGTGAGGTTCTAGTCAGAAAACACGACTTTACTAGGTAACAAAAATAAATGTAACAACAAAATAACTTAGGGTTGGCTCGGTCCTTCTTCTCATATTAGGCTCCGTGCCTCATTCCTCTCTGTAGGCTCACTCCTTGACTCTTACTTTTTCTCTCCCACGGGGTGCCATTGTGCTCCATTTATGTGGCCTGCACGGCTGGTTGGCATTCTATCCCTAATTACCTCTAATTGGTGCCGTCAGGGTGCCCAGCCTGGGTACTCCCAACAGAGTGGGCCAATGTCCCAGCATGTACCTCCCCTCTATCACCAACCCCCAGGGTAGACCTGCCGGGATACCACAACACACAAATATAAAAGTAAAATAATGGAATTAAGAAATATAGAAATATTAGGACGAGCAATGTCGGAGTCCGGAGTATAAATAAATATATATTATTTGTATTTATTAATGATTAAATCATTTCCTAATCAATCTACAAACAATACCCCATAATGACAAAGCAAAAACTGTTTTATTTTTTTTATTTTTGCAAATGTATTACAAATAAAAAAATGAGATGACATTTACATAAGTATTCAGACCCTTTACTCAGTACTTTGTTGAAGCACGTTTGGCAGCGATTACAGCCTCGAGTCTTCTTGGGTATGATGCTATAAGCTTGTCACACTTGTATTTGGGGAGTTGCTCCCATTCTTCTCTGCAGATCCTCTCAAGATCTGTCAGGTTGGATGGGGAGCGTCGCTGCACAGCGATTTTCAGGTCTCTCCAGAGATGTTCGATCGGGCTCAAGTCCCGGCTCCAGCTGGGCCACTCAAGGACATTCAGACACTTGTCCCGAAGCCACTCCTGCGTTGTCTTGGCTGTGTGCTTAGTGTTGTCCTGTTGGAAGGTGAACCTTCACCCCAGTCTGAGGTCTTGAGCACGCTGGAGCAGGTTATCATCAAGAATTTCTATGTACTTTGCTCCGTTCATCTTCCCCTCAATCCTGACTAGTCTCCCTGTCCCTGCCACTGAAAACATCCCCACAGCATGATGCTGCCACTACCATGCTTCAGCGTAGGGATGGTGCAGGTTTCCTCCAGACGTGAGGCTTGGCATTTAGGCCAAAGAGCAACTTGGTTTTATCAGACCAGAGAATCTTGTTTCTCATGGTCTGTGAGTCCTTTAGGTGCCTTTTGGCAAACTCCATGGGCAGTCTCCCTGACCAAGGCCCTGACATTCCCAGTGAGTCAGAAGTTTACATACACTCAATTAGTATTTGGTAGCATTGCTTTTAAATGGTTTAACTTGGGTCAAATGTTTCGAATAGCCTTCCACAACCTTCCCACAATAAGTTGAGTGAATTTTGGCCCATTCCTCCTGACAGTGCTGGTTTAACTGAGTCAGGTTTGTAGGCCTCCTTGCTCACACACGCTTTTTCAGTTCTGCTCACACATTTTCTATAGGATTGAGGTCAGGGCTTTGTGATGGTCACTCCAATACCTTGACTTTGTCTTTAAGCCATTTTGCCACAACTTTGGAAGTATGCTTGGGGTCATTGTCTATTTGGAAGACCTTTGCAACCAAGCTTTAACTTCCTGACTGATGTCTTGAGATGTTGCTTCAATATACCCACATCATTTTCTTTCCTCATGATGCCATCTATTTTGTGAAGTGCACCAGTCCCTCCTGCAGCAAAGCACCCCCACAACATGATGCTGCCACCCCCGTGCTTCACGGTTGGGATGATGTTCTTCGGCTTGCAAGCCTCCCCCTTTTTCCTACAAACACAATGATGGTCATTATGGCCAAACAGTTCTATTTTTGTTTCATCAGACCAGAGGACATTTCTCCAAAAATGATCTTTGTCCCCATGTGCAGTTGCAAACCGTAGTCTGGCTTTTATATGGCGGTTTTGGAGCAGTGGCTTCTTCCTGCTGAGTGGCCTTTCAGGTTCTGTCGATATAGGACTCGTTTTACTGTGGATATAGATGCTTTTGTACCTTTTTCCTCCAGCATCTTCACAAGGTCCTTTGCTGTTGTTCTGTGATTGATTTGCACTTTTCACACCAAAGTGCGTTAATCTCTAGAAGACAGAGTGGTAAGACGGCTGCATGGTCCCATGGTGTTTAGACTTGCGGATGAACCAGACTTGTGAAGGTCCACAATTTTTTTTGAGGTCTTGGCTGATTTCTTTAGATTTTCCATGATGTCAAGCAAAGAGGCACTGAGTTTGAAGGTAGGCCTTGAAATACATCGACAGTTACACCTCCAATTGACTCAAATGATGTCAATTAGCCTATCAGAAGCTTCTAAAGTGAAAATCTGTCTGTCAACAATTTTTGGAAAAATTAATTGTCATGCACAAAGTAGATGTCCTAACTGACTTGCCAAAACTATAGTTTGTTAACAAGAAATTTGTGGAGTGGTTGAAAAACGAGTTTTAATGACTCCAACCTAAGTGTATGGTAGTCTGGCTGTATGTAAACATCCGACTTCAACTGTATAGTATATCTGAAGAATACGTAGGATAGAATATAGGGCCTCCCGGGTGGCGCACAATTGCATCGCAGTGCTAGCTGTGCCACCAGAGATTCTGGGTTCGAGCCCAGGCTCTGTCGCAGCTGGCCGCGACCGGGAGGTCCATGGGGCGACGCACAATTGACCCAGCGCCGTCCGGGTTTGGCCGGCAGGGATATCCTTGTCTCATCGTGCACTAGCGACTCCTGTGATGGGCCGGGCACAGTGCACGCTGACCAGGTCACCAGGTGTTTCCTCTGACACATTGGTGCGGCTGGCTTCCGGGTTGGATGTGCATTGTGTCAAGAAGCAGTGTGGCTAGGTTGGGTTGTGTTTCGCAGGACGCATGGCTCTTGACCTTTTTCTCTCCTGAGTCCGTACGGGAGTTGCAGCAATGAGACAAGACTGTAACTACTACCAATTGGGGTAAAGAAAGAACAGAATATGTACAGCAATAGTTGAATAGGATGGACTTGACTAGAATAGAGTACTCTGTTTTCCATATGATTTAATATTATGATTTCCTTCATGTGGCCAGGGTATAGATATGTGGCACAGCAGAGGGTAATTTAGAAGGAAAACAAGACTCAAAAGTTGAGTGTCAGTTATGTTTTTACTGGCAGATATACTGAGGTTCCTCGTATGATTTTTTTTTTTGGACAGGAGCCATAATGAATAGTAATGTTTTTTGTTGTTGACAACTCTTTCCTCTCTTAAACCATCAAGCATCCTTGAGTTGCTATCCATCTTAGATCAGAATAACACAGTGCAAGGCTGCACATGGCTGGCCTTGTTCAAAATCAAATTGCTGCCAGGGAAGAAAATGCCTTAGCCATGTAATTCATGGATGGCAAGATTCAGTTGAAAGAGCTTTGTTACTGTTATTTTTTTGGCCTCAATAGCTCAGTGGGATAACACCAACTTTAGCTGAGGGCTTAGCTGGTACTAATTTGGAGCAGTCTTAGTGCCAATATTTTTTTGTTCTTCCAGCTCATCTTCACCCCAACTGCAGCTGTTGCCACTGTCCAATCACCAGCCTCATCACAGTCTGCCACCAACCAACAGTCTGCTAGTGCACAGGTAATATTCACCACACACAACCCCAATGAGCACACACATGGATACAATTATATATATGTTTTACCTTTTTTTAACTAGGCAAGTCAGTTAAGAACAAATTCTTATTTACAATGACGGCCTACACTGGCCAAACCTGGTGATGCTGGGCCAATTGTGCACAGCCCAATGGGACTCCCAATCACATCCGGTTGTGATACAGCCTGGAATTGAACCAGGGTCTTAGACCGCTGCACCACTCGGAAGTCCTACTATGGGAGAATCACAATTGGTTTTTCTCGCCTCCTCTCCTCCATCTGCAAGGAGAGGAAACGTGGAAACAAATGAGCTTGTATGAATTGAGACTGTCCTTCTCCAATCACAGGTCATCAGGCAAATTATGTTTACAGGGGCAGAATCCCCAAATAAATATGTAAAGTGATAATAACAGATTTAGCTAGTTGTGCAAGACATTTTACAGATAAAAGGATGAGTAAAATATTGTTTTTAAATGTGTGCATGTATTTCTCCTCTGAGAAAAAAAGAGCTGATTCAAAGGGGGTGTGGCGCATTTCAAAACGCTTCTGCGATAAGGAGCCGAGAGGATACACTTATGCTTCCTCGGTGGGAGGAGTCTATCGAGGAGGGGACGACACTCCTTTTTATTTTTTTTACCTTTATTTAACTAGGCAAGTCAGTTAAGAACAAATTTTTATTTGCCGTGGTGTAGTTCTATTTTTGAATTTGTCAATGAAAGTTTGTAGCCTACTGACAGATGTAGCCTATTGAATATCATTGTAGAATAGACCTATGCATAAAATGCTTCATCCATTTGCAACGTCTGCCTATGCCCACATTGTTTCAAGAATATTTTATATTTTTAATACGCCAAACACTGTTAGGTATACCTAATATCCAAATAGGCCAGCATCTCTGTCAACATATAGAATTATCATTCAAGATTTTACCGGTGAAATGTCCAAACTGCATGCCAACAATTTGATCTCAATCAGTTTCATGGGAATATGCCTTTAGATCTTCTGACTGTTTCGTGAGCGAAGAAGCCCTTTCCTGCAGTCAAATGACCAAATCGCCCTCTAGTGGCCTCATGGGTGGAGTGTTATTCATATTTTTCATAATTGTATAATTAATGGAGAACTTTTTACCACCGAAAATACAGTATTTCTATGTCAAGCGATTCAGTTATATTTCAGTCTTCTGTGATGTACAGTACCAGTCAAAAGTTTGGACACACCTACTCATACAAGGGTTTTTCTTTATTTTTACAATTTTCTACATTGTAGAATAATAATGAAGACATCAAAACTTTGAAAAAACACATATGGAATCATGTAGTACCCCAAAAGTGTTATATTGAGATTTTTTTTTAAATATCCACCATTTGCCTTTATGACAGCTTTGCACACTCTTGGCATTCTCTCAACCAGCTGCATGAGGTAGTCCCCTGGAATGCATTTCAATTAACAGGTGTGCCTTGTTAAAATATAATTTGTGGAATTTCTTTCCTTCTTAGTGTTTGAGCCAATCAGTTGTGTTGTGTCAAGGTAGGGGGGTATACAGAAGATAGCCCTATTTGGTAAAAGACCAAGTCCATATTATGGCAAGAACAGCTCAAATAATCAAAGAGAAACGACAGTCCATCATTACTTTAAGACATGAAGGTCAGTCAATGCGGAACAATTCAAGAACTTTGAAAGTTTCTTCAAGCGCAGTCGCAAAAACCATCAAGAGCTATGATATCAAGCAATCAAGCACTGGCTCTCATGAAGACCACCACAGGAAAAGAAGACCCAGAGTTACCTATGCTGCAGAGGATAAGTTCATTAGAGTTACCAGCCTCAGATATCGCCAATTAACTGCACCTCAGATTGCAGCCCAAATAAATGCTTCACAGAGTTCAAGTAGCAGACACATCTGAATATCAACTGTTCAGAGGAGACTGTGTGAATCAATCCTTCATGTTCGAATTGCTGCAAAGAAACCACTTCTAAAAGGGCACCAATAAGAAGAAGAGACTTGCTTAGGCCAAAAAATACAAGCAATGGACATTAGACCGGTGGAAATCTGTCCTTTGGTCTGATGAGTCCAAATGTGAGATTTTTGGTTCCAACCGCTGTGTCTTTGTGAGATGCAAAGTAGGTGAACTGACGATCTCTGCACGTGTGGTTCCCACTGTGAAGCATGGAGGAGGAGGTGTGATGGGTGTGGGTGTGCTTTGCTGCTGATACTGTCAGTGATTTATTTAGAATTCAATTGATTTAGAATTCCCATCTAGTTTGCACTTAGTGGGACTATCATTTGTTTTTCAACAGGACAATGAACCAAAACACACCTCCAGGTTGTGTAAGGGCTATTTGACCAAGAAGGAGAGTGATGGAGTGCTGCATTAAATGACCTGGCCTCCGAAATCATCCAACCTCAACCCAATTGAGATGGTTTGGGATGAGTTGGACCTCAGAGTGAAGGAAAGCAGCCAGCAAGTAATCAGGATATGTGGGCACTCCTTCAAGACTGTTGGAAAAATATTCCTCATGAAGCTGGTTGAGAGAATGCCAAGCGTGTGCAAAGCTGTCATCAAGGCAAAGGGTGGCTACTTTGAAGAATCTAAAATATCAAATATATTTTGATTTGTTTAACACTTTTTTGCTTACTACATGATTCCATATGTGTTATTTCATAGTTTTGATGTCTCCACTATTATTCTACAAAGTTGAAAATAGTAAAAATAAAGAAAACCCCTTGAATGAGAATGTGTCCAAACCTTTGTTTGGTACTGTATATAAAGTATAATATTGGGATGCAAACTCAAAACTGAGTACATGTCGCGCCCTGACCATAGAGAGCTGTTTATTCTCTATGTTGGTTGGGCGTGATAGTGACTAGGGTGGGTCATCTAGGTGATTAATGGTTTATGTTGGCCTGGTATGCTTCCCAATCAGAGACAGCTGTTGTTGTCTCTGATTAGGGATCATATTTAGGTAGCCATTTTCCCCATTGTGTTTGTGGGATCTTGTCTACAGATAGTTACCTGTGTGCACACCAGTAGCGTCACGGTTTGTTTGGTGAGTTTCTGTTTATTAAAAGATGTGGAACTCTACTCACGCTGCGCCTTGGTCCATTCATTACAATACAATTCAACTCTATATCTGACATGGTATGGATGTCTTTTTTTAAATTGCATAACCATGTGTGTGAGGTGTATACTTTTGTTTCAAAGTAGATTTGTTTGACTACCAAGAAACACTGTGACAATGATTTAGCCCACTATAGTAAAATGATAACTGTAGTCATGTGTGCAGAGGCCCATCGGTCAGAGGCTTGACCACTTTGAGCGGGCAAAATCCAATGTAGAACAGCCAGACAGAACTCTACCAGGGCTTGCTAAAATGACTTCAAAACAGTTTGTTATGGATTTGGTGCTTACTGTCCAAGTGATTAGCTTACATAAACGTACCACCTCTATTGCACATGTAGACAAACTGATCCACCGCATGAACCAACGAGATATAGGATCCAAATTCACTGCGTGTCTGCCTTGATGTTCGTAAAGCTATTCGCACCCCTTCTTGCGCAGTGGAATCCAGAATTATATGTGATTAGTTGGTTACGGTGCTGCCCTTTGCGTCACGATTCGAAGGGCGCTCCAATCAATTAAAATAACCCTCATCAAGATCTGTTGCCTACGCCTAATAGTTCTACTACAAATAGAAGATTATCACCTCTCAGTGGTGCTCATTTAGTGACGTTAAATAGAAGCTGAGTCAACGTCTCGCAAGATCACATAATGATTAATTTTTATTTTACAAGACAGAACATAATATAATAGTATGTCTATAATATGATACACCAAAAACACCTGCTCAGTCATTTCTATTCTGAAGCTGAATTGTAAAAACTTGGAATTCCAAGTTGGATGACCATTCAAAAGATTTTCTAAGCTGTGTTTTCATGAGTTGTTTTGAACTCAAGTCATACGTCGGAGCTTTGTGTTCCGTTATTTTGAACGCGGAATTATTCATCACTGGTGCCACAACCAGAGTGAAGACGGGGAAGAAACATTTACCTACAGATGCAGGATCTTAATTTGATCACTTTTGTTGCTGAGAATTTTCCTGCAATGCACGAAATGCAAACTTGTAGTCTATTTGAGTTTTAAAAAAGCATTAAAGTTAGTCATTTCCACTTAATTTCAGACTTGATTTGCCCCAACGAAAAATGTATCAACCCCTACAAAAATTCCATTAATTATAATACACACAATAATTCACCTTTCCTGTTGCTGCAGGTTTCTTTTCCTGCTGTAACAAACTGGCTGAAATTAAGATCCTACATCTGTATCTATAGGCTGCTAAAGCCTACAGATTTATTTGTTTGTCATTCTATCGTTTTCATGGTATTTTAGTGGTGACTAAATACCATTTATTTAGAATTAATTTTCCATAAGTATTTTCACCAGCTCTGACTATTCGCAAATTGACAAGTGAGGGAGTACCGCTCCCCCACGCTATGGCAGCACCACTCCCTGCTCCTTTGTTTGCCTACTAATGAATTGTCACTCCTCGAACACACATTGGTTTCCGGGTCACGGAGGAGTCGAGGAGAAAACAGACTTTTGTCCAATCGGAATTTTTCCTATGATGACGTTTTAAAATCTAATTTTCCCGTAGGTGCAGAACCTTGCCATCTGTAGTCAGCAGGGGGCCCCCTCTCAGCTCCAGGGCCTTAATCTCAAACAGATGTCTGGAGGGGCCCAAGTCTCCCTGGCTGGTCACCTCAGCAGTCCAACCCAGGGGCCACAGGGAGCACAACTGGGGTCCCTGGAGGCCCCATCAGAGGCGGGGCAGAAAGGTGAGGGCCACTTGGTGACCGTGAGCCGCAGTGTGATGGCCGTCAGCAGTCACCCCCTCATCAGCCCAGGTAGACCACACTCAAAGCCCTCTGTTCAAGGTTAGCATAACAAAGAAGCATAGATTTAATAGTAATTGTTATATAAGCCTGAATGTGGGTGGAGTATGATGACACCAACACGGTTTCATAAACATGATAACAGTAGGTCATGTAGCCGCAGCCAGGGCGGGGCGCTGTTGATTTTCTACTTTTGCTATAGATAAATCAAATTTCACACAGAGCAAGTCTAAAGAGGTGTTTTCACCACACAATTTTGTCAAAATACACTTTCATAACCTTGTCTCCGCTATAGGTCCTTTTGAGTTCTATTTCCATACCACATCACCAGGCTGGCACAGGGCTATCTGTCAGACCTATCCAAGAGAAGGCTTTACTGTAAATGCAGGCCAACCCTTCATTAGACTGCCAGCCCTGTTCACGTGGACCCACTTACAGAGGAAATGTATTATTACAGGATGTAAAGGGGAAATGGCCTAAGATCAGACAGCAAGCCTCAGCCAGACCCCAGTTACAGCTCCTATACGGAGCAAATATGGCAGAGAAGGGTTCTAAAAGTATCTTAATGGTAAGACGACTGACGGCTTCAAAACACAGCAGCAGTACACTCAGCTTAGTTCTAATATGAAAAGTTCCTTGACCAGTGGTGGAAAAGTACCAAATTGTCAAACTTGAGTAAAAGGAAAGATACCTTAATAGAAAATGACTACAGTGAAAGTCACCCAGTAAAATACTACTTGAGTAAAAGTCTAAGTATTTTGTTTTAAATATACACTGCTCAAAAAAATAAAGGGAACACTTAAACAACACAATGTAACTGCAAGTCAATCACACTTCTGTGAAATCAAATTGTCCACTTAGGAAGCAACACTGATTGACAAATTTCACATGCTGTTGTGAAAATGGAATAGACAAAAGGTGGAAATTATAGGCAATTAGTAAGACACCCCCAAAAAAGGAATGGTTCTGCAGGTGGTGACCACAGACCACTTCTCAGTTCCTATGCTTCCTGGCTGATGTTTTGGTCACTTTTGAATGCTGGCGGTGCTCTCACTCTAGTGGTAGCATGAGACGGAGTCTACAACCCACACAAGTGGCTCAGGTAGTGCAGTTCATCCATGATGGCACATCAATGCGAGCTGTGGCAAAAACGTTTGCTGTGTCTGTCAGCGTAGTGTCCAGAGCATGGAGGCGATACCAGGAGACAGGCAAGTACATCAGGAGACGTGGAGGAGGCCGTAGGAGGGCAACAACCCAGCAGCAGGACCGCTACCTCCGCCTTTGTGCAAGGAGGTACACTGCCAGCGCCCTGCAAAATGACCTCCAGCAGGCCACAAATGTGCATGTGTCTGCTCAAACGGTCAGAAACAGACTCCATGAGGGCGGTATGAGGGCCCGACATCCACAGGTGGGGGTTGTGCTTACAGCCCAACACTGTGCAGGACGTTTGGCATTTGCCAGAGAACACCAAGATTGGCAAATTCGCCACTGGCGCCCTGTGCTCTTCACAGATGAAAGCAGGTTCACACTGAGCACATGTGACAGAGTCTGGAGACGCCGTGGAGAACGTTCTGCTGCCTGCAACATCCTCCAGCATGACCGGTTTAGCGATGGGTCAGTCATGGTGTGGGGTGGCATTTCTTTGTGGGGCCGCACAGCCCTCCATGTGCTCGCCAGAGGTAGCCTGACTGCCATTAGGTACCGAGATGAGATCCTCAGACCCCTTGTGAGACCATATGCTGACACATGCACATTTGTGGAGGATCTCATCTCGGTACCTATTGGCAGTCAGGCTACCTCTGGCGAGCACATGGAGGGCTGTGCGGCCCCACAAAGAAATGCCACCCCACACCATGACTGACCCATCGCTAAACCGGTCATGCTGGAGGATGTTGCAGGCAGCAGAACGTTCTCCACGGCGTCTCCAGACTCTGTCACGTCTGTCACATGTGCTCATGTGCTCAGTGTGAACCTGCTTTCATCTGTGAAGAGCACAGGGCGCCAGTGGCGAATTTGCCAATCTTGGTGTTCTCTGGCAAATGCCAAACGTCCTGCACGGTGTTGGGCTGTAAGCACAACCCCCACCTCCGTCTCATGCTACCACTAGAGTGAGAGCACCGCCAGCATTCAAAAGTGACCAAAACATCAGCCAGGAAGCATAGGAACTGAGAAGTGGTCTGTGGTCACCACCTGCAGAATCACTCCTTTTTTGGGGGTGTCTTGCTAATTGCCTATAATTTCCACCTTTTGTCTATTCCATTTGCACAACAGCATGTGAAATTTATTGTCAATCAGTGTTGCTTCCTAAGTGGACAGTTTGATTTCACAGAAGTGTGATTGACTTGGAGTTACATTGTGTTGTTTAAGTGTTCCCTTTATTTTTTTGAGCAGTGTATTTAACTATCAAAAGTAAAGGTATTCGCTAAAATATACTTGAGTATCAAAAGTAAAAGTACGAATTTTAAATTCCTTAATTTAAGCAAACTAGACGGCACTTTTTATTTATGGCTAGCCAGGGGCACACTCAAACACAAAGCATTTGTTTAGTGAGTCCACCAGATCAGAGGCATTAGGGATGACCAGGGATGTTCTCTTGATAAGTGTGAATGGGACTGTTTTCTGTCCTGCTAAGCATTTAAAATGTAACGAGTACTTTTGGCTGTCAGGGAAAATGTATGGAGTATAAAGTACATTATTTTCTTTAGTAATGTAGTGAAGTTGAAGTTCGGGCACTGTTATAAGCTAACTGTTGCACGAGGAGGAGAGACCTTTTTCCCCATGAGGATCTCATTAGTAGTTGGGATAAAAGGGATATCCCAAACACCATCTCATACAGTCACCTCCTTCCTGCAGCACTAGAGCTTTAAGCAGCCCTAAGCCAAACCAGACGGCTTCCCTAGTGTTGCTAAAGTTGAGGAGGGCAAGGCTGCAGTGGAGGATACGGCTGAAGGCTTGACCCATGGGTCTGAGCTACTCCTAATGAGCTACTTCCAGATGGGGGCTGGCTGGGGGGGACGCCCCTCAGCGCTGCACATCTTCCCCTCTGTCACCATGTGCGCACAAGAACCCCCCCCCCCCCCCCCCCCCCCCCTCCCCATCGTCCAAAATCAATAGATGAGGCAGAAACTTCTGCTTACGATTTAAAATGCATGCCACAAGGGGTTGCGCTACTGTTTTATAAAAATATTGTTGGTGGTGGTTATTTCTGATTTAGTCATCCTTATGGAAAAACCAAATGAATTTCACATGTGAACGCATGTGAAGTGTCCCAAAAACACATGTTTTCATATGATTTTACATTTTCCACATGTGAAATCATGTGATCTTCCTGTAAGGGTTGTGTTATTTTGACTGGCTCAATTGGTTCATGTACGGAACATTGCGTGCTGGATTCAAGTACTTATTGATATGTGTAAAACCAAAAGTAGACTGCGGTCTGGACCCAAAGTCGCAATATTGAATTGGACACAAAGCAGTCTCCCCGCAGCTAGCCAGTTTGAAGCTTTTCGACTTGGCAGTGTAACACATGTAAGTGGTGTGAATATTGGAGGGAAGGCTGGCACACCGCTTTAAAGGAGTTGTCACATAACTAGTGGCTGTAGAAGAGTTTCCACAGAATAATCCCCAAACCACAGCTGAGTGAGTTGTCAAAAAGGCCTTCGTTTCCACCAGTTTGGTGCCTGACTGAGGTACTTATAAATGGTGAGGCAGGCATTCTATGAGTGGACCACAGCAGAGGAAACCAAGAAGGCTAATAATCACGAGACGTGCTGCCCCTCCAGAAATTGTTGCTCTTCACATACAGTAGAGGCATCTACTGCACACATTCAATCAAAAGTGATTGGGCTTCATGCATGGAGGACTACAGCTGTTTCACCGATAGGTCCCATTGAATTGAGCATGTCATGTGTAGAATGAGACACAGGTGACCGGATACATTAACCTGAAGACAGACTCTGTGGTAGCTTGATACAAACGGACTGAAGGGGATGTCAAAGGTATTAGCTTTACAGTGATGGTTGGCGTACAGGATTTAGGGGACAAATCCATTAAAGAAACTCAGGACTATTTAGTAACAGGTTCGTTTTAGTTTACCCTGGTTTTCTGTTAAAGGCCCAGTGCAGTCAAATGTGTTATATTTCCACGCTATGACGTTGGAATAATATTGTGAAAATGACTAATACCCTTTTAGTGTAAGAGCTGTTTTGGTGGGAGTTCTGGCCTTCCATGGTGGCATCACCATGTGGTAAATTAGTTAATAGACCATTAAGAAAGTTCCAAACCTCTCTGCCAATAACAGCACATTTTCAGTTTTTCCCTCCCCATTCAGACCACTCCCAGACAGTTCTAGCTAAATTCTTGCTTGAGAAATTGTCGTTTGCTAGGAAGCTGTTTGTTTGTTTTCAATACAAATTGTCCAAAATAATCAGTGAGATACTTAATTGTTACCCAGAAATGATTTGATATTGAGATAAAAATGCCTGCATTGGACTTTTAAGACTACTCATGAAATCCTAATTTCAGTAATACAATATTTATATGCATAGCGCTTTTCATGATACTCAAAGTCACTAGCCATAACATGGCTTCGATGGTGTTTTGATTTGGGTTTCGCTCTCCTATATGTGAACGTTCGTACTAACCACAGACCTTTACAAACTGCAGCGCTTGCAAGACTCTGATGTGGAACGGCGGCAATGTTTTTGAAAACGGGAAGCTGCCTTTAAGTGTTCTGTTACTCGTACGCCTACGACTACATCAATGGCAGATTATCTTCTCTAGTTCCACAGACCATGGTCATGTGTTTGGCATCAGGGAACCTATTGTTTGGCGTATAAACACATTTTATGAGAGTGAGGATTAATCCAGGCTTGACTGACTGAAGCCAAAGATGAACATGCCCTGGGGTGTCTTGTTTGGGAAGTTATTGCTGTGGTAACCAATGTAAGATATGTCTGAGGCTTACTCATTTAGGGCCAAATCCTAACCTGAAATGTACATAACTAAGAATTACGTACGAGGGTAGCTACATTTTTATTGCTTGTTTTGTGAAAGAAACCTGATATTTCTTAGTTTAAAGACTAATGTTGATTTATGTGTTTTTACAGCGTATGTACAAATCCAGACGCACCAGTTTCTGCAGCAGCAAAAACAGCAGCAGTTTGTGTTCCAGCAGCAGCGACACCAGACCCAGCAGCTTTCTCTGAGGGGCCAGGCCCCAGTGCTACACACAGCCTCCATCCACAGTCACACTCAGGCCCAGATGCTACAGGCCCTGGCTATCCAGCCCCAGCCCAAGGAGGGCCCTGTCCCTGTGCTGCCCAAACCATTTGTCTCTGCCAATGTTCCTAGCCTGCAGGCCACCATCTTCCACTCCACTGTCAGTCCCCAGATTCTTACCCACAACAGGCCAACCCCTGTGGTCACCCAGACCCGGGCTGCTCCGCTGCCCAACACCAAGCTAGTGCAGATGGCTGCAGTCGACCTCCAGATCCAGCCAACTGCTCTTACACCAGCCTCTCAGCTGGTTCAGGATAGTGCTGGCAAGGAGCTGCCCACGTCTGAGGTAGTCACGGAGAACAGCTCCACTCCCCTCATTCAGCAGCCAACAGCCCCTCCTATTCTTGAGGTCATCACTATTGAGCAATGCCCATTGGACCCCAGCAACCCCACCACACCCACTGGAGGTAGATATTATATTTTATGTCACAGGTTGTATCTCTAAGTCATTGGACTTATGGATAACCAGAAGCCCTGACTGGCTGTTCAATTTGTTACAGTAATGTGACATCCAACTCATCCATTCACTGACTCCTACTCACTCACTCACCGACCCACCAACAACCTATTCACTCACTCACATCCATCTGTATGCTTGGGCAGCTCAGGCACAATGGCCATCCCCATTCTAGCACTCCCCTCAAGCAGAATACTAAATCTGTCATGGCCCAGAGTCCATTGTCCTACCTTGCCACTTGGGGGAACGTGACAGCTTTAGCCATAATTACGGGAAAGGGCCAGGCTTTGTCACTCCCGCCATGGGAAAGTTTTCAGGCTTCCGCCCTACCAATATATTTCTCAAATATTGAGGGAATTTGATTATCTGGACCAAGTTATCCAGGTGGTTAGAGTTTGCAGCAGGTGAAAATAATTTGTATACAAGTCGGCTTAAAATAAGTGACATTTGTGTTTTCAAATGCAAAAGTGCTATTTACATTTAAAAAATATGCCATCCCAGTGAAAAATAGTTTGAGAATTCTAACATATATTATATGGACAATTACTGTAATTGTTCGATTTGAGAAGGGCGCTCCATCCACTCTTGCCTGTTCACATCACGGGCCATATACCGGTGCACCGGAAAGCAGTGAAGGAAAAATAGAGTCCACCAATCCAACCAACCAGAGAGGGAGTCCTTTTGAGCTACTCGTCACCATTGAATCACATTCCAAGTTGCGCTGGCCAATGGTGGGAGTGCTTTATTTCCTAAAGGCTCGTCATGTCTGACAGGTGTATCTGAGTGAGGCACGTCCACTCAGACATTCAAACATGAATAATATACTTTCAAGAGGCCAGGATGCTATTACTCTGCAGATGCTGAAGTGGCCAACACTGCTACTTGGCTACTCAATCACAGCAGTACACCATGTGATCATGGCACAATCCTCTAAGTGTTACTGTTAGGTGGTCATAATTACAACCTTGATCGAGCAAGTCCAGTGATGCCTTAAACCTTGGTCCACCCTCAAGCCTTGGCCAGCATGTCTGCTTATGGACATCTTGTGACAGACAGCTGAATTAAATAATACTTGTGTCAGAAAAACGTGCTATGTAAATGTCATGACATGTAATTAACAGTCTTTACTATTCGTGGTAGTTTGACACAATGACAAGTCATGAAAGCGTTGGTCCTATACCTCTATGCTCAAAAGTTGAGAAAATCCATCAACATTTCCCATTCTAAACATTTGTCACAATCTATGAAAATATGCTATTTTTACATACAGGCATTCAATTCTGTCTTGCCAATATAGTTCAACTATTGAAGGGATTCGATTATCTGGACCGGGTTGCCCAGGTGTGACGAGTTTGCACTAGGTGAAAGTTAATTGCTTTTTCTTTGTAACAGAGCTGCCTCCCGGCAGTGAGCTAGGTTCCCCGCTCTGGCCGACGGCCAAGTCGGCTAAAAAAAAAAGTGACATTTGTTTTTTCAAATGTAAAATTATCAATTATCTGCCATCCCAATGAAAACTAGTTAAAGAAATTAGAACCTATATTATATGGACAATAACTGTTCGAATAGAGAAGGGCGCTCCTCCCAGTTTTGCTTGTTCACGTCACGGGCCATATACCGGTGCACCGCGGTTCATTTTAATCAAACTCCACCAATGTGGTAGATTGTACTGGAAAGCAGTGTGAGTGGAAAATAGTCAGCCAATCCAACCAATCAGAAGGAGTGATTTTGAGCTACTCGTCACCATTGGATCACATTCCAAGTTGCGTGGGCCAATGGTGGGCCAGCGCTATATTTTCTATTCAGTTCACGAATACAAAGGCTACTTGCTTGTGTACTTTTGCAGGGATAATAGTGCGGAACAAACTGAAGAAAGCATACGAAAAAGTGTGGATGTGATTGCATTGCTTGTGTAGTTTCTACTTATGTAACGGGTGCGTATTTCTACTGAATATTTGCGAATTGTTTGAGAACATGATTTGTTTGCTCCATGTTGCCTTGGCGGACGGGATATGAAAGGAAGGGTTGGTTGGAGCAGTGGAACAAAGGGGTGTGCCACGGAGTACTGTCTTAGGGTGTGCTTTCGCTCCCTTGTTGACCGTTGTCGGGGCGTTTGAATCGGAGCGTCTATATTTGTCATTTATTGTGGTGCGTTTCTCAATTTAAGTTAACGTTCAAAAGAGGGCAAATGTAGTTTTAATGATGTCGACGAAACCTTTGCACTTCTATACCGTAATTTATTAGGAACAATACGCATGTGGGACAAACACCTTGCGCAATGATCATTAATGATTAGTTGATACAGTACATAATCTTTGTATTAAATACACTTATTAATTGTTTTGTTGACAAGTCGTTTTTGTAGATGTAGAATGATGCGGGGAGGAAAATAAACAAAACAATTTCGAAAGTGTTCCAGCTTTTCTTCTAGAATCATTAATTCTTCACGGCGTGAAACATGTCCATATTCATCATTATTGTTACATGATTGGTCATTCTCTTTTTATTATTATTACCTCAGCACTGACTCCTGCATGTCAGTTAACATTTTACACAAATATTTCCTTTTTATTTACTCACAAATATGCCATTATTATGCCAGCAGGTAAGGGAGATGCTGAGTGGCTGAATCCGCAACCAGGTGCAGGCTCACTTCCAGTCATGACCTCAGGGAATGGGAACAATGCGCCCATGGTGACAGGCAGTACCCCACAGAATGGCGAGAGCAAACTGCCTCAAGCCATAGTGAAACCCCAGATCCTCACCCACTTTATTGAGGGATTTGTGATCCAGGAGGGAGCAGAGCCTTTCCCTGTGAGTAGGATTCTGAAGAAGCCTTCCACCCACTGGGCACATGGCTCTTCAGAAGCAGAGACACACACACACACACACACACAGGCGGACTGGGACCAGAAATCGGCCCTGGCATTTCTAACACACGCTTCCTCTTGGTCACCACAACGGACCATTTTTTTAATTTTTTTTTTAGGCCCCCATTATTAGCTGAAATAAGGATAATTTTGCGCAAAAAACAGAAGTTAGACAGGCCCACTGGGCAAATAATTGACCAGACTAATCTGCCCCTGCACGCCTGTTTTGGAGTCAACTGAACCATAAGGACACAGTCACCCATGTACATGACCAGTAGTGCACTTCCCTCTAGTGGACTAAATTAGACTAAACCATTCATATCATTATGCACTGTACAGCATTTATTTCCGGTGTAAGCAGCATGTATGACGTGAATTGTCTCTGTCCTTTCAGGTTGAACGTCCGTTGTCGTTGCTGATCGAGGACCTGAAGAAACACAAACAGCAGACACACTCTGATTCAGAGAAGACGACTACCTCCTCCAACAGCACCACTGACTCTGAGATGGAGGACCTATCACAGCAAGGTAAAGGACCAGACATCTTGCTTGGCCCACTCTATGTCCTTTTCTCAATTAGATTTGCTCAACTCCTGCGTCCTCTCTCCTCCGTCTTGCCTCCTTTTCAAAAAGGTCAAAGGTAATCGAGGAGAGGCGGTCGAGGTGAGTGAACGTGGACGAAGATGCTCTTATACGAAATGAGAAGCTCCTCCACTTGCAAATTACGTTTACAGGGGGGAATCCCAAAATAAATGTGTAAAGTGATAAAAACAAATTAGGTTAGTTGTGCAAGACATTTTATAGATAAAAGGACAAGTAACGTATTGTTTTTAAATGTGTATTGTCGGAGGAGAAAAGCATGCACAACAGCTGATTCAAAGGGGGTGTGGCAGATATCAAAACTATTCTGCTGTAGGATACACGTGCTTCCTCACCAAAAAGGAGGCTATCAAGGAGTGGAGGACCGTCTTTCATTTGCCTACTAATGAATTGACACTACCCGACCACTTATCGCTATCCAGGTCACAGAGGAGAGAGGATGTAGGATGGACTTTTGCCCAAATGAGAAAAGGCCTATTAATCCAGAACTACAAGCTTCTCATTGTGGCATTGGCTACCTGGCTTCACCTCCCACTTCTGCTTGAATCTCAGCACAAATGTTTGTACATATTGGCACTTGGATTTGCTCTTCTTGATCCGTACTGTAGGACTGTCTAGGGTTTTCTTTCAGTCTCACATCAACTCTCTGAACATCGGAAAGTCAACCAACCACTTGCCTCCGTAGACATCAAGCCATGCCACACTCATTGCCTGTCATGACAACCGGCATTCAGTGTTAATACCCATCGTATTTTTACCGCTGGTTGCCATGTGTTGACGTGAAACTGTTGTTGTTGTGCAGAGCTGAAGCAGCAAGAGGAGCCCACCCTGACGTGTGAGCTGTGTGGCAGAGTGGACTTTGCCTACAACTTCAAGAGATCCAAGAGGTTCTGCTCCACAGTGTGTGCCAAACGGTAAGGTCTGGGTAGACAAGATGCTGGAACTGAGATCTGGGTCGTACTCATTAGGCACCAAGGAAATGGACTGCAACAGGGAGGGACTATCTGAACTTTTATTTTCCATTGAAAAACATTTAGCAAACGTGTGGTCTAATGAATATAACCCAGGCATCCTGAATGACATTTTCGCCAGCAGTTGTTGCTGCAGTAATTACAGCAGTAGTACACAAGTGCAGGAATAACAAATAAATTAATGGCTTATTCTTTACCTGAGCTTTTCATTTGTTACTCAGATGTTTTAAAATGTATTGGCAATTAAACAAATGGCTTGCTCAGCCTTTGAAACACTTAATTACCCAAGCTACTTGTTGATATATTGCCTATTTATTTTTTCCCCATAAAATGTTTGTGCAGGTACAATGTAGGGTGTACAAAGCGAATGGGCCTCTTTCCAAATCGACAAACCACGATGGAGAAACTGAAGAAGCAGAGAACATCCAATGGGAACCACCAGAACTCAAGCTCTGAGACGAAAAAACAGGTGAAATGGCACTGTTCACAAAATTTAAAGAATAAAAGCACCATATGACTTTATAAACATATTTCCATTGAGACCCTCTTTCTGGCTAGAATGGCAATAATCACTTCAAAGCTATATCCTTCCTTTGTGTTTTCAGACACCCACTACTGGGCAGCAACCTGGGGGTGGATCGGTGACGTCCAGCCACCCCTCTCACCCTGGTCACAGGGAGTTCAGCCATTGTTTAGACATGTCCAGCTACGAGGGTCCCCCTTCGCCCCCACTGTCTGCTGCCAGCTCTAGTGCTCCCAGGTCCCAGGTGGGCAGAGGGGCCGAGCACACGGAGGGCTTTGGACAAGAGCTGCCCCTCTCCCAGCACTTCCAGCCCAGCGACCCGGCCAAGTGGAACGTGGAGGAGGTCTACGAGTTCATCTGCTCCCTGCCAGGTGGGCACTGCGACATTTTCAC
Source organism: Salvelinus fontinalis (assembly GCF_029448725.1). Lineage (NCBI taxonomy): Eukaryota > Metazoa > Chordata > Actinopteri > Salmoniformes > Salmonidae > Salvelinus > Salvelinus fontinalis. The sequence goes on from NC_074695.1 coordinate 41,625,881, forward strand.
TGCGACATAGATATCGGTTCCAGGAACAAAATTGGTGACCTGACCCCTGTCATAAATCAAGCAGCAAGCAGGAGGGATTTTTTGAAAAGACTTGCCTGGAACCTGATGATTGTGTGTAATGTTTTTTTTTTTTTTAAATAGCTTTATAAAAAATATATATAACTGATGAGTGGCTGTTTGTTTTGTTCCCAGGTTGCCTGGAGATAGCCAAGGAGTTCCGCTCGCAGGAGATCGACGGCCAGTCTTTGCTGCTGCTGAAAGAGGACCACCTCATGGGCACCATGAACATCAAACTGGGGCCTGCGCTCAAGCTCTTTGCTGAGATCAGTATGCTGAGAGACTCGTAACCCCTCCTCTCTGGAGCCACTCCACACTGCCGGGAAGTGTCCAGAACACCGTAATTATACGGTACTCTGACCAGGCTCAAGCCTACCGCTGTGGCAGGTTGGTCCCACGGGGGTGGAGGATGGACGAAAGGTGTCTCTCTGTTTCATAGAAGCTGATGGTCCATAGCATATTGGCAACGCTATCTGAGTTTAGAGCTTTGCCTCTTTGGACTCTCCTTTGCAATGCAGGACCCGTTAGCTACTGAATGAGTTGTACTGTGGATGTTGTACTGTGCACAAGGAACTTATCCAGCTAGACTCAAATGGACAAGGTGGTACTTAAGTTCATAAATGCTGTTACTAGTAGTTAGAGATTCTCTGGTACATCTGTATACTTTTAGCCAGTAGTAGCCCTCACGAGCCAAAAGTGGTCCCTGAAAATTGCGTACTACATCACATATGTGCCCCACGTCATTGCTCTCGCTCTGCTGTGTGCGTCTTGCTAGCTGTCACTCAAATAGTGAGGGGCTGAAGCACATTGGTTGGAACTCGAGTTGTTAGGGGGCTGGCCCACGTGGGGGTAAATGGCGCCGTACAGCTTTCAGTAAACAGCCTCTTTCAAACTAGGATTTTGTGGCTAATTGAGGTAAAGTAATTCTGCTCATAGATTATGCATGTATGAACTACACATGTCACATGCACCAAATACAACAGGTGTAGACTTTACAGTGAAATGCTTACTTACGAGCCCATTCCCAACAATGCAGAGTTAAAATATGAGGCAAATATTTGCTAAATTAAAAGGAAATGCACATCCAGCCTGAAGTGGGAGGTTTAAAAATATATGAACTCTGCAAAAAAAGAAACGTCTTCTCACTGTCAACTGCGTTTATATTCAACAAACTTAACGTGTAAATATTTGTATGAACATAATATTCAACTGATACAAACTGAACAAGTTCCACAGACATGTGACTAACAAAAATTGTATGTGTCCCTTAACAAAGGGGGGAATCAAAAATAACAGTCAGTATCTGGTGTGGCCACCAGCTGCATTAAGTGCTGCAGTGCATCTCCTTCTCATGGACTGCACCAGATTTGCCAGTTCTTGCTGTGAGATGTTACCCCACTCTTCCAGCAAGGCACCTGCAAGATCACGGACATTTCTGGGGGGAAATGGCCCTAGCCCTCACCCTCCGATCCAACAGGTCCCAGACGTGCTCAATGTGATTGAGATCCGAGCTCTTCGCTGGCCATGACAGAACACTGACATTCCTGTCTTGCAGGAAATCACGCACAGAATGAGCAGTATGGCTGGTGGCATTGTCATGCTGGAGGGTCATGTCAGGATGAGCCTGCAGGAAGGGTACCACATGAGGGAGGAGAATGTCTTCCCAGCATTGAGATCGCCTGCAATGACAACAAGCTCAGTCCGATGATGCTGTGACACACCGCCCCAGACCATGACGGACCCTCCACCTCCAAATCGATCCCGCTCCAGAGTACATGCCTCGGTGAAAAGCTCATTCCTTCGACAATAAACACGAATCAGACCATCACCCCTGTTGAGACAAAACCGCGACTTGTCAGTGAAGAGCACTTTTTGCCACTCCTGTCTGGTCCAGCGACGGTGGGTTTGTGCCCATAGGTGACATTGTTGCCGGTGATGTCTAGTGACATCAGGCTTGTAGGCCTGCCTTACAACAGGCCTACAAGCCCTCAGTCCAGCCTATTGTGGACAGTCTGAGCACTGATGGAGGGATTGTGCATTCCTGGTGTAACTCGGGCAGTTGTTGCCATCCTGTACCTGTCCCGCAGGTGTGATGTTAAGATGTACCGAACCTATGCAGGTGTTACACGTGGTCTGCCACTGCGAAGATTGTCTGCCACTGCGAAGACGATCAGCTGTCCGTCCTGTCTCCCTGTAGTGCTGTCTTAGGCGTCTCACAGTACGGACATTGCAATTTATTGCCTTGGCCGCATCTACAGTCCTCATGCCTATGGCACTTTTACGCAGATGAGCAGGGACCCTGGGCATATTTATTTTGGTGTTTTTGAGTCTGTAGAAAGGCCTCTAGTGTCCTAAGTTTTCATAACTGTGACCTTAATTGCCTACCGTCTGTAAGCTGTTAGTGTCTTAATGACCGTTCCACAGGTGCATGTTCATTAATTGTTTATGGGTCATTGAACAAGCATGGGAAACGGTGTTTAAACCCTTTACAATGAAGATCGGTGAATTTAAAAAAATGTTTTTTAACGAATTATCTTTGAAAGACAGGGTCCTGAAAAAGGGGCGTTTCTTTTTGCTGAGTTTATATGCTTAATAGTCACAAGTTGCAGAGCTTTCTGTCAGTCAGTTTTCTTTTAAAATTGTGAGGTAGTTGCATCTGGATTACTTCGCCATTGATAATATACACTGAGTTTACAGAACATAACACCTGCTCTTTCCATGACATAGACTGGTGAATCCAGATGAAAGTTATGCCCTGACAAATTGAGGCTGTTCTGAGGGCAAAAGGAGAGGGGTGCAACTCAATATTAGGAAAGTGTTCTTATTGTTTTGTACACTCGGTGTATATTTGATTCTTGACTGGAAGTTGGTGTTTGGGGTTTTTCGGTCTAGGTTAACCTGCCTAGGACTGTATTTTGATTTGTAAGGTTATTAACACCATCCAGTGCACAGGACAGTACACAATGTTACAGTTCACGCCTTGAATAGGTGGGTTGTGATACTTTTTTTTATATATTTTTTTTTATCCCATTTTCCCCCCAATTTTCGTGGTATCCAATCGCTAGTAATTACTACCTTGTCTCATCGCTACAACTCCCGTACGGGCTCGGGAGAGACGAAGGTCGAAAGCCATGCGTCCTCCGAAGCACAACCCAACCAGCCGTACTGCTTCTTAACACAGCGCGCCTCCAACCCGGAAGCCAGCCGCACCAATGTGTCGGAGGAAACACCGTGTACCTGGCCCCCTTGGTTGGCGTGCACTGCGCCCGGCCCGCCACAGGAGTCGCTGGAGCGCGATGAGACAAGGATATCCCTACCGGCCAAACCCTCCCTACCCCGGACGACGCTATGCCAATTGTGCGTCGCCCCACGGACCTCCCGGTCGCGGGGGTTGTGATACTTACTGAAGTATTTTTGTATATAAATTCAACAAAATAGCCTAAAATCATTGCATCCTTTTTATTTCTTGCCGTTTTTACAAAACGGGTGTTTTAAGGATTCTAAATTTGAATAATTTTGTTTGCTTTCTTAATTTATTGTCCTGTGTCAATGTTCTTTCTACTTCTGTGAATGCCATTTTCAAAGGGACAAGCCTTAACCATATGTAGTTATCTGTCAAACTAGCTACCAGGTAGGGTCCCTGGCCTCCAGAAGTCTGGGATAATGGCAATCGATTACTCTTACAAACTCTAGTGCGGAACTAAGAAAAATCAACTGTCATTCCAAGTTTGTATTATTTCTGTGTGATATACTATTAGGGTTTTAATTGGACAGGAACATGGAGGGACGTTCAGGTTCCCCCACCTATTTTGGGTGAAACTTGTGACATTTTAAATCAATACATTTTTGGGAACAGCACCATTCCCAATTCCATTTTGTACTCCGTATCATATTGAAGGGATAGTTTACACAATGAAATGCAGATTAATAGATAATCACTCAATGGTTTTTTTTGGTCATCACTGCAACATGTCCTGCAGGATTTTTATAGACTTTGAAACGTGCTGTAACCCTCAAACCAAAGTGTCCCCAGCATCATGTTTGTATCTGATGTTTAGGATTAGAAACTCACTTTTCATTCTTCAAGTTCTAACCTTGTTGAGTATTTGTATTTATGGAACTAGTTCTCGTATACCACATTTTGTACTCAAAAATAAAACCTTAAAATGGTATGTGTGTACACTTTTCTGCAGTGATAAAAGACCATACCATTTATTATGAGTATACAGTATCTACATCACAACAAAGTGTAGTTGGAAAATATTTTACTTAGTGAATACATTTAATTGAAATAGATTTTGAGTGGAGTCTCCTATACAAATAATCAGTCAATGACCAGGGAAGTGAGAAATTAATTAATTAGAACTATTCAACTGGCTGATACAAATGTCTTTCACATATGCTTCTCTAGTGCATAGACTGAGATGCCATGACCCCTAACAGCATGCGTATAAAGCTTATTATAATCTGACATGGTGAGAAACCAGCAACTAGTCCAAACATATTTTGCTTGAAACTGACAAAGAAAATGAAATGGGATGTCGTCTTTTAGAAAGGTCTGCAGGTGTCCATTTTAACAGCCAGTACATGTAGCAAATGTTCAGCACTCACCGGCATGAGGATGGGCAGCCACACCTGCTGTTCACAACCACTACAATTACCACAATCTTCCCTTAAGTATTTATACAAACACATACCGACACATGCAAATACTGTACATTTAGAAGCGTGTGCATGCACACATGGTATTTATAGTTTTTCACAATATTACAGAAAGAATCCACTAATTAGCCAATTGACGTAACACTTTATCCATATTTGAAAATAAATGGGAAAATACCGATGTTTGTCAGCCAATCAATCATCGGGTCACTCCTTCCTTTTAAAAAATTACAGTTTGGAAGCTCAGTTGCTAATTAGATAGTTCGGTTTCCCAACCCGGTCCTCACCTAGACTCTGGATGCAGTTTTACTCATGAGTGCCCCCTACTGGAAAATGCTATGAAGTGCAGCTTTAACTCACCTAACCTTGCGAAGGATACCCCGGCATCCTTGCTTTGGCACAAAGGCATGAATTCTTCGGGGAGAGAATGGTGTGCACACAAAGCCACTGTGCTGGTCTTGCTTAAACGTCCCTTCACTGTCCAACGTTTCCTCACTGATTCCATAGAGAATATGACATCTCCTTCCTAGGGAGAGAATAGAAAACAAAAATGGATCATTGCAGCAGCTAGGCACAATGGGTATAATAGTGTCCAGCGCACTCTAACAGGGATATTAGAAAAAATACAACAAAAAACATACGTACTGATTTACAAAGTTAGATAAAACCTATGGGGTGGATGCACCAGGAATCAAATCTCATTCAAGTACATATTCATAAAAGCTCCATTTTTCTCAAAGTGCTGATTGATACTTACCTCGACAAGAACAGCATTAGACATCTGGCAAAAAGCCACGAGGAGCAGGACAATAGAGAGCAGTCTTCATCTTTTCTGTTTCTCTGTGATACAGTATGTTCTGTTTCTGGGTTTCTCTCTTAACGCTGAAATTACACAATACGGATTGAATAGAGCCTTAACTTTCTATTCCTGTTTAGAGTCACTATAAAAGTTGAGACTTAGGTGGACACTATTCGACAATTTCTTACAAACAATAAATTGTGTTTTAAACTTTGACTTTATTATGGAATTTTTAATCTTTTAATCGGTTCCCTTAGTAAACCACCAACTCAATAGGGTTTTGTTCTTTTTACAGTGATTCAGTCATAAACTTAACAAAAAAAGAAATGTCCCTTTTTCAGGACCCTGTCTTTCAAAGATTATTCGTAAAAATCCAAATAACTTCACAGATCTTCATTGTAAAGGGTTAAAACACTGTTTCCCATGCTTGTTCAATGAACCATAAACAATTCATGAACATGCACCTGTGGAACGGTCGTTAAGACACTAACAGTTTACAGACGGTAGGCAATTAAGGTCACAGTTATGAAAACTTAGGACACTAAAGAGGCTTTTCTACTGACTCTGTAAAACACCAAAGGAAAGATGCCCAGGGTCCCTGCACATCTGTGTGAACAGGAGGAACATGCTGTACGGAGGAATGAGGACTGCAGATGTGGCCAGGGCAATAAATTGCAATGCCCGTACTGTGAGTACTTAGTACTGCCCGTACTAAGACAGCGCTACAGGGAGACAGGATGGACAGCTGATCGTCTTCGCAGTGGCAGACCACGTGTAACAACATCTGCACAGGATCGGTACATCCGAACATCACACCTGCGGGACAGGTACAGGATGGGAACAACAACTGCCCGAGTTACACCAGGAACGCACAATCCCTCCATCAATGCTCAGACTATCCGCAATAGGCTGAGAGAGGTTGGACTGAGGGCTTGTAGGCCTATTGTAAGGCAGGGCCTCACCAGACATCACCGGCAACAACATCGCCTGTGGGCACAAACCCCCCGTCGCTGGACCAGACAGGACTGGCAAAAAGTGCTCTTCACTGACGTGTTCTGGTTTTGTCTCACCAGGGGTGATGGTCGGATTGGCGTTTATCGTCAAAGGAATGAGCGTTACACCGAGGCCTGTACTCTGGAGCGGGATCGATTTGGAGGTGGAGGGTCTGTCATGGTCTGGGGCGGTGTGTCACAGGATCATCGGACTGAGCTTGTTGTCATTGCAGGCAATCTCAATGCTGTGCGTTACAAGGAAGACATCCTCCTCCCTCATGTGGTACCCTTCCTGCAGGCTCATCCTGACATGACCCTCCAGCATGAATATGCCACCAGCCATACTGCTCGTTCTGTGCGTGATTTCCTGCAAGACAGGAATGTCAGTGTTCTGCCATGGCCAGCGAAGAGCCCGGATCTCAATCCCATTGAGCACGTCTGGGACCTGTTGGATCGAAGGGTAAGGGCTAGGGCCATTCCCCCCAGAAATGTCCGGGAACTTGCAGGTGCCTTGCTGGAAGAGTGGGGTAACATCTCACAGCAAGAACTGGCAAATCTGGTGCAGTCCATGAGGAGGAGACACACTGCAGTGCTTACTGACTGTTACTTTTGATTTTAACCCCCCCCCCCCTTTGTTCAGGGACATTCAATTTCTGTTATTCAATTTCTGTTAGTCACATGTCTGTGGAACTTGTTCAGTTTTTGTCTCAGTTGTTGAATCTTATGTACATACAAATATTTACACACGTTAAGTTTGCTGAAAATAAACGCTGTTGACAGTGAGAGGACGTTTCTTTTTTTGCTGAGTTTATTTGTGTTGACAGCATATGGACTCTACTCAATTTTGTATAATTCCATTGTATGAATGCAGTATTATTGTATTTTGAAAGTTACATATCTTGAAACTTGATTTACTGACATGCAAAACATTTTGGGACTATATCAACAATGGACTAATGAAACAAATCCCCAAATATCGTTTTTGGGTGGCGTTTTCCTTTAGGCCAGGTAGCTCTGCACTTGCCTTCTAACCTGTGGAGACAAAACATTTAGACAACAGGATTTTCTTTCCCAAGGTCATTTGAGGCACCTAAATGAATTCAAAGTGAGAAAAGTGGACATTAGGTTACAGAATTGTCACCACAGTCATATTTTGTTGTGAGACAAATAACTATCATAGTGACGACAGTATAACAACAAACAATATAACGCACCCATTTAATTTAACCTTCATGAAACCTTAATGATGGATCATTCAATAAGAATAACTTCATGCAAGAGACCGCATGATATTTGCATGGAAGACAATTGACATTGAAGATAAGATAATTATAAAACGACTTACAATTGCACTACTTTACAGAACACAATAACAAGGCCCTCTGACATTCACTGTAGGAAAAACAACAATTTACTCAGTCATGTGACGTCATACACATAAAAAATAAGCATTTGAAAGGGTAGAAAAATTAAAATTCCAAAGTCTCTGCACACTGTTCAGGCTCTGAAATGATCCACTTAAAATCCAGAATTCCATCTGTGATTCCATACAATAAAAAAAGTTCAGGGTTTAACTGTTGAAGATTGGCCGTCGAGCTATCCGGAGCACTTTGTAAGTGTTGAGCCCAGGAGAGTCGAATCCAGGCGACACGCCCTTCTTGTTGAAATAATAGAAGTTAAAGAGTTGCCTGTCCTGGGTCTCCAGAGACACTGACATGCTGTTGACCTTCAGTTTGCAGGGGTACTCCCCCTCGAACACCACCCTGAACACCCTCTCCTGCAGGAAGTCCAGCCTGATAGTCCTGTACTTGGCCAGTATCATGGTGTCCACCTGGGGCCCAAACTGCTGCATGACCAGCACCCCGCCCAAACTCGCCTTTATCTCATAGAAGGTCATGTTCTGGTAGGTGAAGAGGCCCACATAGGGCGTGGGGTCGGGCGGCGGCGAGAGCTTGCGCTGTGCATTCCTGAAAGCGCTCTCCATGGCTGGGATGAGGTGGCTGTAGGCCTGGTTGACCAGATCCCCGTCCATTGTTGGCGGCCTCACCCCGGCCATCAGCACCACCAGGCCCAGCTTCAGTCGGGGAACCAGGGAGAAGGTGGTGGCGTAGCCGTCCAGGTCTCCGTCCTTACGAACCACCTCGTAGCCCAGCTGCTCGTTGACCTCCCAGGGCGTGCCGGTGTAGTTGGCGAAGTAGCCCTGGTGGCAGCGAAACAGAGGGGTCAGCAGGGTCTTCAGGGTGTCATGTTGGAGGAGGGGCCGGCTGTAGGCCCCCAGAAGCACCATGGCCAGTTTGGCCATGTCGGCCGCCGTGGAGTACATCTGGCCAGCGGGCCGATACCAGCCCAGGTCGTAGAGGGGTGCCGATTGGCCGCTGCTGTACATGCCCACCGCCATCTGGCTCTGAATGGCTGGGGTTATATCAAAGCCTGTGTCCTCCATCCCCAGCTGCTCCAGGATGTTGTCGGACACCCAGCTCTCGTAGTCGGATTTTGCAAAGTTCTCGGCCAAGACATTAGCCAATAAAGAGAAGGCCACATTGCTGTAGTGACATCTAGAAGAGCAAGAGGAAGTATTGATCATTTTTACATTTAAGTCATTTTAGCAGACACGCTTATCCAGAGTGACTTACAGGAGCAATTAGGGTTAAGTGCCTTGCTCAAGGACACATCAACAGATTTTCCCCCTAGTCTGCTTCGGGATTCATACCAGCAACCTTTCGGTTATTGGCCCAACGCTCTTAACCACTAGGGTACCTGCAACCCCATGTCACAGTCACATTTAATCACCACCACCCTTTACCAAAATTGACTGGATAAGCTCTTAACAGGAAGGGGAATGAGGTGCATCTTACTTGGTGCCTGGGTCTGCCACTAGGACATCATCCTGTAATAGATCTATAGCAGCCTCTGTGTCACCACCCCAGAGTAGATTTGTTGCCCGAAGCCGCCTGGGTAACCCTGAAGACGAAACAAATTCTGGAGTCAAAAGAATGTCAAACGTTCTGGAGTAAAAGGAATGTACAAGGGAACTTCCTTTATCACGTAGTGCTTTCCTCAGGTTTAATCCAGTGAGAGTACAGTACAGTACATTACATTACAGCACAGTCAGAGGCATCTGGTCAGGAGAAAAGGCTAATAGGCCAGGAGCTTATTACCTCCATCTTTAGGGACAAGTCTCGATCTAAGTATAGCCTCTCTCTCCATTCACGTAATGGCCAGGGTAGGCTAAGGTTAATGTACAGTCATAAGGATGAAGAGTGCCTTCACCAGAGAGCTGACCGGCCATCCTGCGCAGGGTGACAGAGGGAGAGCGTGGCTGTGTATCTCTGTCAGAACCAGCCTTGCCATCCACAACTTCCCGCCGCTTCCCCAGCGGGTTCTTGATGGTGAAGTTTGCTGCATACTTCTCAATAGGGTCATCCAAGGAGGCCACCTTCCCCTCCTCCCATAGCTTGTACAGCATCAGTGTCGGGAAGATCTTTGAGAGACTAGCAATTCTGTTGGGAAAACAATTGTCGAGTGTTATTACTCCTGCAACCATTCACATTTGTGGCAAATCCCCCAAATATTCTCATTGTCAACCTGACCCAGTCTCTGGAAATAGATACACATCTGTCACAGAAATCATGTAAATCTCATCTAACATGCTTCTAACAAATGTTTTAACAACAGAGGAGAGCAGAGCTCACCTGTACACTGTGTATTCATTGGGTGGAGGCGAGGAGGGATCACTCCCGTTCCTTCTGCCAAAGTTTCCGTTCCACAACACAGAATCGTTGAAGACAACGATGGCAGACAGAGCTGGTAGTGTAGTGTCATGAATACTTAACCTTAGGACAACATCTATCTGTATGGGGAAAAAATGGCATCTTGTGAAGAAAAATGTGCATGTCGTGCATTCTGCCTCAAAAACAACAAGGGGCAAATCTGTCATGTTTGAGAAAGTAAAGTAAAGTCAATGCCAAATAGGCAGCTATACATGTCTGTATATCTAGTCTAGTGTTTGTCTATTTCACGTTTGGTTATCAATCGAATTCCATTCATGATCTCACGATTGAAATGTTATTGTTGACCTTTTCTAATGCTTCCTTAAGTGCAGGGATGGGATGTTCCAGGAGTACTGGCTCAGGGAAACGAGGGCACATCTTTTCCTCCTTCACCTCAATGTTCACAACATTGTCTGTGAACAGAAAGAAAGGGGATGTAACAAGTGCAGGTGGTGAATCACACTTCACGTGGTACCAAAGTGGGCCATTAAGCCAGTTCACGTCTACCAACGCCAATCATTTTCAGTTGCAACAGAAAAAGACTGTATAAAAATACTTTTTGAGTGATGGAAGTTCACCAATTATCTTTGGTACCATGGTCTCTGTTTGAGTGATGGAAGTTCACCAATTCTCTTTGGCACCATGGTCTCTGTTTGAGTGATGGAAGTTCACCAATTATCTTTGGCACCATGGTCTCTGTTTGAGTGATGGAAGTTCACCAACTTTCTTTGGCAACATGGTCTCATTATGTTAAAATTGTGGCATTTAAACATTGTGGTTGCTTTATGTCACCTTATCTCACATATTAGTTGTGTGATTTACTATCTGATGTGAGGATTTGTATGTGTTACAAATGGTAGACAATGCTCATTCTGTTGCCAGTTTATGTTTCTGTCATTCTGTACCAGGCTATGTACAGCAGGGCCGTGCTCAGACCTTTCACGGGGCAGGTGCTCAAAATGAAAAAAGGGCACCCTCCTGAGCCTACGGCACCAGACGAAGAACCCCTTAAGGTTCTAGATAGCAACTTTTTTTCTAAGAGTTTAGTGAATTTTAAGCACAGATTCAACCACAAAGACTAGGAAGGTTTTTCAATGCCTCACAAAGAAGGGCACCAATTGGTAGATGTGTAAAAATTTCAAAAAGCAGACGCTGAATATACTTTTGAGCATGGTGAAGTTGTTAATTAGGCTTTGGATGGTATATCAATACATCGAGTCACTACAAAGACACATGTGTCCTTCCTATCCCAGTTGCCGGAGAGGAAGGAAACTGCTCAGGGATTTCACCATGAGGCCAATGGGGATTTTAAAACAGTTACAGAGTTTACTGGCTGTGATAGGAAAAAACAGAGGATGGATCAACAACATTGTAGTTACTCCAAGATACTAACCTAAATAACAGAGTGAAAAGAAGGAAGCCTGTACAGAATACAAATATTCCAAAACATGCATCCTGTTTGCAACAAGGCACAAATACTGCAGAAAATGTGGCAAATGTTTTACTTTTTGTCCTAAAGACAAAGCGTTATGTTAGGGGCAAATCCAACACAACACATTACTGAGTACCACTCTTCATATTTTAGAGACTTACCCAAAAATACTATGTAACAGCTGTGAACACCACCAAAGGTGCTTCTACAAAGTATTGACTCAGGGGTGTGAATACTTATGTGAATTAGATTCATTTCTAAAAACAAGATTTCACTTTGTCATTATGGGGTATTGTGTGTAACACCACAAAATGTGGAATAAGTCAAGGGGTATGAATACTTTCTGAAGGCACTGTACGGTGGTTAACTAGAGTGTAGACTACCTGTGTTGCTGCTGCTCTGCTGCCCTGACAGTGCACCCCCTGACTGAAGAAAGGTCGGAGGTCAGAGGCTCGCAGATGCAGCTGCTCCTCTCTAAGTCTTTCTGCTTCGCTCTGCTGCGCATAGGCTGTCAGCCAACCAGACCAAATATTGATAATGATGTAAATCAAGTGTTATCAAGTGTTCCTAAAATCTTATGCTGCAGGGGGTGCTGGGGGTGATGGTATAATTATAATATAAATAATAACTATACCACCAACCAAAAGTACACTTGGTGAGTGAGAGGACAAAGGGGCAGGTGCTCATGGCACAGGTAGACCCCTATCTGTGCACATGCCTGATCTACAGTATGTGTCCTGTACAGGAACACCCACTTTCGTACCACTTCATACTCTTCCTCCCTCCCGCCCCCGGTGTTAAAGCCTGCATTAAAGGGCTCGGTAATCCAGCAGCTTTGTGTAATCCCCAGCAGCCCCTGCAAACGAGCAATTAAGCCAAAGAGGATAAGGAAACCACATGAACAAAAGTGTTTCCATGTTAAAACCCACATCTAAGTATTTTTGTCTGCTTGGGCGAAATGGCTACACTTCAACGGTCCCCCATTAGAACACACTCACAATTCAAGAATGGCTCTTGAATCAGTGGATGTATGGAACCACACATGGGATGGGAAATTCTCCTTTGACTCTTACCTATTTTTAATTTTGGCATCCTGTACTGCCAAATAAAGCATCCCGTCATGACCAAGGATATTAGCAAAAAGACCACCATGCCTAACTTGGTCCATTTCACCTTCATCTTGCTGGTCTGGTGGTCTTGCCCAAGGTTGGACAGGCTGGAAATAACATGAAAGTTAGTTGCACCTCTTACAGTCTTTATCAATGGGATCCTAATTGTCCTCTATCAAATACATTTCCCAATGAAGTATTCTTTGGCATTCTTTGGCATGGATAAATTGTTTAGTGGATAAAAAAACGTCGGATTAACACAACAGTAGTAAATGTCTTTCCAAAAGAAAACATGACATTGAAACAGAAGCTTGTTGCATCAAGCCTATAGTAGCTTATAGCAATACAAGCCAATAGCAATACAAGCCTATAGTAGCCTATAGCAATACAAGCCAGAACACTGTCAACCCCAAATGCTAATGCAATATGGACTTTCATAGATAGAATCCTGTTGACTGTATAGATACAGCGCAGCGGACTTACCACTCAATATGCTCACTTTTCCAGCTGAGAGCAGTTCCACAAGACCCAAACTTCTCACATCACTGATGTTTCATCTTTAGTAGGATGCTAGCAAAACCCCACCATCCAACCTCTCCAGTTACTTCAGTACTCTTTCACCGAGACATACAGTACATGTACAGTAACCAATGGCTCCCAATCATTCACTTGCTACCTGCTACTACCTACCCACACTTAATCCTAGTCGGTGATCCCTGAATGGGTGATTCAATTCCCTGTCCGCAAACTAGGGGCCGTGACGTCATAATCTCCAGAGGTTCTGCTGTAAAGCCATGCTGGAGAAGGCCTAGGAGAGGAGGGAACCCTTAAGCTCTCATCCTCAGCAATATAATCAGTTCAAGCCGAACGGGGGGAGGGCGAATTGATTCACTTCACAAATCACACTCTATACCAGGGTTCCCCTAGCAAATAAAACCCGCTGGTGATTTTATTTGCACCCTCAAGTTTTCTTTTAGAAATAAATATTTTTTATTATAATATAATTTTCCTTGTTTCAGCTCAGCATCATAAACAAATTGGCCAGCTGGTGGTTTTATTTGCAACCTCAAGTTTTCTTTTAAATATATATATATATGATTATTATATCATTTTCCTTGTTTCAGGTCAACATCATAAATTGTACATATTGTACCAGTCAAAAGTTTGGACACACCTACTCAATCAAGGGTTTTTCTTTATTTTTACTATTTTCTACATTGTAGAATAATATTGAAGACATCAAAACTATGAAATACCACATATAGAATCATGTAGTAACCAAAAAAAGTGTTAAACATATATTTATATTTTAGATTCTTCAAAGTACCCACCCTTTGCCTTGATGACAGCTTTGCACACTCTTGGCATTCTCTCAACCAGCTTCACGAGGAATGCTTTCCCGACAGTCTCGAAGGAGTTCCGACATATGCTGAGCAAATGTTGGCTGCTTTTCCTTCACTCTGAGATCCAACTCATCTCAAACCATCTCAATTGGGTTGAGGACGGATGATTGAGGAGGCCAGGTTATCTGATGCAGCACTCCATCACGCTCCTTGGTCAAGTAGCCCTTACACAGCCTGGAGGTGTGTTTTGGGTCATTGTCCTGTTGAAAAACAAATGATAGTCCCACTAAGAGCTGGCATATCGCTGCAGAACGCTGTGGTAGCCATGCTGGTTAAGTGTGCCTTGAATTCTAAATAAATCCCAGTGTCACCAGAAAAGCACCCCCACACCATCACACCTCCTCCTCCACGCTTCACGGTGGGAACCACACATGCGGAGATCATCTTTTCACATACTCTGTGTCTCACAAAGACATGGAGGTTGGAACCAAAAATCTAAAATGTGGACTAATCAGACCAAAGGACAGTTTTCCATCGGTCTAATGTCCATTGCTCGTGTTTCTTGGCCAAGCAAGTCTCTTTTTCTTATTGGTGTCCTTTAGTACCGTAATTTCCGGACTATAAGCCGCTACTTTTTTCCCACGCTATGAACCTTGCGCTTTATACAATGACGCGGCTAATTTATGGATTTTTCCCGCTTTCACAAATTCATGCCGCCAAAAAACTGAGCACTGTCACATAATGTGACGTAAATCGAGCGCGCTCAAACTTTCCATCATTCTGATTACGGTAGTCATTTTGTCACCCGCATCATGGCAAAGACACGGAGAAATGCATAGGATGCAGCTTTCAATTTGAAGGCGATCGATCTGGCTGTTGGAAAAGGAAATAGTGCTGCTGCACGGGAGCCTTAATGAGTCGATGATAAGACGTTGGAAACAGCAGCGTGAGAAACTGACTTAGTGCAAAAAGACAACAAAAGTTTTCAGAGGAAAGAAAAGCAGATGGCCCGAACTAGAAAATGAGGCTTGGATGAGTTTGCCTCCGGATGAAAGTGAGGAGAGCGCAATGAAAACGATCCAACATCGGATGAAGCAATTCTGAGGCTATTCAACTCCGACACCAAAGGAGATGACTTCAGTGGTTTCAGTGCACAGGAGGAAGATAGTGACCAAGGACTTTCTTGGTAGGCTATTGTTTACTGCTATTTAAAAAAAAATGTTACAAGCCTGTTTCGTTAAAGCCTATTTATTTTTGTTACAAGCCGTGTTTCGTTAAAGCCTATTTATTTTTGTTACAAGCCGTGTTTCGTTTAAAGGCTGTGTAAAGTTCATTTGTTTCAATGTACCGGTAGGCACCTGCGGCTTATAGACACGTGCGGCTTATTTATGTACAAAAAAAAATAAAAAATTAAATTCAGTGGGTGCGGCTTATATTCAGGTGCGCTTAATAGTCCAGCAATTACGGTAGTGGTTTCTTTGCAGCAATCCGACCATGAAGGCCTAATTCACACAGTCTCCTCTGAACAGTTGATGTTGAGATGTGCCTGTAACTTGAACTCTATGAAGTTTTTATTTGGGCTGCAATTTCTGAGGCTGGAAACTCTAATGAACTTATCCTCTGCAGCAGAGTTAACTCCGGGTCTTCCTTTCCTGTGGCGGTCCTCATGAGAGACCGTTTCATCATAGCGCTTGATGGTTTTTGCGACTGCACTTGAAGAAACTTTTAAGGTTTTTAAATTTTCCGCATTGACTGACCTTCATGTCTTAAAGAAGTAATGGACTGTCGTTTCTCTTTGCTTATTTGAGCTGTTCTTGCCATAATATGGACTTGTCTTTTACCAAATAGGGCTATCTTCTGTATACCAACCCTACCTTGTTACACACAACTGATTGGCTCAAATGCATTAAGAAGGAAAGAAATTCCACAAATAACTTTTAACAAGGCACACCTGTCAATTGAAATGCATTCCAGGTGACTACCTCATGAAGCTGGTTGAGAGAATGCCAAGCTTGTGCAAAGCTGTCATCAAGGCAAAGGGTGGTTACTTTGAAGAATCTCAAATATAAAATATATTTTGATTTGTTTAACGCTTTTCTGGTTACTACATGAATCCATTTGTGTTATTTCATGGTTTTGATGTCTTCACTATTATTCTACAATGTAGAAAATAGTACAAATCAAGAAAAACCCTCCAAACTTTTGAATGGTTCTGTATGTACATATATTTGAATTACAAAATAAAACAAGGTGAAATAAACATAACATAACCAACAAATACCAAAACAAAAAAAACATTCAAAAACAATAGGAATTATACATCTGCTTTCAGTTCTCTGCTCTTAATTTTTCATGACTTAAATGTTCATTAATTTATTTGACTTACATTCCTTACATACCATTAATTTTCCTTACATACCATTAATAATTGGCTGTAGTGTGTAAAATACCTCTAACAGAGTATAGAGTCCTATACAGCAAGATATTTACAATCAAATCAAATCAAATTGTATTTATTTTCTACAACAAAGCGACCAGAGTCCACTTGACCAATAAGTTCATTTAATTTTTATATTGACACTTCTTAGGGAATCTGCAAGTTTAGGGGGAAGAGATAGCAAAAAGTGGTCCCATATTGTATAGATATCTTCTTCCTTGTTCCTAAATATAGCACTCATGTACTCCAGTGCCAATACTTTAAAGATCTCACAATACCACTGATTTATTGTTACTGGCTGGTCTTTTATCCAGTTAAGGAGAATGCATTTGCGGGCCACAAAGAGTAATGTTTTAAGAAGATTGAGCTGTGCTAAGGTACGTGAGGGCCTGTTCCCAACTACAACCAGTACAAATAGCCATGTGAACATGCCCCCAGCTCCGTTTTGACATTTTCCCAGAAGTCCAAAACAGATTGCCACGAGGGCCTTTTTCCTTCTTACACTTCAACACGTATCTGAGAATTCTGCTTTCATTTTATTCCATACACTACAGGTCAAAAGTTTGGATACATCTGTCACGCCTGCTCCCGCTCCCCCTCCCTGGAGTTCGAGGACGCCAGGCTGCCCATCATTACGCACAACTGTCACCATCGTTACGCGCATCAAGTCTTTGGACTCACCTGAACTCCATTACTTTGTTGATTGCCCCTCCTATATCTGTCTGTTCCTCTGTTTGATCCCCGTGTCAGCATTAATGTTATTTTGTTTCCCCTGTCCAGACGCTGTTCGTGTTCTGTTTCATGTCCGTCGTTTATTAAATGTTCACTCCCTGTACTTGTGTCACGCCCTGATCTGTTTCACCTGTCCCTGTGATTGTCACCACCCCCTCCAGGTGTCCCTTATTTCCCCCAGTGTATTTATCCCTGTGTTTCCTGTCTCTCTGTGCCAGTTCGTCTTGTATTTTTGGTCAACCAGCGTGGTTTTCCCCATACTCCTTTTCTATTCTCTTTTGCTAGTCTTCCCAGGTTTGACCACTGCCTGTCTCTGGGCTACTTTCCCGCCTGCCTGATCATCCTGCCTGCCCTGACCTTGAATCTGCCTGCCCGCCCTTCGGTGCCTATTGAACTCTGAACTGGCTTTGACCTTTTGCCTATCCACGACCGTTCTCTTGCCTACCCCTTTGGATGAATAAACATTGTAAGACACCAACCATCTGCCTCCTGTGTCTACATCTGGGTCTCGCCTTGTGCCTTGATAACTTGCTTCTTATCTCCCAGTGTCTGTCCTCACAACACCTACTCAGTCAAGGGTTTTTCTTTATTTTTTTTTACAATTTTCTCCATTGTAGAATAATAGTGAAGACATCAAAACTCTGAAATAACATATGGAATCATGTAGTAACCAAAAATAGTTTTTTTTTGGTTACTACAATGTAGAAAATAGTAAAAATAAAGAAAAATCCTGGAATGAGTAGGTGTGTCCAAACTTTTGACTGGTACTGTATAATAGGAATCCTATGAAGCCTTTGCATAATCTTCTTTTGCATTTATTGCACCTTGTTACAGGTGAACAGTTGTCTTGCTTCGATCATAGCCTTTGTCCAATTTTGAATTTCTGGGCCCAAGTTTTCTGAACACAAAACACACATACACATATATATATGTATTCATTGTTGGACATAAAAGACTGTAAAAACACCTCCAAGTGATTTTAATTTTGGAAAACTGTTATCAAGTATTCCCATGGATAATATACAAACACATGTGATCGTATAATGTAAGCAATGTTTGAAATTATTACGTTTAAGTCAAATATCATATCTGGTTGGGATTCTTGCCGTCAGTTTGCAGTCTACAAATTGTTGCGGCCACCTGACCATCTGCTTAAGAAAAAAAACGGCCCTCGGTTGAATCTAGTTGATAATCCTAGCTTTATACCATTCTGTTAATTACACTTTTGATTTAAGAATAGAGACATGGTTGGCATGACCATTAGAGATCTATGATAAAATACTTTTTGATGATTGTAGATGTGGTCTAAACAGAAACTGGCCATGTACATTTGACATGTAATACTGGCTCCGTAACATTAATCTATAACACTTTCTACCTCCACCAAGTCATTAGGTTTTTATTTTTTTATTTTTTATTTTACCGTTATTTTACCAGGTAAGTTGACTGAGAACACGTTCTCATTTGCAGCAACGACCTGGGGAATAGTTACAGGGGAGAGGAGGGGGATGAATGAGCCAATTGTAAACTGGGGATTATTAGGTGACCATGATGGTTTGAGGGCCAGATTGGGAATTTAGCCAGGACACCGGGGTTAACACCCCTACTCTTACGATAAGTGCCATGGGATCTTTAATGACCTCAGAGAGTCAGGACACCCGTTTAACGTCCCATCCGAAAGACGGCACCCTACACAGGGCAGTGTCCCCAATCACTGCCCTGGGGCATTGGGATATTTTATTAGACCAGAGGAAAGAGTGCCTCCTACTGGCCCTCCAATACCACTTCCAGCAGCATCTGGTCTCCCATCCAGGGACTGACCAGGACCAACCCTGCTTAGCTTCAGAAGCAAGCCAGCAGTGGTATGCAGGGTGGTATGCAGCTGGTTTGCTGCTAGTTGGAGTGGATCTTCTTGACCCTAATCAGTCAGGCTTCAAGACGGGCCACTCAACCGAGACTGCTCTTCTCTGTGCCACAGAGGCTCGCTGCTCTTCCAAAGCTGACTCTCTCTCCTCTGTTCTCATCCTCCTAGATCTATCCGCTGCCCCGACGCTATGAACCATCAGATCCTCATCTCCACCCTATCAGGGCTGGGTGTCTCAGGCTTTGCACACTCTTTGGATGCATCCTACTTGGCAGGTCTCTCCAGGTGACAGAGAGGATCTGTGTCTGCACCATATACTCTCACTACTGGTGTCCCCCAGGGCTAGGTTCTAGGCCTTCTCCTCTTCTCTCTTAACATCAAGTCCCTCGGCTCTATCATATCCTCACATGGTCTCTCCTATCAGTGCTATGCGGATGACACTCAACTACTTTTCTCCTTCCCCCTTCTGACACCCAGGTGGCGACACGCATCTTTGCGTGTCTGGCAGATAACTCATCTTGGATGTCGGCCCACCACCTCAAGCTCAACCTCAACAAGACGGAGCTGCTCTTCCTCACTCCAAGACCTCTCCATCACTGTTGACAAGTCCATGGTGTCCCCCTCCCAATGTGCAAAGAACCTTGGCGTGACACTGGACAACACCCTGTCGTTCTCTGTAAACATCAAAGCAGTTACTCACTTCTGCAGGTTCATGCTCTACAACATCTGTAGAGTACGACCCTACCTCACACAGGAAGCGGCGCAAGTCCTAATCAAGTCACTTGTCATCTCCCATATGGACTACTGCAACTCGCTGTTGGCTGGAGTCTCCGCTTGTGCCACCAAACCCCTGAAACTTATCCAGAGCGCTGCAGCCCGCCTGGTGTTCAACCTTCCCAATGTCACCCAACTCCTCTGCACACTCCACTGACTTCCAGTTGAAGCTTGCATCCACTTCAAGACCATAGTCCTTGCCTACAGAGCAGCAAGAGTAACTGCCCCTTCCTACCTTCAGGCTATGGTCAAACCCTACACCCCAACCCGAGGACTCCGTCTGCCACCTCTGGTCTCTTTGCCCCGTACGGGAGGGCAGCTCCCCCTCAGCCCAGTCCAAGCTCTTCTCTGTACAGGCTGGCTGCCCAATGCTGGAACCAGCTTCCCCCTGAAGCTAGGAAAGCAAAATCCCTGCCCATCTGCCGAAAACGTCTGAAACCCTACCTCTTCAAAGAGTATCTTAACCCCCCCCCCCCCCCCCCCCCAACTTGACTCTTTTCACTCTTACTAGCTCTGACTTTGCTGATGTACTTACTTTGACTGTGATATGTGGTTGTCTTAAATAGCTATTTTAAGATGAATGCACTAACTGTAAATTGCTCTGGGTAAGAGTGTCTGCTAAATGACTCAAATGTAAATGTGAAAAAATGTGCTTACGGCATTGAAGATGAGCAATATTACACGAGCCAGGGCCAAATTATAGTTCACCACTGCCTTAGTCTCTTGTGACAGCCCGAGTAGCTGAGAGTTGGTTCTAGGTGCCGAGATTACCACAACCTGTATGTTGCTTCGGATTCTGCTTCTGCCAAATAGACAAGGATTACATGGGTATGACATATGTTTTATGCACTCAGTTACATATATGTCAGCTTTCTTTACCTTCTCACAGTCAAGTGGAAAATGTGTGTGTGTCTGCAAATACTAGTTTCACTCTAACTCAAGTGTAACTTTCATTAGGAACTGATTATGATTTATCCTCAAGACGAAGGTATAAAGCCTAGTAATGGACCACTATAATTTTCAGTAATCTTCCACCATCAAACACTACAGATTCAAACACACTATACACACTGTAGACCAAACACATCACACGTCAAACTTAAATTGGTTCAAGTCACCGCAGTAGAAATTAAGGATATTTACTGATGAGATTTATTGATGATGACATTTACACAATTTACAATTTCCATGGCACTTCATATGCTGTCTGCGGAAGGTTTCTGAAAGCAATAGATATCATAAGATGAGTACATATGTATGAGGAAAAGTTTTATGGGTTTTATAAGAACAGGTAGTACAGATATCAAATTTGATCACCATGTTTTTGCAGGAAATTTCCTACACAGCAGGAAATCGAGAACTTGGGACTATAAGGATCTATCTGAATTTTTGTCAAAATTAAGTTATTAACATAGTCCTGTTCTGTTCAATGTTCTCTACCTATATAGTACTCTAAATACCCCAATTCATGTTCAAAAGAATCCAAGATAAAAATGGCTGACTCCGTTCAAACCAATGAGGGTTCGGGACTTTAAAGGCAATTATCTCAGAATCATATTTTTGCAGATAGAACCTTGTAGTCCCAAGCTCTCGAAATGCAAACTTGTAGTGTATTCAAGGTTTAAAAAGGCTTCTTAAGTTTTTTTATTTTGGGCTAACAAAAAATGTATCAACCCCTACAAAAATGTTAATTCATTATATGTGCTGCAGGATCATTTTCCTGCTGTGAGAAACTGGTCAAATTAAGATCCTACATCTGTAGCAAGCAGATGGGCAGGAAGCTGCCCACTGAAGAAGGCGAAAGCTGCATCGTCTGTGTATGTTAGCAACCTGATGCAGTAGAAAAATGAAGAAGGAGCTTGACGTCTTTTTTAGTGCGGACCAATCTCAAATATTTTACTTATCTGAATTCCGGGGTTTTACGCACTACATTTTCTTGGGGAGAGCGCGATGGTCTTCTTTTGATGGGTAGGAAGCTCAAATACCTAAGAGAGACAGATACAGTAGCGGCACCCTTAATTAAGTTATGATGCATGATATAACACTACTGACATACAGTATGAGCTGTGACTGTGATATGGACGTGGGAAGTCAAATCCACCATATGCCCTCATACACTTTATCAGAAATGATAAATGTCTGCCCATATCATAATTATCCTCTGTTGTATGAAGTCTCAATTTATGACCATGACCCAAAAGCCATTCAAGAGTTATGTGGTTATTACCGTAATGCTTTCCAATCAGACCACAAGAGGGCAGTAGATACTGATGCTTTAGCCAGCCGTGGCACAATCATCACATAATACAGGATTTGGATTTGATAATAGCAACAATGATAGCAAAACTAAGCACCACTAAGGATTGATTGGATTTCTCCAGGATCCGAGTAAAGCCAGCAACAATATTAGCATTACAATTTGGAGTTGTGAATGCACTGATATATATATTTGTAATTGATTGTGTTTAAAAAAACACATTTTCCTCTATTAGTTTACACAGAGTAGGTTCTAGATATACCATGACGGCTCTTACAGAATCCAAACAAATGTAAGCTTTTAGAGGAGGCTAACCACTTCATATCAGCTAACCACTTCATATGTATCAGCTAACCACTTCATATGTTACAGAAATCAGCTGTTGTTTTCTTGGAGGAGAAAAGCATGCACACGTTTAAAAACCAAAGCTACTTATCTTTTATCTATAAAATGTTTGGCACAACCAGAAAAAATGTATTTTGACCACTTGAACATATATATTGGGATTCCTCCTTTGTAAACCTCATTAGCCTGATGATGTGCGTGTAGAGAAGGAGAGTGTCATTTAATACAAGGGCATTTGTTTCCACGTTTCCTCTCCTTGCCACATGTAGTTGATTACCTTTGACCTTTTTCAAAGGCAGGTGAGGAAGAGACTGAAGAGAGAACACACGGAAATTTTCCACAGGAGAGGGAAACCCAGGGACAGTCCTGCTGTCTCCAAGGCCCCACTCCATGTATAGTCATTCCGGTTGCAGTTGACAATCCTATTTCTGTCTGTGTGTTTTTTGTAAGGTTAATTGTAAGTATTCTGAATACAACTTGTTTGGTATCTTGTGGACTTGGAGACAGCCAGCGAATGTATTTCTTGTGTTTTTTTTACATTGTGTTGATCAGTACATTTAAGGGATTGACTTATTTATATGCATGAAGCACTTTAGTCTTTACGACCCTTTGATATTTAATCTCTATTTAGTGATGACTTTTACATGCTTTTACATGCTTTTACATGCTTTTACATGCCTTCCATACTGGGTACCAGTTCAGGTATTTGTTGACCCCGTCCTATCCTAGAACCGCTTTACAGGCTGGGATTTAATCAACCCCCCAGAGCAATGTTTACCCAGTGTCTTTGTTTAAAAACGTCACCTTGCGCGGGAAGTGCTGCTCACCGGAGCAAAGGTCCTCCAACTTCCTGACTTGACTTCATTAGTATCCGTTTGTATCCCAGGCAGTCGGCCATACAGTACAGACAAAACATAAAGTGAAAGCGGAAACCATCCTCAGAATGGACTACTGCATGTGGGTGGAGGAGGAAATCCTTGCTGCTCCTAAGTTTCAGAGCCTGTCTTATATTCAAAATGTGTGTTAGATGTGCTTTATGTGTCCGATTATGGACTGTACCAAAATGCAAGAGTGAGGGAGAGTGCAAACGGAAGCTTTTCAAGACACCTTTCCACCTTTGCTCACACAAGTGAAAAGAGGAAGCTTCTATTTGCTGTCCATATCTGACCCCTCCCATCTGTGACCTCATCACTGCAGCCAGGCAGGAGAGAGTGGGAGGTCACTGAGCAGTGGACTCACAGACAGACAGACAGACAGACAGACAGACAGACAGACAGACAGACATTAACCCCATCCAGCATGAATAGTCTTCTCTCAACACTGGCGTCATACAGGAGTCAAAGTGAGATGCAATCCAGAGAGACAGCGACAATCCCAAGCATTTATGAATTGTCTAAAATAAAGAGCTGGTGAATTCGCGGAAGGACAATATCTGGCACATGCTCCAGATATTAAATTACTCATTAACCATTTGCTTTTACCTGCAGATGCGTGGCAGTCTTTGTTGTTCACTCAGTGTGTCTCCAGAAATGTCTTCCAGAGCAGGCTTGTGTCACCTCCGCCAGCCATGTCAAAGAATGTTTTGTGCACCCGCACTTCAGTACGCATCATTATCAAAGACAAGTTGACTGGGTGTGTGGGACTGGGAATAGTAATTTCAGGAAATAGTTCTGATTTATGGTGGTGAAATATTGTAGTAGTGCGACATATTAGGACATCTTCAGACATCCACCTCGGACCTCATCACCTCTCCACCTCACGCCACACCCCGTGTAATCTCCCTCAGCCCTGCACTATTCAGGAGACACCCCCGCCTAGGTTCATCTCACCAAGCCACACTGACCATTTTTACCCTATTCTTTGCAATTAATTCGATTTCTATGGCTGCAATAACGCTTCTCCAGTAAAGTCTTATATCCCAAGCACTGGTATTTGCCTGGAGGTCACATTTTCACCATCATTTTCAAAGTAATCCCTGATGGCTTTGTTGTGTCTTTACAGACAGGAAACGGTCAAGGGTGCTGTTTGATCATAGTCTGAGTCTGCAGAATTGACCAAATCAGGGAAGCGAGTAGGTGGGCGTCTTTTCCTAATGCATGATGTAAGCCCATAGACTATGGAATTCTATAAAGAATACCTTTATCCAAGACCACATTAGTTGTATAGCTCTTTTGTACACTGTAAAAATGTTTTATATTGTTACCATGGCTGTGCTTATCTGTGTGTGTGTGTATATGTGTGTGCTTTATCCCTTTGTATTTTAGGGTATGAGCTGATATATATATATATATATATATATATATATATATATATATATATATATATATATATATATATATATATATATATATATATATATATATATATATATATATATACAGTGCATTCGGGAAAGAATTCAGACCCCTTTACTTTTTCAACATTTTGTTACGTTACAGCTCTTATTCTAAAATATATATTTTTTTATTCATCAGTCTACACACAATACCCCATAATGACAAAGCGAAAACTGTTTTTTTATTCAAATTTATAAAAAATTAAAAACTTAAATACCTTATTTGCATAAGTATTCAGACACTTTGCTATGAGACTCGAAATTGAGCTCAGGTGCATCCTGTTTCCATTGATCATCCTTGAGAAGTTTCTACAACTTGATTGGAGTCCACCTGTGGTAAATTCAATTGATTGGGCATGGTTTGGAAAGGCACACACCTGTCTATATAAGGTCCCACAGTTGACAGTGCAGGTCAAAGCAAAAACCAAGCCATAAGGTCAAAGGAATTGTCCGTAGAGCTACGATACAGGATTGTGTCGAGGCACAGATCTGGGGAAGGGTACCAAAGAATGGGTGCTGCATTGAAGGTCCCCAAGAACACAGTGGCCTCCATCCTTAAATGGAAGAAGTTTGGAACCACCAAGACTCATCCTAGCGCTTGCCGCCCGGCCAAACTGAGCAATCCGGGAGAAGGGCCTTGGTCAGGAAGGTGACCAAGAACCCGATGGTCAGAGCTCCAGAGTTCCTCTGTAGAGATGTGAGAACCTTCCAGAAGGACAACCATCTCTGCAGCACTCCACCAATCAGGCCTTTATGGTAGAGTGGCCAGACGGACGGCACTTTGACACACCTACTTATTCGAGGGTTTTTCTTAATTTTAACTATTTTGATTTGTTTAACACCTTTTAGGTTACTACATAATTCCACATGTGTTATTTCATAGTTTTGATGTCTTCACTATTATTCTACAATGTAGAAAATAGTCAAAATAAAGAAACCCTTGAATGAGTATGTGTCCAAACTTTTGACTGGTACTGTGTGTGAATATACATAACATTCATAAAAAAATGTGTGGCCGTCTTAGTTACTTCCCTATCTAGCCTGGTTGCGTAGCTAAATTTGCCTGTGTGACTGAATCTACATGAATAAAGAGATGAGTGTAGTCAGTGAAACAAACCAGCTTTCCTGTTCAATTTATGACCCACAAATCAAGACAGATTAGACTTGATCAGGTCGTTGGTGCCATGTGTGACCTACAATGTGCTCAGCTCGTATTTGCAGACTAGAGGGTCGCTGATCTCCCTGGGCAAAGGTTTCCATGGGAACGACCCCTGGATCCTCTAATCTGCTATTTTGCAGCCCTCGCTCATCTTGAGGCTGAGTTATGTTGGATTCCTTTATGTCAGTCCCATATCCTTCTGCTCTATTTCCTCACCCTAGACCCACTCCCTATTTGCCTCCCCGCGCCCCCACCTCCCTCTCTCCCTCTCCTGTCGTCAAGCACTCTGCTCTATTTTTTTCCTCCTTACATGTTTGTCTACTATAAGCATTTGCAGTGAATCGGCCTGGTTTTCCCACTGAAATCCAAGTGGCATGTTTCACATTCATTTGCAATGGGATCAGAAAAGAAATTAATTGAAACAAACAATTGATGGCATAATCTTTGATATACATTTTTCCACAACACACACGGTAGGATTAATTTATATAAATATTCTAGATGTAAATATTGAATACACGTCAACTTGACTGGGATGCTTTGTCCTCATTTTGTCATTCCTTTAAGGGGTCTTGACAGGCAGCACAGGCACACAGATACAGGGCCAGCCTGCTACATACTCTCTGATTCAGGAGCGCAACTTTGGTTTTAGAAGTCGGTGGGACATAATATATATTTATTTCTTTGTTTATCCAGTCGGATACACTCCAAACAGCATACCCGACCGCTCGGGGGCGTCCACATAGTCCTAAAGCACACTGTTGCCTCATTTTGTATCACATTCCAATGATAAAATTGTGAAAGCTGTGCCCCTGCTCTGAGTGCAATGTGACTCCAGAAATGCATATGGTTTTGAACACACCAATGTGTTTGATGTGCATCAAACCTACACCTAGTCATTCAATTACGCTAATAAAACTTTACTCAGTGTTTTCCAATGCCAGTGTTCAAGGACCAAATATATATTCACATGTAGGATAATGAACATCTCAACACAGTGGCCAGTGGGTGGATTATTTGTTTTAACTTTTAATATGTTTTTCTTTGATTGTGTGTTATTCTGTCTTAATGCAATGCAGAAACAGATATAGTAACATTTCTTTTCTCGTCATTTTTTGATGCTCAGATTTTAATTAAGGGGTTGTTGGGATATTAACCTACCATCCCAAGAGTAGGGGGGGAGGGGGGGGGGGTAGCATTGCTTTAAATGCTGTTGATTGGAGTAATGGAGGGTGTTAATCCATGACTAAATGGGGGTTAATTCCAGGACAAATTACTTTGTTGATGTTCTCAGGTTAGGGTCAAAGATCAAGTGTACATTTGACAATGGGCCACTTGTTTCTTACTGATCACACAACATCCTAGCATTACAATTGGATGATCCATCACATTAGGCAGATTTTGCCAGATAGTCTACCCTCTCTATGATTTTAAAGCTCCAATCTGTAATTTCTGTTTCCAGCAGACAACCTATCTGACTCTCATCCTCTCCAGACCCTTATGGCTAAAACACTACTCATATCATGTAGTTTCTGTTTCCTACTCAGGGTGGCGCAATTGTTCTTGAATGACATAGTGAACGTCCAGGAGAAGCACCAAACATGCCTAATCTTTTCATTTGAAAGTAGTTGACATGCCTGAGATTGTTTTGTTTATTTATTCGCCTGCAGAGTTTCATTAGTATAGCTAAATATATACACTGAATTACATTAGCAGTTTATGCATTTGAAAACCCATAATATCTGAGCAGAGAAGTGAAATAATACATGTTCACGCAGCTGCTTCAAAGAACCAGTGACTTGTTTGGCCATAAAGTGAAATAAGCTCCATGCAACGTCTATCTCCTCTCAACAGCATGTGTTTCACTTGTTGATGATGCACTGATAAATGATCAAAACATGTCCACGAAGACAGCCTTAGTCAATCAATAAAACAAACCATTTTATCATGCAGCTGCAACTGGTGGTAGGCTACAGTGGTGGTGGCGGAAGTATGGTACTAGTTAGCGATGCATGAACACAACAATAATGATATCTACAGTATAATAGTGTGCTTTGATGTTATTTAATTACAACATATATTAAATACAACAATTATTACATTCTCAATTCAGAGATATCTTGTAAATGTACATTGCAGCCATCTCCAAACTACAGATACATTGCCTTACCCCTTTGCATGATTCCCTTTTGGTTTCGCCCAAATTTGGCTTCAGATGCGTGTTCTCCCTTCAAAAGCGGTTCGTTCTAATCATTGGCTGGAAGGGTTTGCGCTTCTGTAGATTAATTCGCTGTCAATGGCCCGCTGGTGGACCTGTTTTCTATGAATACCTTGGCTTTTTACAGCCAAAATGCCAAGTATTTCCGTTGTTATGGATATCTTATATTGTTTATGGATATTTCCAATGGTAGGGGCTGTCGAAGGTAAGAGAGAATGCTGCTTTTTCTTTATCTCGTCTGAATGCATAATTAAAACGTGCATGGATGATTGTCATTGTGAATAAGCTCTCACCATAAATCCATGAATTATACACCATCAATTATTCCTTTCGTAAGATATTGGGCAAATATCATGTACATCTAAGACTGGGGTGGATTGTGATTGGAGTGTAAAAGTAAATAAGTCGTTTTTATAGTTTAAAAAAAAAATGTGACAACAGTAAATGCTTTCTGGGGGACTGTCACAATTGTAACGCCGGTATTTTGTATGCATCAAAGTCTGACGAAATGCTGTTGAGAGAAAAAACTAACGTTAGATAAAATACTCCAAGGAAATACAGTCTATCTATAGGTAAGACAGTGCTTCAGTCATTTGAATGGTTCAAACCACAAGTTTTGACTCCTAAACTACCTGTTGTCAGTATACAGTATGTTATAGAAATGTATCTGCTTCATGGCATATAATATTGTAACAAATGTGGTATAGACAACTGGGGGGGGGGGGGGGGGGGGGGGGGTACTTGCAGTGAACATAGCATGTAACCCTGTAACCCCATCTCAGTCATTTGTGCTATTTCTTTGATAATAGAATGTAGGTAGGCTATGTTAAATAGTCTGCCAATATGTTAAATGCAATGTTGAATCATCTGTATGAATGATTTAGCTTGCAATTCAATCATGCACGCACACACACACACACACACACACACACACACACACACACACACACACACACACACACACACACACACACATACATACATACATACATACATACATACATACATTAAACCAATTGTTTTTATTTATTTAACCTTTATTTAACTATGCAAGTCATTTAAGAACAAATTCTTATTTACAATGACGGCCTACATACATACATACATACATACATACATACATACATACATACATACATACATACATACATACATACATACATATATCAATAACATGGTAATATATCTTTATGATATAGGTATATCCTATTATTTGTACTAGTGTCATTTTAAAACAAGCAAATATTTACTCTGAACAGCACTCCATGGGATTTGTTGGTTAGGTGTTGAGTTATATGCTCTCTCAGTCATTCCACAACACTTCAGGTGTCTTCTGTATTTAATGAAAGATGAATCGGATGTGGGGATGCATAACTGACCCATGATGGCTAAATCCAGCGCAAAAAGGCTTTTTGGATTGAAAAACTGATCCGGCCCTGTAGTGTGTTTGGCCTGTCTTTTGGATTGAAAAACTGATCCGGCCCTGTAGTGTGTTTGGCCTGTCTTTTGGATTGAAAAACTGATCCGGCCCTGTGGTGTGTTTGGCCTGTCTTTTGGATTGAAAAACTGATCCGGCCCTGTAGTGTGTTTGGGCTGTCTTTTGGATTGAAAAGCTGATCCGGCCCTGTGGTGTGTTTGGCCTGTCTTTTGGATTGAAAAACTGATCCGGCCCTGTGGTGTGTTTGGCCTGTCTTTTGGATTTTCAGGAGTTGAGAGTTAAAGCTACTTATTCTGAGTTTTGAATATTTTATGGCAGAATAACTTAGAGATTCAGGATTTCCTTATTTACTTGCCTGGCTACATAGAGTCCTTGCTCCTGGCCAAACGCTGCGTCACACCCACGGATGTTATTTTCTTCTCCGCAATGAGTCTGGATCTGAGTACCTCCCCGACCCTTCACCGAATGCGAACACATTTGGGGCCGCCTGTTTGGTCCAGAAACAGATGGGTTGGGCCAGAGCAAGAACACAAGTGAGTAAAGCGGCGGTTTGAAAATGTGTCATTGGCTTTGTGATCTGATTTGTTAGAGACCATCCAATCTCTGATGACTTTGTTTTGTACAACACCCCTCGTGCCCCTCGTGCCCCCACTACGAACGACTTCAATGATGGCAGTCTCAGATTAAAGTATGTTGCGAACAAAGAATTTAGCGTGAGTGGTCAGGCTACTGCTTTGGTAACAACAGTGTAACAAATTGTAATGACATATTAACTAAACCTGTAATTAACATTGAAAGGACATTTTAAGTTATTAAGAATAATTGTTACTTATCTCTCTCTGCAGTCACTGAAGTAGTTACAGTATAGAGTAACTACTAGGCCTTCATGTGAAATTTTACCTTAGTTACATGGTCCATGCATAGCAAGATATGTGATAAAAATCACAGAAAATTACTTAACAAATGTGTTACTAGTTAACAGTACGGCTGCCTAACTGTGACTGTTGTGCTTATGTCCATAACATCATGCATGTCCAAGGCCTATTACGATGTCACCAACCTTCTGACTAAAACGAAAGAAAAAAATCTATAGGGTTAGATGCCTTTTAATAATTCCCCTCAATTGCTTCAGTCAGTCAAAAATATCTGAGTTGTGTGGAATCATGTGATGTCTGTCTGTCAGCTCTGGGCCCATGTGACGTCTGCTTGCTCTGCTCTGCTCTCCCAGCCTGCTGTCCCCTCCTGTCCCTCTGTTTCAGCTGTGAGACCTCCCTCCCTCCCCCTTGTTGGGCTGCACAGCGTCCATGTTCCCAAGCCTTTATGTAAGCTGGGCAGACCTGACTGATTTCAGCCACGTCAAGAGCTATTGGCTCAGCATTGGCTTGCATAGTCTGGCTGAGAAATCATATAGGATCTCTCTCTCACTCTATCTCTCTCTCCCCATTATGTTCTGTCACACCACAGACATCTTTTTTTTTTTTTACCTGACTGGGTTCTTTGTAGTGGTTGGTTAGTTACACATGCCAATTGGATGCAGATGGTACCCATGCATGTGAATGTAGGTATTTTTTATCCAGAGAAGAGGAGTGCAACTGGAAATGTTTGACACGTAATGGCTGAATGGCTGTACTTAGGTGGCTCTGCAGTTCCAACCTTGAACACTACTCTTTTTTTTTTTTCACGAATGGTTTTTGCTTTCATGAAACATACAGAAGGCTCTCTTCCTATCCATGCCTACTAGCGAGGACTGTGTGATACAGAATGTCTTGTTCACAGCAGCGGTAGGCTACTGTTTGAGGGTTCTCCTTTCCATCCACCTCTTTGGTCTATCTATACACTTTTTACTATGGTAAAATATCACAACAACTCTGCTGCAAATAATCATGCCATGCATTAGTTAGCTATTTTTTTTTAGGGGGGGGGGGGGGGTGGATGATTATACATTATGGTCGTTAACTATTTGTTATGATGATCTATTGCTATTTTCTCTTTACTGACGTTTTTTAGCAATGTCTTGCGACTGACTGAGTCCATTTTGGTCCACCTTAAGCCCTTACCTGTCCATTTGTTCCAGACAAAACAAACCACTTATTTTAAACATAAGTTCAATAAAAGTCACTGAATCATATTTTCTTCACTTATATTTTCAGTATGAACCAAAGTGTTGACATTACACCTTTGCCTTTTGCTTCCAAAAGACGCAGAGCCTTTCTGCTCTTTGGAAGTCAATCAATATTCAGTGTAACGCTGCTCTTCGGTGCAGTGCTCTTTCCCCTCTGGGAGCAGTGACAGAAAATATTTAGCATCAAAACAGCCAATGACCTACTTCTCCTTCTTCCCTATGGTGGGGTTGCAAAACGTGGTTACACTTACATGACTGGGACACTTAACAGTGTAACATGTAAATGTTACAATCTATATATACCGTAGTTATGGTCATAGATTTGTTATGAGTCTATCCTTGTTTCCAGGTTGGATTATGGCCAGACAACCGTTCGCCAGACAAGATGGACATTGGGTACAGTGAATGAACCCATTCTGGAACTGCAAGCACATGTGCCAAAGAAACAAATCTAAAACAGATGTGTTAAGGTTTTGCACCTGTGGAACATTGACACCTTTGAATGTAAAATGCTTCCTTTTATTCATTTTGCTCCCTCTGACAACAGGTGCAACTTTTCACTGTGGCAAAGGCTTAGTAAATCATTGTCATTATACAAGGCTTGGCACTCATTTTTTAATTGGAACAGAATCAGGATGTGGTCCATTTGGGACTTGATATGATCACCAGTGGGTGAAAAGCTTTCGTTCTTGAAAAGTCCTTGAAAAGTAATTGACATTGGAGAGTGGGAAACCCTGATGAATGACGCTTATCTGAGGTTTACTGAGGTGAGCACTCCAGTGACAGAGGCAGGATCCACCCTGGTCGCCGTCACACCCGTGCCCCAAATAACCATGGGGAGGGAAATCAAATCAAATTTGATTTGTCACATGTGCCGAATACAACAGGTGTAGTAGACTTTACAGTGAAATGCTTACTTACAAGCCCCTAACCAACAATGCAGTTTTAAGAAAATACAAAAAAAGTAAGAGATAAGAATAACAAATGATTAAAAATCAGCAGTAAATAACAATAGCGGCGCTATATACAGGGTGTACCTGTACAGAGTCAATGTGCGGGGGCACCGGTGTCAAGGTAATTGAGGTAATATGTACGTGTAGGTAGAGTTATTAAAGTGACTATACATAGATAATAACAGAGAGTAGCAGCAGCATTCCAGAGGGGGGGGGGGCAATGCAAATAGTCTGGGTAGCCATTTGATTAGCTGTTCAGAAGCCTTATGGCTTGGGGGTGGAAGCTATTTAGGAGCCTCTTGGACCTAGACCTGGCGCTCCGGTACCGCTTGCCGTGCAGTAGCAGAGAGAACAGTCTATGACTAGGGTGGCTGGAGTCTTTGATAATTTTTAGGGCCTTCCTCTGACACCGCCTGGTATAGAGGTCCTGGATGGCAGGAAGCTTGGCCCCGGTGATGTACTGGGCCGTACGCACTACCCTCTGTAGTACCTTGCAGGCAGAGGCCGAGCAGTTGCCATACAAGGCAGTGATGCAACCCGTCAGGATGCTCTCGATGGTGCAGCTGTAAAACCTTTTGAGGATCTGAGGACCCATGCTGAATCTTTTCAGTCTCCTGAGGGGGAATAGGTTTTGTTGTGCCCTCTTCACAAATGTCTTGGTGTGCTTGTACCATGTTAGTTTGTTGGTAATGTGGACGCCAAGGAACTTGAAGCTCTCAACCTGCTCCATTACAGCCCCGTTTATGAGAATGGAGGCGTGCTCGTTCCTCCTTTTCCTGTAGTCCACAATCATCTCCACAATCATCTCGACGTGAGTGCTATGGGTCAGTAGTCTTTTAGGCAGGTTACATTAGTGTTCTTGGGCACAGGGACTATGGTGGTCTGTTTGAAACATGTTAGTATTACAGATTCAGACAGGGAGAGGTTTAAAATGTCAGTGAAGACACTTGCCAGTTGGTCAGCGCATGCTCGGAGTACACGTCCTGGTAATCCGTCTGGCCCTGCGGCCTTGTGAATGTTGACCTGTTTAAAGGTCTTACTCACTTCGGCTGCGGAGAGCGTGATCACACAGTTGTCCAGAACAGCTGATGCTCTCATGCATGTTTCAGTGTTACTTGCCTCGAAGCGAGCAAAGAAGTTATTCAGCTTGTCTGGTAGGTCGTGTCACTGGGCAGCTCTCGGCTCACGGCTGGGCTTCCCTTTGTAGTCTGTAATAGGCCCTGCCACATTGGAGCCGGTGTATTACGATTCAATCTTAGTCCTGTATTGACTCTTTGCCTGTTTGAGGGTTCGTCGGAGGGCATAGCGGGATTTCTTATATGCTTCCGGTTAGAGTCCCGCTCCTTGAAAGCGGCAGCTCTACCCTTTAGCTCAGTGCGAATGTTGCCTGTAATCCATGGCTTCTGGGTGGGGTATGTACTAGAGGTCAACCGATTAATCGGAATGGCCGATTAATTAGGGCAGATTTCAAGTTTTCATAACAATCGGAAATTGGTATTTTTGGACACCGATTTGGCCAATTAAAAAAAAAAAAAATGTACACCTTTATTTGCCTAGGCAAGTCAGTTAAGAACACATTCTTATTTTCAATGACGGCCTAGGAACGGTGGGTTAACTGCCTCGTTCAGGGGCAGAACGACAGATTTTTACCTTTTCAGCTCGGGGATTCAATCTTGCAACCTTACGGTTAACTAGTCCAACGCTCTAACCACCTGATTACATTGCACTCCACGAGGAGCCTGCCTGTTACGCGAATGCAGTAAGAAACAAAGGTAAGTTGCTAGCTAGCATTACACTTATCTTATAAAAAAAAACAATCAATCAATCAATCATAATCACTAGTTAACTACACATGGTTGATGATATTATGGCATTTGCGAAAAAGGATTGTCGTTGCTCCAACGTGTACCTAACCATAAACATCAATGCCTTTCTTAAAATCAATACACAGAAGTATATATTTTTAAACCTGCATATTTAGCTAAAAGAAATCCAGGTTAGCAGGCAATATTAACCAGGTGAAATTGTGTCACTTATTTTGCGTTCATTGCACGCAGAGTTAGGGTATATGCAACAGTTTGGACCGCCTGGCTCGTTGCGAACTAATTTGCCAGAATTTTACGTAAATATGACATAACATTGAAGGTTGTGCAATGTAACAGGAATATTTAGACTTATGGATGCCACCCGTTAGATAAAATACGGAACGGTTCCGTATTTCACTGAAAGAATAAACATTTTGTTTTCGAGATGATAGTTTCCGGATTCGACCATATTAATGACCTAAGGCTCGTATTTCTGTGTGTTATTATATTATAATTAAGTCTATGATTTGATAGAGCAGTCTGACTGAGCGATGGTAGGCACCAGCATGCTCATAAGCATTCATTCAAACAGCACTTTCGTGCGTTTTGCCAGCAGCTCGTCGCTGTGCTTCAAGCATTGCGCTGTTTATGACTTCAAGCCTATCAACTCCCGAGATTAGGCTGGTGTAACCGATGTAAAATGGCTAGCTAGTTAGCGGGGTGCGCACTAATAGCGTTTCAAACGTCACTCGCTCTGAGACTTGGAGTAGTTGTTCCCCTTGCTCTGCATGGGTAACGCTGCTTCGAGGGTGGCTGTTGTCGATGTGTTCCTGGTTCGAGCCCAGTATCAGGCCACCATAAACATACAAATCACCAAGACCTACAAAAACCCTAGACATACAAAAACCTTAGACAATACAAAAACGAATGTACCCACCCTAGTCACAACCTGACCTAACCAAAATATAAAGAAAACAGAGATATCTCAGGTCAGGGCGTGACAGAGGAAGGAACTTAAACGTTAGCTTTCTTACATGGCACATTTTGC
Source organism: Salvelinus fontinalis (assembly GCF_029448725.1). Lineage (NCBI taxonomy): Eukaryota > Metazoa > Chordata > Actinopteri > Salmoniformes > Salmonidae > Salvelinus > Salvelinus fontinalis. The sequence goes on from NC_074695.1 coordinate 41,661,532, forward strand.
ACTTTTACTTCTCCAACACTTTGTTTTTGCATTATTTAAACCAAATTGAACATGTTTCATTATTTATTTGAGGCTAAATTGATTTTATTGATGTGTTATATTAAGTTAAAAGGTTTCATTCAGTATTGTTGTAATTGTCATTACAAATAAATAAAAAAATGGTCCAATAATCGGTATCGGCGTTGAAAAATCATAATCGGTCGACTTCTAGTATGTACGTACAGTCACTGTGGGGACGATGTCTTTGATGCACTTATTGATAAATCCAGTGACTGATGTGGTGTAGTCCTCAATGCCATCGAAAGAATCCCAGAACATATTCCAGTCTGTGCTAGCAAAACAGTCCTGTAGTTTAGCATCTGCTTCATCTGACCACTTTTTTATAGACCGAGTCACTGGTGCTTCCTGCTTAAATTTTAGCTTGTAAGCAGGAATCAGGAGGACAGAATTAGATTTGACAAATGGAGGGCGGGCTTTGTACGGGTCTCTGTGTATGGAGTAAAGGTGGTCTAGAATTTTTTTCCCTCTGGTTGCACATTTAACATGCTGATAGAAATGAGGTAAAACTGATTTAAGTTTCCCTGCATTAAAGTCCCCGGCCACTAGGAGTGCCGCCTCTGGATGAGCATTTTCCTGTCACGATTTCCGCCGATGTCGGTCCCTCTCCTTGTTCGGGCGGCGTTCGGTGGTCGACGTCACCGGTCTTCTAGCCATCGCCGCTCCACCTTTTATTTTCCATTTGTTTTGTCTTGTTTTCCCGTTCACATTCCCTCATCAGACAAAATGTATAGTACCCTCTTTTTCCTCCATGTCTGTGTGTGGAATTGTTCTTTGTTGAGGGTGTTACGCTACAGGCTGGCCTGCGCTAGGTTTGTTTCAAACCTAGGTTTGTTTGTTTTCTTTAATCCGGTTCATGTTACCGTAGTTGTGCTTTGTGCTGCCTCGCCTCTGTCTTTGTGCCAGGGTGTATATTAAAGATCTCCTGTTATCACTCATCTCTGCTCTCCTGCGCCTGACTTCCCGGCAACCAGTCACTCACCCCGTTATATTTCCTGTTTTCTTATGGCCGTATACAGGTCATTGAGTGAGGTCCTGTAGCACAAACTCAAAAATGTTCTGGGACACTGTAAAGTCCATGGAGAATAAGAGCACCTCCTCCCAGCTGCCCACTGCACTGAGGCTAGGAAACACTGTCACCACCGATAAATCCACTATAATTGAGAATTTCAATAAGCATATTTCTGAGGCTGGCCATGCTTTCCACCTGGCTACCCCTACCCCGGTCAACAGCCCTGCACTCCCCACAGCAATTCGCCCAAGCCTCCCCCATTTCTCATTCACCCAAATCCAGATAGCTGATGTTCTTAAAGAACTGCAAAACCTGGACCCCTACAAATCAGCCGGGCTAGACAATCTGGACCCTCTCTTTTTTTTACAAATTAAAAGTTTAATTAAGTTTTCTTGTTTTTCAATCAACCAGCAAAACACATTCCACATTCACAGATGTGACAGACTTAAAAAATAAATAATAATAATAATATATTTAAAAAAATAAAAAATAAGAATAAAATTTTATAATAATATATATATATATATATATATATATATACACATATCATACATACATACACATACACATATACACATATATACATATATATACATACACACATACATACATACACACAAAGAATAATTATTAAAAAAAAAATATATATATATATATAAAACTTGCAGCAGCACTATCAAGGTTCTTATTAGCTATTTCCAGCCTTATGTCACGTTCCCGACCTGTTTTCCTTGTTTTTGTATGTGTTTAGTTGGTCAGGGTGTGAGTTGGGGTGGGCATTCTATGTTATGTGTTTCTATGTTGGGTTAAATGTGTTGCCTGATATGGTTCTCAATTAGAGGCAGGTGTTTGACGTTTCCTCTGACTGAGAACCATATTAAGGTAGGCTGTTCTCACTGTTTGTTGGTGGGTGATTGTTCCTGTGTCTGTGTCTGTCGCACCACACGGGACTGTTTCGTGTTTGTTCGTTTGGTTAGTCTGTTCCTGTTCTTCGTGTTAATTTGTAATTTCTCAAGTTCAGGTCTGTCTATGTCGTTTTGTTGTTTTGTAATTTTCCAAGTGTTTTTCGTTCGTCTTTAAATAGATTCATTCATGTATTCATCTACCGCTGCGTTTTGGTCCGATCCCTACTCCTTCTCCTCATGCGAGGAGGAATTAGACAGCCGTTACACCTTAGCTGAGACGACGAGCAAAATAATTCGTTTTTAGATTACCTACAGCACCTTACACTCTGTCCAATTTGAAATATAGTTGAGTAGTGGAGACCAGAGTCTATCAAACTTGGGCTGTCTCTTGCGGAGGTCATAAGTGAGCTTTTCAAGAGGGAGAAAGTCAACAATCTGGTCAATCCACATTTTAATTGTAGGAGAGGTATTAGAGGCCCACAATAGAATAATACATTTCTTAGCAAAGTATGTAATAGTCATAAGCACATTTTCTCTGTCAGGATTAAGAACAAAGTCCTGCTGGGCATTAAGAAGATAGATACACGGGGTCATATCAAACTGTACATCTAGTATTTTCTGTGCAGCAGTGTGTATAGATTGCCAAAATCTGGCAATCTCTCTACAGCTACAAAATACATGCATATAGGTTCCACTTTCAGAGGTACATCTTTTACAGTTAGGAGAAATGTCTGTTTTCATTCTATGGAGTGTCAAAGGAGTGTAATAAAATTTGTACAACAATTTGTAATTAGATTCTTTCATTTTTACATTAGTAGAGGAGTAGTATACCCTGTTGCAAACCTCCGCCCATAACTCATCACTGATAGTCAGACCAAGGTCCTTTTCCCAGATTATTTTCAAAGGAGGAGCCTCCTTTCTCAGAAAGGAGTCTATAGATATAAGATATTTTGCCTTTAATGGATTGTGCTGTGACAAGAAGGGTTTCAACTTTATTTAACTGAGTTCTAAACCTCCTCTTGGAAGTAAATGAGGAAATGACATGTCTAATTTGGAGATATTTTTTAAAAATGGGATCTTGGCACATTGAATTCACTGCAGAGCTCTTGAAAGGATTTCAGTGTCGTGGTTTTCTGATGAAATAGGTCTGAAAAGGTCCTGATTCCTAGAGTATGCCAAAGATTAAAGTTGGCATCCCTCAGGGCTTTTGGCAAGTCTGGGTTATCTACTATAGGCGAGTGAGAACATATTTGGGAGGAAATGCCCAGGTATTTCTTACAGTCCCTCCACGCTAGTAGGGTGCTGTAAATCACAAAGGTTTTGGCTATGTTGCCCACTTCACTAAAGTTATTAATGAATATAATTGAGCTTAGTGGCAATGAACCACAGGATTGGGCTTCTATCTGAATCCACGTTGACTCTTGTCTGTTTGTGATCCATGTTAGCATGTTGCGGATTTGGGCAGACCAGTAGTACAATTGAAGGGAGGGAAGGGCAAGACCACCCTTAGATTCAAGTTTCGATAGAGTGGAGAACTTGATCCTAGGTTTTTTATTACCCCATATAAATTTGGTGATGCTTTGGTTAGTTGTTTTGAAAAAGGAAACTGGGAGATAGCATGGGAGCATCTGAAATAAATACTTCAGTCTAGGGAGGATGACCATACGGATGACATTAATTCTTCCTACTACGCTAATTGGGAGGGAGATCCAGGTTTGGAGATCGTTCTTGATTCGATCCAGGAGTGGAAGATAATTTTCCTTGAAAAGGCTATTCAGATCTGGTGTTATGAAGATCCCAAGGTATTGAGACCTCTGTGTCTTCCATTGGAATGGACATAGTGTCTTCATAGAGCTGGTGAGTGTAAGATTGAGAGGGCAGACAGTGGATTTGTTCAAATTTATCTTATAACCTGAAAACTTGCCATACTGAGCAATTGTGTCTAAAATGGGAGGGAGGGATTTCTCAGGGTTGGATATGTAGAGCAAGACATCATCCACGTGAAGCGAAATCTTGTGCTGCATGCCGCCTGCAGAAACATCCATGATACTTGGATTGCTCCTTATCAACTCTGCCAGAGGCTTCGCCCCCAACAAGTAGAGCAGGGGGGACAGCGAGCACCCTTGTCTTGTGCCCCGTCCCAAAGGGAATCTGTCAGAGTTCAGTCCGTTAGTAGTCACCATGGCATTTGGATGAGAGTATAGTGATGTGGTCCATTTAATAAAGTTTGGGCCCATATTGAACTTTTCTAAGACTGAGAACAGAAAGCTCCACTCCATCCTGTCGAACGCCTTCTCAACATCCAGTGAAGCCAGCAGGACAGGCGTCTGCTGTGCGTTTACTTGATCAATAATATCAAAAAGACACCGAATGTTATCAGAAGAGTATCTGTCTCTCATAAATCCAGTTTGGTCCGCTTTTATTATTTTGGGAAGAAGAGTGTTTAGTCTTTTGGCGAGCAATTTGGTAATTATTTTGTAGTCGAAATCCAACAAGCTTATGGGCCGGAAGGACGAGCAGGATAGAGGGTCCTTGTCTTTTTTGAGCAACACTGTAATGCGAGCTGTGTGCATTGAGTCTGGGAGAACTCCGTTTTTGAAAAAATCCAACATTGGCATGAAAATAGGGCTAAGCTGGGGCCAAAAAGCTTTGTAGAACTCTCTGGGGAATCCATCTGGGCCTGGGGACTTATTAGGTGGCATGGAGGTAATTGGCTCCAGGATCTCCTCAGGAGTGAAGAGGGAGTTGAGATCTTCTTGGTCGGTATCTGATAGTTTAGGTAGCGAGATTCCCTCTAGGAAGGAGTGTAGTTCTGCCTCTGTGTGTTTTCTCTCAGAGGTATATAGTTTGCAGTAAAAATCATGAAAATTTTTACTTATCTTTTTGGGGTCATATGTGACCTCGTCCTCTGCTGTTCGGATAGCCATGATTGTACGCTCTGACTGTTCTTTTTTAAATTGATAAGCAAGCAATCTAATTGGCCTATTGCTATACGCATGTTATTTATGTTTAGTAAAGAAAACTTTTTTTTCTATCTGTTGAGTATAGTCCAGATTCAGTTTGGTTTTGGTTGCTTTAAGTTGACTCCAGGAGGCGCTGTCTGGGGATCGTTTATGTACTTTTTCGCAGCGTTCCAGCTCCCTCTCGAGATCTAACCTGTGTGCTTCTATTGCTTTTTTCTTAGAGGAAGCATATGCAATTAGATGACCACTTGGTGTGGCTTTAGCAGCGTCCCACATTGTGGCCGGAGAAACAGGATAATCTTTGTTGTCTTGTGTGTAGTTGTCTATCCATGTAGTTACCAATGTATGGAACGCTTCGTTTGATAACATGGAGGTGTTGAATTTCCAGCTCTTTACCTCGGGATGTTTTTGCAGAGGTCAAACCGGAGGTGGACAAAGGCGTGATCAGAAAGTGCTATGGGTCCGATTGTACACGTGGCTGAATTTATGAAACTCTTTGGGATAAAAATGTAATCTATACGGGAGTAGGTGTTATGGACATTAGAGTAGTATGTATAGTCCATAGATGAGCTATTAGTATCTCTCCAGATATCTATCAGTCCCATCTCTTTAGTAAGAGAGTTAAACATTGCCGATCTAGGGTTTGTGGTGGGGACTTGAGATGATTTGTCCAGGGTTGAGTTAAGGGTACAATTAAAATCTCTGGCCACCCGCCAAAGGAAACACAATGCTCATTGAACAGGGTTATAATTTTTGACATGAAAGCAGGAGTATCTGTGTTAGGGGCGTATATGTTTAAGATAGTAATTGGTTGTCCATACAGCGACCCAAAATAAATCTCCCCTCCGGATCAGATATGTTTTTGTCAATTATGAATGGAACATTCTTATGGATAAGTATGGCTGTACCTCTACTGTTTTATTTGAAAGATGAGAAATACACCTGTCCCACCCAAGCTCTGCAGAGTTTAGCATGTTCTGCATCACAGAGGTGTGTCTCTTGCAATAGCGCGATGTCTGCTTTTTCCTTTTTTAGAGCACATAGTATCTTTTTCCGTTTTATTGCATAACCTAGACCATGGCAGGTCCATGTCAATAGATTTAAGGTACTAGTCATCGTCATCGAACAGTAATCCAACTTTAGTGCAGGTCATCTCTGGGTAAAGGTGGATAATAGTTATAGCTGCGTTCACATAAAAGGAAAATAAATGGTGTACATAAAATAACAATCTCTGAACACCCCAGCCGAGTTCCCAAACAACTCGATATATCCCGTTGGATCTATTACCCCCCCCGCTCAGTCTCAATTCTGTGTTCCAAAAGAATCCACAACAGTTAGCAATACACAACGTCTCCCCCTTCCCACCAAAGAAATGCCTCATCCTGTCCTCTCCGCCCCGCATTGAGTAAATGACAACGTAGCCCCCGTCCAGACCACAAGAGGGAGAAAATAAAATCAATAGCCCAGCCTACATATACCTCCCCCAAGAGACATAGGCAACCACAAGTAATAATAGCAACAAAAAAAGGGAAATAAAAGTAGGCTGAAACGTTAGTAGGTCTAGGTTATGCTATAGAGCCTATCCCTCTCAGCTAAAGGAACATAAATATAGATTAGACGGCTATAATGACATTTAGCGGGGTGGGTGGGTCTTTGGATATCGGCTATATGTTGTTTTACCTCCTTTAGTAATAACAGTAATCGCATTTAATCGCATTCTGGCCCTCAAACCATCATGGTCACCTAATAATCCCCAGTTTACAATTGGCTCATTCATCCCCCTCCTCTCCCCTGTAACTATTCCCCAGGTCGTTGCTGCAAATGAGAACGTGTTCTCAGTCAACTTACCTGGTAAAATAACGGTAAAATAAATATTAAAAAAATTACAAAAATTAGTCATTGGTCCATTTCTAATTGACCAGGATTGTCTTTCAAAAAACGTTTTGCCTCTTCGGGAGTTTTGAAATGTCACAGGGCTCCTTGGTGAAGAATCCTGAGCTTGTTTGGGTATTTGAATCCCCTAAAGATGCCTCGGTCAATGGAGTATTTCTTCACCTCGTCAAACTCTCGGCGCTTTCGGCGTATTCCAGCTGACAGGTCCTGGTGTAAAGTGAGTTGGACGTTTCCCACTGTAATGGTGTTGATTTTCGCCGCCTGTAGGACTCGTTCCTTGTCGGTGAATCTCAGGAAACGTATGGTGATTGGGCGTGGTGGTTGTCTGACTGCTGGTGGGGCCTCAGTGCTCGGTGAGCTCTCTCGAGTTCTATGGGCCTGTCGGTGGACAGGTGGAGCCACTCGGGAAGTTTGTCTTGCAGGTAGCGGATCAGTGGCATGTTTCCCTCTTCTTTTTTACCCAGATTTAATAGAACACAATTATTCCTTTGCCCCCTGTTTTCCAGGTCCTCTGTTTTCTCTTCCAGATGCCAGATGCTCTATTTTCTTTTTATCATATGCTATTGTTTCCATGGTGTCTGTCAATAAGTTTTCCATGGATAGGATTCGCCCTTCTGCCTCGTCCAGGCGCCCCGCGTTTATGGTTATCTTGTTGTTGATGTCAGGCAAAGCATTTTCCAGGATTGTCACCTTGCCCCCTATCGCACTGAGCTGAGAGTTAATGGCATCTAATTTAATTTTGAGTTCTGTACGTTGGGATCTCAACTCAGAAAGGATGTCTTCGACAGAGTGCGAGGTTGGCATTCGTTGGGCCTCGGGGGGGAACGGGTCCTCTTGCTCCTGGCTAATGGCGCTAGCTTTTTCTGAAACTAGCTGCTTCTTGGAGGATTTTTCCATTGCTAATGCTCGAGTCCGGGTAAAAATGTCACCTGTAATGTTGCCTTTTTTAGCCGCCATGACTTTTTGACTAAAGCTAAAGGAGTTTAAACTTGAAGTGGAGGTAAGATTAGGAATTGGAAACTACTTGTGCGGAGCTCTTAGTTCATGCGGCCATCTCGTTCAAGGGTCACGTGATCCCCCCGGACCCTCTCTTTTTAAAATTATCTGCTGAAATTGTTGCAACCTCTATTACTAGCCTGTTCAACCTCTCTTTCGTATTGTCCGAGATTCCCAAAGATTGGAAAGCTGCCACGGTCATCCCCCTCTTCAAAGGGGGAGACACTCTAGACCCAAATTGTTACAGACCTATATCTATCCTACCCTGCCTTTCTAAGGTCTTCGAAAGCCAAGTCAACAAACAGATTACCCACCACTTCGAATCCCACCGTACCTTCTCCGCTATGCAATCTGGTTTCAGAGCTGGTCATGGGTGCACCTCAGCCACGCTCAAGGTCCTAAACGATATCATAACCGCCATCGATAAGAGACATTACTGTGCAGCCGTATTCATCAACCTGACCAAGGCTTTCGACTCTGTCAATCACCACATTCTTATTGGCAGACTCAACAGCCTTGGTTTCTCAAATGATTGCCTCGCCTGGTTCACCAACTACTTCTTTGATAGAGTTCAGTGTGTCAAATCGAAGGGCCTGTTGTCCGGACCTCTTGCAGTCTCTATGTGGGTGCCACAGGATTCAATTCTCGGGCCGACTCTCTTTTCTGTACACATGATGTCGCTCTCGCTGCTGGTGATTCTCTGATCCACCTCTACGCAGACGACACCATTCTGTATACTTCTGACCCTTTGTACCCTTTGTACACTGTGTTAACTAACCTCCAGACGAGCTTCAATGCCATACAACTCTCCTTCCGTGGCCTCCAACCTCCAACTTCAACCGATTGTTGCCCGCATCTGCCCGCCTGTCCAGCATCACTACTCTGGACGGTTCTGACTTAGAATATGTGGACAACTACTTATACCTAGGTGTCTGTCTAGACTAAACTCTCCTTCCAGACTCACATTAAGCATCTCCAATCCCAAATTAAATCTAGAATCGGCTTCCTATTTCGCAACAAAGCATCCTTCACTCATGCAGCCAAACATACCCTCGTAAAACTGACCATCCTACCGATCCTCGACTTCGGCGATGTCATGTATAAAATAGCCTCCAACACTCAACAAATTGGATGCAGTTTATCACAGTGCCATCTGTTTTGTCACCAAAGCCCCATATATTACCCACCACTGCGACCTGTATGCTCTCATTGGCTGGCCATCGCTTCATACTTGTCGCCAAACCCACTGGCTCCAGGTCATCTACCAGTCTCTGCTAGGTAAAGCCCCGCCTTATCTCAGCTCACTGGTCACCATAGCAGCACCCACCCGTAGCATGCGCTCCAGCAGGTATATCTCACTGGTCACCCCCAAAGCCAATTCCTCCTTTGGCCGCCTCTCCTTCCAGTTCTCTGCTGCCAATAACTGGAACGAACTGCAAAAATCTCTGAATCTGGAGACTCTTACCTCCCTCACTAGCTTTAAGCACCAGCTGTCAGAGCAGCTCACAGATCACTGCACATGAACATAGCTCATCTGTAATTAGCCCATCCTCATACTGTATGTATTTATTTATCTTCCTCCTTTGCACCCCAGTATCTCTACTTGCACATTCATCTTCTGTACATCCTACCATTCCAGTGTTTAATTGCTATATTGTAATTACTTTGCCACCATGGCCTATTTATTGTCTTACCTCTCTTATCCTACCTCATTTGCACATGCTGTATATACATTTTTCTATTGTATTTTTGATTGTGTGTTTGTTTATTCCATGTGTAACTCTGTGTTGTTGTATGTGTCGAACTGCTTTGCTTTATCTTGGCCAGTCGCAGTTGCAAATGAGAACTTGTTCTCAACTAGCCTACCTGGTTAAATAAAGGTGAAATAAAATAAAAAGGTTTTAGTGCCAGCATCGGTCTGTGCTGATATGTAGACAGCTATGAAAAATACAGATGAAAACTCTAGGTAGATAGTGTGGTCTACAGCTTATCATGAGATCCTCTACCTCTTGCTTGCAAAACCTCGAGACTGCCTTAGATATCGTATACCAACTGTTGTTTACATAACTGCATAGGCCCCCGCCCTTGTCTTACCAGAGGCTGCTGTTCTATCCTGCCGATAGAGTGTATAACCCGCCAGCTGTATGTTCTTAATGTTGTCGTTCAGCCACGACTCGGTGAAACATAAGATATTACAGTTTTGAATGTCCCGTTGGTAGGATAAACGTGCTTTTAGTTCGTCCCATTTATTTTCCAGCAATTGAACATTAGCTAGCAGGAAGGAAGGCAAGGGCAGATTAGCCACTCGTCTTCTGATCCTCACAAGGCACCCTGATCTCTTTCCGCGAAATCTCAGTTTCCTTCTCCAGCGAATAACGGGGATCTGGGCCTGGTCGGGTGTCTCTTCGTCCAGTTTGAGGTGAGCAATCGCAGTTCTGATGTCCAGAAGCTCTTTTCAGTCATAAGAGACGGTAGCAGCAACATTATGTACAAAACAAGAAGAAAAAAAAAATAGCTTTGTTGGTTAAGAGCCGTTAGGACGGCAGCCTTCCCCTCCGGTGCCATCATCATATCTTGGTCAAAACAGTGAGGGCTAACTGTAAAGATCAGCAGAAGAGCTGTAAACCTCCTTATTACTTTACTCTTATCAACTTTAGTGAACTCCCATTTTTCCAGAGTGGGCCTACCAGTTTACTTGCCATTTCTTTTATATATTTTTTAACATTATTCTATCAATTCATTCCAAGGACAAGTAGTGTTTATGTGACCTTTCAAGGATAAATCCTAACTTAAAATACTTGTGTTGTCACGATCGTGTGGCGGATTGACGGACCAAAATGCAGCTTTTGGAAAATAAGCCATCTTCCTTTTATTAAACAACACGAAGATGAACACGACACAAAACACTTTAACAAAACAACAAAACGACCGTGAAGCTACAAACGTTGTGCACATACAAACAGGCTACAAACGTTCTTACATAGACAATTACCCACAACCAATGAGAGCCTATGGCTACCCTAAATAAGGCTCCCAATCAGAGACAACCGAAATCAGCTGTCTCTAATTGGGAACTCATTCAGGTAACCATAGACTCTCCTAGACAACTAACCACCATAGACAATGCTAAACATCTACACTCAACACAAAACCATATACTACACCCATTAACCCCTTTACCAAATAAACACCCAAAACAACAAAACATAAACATTCCCCATGTCACACCCTGACCTAACTAAAATAATAAAGAAAACAAAGAATAATAAGGCCAGGGCGTGACATAACCCCCCCCTTGAGGCGCGAACTCCGGGCGCACCATACACAGTCTAGGGGAGGGTCTGGGTGGGCTCCCCTCCACGGTGGCGGCTCCGGCTCTGGTCGTAGTCCCCTCGTCACCACAGTACCTAACCACCTCCTAGGCTTTCTCCAAACGACCCCCCTCCACATTAACCCCATTGCATTAAGGGGGAGTTCCGGACTAAGGGACAGCTCCGAACTAAGGACCAGTACCAGGGTAAGAGGCAGTACCAGGGTCAGGGGCAGTACCAGGATAAGGGGCAGTACCAGGGTAAGGGGCAGCACCAGGGTAAGGGGCAGCACCAGGGGAAGGGGCAGCTCCAGGGTAAGGGGCAGCTCCGGACTGAGGAATGGCAGCTCCGGACTGAGGGACTGCAGCTCCGGACTGAGGGACTGCAGCTCCGGACTGAGGGACGGCCCATGGCTGGCTGACAGATCTGGCTGCTCATGGCTGGCTAACGGATCTGGCTGCTCATGGCTGGCTAACTGATCTGGCTGCTCATGGCTGGCTGACGGATCTGGCTGCTCATGGCTGGCTGACGGATCTGGCTGCTCATGGCTAGCTGACGGATCTGGCTGCTCATGGCTAGCTGACGGATCTGGCTGCTCATGGCTAGCTGACGGATCTGGCTGCTCATGGCTAGCTGACGGATCTGGCTGCTCATGGCTAGCTGACGGATCTGGCTGCTCATGGCTAGCTGACGGATCTGGCTGCTCATGGCTAGCTGACGGATCTGGCTGCTCATGGCTAGCTGACGGATCTGGCTGCTCATGGCTAGCTGACGGATCTGGCTGCTCATGGCTAGCTGACGGATCTGGCTGCTCATGGCTAGCTGACGGATCTGGCTGCTCATGGCTAGCTGACGGATCTGGCTGCTCATGGCTGGCTGACTGATCTGGCTGCTCATGGCTGGCTGACTGATCTGGCTGTTCCTGTCTGGTTGGCGGCTCTGGCAGATCCTGTCTGGTTGGCGGCTCTGGCAGATCCTGTCTGGTTGGCGGCTCTGGCAGATCCTGTCTGACGGACGGCTCTAGCGGCTCCTGTCTGGCTGGCGGCTCTAGCGGCTCCTGTCTGGCGGACGGCTCAGTGGGCTCATGGCAGACGGGCGGCTTTGCAGGCTCATGGCAGACGGGCGGCTTTGCAGGCTCATTGCAGACGGATGGCTCAGATGGCGCTGGGGAGACGGATGGCTCAGATGGCGCTGGGGAGACGGATGGCTCAGATGGCGCTGGGGAGACGAGCAGTTCAGTCAACGCTGTGCAGACGGCAGACTCCTGCCGGCTGAGGCGCACTGTAGGCCTGGTGCGTGGTGCCGGGACTGGTGGCACCGGGCTGGGGACACGCATCTCAGGGCTAGTGCGGGGAGCAGCAACAGGACGCACAGGACTCTGGGGACACACAGGAGGCTTGGTGCGTGGTTTAGACACTGGTGGTAAAGGGCTGGAGACACGCACCATATAGCTAGTGCGTGGAGGAGGCACTGGTGGTACTGGGTTGGGGTGGGGAGGTGGCGCCGGAAATACCGGACCGTGCAGGCGTACTGGCTCCCTTGAACGCCGAGCCTGCCCAACCTTACCTGGTTGTATGCTCCCCGTCGCCTGACCAGTGCGGGGAGGTGGAATAACCCGCACCGGCCTATGTAGGCGAACCGGGGACACCATGCGTAAGGCTGGTGCCATGTACGCCGGCCCGAGGAGACGCACTGGTGACCAGATACGTTGGGCCGGCTTCATGACATACGGCTCAACGCTCAGTCTAGCCCGGCCGATACGTGGAGCTGAAATGTACCGAACCGGGCTATGCACGCGTACAGGAGACACCGTGCGCTCTACTGCGTAACACGGTGTCTGCCCGTACTCTCGCTCTCCACGGTAAGTACAGGGAGTAGGCGCAGGTTTCCTACCTGACTTCGCCACACTCCCTTTAAGGCCCCCCCCAAGAAATTTTTGGGTTGTACTCACGGGCTTCCAGCCTTGTCTCCGTGCTGCCTCCTCATATCGCCTCCTCTCGGCTTTCGCTGCCTCCAGCTCTTCACGAGGGAGGCGATATTCTCCAGGTTGATCCCACGGCCCCTTACCATCCAGTATCTCCTCCCATGTCCAGAAATCCTTTGTGGGTAGGTCCTGTTGCCGCCTTCCATGCCGCTTGGTCCTATGGTGGGTAATTCTGTCACGATCGTGTACTGGAGAGAATGAGGACCAAGGCGCAGCTGGATAAGAATAAGCCATCTTCTTTTATTTTAACACGAAGATGAACACGACACAAAAACACTTTAACAAAAACAACAAAACGACCGTGAAGCTACAAACGTTGTGCACATACAAACAGGCTACAAACGTTCTTACATAGACAATTACCCACAACCAATGAGAGCCTATGGCTACCCTAAATAAGGCTCCCAATCAGAGACAACCGAAATCAGCTGTCTCTAATTGGGAACTCATTCAGGTAACCATAGACTCTCCTAGACAACTAACCACCATAGACAATGCTAAACATCTACACTCAACACAAAACCATATACTACACCCATTAACCCCTTTACCAAATAAACACCCAAAACAACAAAACATAAACATTCCCCATGTCACACCCTGACCTAACTAAAATAATAAAGAAAACAAAGAATAATAAGGCCAGGGCGTGACATGTGTGTAAACATTCAGAATAAGAGTAATCTAAGTCAGTTGTGTGAAGAACAGGAGAACATAAGAAATACTATTTAAAGTTTGCACATCTAAACCCTTTATGTTATGCAGTCACTATGTTTTTCTTGACTTGATGAATGTTACTGATTGGAAGGAGAGTGCACACCCACTTAGTTTCTCGGGCAGAAAACTATTTCAGCTTTTGATGGAATTGAGCCCTGCATTTTTTTGTTGCAAGTGTAACACAGGTTAGCAGCTTTAACTGCAAGTTCATTTGAGTTCAATGTACTTGATCCAGTGTATTGTGTCAGTGATGTAAGCATCACCAGTCAAGTGTCTTCCCACCCAATATATCATAAACCCTCTAACAGTACAGAGAGAGTGACAGAACTGGAGCTATAGAAAATCAATGGGTCCCAATTCCCCAATTCTCAAAAATGCTCTATGCTGCTCCCATTAGCAGTAGCATACGAAAGAAGGTAAATTTACTGACACAATCCTAATACATCAGTGTGTGTCAAGGCTCAGGAGAAGACCCAGATGCAGACAGTTTCGAAGTAACAAAAGTGTATTACAACAACAGGGGGGCAGGCAAACAACAGGTCAAGAGCAGGCAGAGGTCAGTAGTCCAGAGCAGAGTCCGAAAGGCACAGAACGGCAGGCAGACTCAGGCAGAGGTCAGTAATCCTGGGTGGTGTGACAAGGTATAGAATGACAGGCAGGGTCAGGGCAGGCAGAATGGTAAAAAAAACAGGAAAGCTAGAAACAGGAACTAGAGACAGAAAGGAGCACGGGAAAAAATGCTGTTACGAAAACAAAATGAACTGGTAGCAGAAAAACAGAGAACACAGGTATAAATACACTGGGGGTAATGAGGAAGGTGGGCGACACCTGGAGGGGGGGAGACAAGCACAAAGACAGGTGAAGATCAGGGTATGACAGTATGCAGCATTTGTCTGTCCATGGAATGGAAATGGATATACAGTACTTTAGCCTCATTTGAAAAATAATCATAATTTCTCTACTTCTTTTGTATTGTTACAGTATATTGCCTACACATACCAAAAACTTAAAGGACTTGAAAAATACGCAGATAAGCTATGTGCTTGTCACGTGTGCTCCCTCTCCGGCCTCTAGGTCACCAGGCTGCTTGTTATGGCGCACACCTGTCACCATCGTTACACGAATCAGTGCATTATGACACTCACCTGGACTCCACCTCCTTGATTACCTTCCCTATATATGTCAGTCCCTTTGGTTCCTTCCCCAGGCGTCAATGTTTCTGTTTGAGTTTCCTGTCTGTGCGTTGTTCGTTTTTCTTGTTTTGTATTATGTTTCATTTGTTAAAACACTCACTCCCTGAACTTGCTTCCCGACTCTCAGCGCATATCGTTACAGTGCTGTATCCAATTCTAGTTAAGTCTATTTTTGCTTACATCACTATGAGAAGAGACTGCATCACTTTTACTTACATCACTACGCTTGTTTTGTTTGCAAACTTTGGGATGGCTTGGGTTCATTCATTATGTAGGAGTTATTTCATCAACATTTAACTTGTTCAGCAAAAGTGGGACAAGGAAAATAAATGTTTTGTTGGATGTCCTGTGAGGTTCATCAGGTACATTTAGGGCTGGAGTATGTGTAACAGGGTTGGTTATGGTTCCACTTGACTCTGCAGAAATATGTATTTGATGTTTATGTATTCCTATTGGTTTGTTGAATTTATATATATCAATAAGGAGTTATGCTATTGGTCATGCTTGCAGATAGGGGGAGGTCGCGAATGTCAATTCTTCCCAGTATGATATTGACATGCAAGCGGTATGTCACGTTCTGAAATACTGTATTCTATTTTCATATTTACAATGTGTACGAACGACTTCACTAGATACATGTCCTGGTGTATATATGTGTACGGTACCTGTTAGATATTGGGGGCATCCTGGAATTTGCTTTTGTATGTTATTGCTGTAAGAGTGAGTTAGCTAGCATGCTCTAATTGTATTGGTCGCATTAGCCCCTGCTAATTCAGTCATTTCCATGCTAACAGACAAATAACAAATCTATTGACAGAATAAACTACAAATCAACTGGGCTCGCTGAACCGTACACGGATACTCGCTGGCCTTTGTTATGATGTACAGTCACAGCTGTTACAATGGTGCAGAGTCCAGTCTTCTTGTCTTCGCTGGACAAACTGTTATGTACACACAGACAAAAATTGCATTTTTTTGTGAGTAGTGCCTCGTTGATACCTGTTGAGGGCACCTGGTCCTTATTTGACAGGTCAACCAAACCAATTTTCTTTTCCAAAGGAATTGGAGTCCAACATGGGTCCAGAATTACCACATTGATCAAATGCTAATTATTTGGGAAGAAATGACTTTCATCTTCCTATATTCACTGCAATGTAAGCATTCCCACATCTCCTACAAATGCTCACAACTCTATTCCTGACATGGCTTGATATGGGGCAATGGACATGTCCAATGTGCTTTTTCCCTCAAATGCCAAAACCAGAGACGATTGAAGAAATGTGTCTAGGGCTTGACACAGTGGAACGGTAGCCTACTGTATTCCTTTTAGAGTATGGCCACTTGGGCAGGCAGGCAGGCAGGTGGTGAAGGCTTTTCAACTGGAGCATGTCATGTTGGCTCAAAGCTATGCTGTGAATTAATTAACCCGCCATGAATTATTCAGCAAGTTTTAAGAGCTATCCATGACATTTCCCATTGTTCCTCTTGGGAAAACAGACAATGATTTTAAAGATGTCAAATTGCATAAGACTGTTTTGATTCTTAGCTGACTACCTGCCCGTATAAATTCATAGGCTCTGGTCTTGAGAATGTCTACTCCGAATAATGAAATAACATCTGCTTAGAGATCATTTATTTAGATTATTAGAGGCCCCATTCTTCGGACGGTAAAAATCTCGCAAACTTGTCAAGTGCACAGTTTCACCATTTCTTACCATCATAATCTTTCAGGATGCACCAAGATATTGAATGAGCATCATCAGTATTAATAATGTGCTGCTGTTATCAACCTGAGCAAATACATATTGCACTTTGATTCGATTTGTAGCCTTGGAAGAACATGCATGAGCCAAGATGATTTGAACAATTTAGTCCAAAATCTCTCTCTGCATTCTCTAATGCAGGCTGGTCTCTGTGTGTGCTTTAGTGGAACATGCCACAACCCTGGGATGTTCCCCTGCAATGCTAATATAGTGCAATGCTAATACAATACTAATATTGGGCTCCCTAGTGGCGCAGTGATCTAAGGCACTGCATCTCAGTGCAAGAGGCGCCACTACAGTCCCTGGTTTGAATCTAGGCTGTATCACATCCGGCCGTGATTGGGAGCCCCATAGGGCGGCACACAATTGGCCCAGCGTTGTCTGGGTTTGGCTGGGTTAGGCCGTCATTGTAAATAAGAATTTGTTCTTAACTGACTTGCCTAGTTAAATAAAGGTTAAATAAAATAAATAAAAAAAATAGAAAAGCAGCAGAAGAAGCAGGGCCATAAAATGGATAAATAAGAAATGTGGGACTGAGAGTTGCAGTGCGGCGGGAGGCACATTGACATAAAACCCAGCGATGTGTCCCCTGGGTTTAATCCAGTGTGGCGTACAGAGCGTGGCGCAGCCTGCAAGGATTATGTGTGCTGGACTTAGTTACTCTCTCCTCCTCGGTGCCCTACTTTTCATTGAAATATGGAGAGAAAGAGAGTGAGAGAAGGAAAGAGAGAGCTCTATATTGCAGGAATGCAGGGACAGATGGAGTCAGGCAGTGGGGAGGGGGACGTGGAGCCAGAGAGCGGGAGAGAGACCGCTATAACTTTATTCCCCTCTCCCTCTCGCATGTTTAATTCTGGTTTAAGAATACTTATGGGGCAGTAGATAATGGGGGATTTGTCTATCCCTTTGACCATATTCTCAGCCGGCCGGTAGAGCATGTTTTGACAATGGAATTAGAAGTGGCTATGAAAACAATCTTCACTTGAACTTGATTGGTCAACTCCCTCCTGTATCAATTCATATCATTTGGATACTTTTCGGTTGCTGCAGTTGAGCGTTGTGGCACTCTAACTTTAAGAAAACTCTAAATCAGTCACCGAAGATATGGGTATTCAGACCCCTTGACTTTTTCCACATTTTGTAACATTACAGCCTTATTCTAAAATGGATTCAATAGTTGTTTCCCCTCATTAATCTACACACAATACCCCATAGTGACAAAGCAGAAACAGGTTAGAAATGTTTGAATGTATTAAACATAAAAAACTGAAATATGACATTTACATAAGTATTCTGACCCTCTACTCTACTCTACTCTACTTTGTTGAAGCACCTTTGTCTGCGATTACAGCCTCGAGTCTTCTTGGGTATGACGCTACAAGCTTGGCACACCTGTATTTGGGGAGTTTCTCCCATTCTTCTCTGCAGATCCTCTCAAGCTCTGTCAGGTTGGATGGGGAGTGTTGCTGCACAACTATTTTCAGGTCTCTCCAGAGACGTTCGATCAGGTTGGAAGGTGAACCTTCACCCCAGTCAGGTCCTGAGTGCACTGGAGCAGGTTTTCATCAAGGATCTCTCTGTACTTTGCTTCGTTCATCTTTGCATCGATCCTGGCTAGTCTCCCAATCTCTGCCGCTGAAAAACATCCCCACAGCATGATGCTGCCACCACCATCATGCTTCACCGTAAGGATGGTGACAGGTTTCCTCCAGAGGAAGACACTTGGCATTAAGGCCATTGAGTTCAGCCTTGATTTTATCAGACCAGAGAATCTTGTTTCTCATGGTTTGAGAGCCTTTAGGTGCCTTTTGGCAAACTCCAAGTGGGTTGTCATGTGCCTTTTAATGAGGAGTGGCTTCCGTCTGGTCACTCTTCCACAGTGGTTCCCAATCTTTTTATAGTCCCGTACCCCTTCAAACGTTCAGCTGCGTACCCCCTCTAGCACCAGGGTCAGCGCACTCTCAAATGTTATTTTTTGCCATCATTGTAAGCCTGCCACACACACACTATACGATACATTTATAAAACAATGGAATTAGTGTGAGTTTTTGTCATAACCCAGCTCGTGAGAAGTGACAAAGAACACAGTGTAATGAGTACGATGGGAGACAGAGTGCTGGATTCAAGCGTGGGGCGCCGCAGGTGTTTCTTAGTAAAAGATAACAAGAGGAGGCAGGTAGCTGGGTCCCGGGTACAGGCAGAAGGTCATACACAGGGACTCCAAAAAGGTACAGGCAGGGAAAAGGCTAATAACGTAGTCCGGGAGATCAGGCAAGAGGTTGATGACAGGAAATCTGATCGGCAAAAGTACAGGCAGGGAAAAGGCAAATATGCGTCGTTAGTGAGGATGGCCAAAACCTATGATACACGGGAGGACTACTACGGAAATAAACAGTGCTCCGACTAGACCGTGTAACAAAACAAACAATACCTCACAATGATGGGGTGCAAAGAACTGAACTAAATAGTGTGTGTAAATGACATACAGTTGTGTGAACAGGTGATCAGAATTCAGGGGATCTGGAGAGTGAGCTGCGTTCTGGAGATCTATGTGTTTGAGAGTGTGAGTTGGAAGCAGACGTTACAACCAGGACACAAATAATAATATAATAATCAATTATTTTGCTCTTTATTTAGCCATCTTACATATACATCTTTATCTGTTCATTTTAAAATTGTGAATAACTCACCACAGGTTAATGAGAAGGGTGTGCTTGAATGGATGCACGTAACTCTGCAATGTTGGGTTGTATTGGAGAGAGTCTCTGTCTTAAATCATTTTCCACACACAGTCTCTGCCTGTGTTTAGTTTTCATGCTAGTGAGGGCCGAGAATCCACTCTCACATAGGTACTTGGTTGTAAAGGGCATCAGTGTCTTAACAGTGCGATTTGCAAATGCAGGATACTCTGAGCGCAGCCCAATCCAGAACTCTGTCAGTAGCTTCTGATTAAATTACATTTTCACAGAACTGCTTGTTGTAATTTCGATGAGGCTCTCTTGTTCAGATATCGGTAAGTGGACTGGAGGCGGGGCATGAAAGGGATAACGAATCCAGTTGTTTGTGTCATCTGTTTCGGGAAATTACCTGCGTAATTGCGCACCCAACTCACTCAGGTGCTTCGCTATATCACATTTGACATTGTCCGTAAGCTTGAGTTCATTTGCACACAAAAAATCATACAATGATGGAAAGACTTGTGTGTTGTCCTTGTTAATGCAGACAGAGAAGCGCTCCAACTTCTTAATCATAGCATCAATTTTGTCCTGCACATTGTATATAGTTGCGGAGAGTCCCTGTACTCCTAGATTCAGATCATTCAGGCGAGAAAAAACATCACCCAGATAGGCCAGTCGTGTGAGAAACTCGTCATCATGGTCAGACAAGTGAAAATTATGGTCAGTAAAGAAAACTTTAAGCACGTCTCTCAATTTAAAAAAAGTGTCAATACTTTGCCCCTTGATAACCAGCGCCCTTCTGTATGTTGTAAAAGTGGTACATGGTCGCTGCACATATCATATTGCATAGTGCAGAAAATACACGAGAGTTCAGGGGCCTTGCTTTAACAAAGTTAACAATTTTCACTGTAGTGTCCAAAACGTCTTTCAACAGGTCAGGCATTCCTTTGGCAGCAAGAGCCTCTCAGTGGATAACTGCTTGCACGGGCGTTACCACTCCACTAATTTTATTTTTGGCAGTGAAACGAGGCTACTCAGGCGAGAGAATAACCTCACCCAAATGTATAGCCCCTTTGGAAAATATAAATTAACTGTTTGAAAATGTGAAGAAATTGTTATTTAAAATATATATATATATATATATATATATATATGTTTATTAAAAAAAAAAAGTGAATCACATTTTTATTTGGTGTACCCCCGATCGTACCCCAGTTTGGGTTGTCCTTCTAGAAAGTTCTCCCATCTCCATAGAGGAACTTTAGAGCTCTGTCAGAGTGACTATCGGGTTCTTGGTCACCTCCCTTCACCCCCGATTGCTCAGTTTGGCCGGGCGGCCAGCTCTTGGAAGAGTCTTGGTGGTTCCAAACTTCTTCCATTTAAGAATGATGGAGGCCACTGTGTTCTTGGGGACCTTCAATGCTGCACACATTTTTTCATACCCTTCCTCAGATCTGTGCCGCGACACAATCATGTCTCTGAGCTCTACGGACAATTCCTTCGACCTCATGACTTGGTTTTTGCTCTGACATGCACTGTCAACTCTGGGACCTTACATAGACAGGTGTGTGCCTTTCCAAAGCATTCAATTGAATGTACCACAGGTGGACTCCAATCATGTTGTAGAAACATCTGAAACAGGAAACAGGATGCACCTGAGCTCAATTTCGAGTCTCATAGCACAGGGTCTTAAGACCTATGTAAATAAGGTCTTTCCGTTTTTTATAAATTTGCAAAACTTCCTAAAACCTTGTTTTTACTTTGTCATTATGGGGTATTGTGTGTAGATTACTGAGGATTTCTTTTAATTTGATCCATTTTAGAGTAAGGCTGTAACGTAACAAAATGTGGAAATAGTTAAGAGGTCTGTCACGATTGTCATATAAATAATTGGACCAAGGCGCAGCGTGAGTAGAGTTCCACATTTTAATAATAGTGAAACTTCTTAAAACAACAAAGATATAACGATGTGAAATACGTAGCGCACATAAGCACACATACAAAACAAAACAATATCCCACCACGTAGGTGGGAAAAGGAACACACTAAGTATGATCCCCAATTAGAGGCAACGATTATCAGCTGCCTCCAATTGGGAACCATACACATACACCAACATAGTATATTTCTATCTAGAAACGCCCCTAGTCACGCTCTGACCTATTACACCATAGAGAACCCCGAGGGCTCTCTATGGTCAGTACGTGACAAGGTCTGAGTACTTTTCGAAGGCACTGTAGTCTGAACATGTGGGAAACATGGTGGAAGAGCCTGGAATCATATGAAATGTAAGAAAACCATTTTGAGGGACATTGCAATGTACATCACCACCAACAATGTATGATAGTCTTTCATGGTTGAGGGTTGATGAGAAATTGACTACTCCTCTTCTAGTCTTTTTAAGAAACGTTTTTGTGTTGGAAATACCTAACCACTTGTATAACCTATTTGCATACACTTCGAACAGACATACATACCCCGGCAGACACTCCACCATGGGTTTCTTCACGGTACTCAAACCAAAAACAGATTCAATGCATCACTCCGTTATGTATAGAGCCATGTCATCGTGGAATGCTCTGCCACCAGAGGTTACTCTGGCAAAAAGCCAGTTTAGCTTTAAAAAACAGATTAAAAAAACATATTGTATCACAGCACCTCTCCTCTTTCTAATGATCTAATTTAACTGTACTGTATCTAAGAATATGAATATGTATATATGAATAGTGTATAAATTAGAGGTCGAGCGATTATGATTTTTCAACGCCAATACCAATACCGATTATTGGAGGACCAAAAAAAGCCAATACCGATTAATCTGACGATTTTTATATATATATTTGTAATAATGACAATTACAACAATACTGAATAGATGCTTTTATTTTAACTTAATACATAAATAAAATCTATTTAGTCTCAAGTAAATAATGTAACATGTTCAATTTGGTTTAAATAATGCAAAAATAAAGTGTTGGAGAAGAATGTAAAAGTATTTGCCATGTAAAAAAGCTAATGTTTAAGTTCCTTGCTCAGAACATGAGAACATATGAAAGCTGGTGGTTCCTTTTAACATGAGTCTTCAATATTCCCAGGTAAGAAGTATTAGGTTATAGTTATTATAGGAATTATAGGACTATCTCTCTATACAATTTGTATTTCATATACCTTTGCCTATTGGATGTTCTTATAGGCACTATAGTATTGCCAGCCTAATCTCGGGAGTTGATAGGCATGAAGTCATAAACAGCGCAATGCTTGAAGCACAGCGAAGAGCTGCTGGCAAATGCAGGAACGTGCCGTTTGAATGAATGCTTACGAGCCTGCTGCTACCTGCCACCGCTCAGTCAGACTGCTCTATCAAATATCAAATCATAGACTTAATTATAATGTAACACACAGAAATACATTAATGGTAAAATCCGGAAACTATAATTTCGAAAACAAAATGTGAAACCGTTCCGTATTGTATCTAACGGGTGGCATCCCTAAGTCTAAATATTGCTGTTACATTGCACAACCTTCAACGTTATGTCATAATTATGTACAATTCCGGCAAATTAATTACGGTCTTTGTTAGGAAGAAATGGTCTTCACACAGTTCGCTACGAGCCAGGCGGCCCAAACTGCTGCATATACCCTGACTCTGCTTGCACAGAATGCAAGAGAAGTGACACAATTTCCATAGTTAAAAGAAATTCATGTTAGCAGGCAATATTAACTAAATATGCAGGTTTAAAAATATATACATGTGTATAGATTTTTTGAAAGGCATTGATGTTTATGGTTAGGTACACATTGGTGCAACGACAGTGCTTTTTTCGCGAATGCACTTGTTAAATCATCACCCGTTTGGCGAAGTAGGCTGTGATTCGATGATAAATGAACAGGCAGCGCATCGATTATATACAACGCAGGACAAGCTAGATAAACTAGTAATATCATCAACCATGTGTAGTTAACTAGTGATTATGTTATGATTGATTGTTTTTTATAAGATATGTTTAATGCTAGCTAGAAACTTACCTTGGCTCTTGCTGCACTCGTGGGAAAGGTAGTCAGCCTGCCACGCAGTCTCCTCGTGGAGTGCAATGTAATCGGCCATAATCGGTGTCCAAAAATGCCGATTACCGATTGTTATGAAAATTTGAAATCGGCCCTAATTAATCGGCCATTCCGATTAATCGGTCGAACTCTAGTATAAATAGTATTTTTGAGGTCTCTTGGTGTCTTTCCTTTATATAACTTTTATCTTATTTCTTATTCATTTAAAATCAAATCCAATTTCATTGATCACATACACATATTTAGCAGATGTTATTGCGGGTGTAGTGAAATGCTTCTGTTCCTAACTCCAAAAGTGCACCAACAGTGCAGTAGTATCTAACAATTCACAACAATACACACAAATCTAAAAGTAAAATAATGGAATTAAGAAATATATAAATATTAGAAAGAGCAATGTCGGAGTGGCACATATGAGATGAGTAAAGCGGTATGTAAACATGATTTAAACATTATTAAAGTGACTAACTAGTGTTCCATTATTAAAGTGACCAGTGATTCTAAGTCTATGTATATAGGGCAGCAGCCTCTAAGGGGCAGGGTTGCGTAATTTAACATAATATCTTATGTTGTTCTTGTCTATAACTGTTCTGTACTTTGTCATGTATTTGTATGTTTTATGTGGACCCCAGGAAGAGTATCTGCTGCATGTGCAGTAGCTAATGAGGAAACTAAACTAAACCTGAAAACACATTCATTTCAATTTAATTGAATATTCATGTGCAAAATGTATATCATTTGTAAAAATGTGACATTAGTCCTCATTTAACAATGCTTACCTACCAATGAACGCCACTGAAGCAGACCTAAAGTCATTTTTGTAATATTGTTGAGATGAGTAAAAATGCTATGCAAAATGCCATTCTAATATGGCATTGCAGTTATGACGCTCTCAACCGCCTGGTAGAGCTCTGTTACATTTTCTAGACAACCTCTTTATCTCTTACAGTATTTATCATACTCAGCTTTAATATAGCCTTCCATGTGTCGTGTGTGACAAGATCTCTGCGACATACTGTGCACACTCGGTTGGGCTCAAGCAGAAACTGAAGTGCTTTGATGACATGTCTAGGCACGAAAGGAGGGCGTCATGCAGTAACTAATGTCACCCCCCTTCCCTTTGTCCCCTGTTGCAGCTACAGTACGTCAGATTGTGCATACCTTGCACTTTGAGCCTTGTTGTGTGTTAGTTTGAGCCTACTGTATGACTTGGAGAGCTGGAGCTAGTATCCACATAGACCCATTCTTTCCCTTCTCCATGCTTTCCACTCAGACTCGCTCCCCTCCCAATCCCTCTAGGCTCAGTCCATGGGAATTCTTAGCGGGTCACTGCTCCCGGCCTCTTTATTCCCGTTCAGCGGCGGCACCAACACCTGGCTCGCCCTCCCTCACAGCTACTCATTAATCTACACTGATACTAACAGGAACTGATCACCCGAAAAATGGCCCAATTTGGAGACCAATCATTTTGTCTGAACTTGACTATAAAATGCCTACTGTTGTAATGCCGTATACATTATGTCATTCAGCCTTTCTGGTCAGTTGATAATGGCGATGAATCATGTGGTTATTCCACTGTGGTTATTCCACTGTGGTTATTGCCTCTCTACGACAGGTGGCTTACATGAAACTGGAATCATCGGCCATTATGGTTCTGTAATTGGCTCATTAAAGCATACTTCCCCAGAGATTGTATATGGCTCAGACTCCCCTAAGTATTTAAGGATTCTTTCAGAGGTGACATGCAATTGACTTGAATTAAATTGAATATTTGTGGTAATGTAATTGACACAGACACATAGTAATGGACACTAGATCCTGGTTCATATTTGTCTAGTTTAATAGAGATTCTTGGTTATTTTCCCAGATGTTTGCTGACATGTTGCTGTCATTTTAATTTCGAGCAGGGAATGGTTTGTGCCAATGCTGGTTATAAAGACTTTCTGGTTATTTTTGGTTATTAGAAGTAGATCTAATAATTTAACATCAATATGTTAGCTCTCAATTGTTGAGAGATACGTTCTTTTGGAGAACAATGTTGGTCCCAGAGTATTTACATGGTAGTTACATATTGAATAGAATAGCCTGTATGACCTCCCTACAACGCCTGGGCATGCTCCTGATGAGGTGGCGGATGGTCTCCTGAGGGATCTCCTCCCAGGCGGTCCATAGCATCAATGCCTTACTCTTGCAGGAACTGCTGACACACTCCAGCCACATGAGGTCTAGCATTGTCTTGCATTAGGAGGAACCCAGGGCCAACCGCACCAGCATATGGTCTCACAAGGGGTCTGAGGATCTCATCTCGGTACCTAATGGCAGTCAGGCTACCTCTGGCGAGCACATGGAGGGCTGTGCGGCCCCCCAAAGAAATGCCACCCCACACCATGACTGACCCACCGCCAAACCGGTCATGCTGGAGGATGTTGCAGGCAGCAGAACGTTCTCCACGGCGTCTCCAGACTCTGTCACGTCTGTCACATGTGCTCAGTGTGAACCTGCTTTCATGTGTGAAGAGCACAGGGCGCCAGTGGCGAATTTGCCAATCTTGGTGTTCTCTGGCAAATGCCAAACGTCCTGCACGGTGTTGGGCTGTAAGCACAACCCCCACCTGTGGACGTCGGACCCTCATACCACCCTCATGCAGTCTGTTTCTGACCGTTTGAGCAGACACATGCACATTTGTGGCCTGCTGGAGGTCATTTTGCAGGGCTCTGGCAGTGCTCCTCCTGCTCCTCCTTGCACAAAGGCGGAGGTAGCGGTCCTGCTGCTGGGCTGTTGCCCTCCTACGGCCTCCTCCACGTCTCCTGATGTACTGGCCTGTCTCCTGGTAGCGCCTCCATGCTCTGGACACTACGCTGACAGACACAGCAAACCTTCTTGCCACAGCTCGCATTGATGTGCCATCCTGGATGAGCTGCACTACCTGAGCCACTTGTGTGGGTTGTAGACTCCGTCTCATGCTACCACTAGACTAGAGTGAGAGCACCGCCAGCATTCAAAAGTGACCAAAACATCAGCCAGGAAGCATAGGAACTGAGAAGTGGTCTGTTGTCACCACCTGCAGAACCACTCCTTTATTGGGGTTGTCTTGCTAATTGCCTATAATTTCCACCTGTTGTCTATTCCATTTGCACAACAGCATGTGAAATTTATTGTCAAACAGTGTTGCTTCCTAAGTGGACAGTTTGATTTCACAGAAGTGTGATTGACTTGGAGTTACATTGTGTTGTTTAAGTGTTCCCTTTATTTTTTTGAGCAGTGTTTTTTATTTATCATAGTGATTCAGGAGTAACATTAAAACAGAATAATATTCCCCAAAAACATTAGACAACTATACAGAAAACCCTCAAAATACCGAAACAAGTACATGAAGTCAATGATGAGAGAATTTGATATTTGATATTAATATTATGAGATTGAGATGAACTAAAATAGTAGTGCAGATGGTACTCTTTTGCTAAGTGTAGAGATGTATAATAGGTCATGATTATGTAGGGGACTTCTGAAAATGCTACAGACGTATTCAGTACTAAGTAATCATGTCAAATGTAATCATATTGTCATTGATTAAATAGTTTTTACATTATTTTAACTGAACAACGTCCCACTTACCTTAAAACCCCCATACCAATTAATAACTTTACAAACTTTGGTTTGGGACACCTGGGAACATCACGTGACGTCCTGATGACTGGTGAAACAAATGTCTTGAGATCATCTTACAAATGTCCTAACATGGTCCTCAATGACATGGTCCTGACTACACAAAGGTCCCCCAGAGAAAGTTCCGTTGGGATCATCACGCGACATCCTAATGACTAGTAAAATTGAAGTCCTGAGAACTTCCTATAGAAGTGTTGACATGGTCCTCAGTGACGTCCTGGTAACTTGCAGGGAACTACACAAAGGTCCCCCAGAGAACGTTACATTAGCTCCATCACACGACGTCCCGATGACAGATTTTTTTATTTTATTGGAAACGTACTGAAAACGTGTTTAGGGTCGTCGCCAGAACAAACTGGAAACAATACAAAAACCTCCAGGGGACCATGAAAGTACATTATAAGAGCATCCTAAAATCGTCCTTGGGGACGTCCCCAGAATAAACCGGTAGCTAGACAAAATCTCCACAGGACCATGTCCATGACACAACTTCCTGAGAGTGTCCTATAAACGTCCCTGGGGACATCCCCGAACCAAACTGGGAACTAACACAACAGGGAAGGGGAAAAGGACGGGGAAAAGGGAAGAAAAATGTCCCTACCATTTAAACCCACACCCATTAAAACCTCAGCACTATCCCACTACTTGGCCCTATCTGATCCTACACCAGGCCGACGGGACACTATCGTTCAACACCTTGTAACTCCTCCGCAGCAAAATCTTGTACACCCGGGTACTTCACTGCACCTGCCACCACAATATTTTTTTTCTGTGATTTACATGCCATTTCTGCTGTACTAAACGTCCTTTTATGTCCCGAGGATAACGTCATGTTTAATGTTCCTAGAACGTTCTCAGAACTGGGAGGGTCAGCCACGTTCTCTTCCCTTTCAGCAACCTATGGTGTGACAAATCAATCCAATAATCAAATTCTATTTATATATAATTCTTACATCGACAATAACACCGCCTAGATCCGAAAGACCAATCAGCAGCAGTGGCAAGGAAAAGCTCCCTAGATGGAAAAAATCTGTAGAGAAAAATCTGATAGTGGATATAGTGGATATATCATGATGTACTGAACAGTTGAAGACAGATGTTTGCTAGAGAGAGCATTGGGGGCTGTTTTTTTCCTGACCATGTGACCTGACTGGGGACAAATTGTTAGGGAAATGTAAAAGCAGGAGATTTTCCTGCTCGGGTTGTGTGGTTGCCGGTGGGAAATCATGGCCCTTGCAATGGCGAGTGTTAATTCTCTAGGGTGGAAGACAGTGTTGCAGTGTCCCTGTGGACCAGCCATTGATGCTATAGGCTTTCCATAAGTCTTTGTCCTCAACTGCAGATGTGAGGGTACCAGGCAGTGTGTTATCATGAGGAATACACTCGATAAACAACTAACCCTTACTCTAATCCTTTCCCCCAAGTACAGTTTCCATCCAGGTCTATTTTTATATGGACAGAATTGTGCTCAGTCTACATAATCAGGGTCCAACCTATGTTTTACCACTGTATGAGTAGGTT
Source organism: Salvelinus fontinalis (assembly GCF_029448725.1). NCBI lineage: Eukaryota > Metazoa > Chordata > Actinopteri > Salmoniformes > Salmonidae > Salvelinus > Salvelinus fontinalis. Next base: position 41,690,255 of record NC_074695.1, read on the forward strand.
GTGGCCTGTCCCCCTTCCTGTATTCCCGACCAGCACATAAAGCTTAAATATACTTGTTCGTACCATCTCTCCACTCAGCAGCACTTCATTGATAGGACCCTGTGAATAATTTAAAATGTGTCAGTCTACACAGCCTACTTGCCCTTCTTCTTCTGGTGGGGGTGGTGAGAGGAGAGATTATGGGCTTCACTGTCTGCGTGCGAATGTGTCCGGATACTGAAGTTTGGTTATTATGGATTGGTTATGGACTGGGGATGCTGTTTGTGTGTTTTGATGATGACGTGTGTGTATGTGTGTGAGGAAGAGCGAGAGAGACAGAGTGTTTGTGTGTTTTGGTGGTGCTGTGTTAGGGCTGGGCGGTATACCGTATTTTACTATATACCGGTATTTATGCACCGGAGGGGTTTGGGTTTTTACTTTACCTTCTATAACGGTATTTGAATGTTTGGTTTGTTAAATGTGATACGTCGTGTGCAACGTCCATTTTTATAATTTACTCCGCTACTTGAGTCATCCCTCTCCGCTCTCTCTCTCCACGCCGCTTTCCACACAGACCTAGTCCCACCCCCTGTCACTCAAGGAGCGCATTTGTTGTTGCTTGACCACGAGACACTTTCGTTCAGTCTGCAGGCAGCACATGCAAAAATGTTGATGACAACGATGTTGTTTCCACTTTGATCTTAATATAAATCCACAAGCGTTCTATAATTACAATATTAGTTTGCGTTTCTTACATCTGCAAACAGATAGTTTGTATTTTCTTAGCAAGTTAAGCTACATCGTGTTAGCTACTAATGCTAATCGCTAGTTAGCTGGCTAGCAATTAGCATTAGTGTGCAACAGTATCTTCTAAATCAAAGAGGCATGAATATGTTGGCTATATGAATAAAGATTTAATGTAGCCTAAGATTATACGGTCCCCTAGGAAACACTGAACATCACTTTGGTTCCTACCCTGTCACAATAACTCCTCCATGGCATTTTCATTCCGTTGTCATGTCAAATAGCACTGTATTCAAAGTGCCCACAATTATTTATATTTTAACTATAGAAGATTTATAATAAACATTCTATTTCCATGATTCCAAAAGTTCACCCAAGTGTTTTGATATAAATCGCAATTGCAACAGTTGGTTAAAAATAAGGCCTAGTATTTTTGCCCATATCATGGCAGTGTGGAAATGAGTGCAGGAAATGCAGAAATTTATGGAAATGCAGGAAATTAGTTTAGGTTGAAGTTGAATTGAACAATATAAAACAATCAGAATGGAGAAATAATTTAGAATATATGTGTTGCCACCCTAGGGTCATGCACTACTCATTAATCAAATGTAGAACTTTTATTAATCAAAAACATAAAATACCGTCAAATACTGGCCATATTGCCCAGCCCTATGTTGTGTGTGTGTGTATGTGTGTGAGGAAGAGTGAGAGAGACAGAGTGGGAGAGAAGAGGGACGAGTGAAAGAGAGAGAGAGGCAGCAGATGTCACCAGGCAGAGCCATCCAGTACCGTTCCTCCTGTATTAAGTGTGGTTGAGGTGCAGTAGAGTGTCACTGTGCCCCCTTAGCGTGACTGCACACAGACCATCACTGAAACAACACAAAGCAGGGGCACGGGTCATAACACAATACTTCTACGATATCACTCTACGTCAAGTCGCAAAAGTGTGTTATGATCATAATTGTGCCATTCTGTCAGACCATATTAGGAGTATCATGATTAACCAATAGAGCTGTCACGACTGCATCATGGCAACATTTTAAGTGACGGAGTGTACTGATGTGTATAGTGTATGTAGTTTACAGGTGACTCATTGATCGCTCATGAACATGTATCTATTGTCTGCATATGCCCATCTCTATGTTTGATTATGTATGCACAGAGCTAACATTTCCCCATGGGGATAATACAGTCATTATCTTATCTATTTAGAGAGATGTATAGGTACAGACTCCATATATAACAGTAAGAACAGAGGGGAGAGAAGGCAACATTGGTGCAACCCTCTAGCGATAACGATGAACGTACAAATGTGGCTAGAGAAACACATTTTTCTTTTTTCCCTCGTTTGGACGTTGGCCAGTCATACACAGTTAACACTATTTTCTCACCACAATATTTCACAATGACAGTAACATGCGTCTTGCTGTATTAGTTGCCCTGTTTTGCAGTTGTGATTTTTAATACCACATTAATAGTTGTTCATCTTGATTTCCCTGTAGAAATACTCATGGACTCTACGACGGCAACAGCAGAGCTGGGGTGGACTATCTATCCAGCATTGGGGGTGAGTAGAACAAAGCATTTCATTATATGACACACCATTTTGTAAACTTTTTCAACTTTTTGTCATTTTGCAGAACCGTCTCTAGCTGCAGCACCATGAGAAGCCCAATTTAGAGCAACAACAACAGCATATATCAGGAATAAATACCCCTATTTGTTTACCATGTTCATACAGCATTGTTGTTAGGAATACAATTAGGGGCAGCAATATATCCGGTCATAGGTTGCAAAAGGCCCCAAAACAGCATGTGTGAAAGCCCGCCCCCCCCTGATGTAGTTCGTTAGAGTTAATAATGTATTTCATAAAATAAACTTCTAAGCAAAGTGAATTGGGTGAAATTTGCCTACGTATGCCTTTCATGTAAAATGTAAAAGTGGGAACTGTCTGAGGAATTGCGATGTTGTTTTATTAACTCTGCTGAAGGAAGATTGTCCTGTCATACTAAAATCAATAATTCATAAAGTGTGTGATGCCAGGAAGATAAACAGTGTAAAAGCTGTGAGCCAAGTGATACATCAACTGAATCTTATTGCTGAATAGTCTGACTGTCAGCTCGTTGTGGAGGCCTCAGCACAAGGGAGCCCAGGAAGACAATTGTCTGACATGGAAATGTACTCTTTTATATTTGTTGTCTATGGACTGTGTTTGTAATCCCTCATGTGTGGTCTCATGCCGACAAAGGTCTAAAATACAAAGCAGAAGTATAACAATGTTATTTTGATAACAATGTTATCGGTCAGTGTATTCAATTGGATTTGGTCACCTTGAAGCTTGTTCAATAGTGTCCAATTGGATAACTGATGTGCGCATTTCAATTATATTTTTTAGTCATATCATATTGTTACCACATTTATTTTGACATTAATCATGATATGGGTTCTTGGGTTTTTTAAGACCAGTAATTAAAGTAATGAAAATAATATGAAATAATATGTTGACTTTTCACTCGTCATGGATGTTAAACTGACCTCTTGCTCTCTGTCCCTGGCAGTGGGAGGAGGTGAGTGGCTACGATGAGAATATGAATACCATCCGCACCTACCAGGTGTGCAATGTCTTCGACAACAACCAGAACAACTGGGTCCGCACCAAGTACATCCGCCGGCACGGCGCCCAGCGCATCCACGTGGAGATTAAGTTCTCGGTGCGCGACTGCAGCTCCATCCCCAGCGTCCCCGGCTCCTGTAAAGAGACTTTTAACCTGTACTACTATGAGACAGACTCAGACACGGCCAATAAGGTGTCCCCGGCCTGGATGGAGAACCCCTGGATTAAAGTGGACACCATTGCTGCAGATGAGAGCTTCTCCCAGGTGGACCTGGGCAGCCGGGTTATGAAAATCAACAGGGAGGTACGGAGCTTCGGCCCCGTGTCACGCCAGGGTTTCTACCTGGCATTCCAGGACTACGGCAGCTGCATGTCGCTCATCGCCGTGCGCGTCTTCTACAGGAAGTGCCCCCGCGTGGTCGAGAATGGCGCTGTGTTCCCTGAGACCCTGTCGGGGGCGGAGAGCACCTCCCTGGTGGCGGCGCGGGGTGTGTGTGTGCCCAATGGGGAGGAGGTGGATGTGCCCATCAAGCTCTACTGTAACGGGGACGGGGAGTGGATGGTGCCCATTGGGCGGTGTATGTGCAAGGCTGGGCACGAGGCGGTGGAGAACGGCACGGTGTGTCGAGGTGAGAGCTGCTGATATAATGTTTTTACTACTACTTTTGACGTTTTGCCTTGGGGTCGTTTACTTATTGAGACTAGTGAAAGCCAGAGGATAGAGACTTGAACAGATGTAGGCTCTTAATTTGGATTATAATTAATAGACATGTATGTAGCGGCTGATACATTTTTCGGAAGGGAAAATCAAGTCTGAAATTTGGAAATTACAAACTTCAGAAGCTTTTTTAAATGTCAAATGCACTACAAATTTCAAAGTAAGATCCTACATCTTTAATGCATATACCTTTGGTTTACTAACTACAGTAGGATCACTAAGGGAATGCAATTAGTGCCAGGAAAGATGGGTCAAGAATGTGCTGTAGGGGGAGAGTGTTGAGGGTAATTAGAGGTGTCTTTAAACCGTAGACCTGTGTCCCAGCCTTACATTCAGAGAGATATCACTTTATGCCAAGAAAGCACTATCCTAGTGTCTTCCCTTACCTAATGTATTTCTGTGATGAGTGAAGACAGGAAGAGACAAGGAAAATGTCTGACACACACACACACACGCACACACACACAAATCCCTGGCTATTTGATTAGAAATATCAAGCACTGCTAATGAAGCCCTCAACGACCTGTTCTGCCGTGTTTCACGGTGTGAAGGTTTCTTTGGGGAGGAGGAACACTTAAATAGCCAGAGGTAGTCAATGATATCACTGAGCTTTATATACTGTCACACAGACCCAACAGTGACTCCCCTATATTGTTACATTTGGTTTAGTCATCCAGGAAATCATTATTCAAGAGTCCATTTCGATGGTAATTTGACTACCATTCGATGGTAATTTCATATCATCAGGCACCTTCATACTCACCCAGCTTTTATACAGTATATAGCCCATAGCCGACTGATCTATTAATGACCTATGCTTCCTGGTTTATGTAAGCCATGTTAGGACAAGAAATGCCCTATGTTCTGGGGAATAAGGACCTGATTAGAGAGTGCATTAGTCCAAAAGACAATAGCACAGCAAAAACTGGGTAACACTTCTACTGATTACTCAACATGCTCTAGGGTCAAGCTCTCTAACCTCGCCCAGTCTTCCTCTCTCCCAAGGAGAGCAGTGAATCATGGGAGTGTAGCCATTTGGATTAATTTCAAGGACTGATAGCCTGCAGGGGAAAGAGGGGCCTTATTGCTGTAACAATACATTCAATAGGTACATGCATTTGTCTAGTTGGATGAATGGACATGCAAGGTGGAGAAATTAGCAACGCTCATGCCCAGCCCACCTCAGACTTTCCCCTCTTTCCAGTCATAATTGTTGTATTTGTGAGGAGTAAATTCACTTGTCACATATTGTTGCTGTGTTGGTTTCTTTCATAAGATCGAAGCGAACACTCAAACTCTTGCTTGTACAAGCACCTTTTCCAAACTTCCAAAGTTATGACCCTATCAAACAAATGCAGGTCCCTTTACAAAATAAAATACCAACGTGCTTCAGATGGGTTAAACTGATTTGCTTCATAGACAATCTTTTATTGGGTGAACATACACTGCAGGCATTTACTCTGTCCGGTGGGGAAGCCAGAGTTATGTCCTGCAACAGTGGATGTTGTCTTCTGGGTTTCGGCTTCTACTGAGAATTCAATGGTCATTGAACATAATCAGAGAGAGAGAGAGAACTCACCTGCTGCCCCCAGTGTATTCAACACCAGATTTACAACTCTTACATTGTAAATTACGATGACAATTCTGTATAAAAAAACAATAACATTTGTAGTGTTATTTGCAAAGAGAGTACACTTAGTTTTGTGTGAGAGATTAGATGTGCATGACTCTGTACATGTAACACAAGCAACCCCCTGTAGTATTTACCCCTCTCTCTCTCTCCACCTCCAACAGACATGGTCCTATGTAATGCTGGGCCACACTCAGATTATTGGAACATCATGGTTGTTGCATGTTAAAGAGTCATTTGAATCAAGCCACTGCAAATGAAGTCTTCTGAGAATAGAATTCTGGGCTATGTTAGGGCAGACCCCCAAGCTCAAGCAATTACTAACGGGTCAGGAGGTCTGGAAACGCATGAGGGGAAAAGACTGTCCTCTCAATTTACCGCCAATCCTACAAACATGGCGCATTAAACTCATACACATCCACATCTCTCTCTCTCTCTCCCTTTCCCTCTTCCTCTCTCTCTTTCCCTCTCTCTCTGTCCTCCCCCTCTCTCTCACACACAGTTGATATGTTATTTTTACTTAACCACAGTGTTAAAAGATTCACAGGGCTGTGTAGAGGAGACAGAGTGGTAATGTGGTGGGCAACTTCATATTGGATAATATTGCTTTCAGTCCGACTGCTACTCCTGAACTCAGCCTCTCTTAGACAAGTGTCTCTACTTCGTTTCTGACAGAGACTCTTCATGCAGACTATGTGTGCATGCATGTGTGCATGCGTCTATGCGTGTGCGGGGTCCTATTTATAGCCTATATGGTCGGGAAACACAAACAGCTTCTGGCTCTAATTAGGAGAATGGCTCCGCAAAAAGTTGGCGATGTTGTCAGTGTCAATACATGGCAGTGGGTTGTCTCTGCCTGCTACTGGATCAAAGGCAGGCACTGTTTACAAATTGACCTTTGCTACGTGTGTACATTTTTGTTAAGCCTTTGATAAGGCCAAAGTTAAATTCTACTGCTCCACATCAGGCTGACTCATTAATTATTTCGTTTTGTCAAGAAGAATTGTCTCAAAGAACATGATTGTTTAAGTGTTTTCAGTTTCATACTACTGTAGTATCACATAATGTGAGCCAACTCTTGAGAGTGTAAAAGTGCAAACACTTTTAAATCTATAGATAGATATTTAAAACACTTTTTTAAATTTATAGATATTTTATAGTGCCATGTTTGAATCTAGGGTTGGGCCGTATCCAGATGTTCATATCCTCATACCTTCCTTCTCTCACATCGGGATTTACAGTATTACCGGCTTAGTACAGAAGGGGCTCTATTACCAGAATGGTAACAATATTAGCACTTTGTAATAGACAATTTCCATGGAGGCTGCTAGCTAAATATGCTAACGAGCGGAAACAAAAATACACAAATTGCAAAGACAGGTAATCCAGCTCATAAAGTTATACATGTATAGGTAGGAGCTAGCGAATGTCATTCATGGTGAGTTTGGACTTTTTCAAGCAAATGTGAACGAAAGACATTGTGCAAACTAAATGACCAAGTTTGGACGCATGCATGTCTTAAGGAATGACAGTACTGTGTACAGACTGTGTCTATGTGGAGTCTGGGAGTCGCTAAGGCAAGGAGCCTGCCTGCTCTGCTCGGAGAAGAAGATAGGGAGAAGCAGACTGCCCAGAACAGAGAGGAGAACAAACGCAAGGAAATCATGTTGCAGTGGCAGCTGTACAGATAACTCATTCAAAGGGCTTTGACCTCTCAAACATGGCAGAAAGCTAACACATTATGATGCCCCGTGACCTTATTAATTTAGCCACTTACTTAGATAACTAGCAAGTTAATCTTTAGGGTCGCCTTAACTCAGAATTCTTTGTTTTTCACACAGATCCTTTTTTTAAACGCAGATCTAAAATACAGATCTTATTGTAATTTTTGCTCAGCATCAAACAAATGTTGTGCTTCATTTGCACTTCTGCACTCGTTTGAGAATTCACAAATTGGCATTCTATCAAAAGACATCGCTTTGACTGATGTGTAGTCACCTTTCTCCAGTACTTTTCTCGGTGTAGCCAGCCTACTTTTCTCTGGTAAAATGCAAGATTAACTTTAAGCGAAACATTAGGAAATGTAGCTGGTTACATTCGTTCTGTAATAAACATTAGAAATATAATGGCCTTGCATCTCCCCTCTCGTATCAGTTTCTCGGGCGCCAGTGAATGGCAAACACAGATGAATAGATATTCACAAAAAAATACAGTTTGGATCAACCCAAAAAACTGGTCACAAGTAAATGAGTTAGGTTTTCTCAATTGAAAAATGCTACATTTGTTGAAACTAAATATATGATTAATTGCCAACTGTTTTATTTGATTATTACCAAACCGATATTTCAAGTTGCAACCTATTTCTTTCAACACTCGTTTCCGTTTGGTTAAACCTAATAAATAACAAATACAATACAATATATAATGTAACCCTTTTTTCATCTTGTTCCAAGTTCACTTTTTAATTTGGAGTTAACTATTCACATTTCTTCAATTGCATTACAAGCTATTCAATAAATTAAGTTGGTTCAATAACTTGAAATAATGTTTCCAAACAAATTCTTTACACAAGTCTTCCACATTTCATAGCCACAATATCGTAACCAAGCATTGGCTACCTTAATATAGAAACCTTATCTGGCTCTTTAGTATCACATGCCAGTTGTTTTGGTTGCTTTTGTTTTTTACCAGTATTTCCAGCATTATCCACTACTGTAGGTCTGCTACAGGTAGAAAATCCCAGGAAATATTATTTAATTGACACAAGCTGTCTCCAATCAGTCAATCAATGTCTGGTTGTGTGTGAATTTGTGGTGGGGGGGATCGCCGAACAAGTCAGCTACACTACCTGTGTTGCCATCAGCATTGTGTCAATGTGACGTTCTACCTGCTAGACAAGACCCTCATTTCCATTCACAAGATAGAAGATAGAATGCGTCAGCCGTCGAGAATTGAATCTACGATTCTTGAGCTTGGACGCTGTCATTGGACGTGACACAACGCGGGCAGTATAGCAGCTTTCATTGATTTCAAAGGAAGTGTTCCCTCAATGGCTGATGGCATTGCTGGATGCCCGATGGCTGTAGTGTAGCAGTGCCGTAAGCCAGGGGAGGCATAGCTCTATGAATCTTAATTGCGCTATGCTTATTATTTGGCAGGGAATACTTTTTGTAGATCAGTGATTCTACATCTCACTTTGCTCAAGTGAAGTTGTAGCTAAACATTTGTAAATTAGGGGCAGTTTAAAGGGAGTGCGCCCTCATTGGGGAAACCCATTCTTATGAATATATTCTATTTTGGTAGGATCCAGGGGCTGGGACGACTACACTGTGGCCTGAAATATTGATATCTGAGGATCACAGATTGTGTAACTATTTATTTATTGAATGAACCCTTATTATAGAATTGTCAAATCCTCTCTCCCCCTTCAATCCTCCTTCCTCTCTGTCTGGGTCCAGCCATGGGTGTTCCCTGGGTCCCTCTGTCAACAGACTTTCTTTTGTCTCGTCACACTGGCTGTCCTTTGACTGCCTGGGATTCCTATAGCTTCTCGTTGTGGCAAGTAGAAGATAGGACAGTTAGTCAAAGAAGGTTTCGGACCTCTTGGTAAATGAGACAAAAACTAAATGAATTCAATAACAACAAGAGACTAACACTGTTTCAATACAAGAGAACAATGTAAAGTTATCCTCCAAAAAGGGTAAAAAATATACTACTGTATATCAAATCAAATCAAATGTATTTATATAGCCCTTCGTACATCAGCTGATATCTCAAAGTGCTGTACAGAAACCCAGCCTAAAACCCCAAAACAGCAAGCAATGCAGGTGCAGAAGTATATATTTGTTCCCACTGTCATGACACAGACTGGCTAAATGCACTCCAGAGTGGTCGGGGATGGACTGCTACGTGTCTGCCAGTGTCAGACAGTCAGAGCCCACGTCCCAAATAGCACCCCATTCCCTTTGCACCACTTTTGACCAAAGCCTTATGGGCCCTGCCGCCCTGGTCAAAAGTAGGGCACTATATAGGGAATAGGTTACCATTTGGGACGCATCCAGAGAGTTGAGGAAGTGGCAGACAGGCATTTAATTACTTTCACACCATCTTGATTGGATTAGCTTGCAAAGCTGGAGGCTGCAGGAATCTTCACACACATCATTTACCCCTTTAGAAGACACCGTACATGGTTTTGGTAGGATATTGGTTAGCAGCATTTGTTGATTGGAACAAAGGTTTCTACACATAGACATTCTCAATGTCGGCAATCATGGAGGAGAATGAATGATGGAGCATATTAGCCTTTGGTAGTGATATGAGGATTTGGTATAGATGCTCCTCTTTCTCTTTAGCCCTATTTCAACACATACTCCACAGTTGTAGAATATGTGTAACCCCATATATTGTCCCCTACACTCTACCACCTCTCTCTCCCTATCACACACCCTTTGCCTTTTATGGTATAGCCATTCAATTCCAGACCTCCAGATTTCAAAGTCTCTTTGACTATGTCTCACTCTGTTCTACCAGAGTTTCAAATGCCACGAGACAAAAACCTGAATAGCAAGCCTCAGATTCCTGGAAGTTTTATTTTATTAACCATATGTGGAAGGACATGCCAAAGGTAATGTGTCTGTGTATTTCAAGACCAATATTTAACGATATGTCTGGGAATTTGTCTTTCAATCGACTCTGTATCCTTTTTTCTCTCATGTCGTCATATTGTATAATGTCTGGTATTGAATTTGTCACTCTTAAGTATAATAACTTAATTCATAACCTCTCTCTCCCACTCCCTCTGTCTCTTCATGTCTCTATCGCCATGCTGTGGTGTCATGTGTTGCCTTCTTGCTCTGTTGTTGTCTCAGGTCTCTCTTTATGTAGTGTTGCGTTGTCTCTCTTGTCGTGATGTGTGTTTTGTCCTATATTTTTAATATATATTTTTTTAATCCCAATGCCTTTTGGTAGGCCGTCATTCTAAATCAGAATGTATCCTTAAATGACTTGCCTAGTTAAATAAAGGTTAAATAAAAATACATCTGTCTTTCTCCTCTGCAGCGTGTGGCTCAGGGTTCTTTAAGCCTTCCCAGGGCGACCACCAGTGTCTCCAGTGTCCCATCAACAGTCGCATCACCAACGAGGGGGCCACCAACTGTGTGTGCCGCAACGGTTACTACCGCACCGACTCAGATCCCCCACTGATGCCCTGCACCAGTAGGTTCCTGGTTCTTACAGTACCATTCACTCTCCATAGGGGGTAGCACAGTGTTAAGGAAAGACAGTGGAGATGATCATACTACAGCTTATTTAGTAGGCTTTTTGTGTATTTAAGAATATAACGTTTTGCAGCATGCACATTTACATTTTGACTAATGAATTGACAAATGCTCTCAGGACATAATGGGCCATTATCAATTTGTGAACTGAGTTTTCATTTGGGATTTTGAATTTACTAACAGAATCGATCACCTCACCTCTAATAATTTAGGCCTAATGTGCCATTAACTATAGATAAAAGCACCTGTCTAGCAAAGACAGAATGAATCTGATATATTTTGTGCATATTGCAATGAGCACAAACAAAACTGCTAACCTATTCAACATCTGCTCTTTTAACAACACTCCAGTTCCACGTGTATATTTTCACATAAGAAATCCCAAAGTGATGCATACTTCTAGGTGCCCCGTACCCGAGGGAAAAACACGGGTTATGCTTCATCCTAGTATGTGGTAGCCCTCTTTTGTATACGCACTGAACTGGTGGAATGTCCCTTCCATTCTCTTCCATCGGTGCAACAGTCCGAAAAGGACCTCAGAGAAAATAGAGAGATTTGCATAAGCCTGTCCCTTATGAGGGGGGCAGCTGTTTTAGAATGTGAAAACATGGCCTGCATCCCAAATGGTACCCTATTACCTTTATAGTGGACTGCTTTTGACTCACAGCCCTATGGGTACCCTATTATGGGCCCTGGTAAGAAGTAGTGTACTATCAAGGCAATATGGTTCTATATGGGACGCAACCAGGGCCCCAATGGTGAGGTGGCCCTCAGCAGTCTCTTTCTGATTGAAGAGGCAGAAATGAGCGTGCATGGGCATTCTTTGTGTCTCTCAGATTCCGACAGGACGCTAACTAGCTAGCTCACTGCTCTTTTCACTGCTCTCTCTCCCTACTATTGAATATGTTTATCTGAAGCCTGATGGGGTTGAATAGAGCTCATGAAAATACTTTGGAGTCTTTGAATTTAGTGTCCGAATGATCAGCGAAGGTGAATACTTTCTGTTCAGTTGAAGTGTAGAGACTGTAGTTTTGTAACGTACTGTTCACTACTCCAACCACATAGAGGTAATTTATTACAGAGTTAACCAGTAGTCAACAACTCTGATCCTGGAGAGCTATAGTACAGGGTGTGGGTTGGGTTGGAATCAAACACTGCACCCCCTGTTGCTCCTCAGGACCAAGGTTGATGATGACCAGTGTCTGGAATATAGACCTTATTTAGCAGTGACCCTCCCTAAACTCTTCCTCATATTTTTTTTTTATTTTTTTTTTATTTAACCTTTATTTAACCAGGTAGGCAAATTGAGAACACGTTCTCATTTACAATTGCGACCTGGCCAAGATAAAGCAAAGCAGTTCGACACATACAACAACACATAGTTACACATGGAGTAAAAACAAACATATAGTCAATAATACAGTGAAAAAAATAAAAAAATAAGTCTATATACAATGTGAGCAAGTGAGGTGAGATAAGGGAGGTGAAGGCAAACAGATATATGTATAAATAAATAAAAATATAAAAAGGCCATGGAGGCGAAGTGAGTACAACACAGCAAGTAAAATAAAAACTAAAAAAAAACACTGGAATGGTTGGTTTGCATTGGAAGAAAGTGCAAAGTAGAGACAGAAATAATGGGGTGCAAAGGAGCAAAATAAATTAATAAATAAATACAGTAGGTAAAGAGGTAGTTGTTTGGGCTAAATTGTAGATGGGTTATGTACAGGTGCAGTAATCTATGAGCTGCTCTGACAGCTGGTGCTTAAAGCTAGTGAGGGAGATAGGTGTTTCCAGTTTCAGAGATTTTTGTAGTTCGTTCCAGTCATTGGCAGCAGAGAACTGGAAGGAGAGGCGTCCAAAGGAAGAATTGGTTTTGGGGGTGACTAGAGAGATATACCTGCTGGAGCGCGTGCTACGGGTAGGTGCTGCTATGGTGACCAGCGAGCTGAGATAAGGGGGGACTTTACCTAGCAGGGTCTTGTAGATGACCTGGGACCAATGGGTTTGTCGACGAGTATGAAGCGAGGGCCAGCCAACGAGAGTGTACAGGTCGCAGTGGTGGGTAGTATATGGGGCTTTGGTGACAAAACGGATGGCACTGTGATAGACTGCATCCAATTTATTGAGTAGGGTTTTGGAGGCTATTTTGTAAATGACATCACCGAAGTCGAGGATTGGTAGGATGGTCAGTTTTACAAGGGTATGTTTGGCAGCATGAGTAAAGGATGCTTTGTTGCGGAATAGGAAGCCAATTCTAGATTTGACTTTGGATTGGAGATGTTTGATGTGGGTCTGGAAGGAGAGTTTACAGTCTAACCAGACACCTAGGTATTTGTAGTTGTCCACATATTCTAAGTCAGAGCCGTCCAAAGTAGTGATGTTGGACAGGCGGGCAGGAGCAGGCAGCGATCGGTTGAAGAGCATGCATTTGGTTTTACTTGTATTTAAGAGCAGTTGGAGGCCACGGAAGGAGAGTTGTATGGCATTGAAGCTCGCCTGGAGGGTTGTTAACACAGTGTCAAAAGAAGGGCCAGAAGTATACAGAATAGTGTCGTCTGCGTAGAGGTGGATCAGAGAATCACCAGCAGCAAAAGCGACATCATTGATGTAAACAGAGAAGAGAGTCGGTCCAAGAATTGAACCCTGTGGCACCCCCATAGAGACTGCCAGAGGCCCGGACAACAGACCCTCCGATTTGACACACTGAACTCTATCAGAGAAGTAGTTGGTGAACCAGGCGAGGCAATCATTAGAGAAACCAAGGCTGTCGAGTCTGCCAATGAGGATGTGGTGATTGACAGAGTCAAAAGCCTTGGCCAGGTCAATGAATACGGCTGCACAGTATTGTTTCCTATCGATGGCGGTTACGATATCGTTTATGACCTTGAGCGTGGCTGAGGTGCACCCATGACCAGCTCTGAAACCAGATTGCATAGCGGAGAAGGTGTGGTGTGATTCGAAATGGTCGGTAATCTGTTTGTTGACTTGGCTTTCGAAGACCTTAGAAAGGCAGGGTAGGATAGATATAGGTCTGTAGCAGTTAGGGTCAAGGGTGTCCCCCCCTTTGAAGAGGGGGATAACCGCAGCTGCTTTCCAATCTTTGGGGATCTCAGACGACACGAAAGAGAGGTTGAAGAGGCTAGTAATAGGGGTGGCAACAATTTCAGCAGATAGTTTTAGAAAGAAAGGGTCCAGATTATCTAGCCCGGCTGATTTGTAAGGGTCCAGATTTTGCAGCTCATTAAGAACATCAGCTGACTGTATTTGGGAGAAAGAGAAATGGGGAAGGCTTGGGCGAGTAGCAGAGGGGAGGGCAGTGCTGTTGTCCCGGGTAGGGGTAGCCAGGTGGAAAGCATGGCCAGCCGTAGAAAAATGCTTATTGAAATTCTCAATTATAGTGGATTTGTCGGTGGTGACAGTGTTTCCTATCTTCAGGGCGGTTGGAAGCTGGGAGGAGGTGTTCTTATTCTCCATGGACTTTACGGTGTCCCAGAACTTTTTTGAATTTGTGTTGCAGGAAGCACATTTCTGCTTGAAAAAGCTAGCCTTGGCTGTTCTAACTGCCTGTGTATATTGGTTTCTGGCTTCCCTGAAAAGTTGCATATCACGGGGGCTGTTCGATGCTAATGCAGAACGCCATAGGATGTTTTTCTGTTGGTTAAGGGCAGTCAGGTCAGGAGAGAACCAAGGGCTATATCTGTTCCTGGTTCTAAATTTCTTGAATGGGGCATGCTTATTCAAGATGGTGAGGAAGGCATTTTAAAAAAATGACCAGGCATCCTCTACTGACGGGATGAGATCAATATCCTTCCAGGATACCCCGGCCAGGTCAATTAGGAAGGCCTGCTCGCTGAAGTGTTTCAGGGAGCGTTTGACAGTGATGAGTGGAGGTCGTTTGACCGCTGACCCATTACGGATGCAGGCAATGAGGCAGTGATCGCTGAGATCTTGGTTAAAAACAGCAGAGGTGTATTTGGAGGGCAAGTTTGTTAGGATGATATCTATGAGGGTACCCGTGTTTACGGAATTGGGGTGGTACCTGGTAGGTTCATTAATAATTTGTGTGAGATTGAGGGCATCAAGCTTAGATTGTAGGGTGGCTGGGGTGTTGAGCATGTTCAAATTTAGGTCGCCTAGCAGCACGAGCTCTGAAGATAGATGGGGGGCAATCAGTTCACATATAGTGTCCAGAGCACAGCTGGGGGCAGAGGGTGGTCTATAGCAGGCGGCAACGGTGAGAGACTTGTTTTTAGAGAGGTGGATTTTTAAAAGTAGAAGTTCAAATTGTTTGGGAACAGACCTGGATAGTATAACAGAACTCTGCAGGCAGTCTTTGCAGTAGATTGCAACACCGCCCCCTTTGGCCGTTCTATCTTGTCTGAAAATATTGTAATTGGGGATAAAAATGTCTGAATTTTTGGTGGTCTTTCTAAGCCAGGATTCAGACACGGCTAAAACATCCGGGTTGGTAGAGTGTGCTAAAGCAGTGAACAAAACAAACTTAGGGAGGAGGCTCCTAATGTTAACATGCATGAAGCCAAGGCTATTACGGTTACAGAAGTCATCAAAAGAGAGCGCCTGGGGAATAGGAGTGGAGCCAGGTACTGCAGGGCCTGGATTCACCTCTACATCACCAGAGGAACAGAGGAGAAGTAGGATAATGGTACGGCTAAAAGCTATGAGAATTGGTCGCCTAGAGCTACCAGAGCAGAGAGTAAAAGGAAGTTTCTGGGGGCGATAAAATAGTTTAAAGGAATAATGTACAGACAAAGGTATGGTAGGATGTGAATACAGTGGAGGTAAACCTAGGTATTGAGTGATGATGAGAGAGATCTTGTCTCTAGAAACATCATTGAAACCAGGTGATGTCATCGCATATGTGGGTGGTGGAACTGCAGGGTTGGATATGGTATAGAGAGCAGGGCTAGAATCTCTACAGTGAAATAAGCCAATAAACACTAACCAGAACAGCAATGGACAAGGCATATTTACATTAAGGAGAGGCAAGCTTAATCGAGTGATAAATAAGGGTCCAGTGAGTAGCGGTTGGTTGGGGTCGTGGCGATCCAGACAGCTGGCCGGGTATATGGCTATCGGTAGCAGCATAGGATGGAGGTCTGTTTGTAGATACCTCGTGCGTTTCCGTCGGTAGGTTCCGTGTAGTGGGGTTTTGTTCAGATAGCAGCCGATAAGACAGCTAACGATTAGCGGGCCTCAGATGAGCGTTCAGGTAACGCCGGGACGGAGGTGCCGGTTGGATAAATCCCTCGGGCAGATAACGTCGGCAGTCAGTCGTGAAGGCCCGGTGGGGTTCCGTATCTGCAGCAGCAACAAAGAAACGGGTCCGGATGGTGATGGAACTCCTCAGCTGGCTAGCTCCAGCATGATTTGAGTTAGCTCCGGGGTCGACGTAAGCCAATAGTCACACGGTATGCAGCTAGCTAGCTGCGAAATCAAGGTGCAAGTGTCCAGAGGCTGCGGTTGGAATCCGGGGAAACTGAGAGAAAAAAAAGTCCCGGAATGCTCCGGTCCGAGTCGCGTTGCACAAAAGTGCCGGTAGATTATCGAGCTAGAGGAATAGCTGATGACCACAAAACGTGGGCAGCTGAAACACCAACGCTAGCCAGCAAACCGGCTAATTTCGGGGCAGCTACAGATTAGCTTCTGGCTAGCTATCGGAGTAGCTTCTGGATTAGCTTTCAGGCTAGCTTCTGAATTAGCCCCTGGCTATCTTCCACGATGGATTTTCAGATTGAGGTAAATAGTACTTATTGTAATTGGTGAAGCGGGTTGCAGGAAAGCTTTTGCAGGAAAGCTTTTGTAGTTGAGTTCTTGGATAATAAAATAAATAAAAGATATGTGAAGAAAAGGTGTAAATATATATATATACAGGACACGACACGACACGACAACACGGAAAAATACGTCTGAACTGCTAAGCCACCTTGGTTTACTTTATATCCCCCCTCTTCCCTGACAGCCATCCCATCTGCGCCCCAGAGTGTAATCTCCATCGTGAACGAGACATCCCTGAGGTTGGAGTGGGGCGCGCCGCGCGATGGCGGGGGCCGCGAGGACGTGGTCTACAACATCATCTGTAAGAGCTGTGGAGGAGGCCGGGGAGGCTGTACCCGCTGCGGGGACAACGTCCAGTTCGTCCCCCGCCAACTGGGCCTGACAGAGACCAGGGTCCACATCAGTGACCTGCTGGCCCACACGCAGTACACCTTTGAGATCCAGGCAGTCAACGGGGTCTCCGACCAGAGCCCCTACTCGCCACAGTACTCCTCGGTCAAAATCACCACCAACCAGGCCGGTAAGCAACCAATAGACACAGTTCGCTACAGCAATTGATTCACTCTTCTCCAACAGTACCGTGTTCAAGTGTGAAGTTCAGTGGAGAGAAATAGTCTGCAGTGTGTCCAGTCTGACAAGGAGTGCCAAAGGAAATATTACACCGAATAGGTTTAGATATTTTGATGGACGAAACAATCCGTCATCCAGGTGTTTTCCAAGGGCAAGATCTGCATAAGTACATATATACTTCATCTGGTACAAACCATGTCTGTGTAAGGATGCTTAAGTAATATTTATGATGTCTGCATGAGATAGAGGATATTCCAGAATAATTCAGTGACAGAATGATTTGGGACCTTTATTAGTATTGAGTAAGTTGCACTGCATTTAGGGCGCTTGGTATACAGTATTCAGACATGACATTCAATGGACTGGGTGTTAGGCAGTGTTGTTATTGGGGTCAGGCTATCAGTTGAAACTCTCTGCCCTTGACACTGTAGTCTTTTCTCCAGTGCAGTAGCTGTCAGTCCTAATTACTGTCTGGGCTGGGACTGTAAAAATACCAAACTCAGGTTCCCATGAACCCCAGTGTCTCTGGGGCTGCTGGGACCTGCAATTACAGACTGTAAGGAGAAGCACTAATATTACATAAACAGGCCCTCATTAAGCCCTCATTAACGAAATGCCTGTGTGTGTGCATGTGTGTGGGTGTGTGTGTGTGTGCACGCACATGCCTGTGTGTCTTTGCCTACTGAGTAAATATTTCACCCCTTTGAAAACAAATACAATATTACTATTAGTATTTTCAGTGCATGGATGACTGTAATAGTACTTAATAAACCGCCTCCGATGTTCCTGGCTCTCAGTTCCTTCAGCACAGTACAGATGTCAGCCTTAAAGACAGGGTGCAGGACCAGGTACAGGTTGCTGCATCATTAGTCTAGTTCTTGATTGGCAGTTGGGATTTTAAAGCTGTCTGCTCCCGAGTGTTGTGGTGTTGTCACTAACCTTAACCCTTCTATCCCTGTCTATCTGAACCTGTATCTCTCTCTTTTCTTTCTCTCTCTCTCTCTCTCTCTCTCTCTCTCTCTCTCTCTCTCTCTCTCTCTCTCTCTCACTCTCTCACTCTCTCACTCTCTCACTCTCACACTCTCTCACTCTCTCACTCTCTCACTCTCTCACTCTCTCTCTCTCTCTTTCAGCGCCATCGGCCGTGTCGATTATGCACCAGGTGAGCCGGACCCCTGACAGCATCACTCTCTCCTGGTCCCAACCTGACCAGCCCAACGGCCTCATACTGGACTATGAGCTGCAGTACTATGAAAAGGTAAAGTCAGTTGACAGGTGTTACTACTGTATTACTGCTGTAATTACTATTACTGTAAGCTTGGGGAGCATTCAGACAGTGAGCAGATCCAGTCTTACACTGTGTGTTCCAGAGCATGGCAGAATGGAACTCATCAGTGGTGCGCAGCCAGACCAACACAGCAGTCATCCGGGGCCTGAAGCCTGGAGCTATATACGTCTTCCAGGTGCGGGCTCGGACCGTGGCTGGGTTCGGACGCTTCAGCGGAAAGATGTTCTTTCAGACCATGACCGAAGGTATGCTGTTTGAACCAAACCTCGAACAAGCAAATAGTATTTTTTGTTTTTTTCCCAAACACTTTTGGTGCTCGCCCGCTAAATGGTACGGTCCCAAAAGTGCAACATTACAGAGTCGGCCAACCTAGTAGAAGTTAATATGCCGAATGGGGTTCATTTGTTGTGTACTTGCAGAAGAGTACCAGTCCAGCTTTCAGGAGAAGCTCCCTCTCATCATTGGCTCCGCCGCTGCAGGCATGGTCTTCATCATCGCTGTCGTCGTATTCGTATTCGTCTGCAATCGAAGAAGCTCTGAGAGACCAGAATCTGAATTCACAGATAAGCTCCAGCACTACACAAGTGGCCACAGTGAGTAACATGTTTTTACAATTTGAATTATCTTTTTTTTGAACTAGGATTAATTTAGATTTATATAGATCCACCTTCCAACAGATAAACATCTATCCGTGGCAAATGTGTTGAATGGTGGAGTGAAACATTTGTTTTGGAATAATACTGTCATCTTGGAGACAGTGGTGATATTACGGTTAGATGTGGAATACTGGGAGTTCAGAGTTACTACTGTACCTAACTACCTGTATCAGGTCTTAGCCCAGGCAAGGTTTTAGCTACTGTTGTATGTAGTCCCAATGCGTATCCCCAGGATGTACAGTACCAGTCAAAAGTTTCCACACACCTACTCATTCAAGGGTTTTTATTCATTTTTACTATTTTCTACATTGTAGAATAAATGTGAAGACATCAACACTTTGAAATAACACATATGGAATCATGTAGTAACCAGAAAAGTGTTAAACAATGATTCTTCAAAGTAGCCACCCTTTGCCTTGATGACAGCTTTGCACACTCTTGGCATTCTAGTAAAATAGTAAAAATAAAGAAAAACCCTTGAATGAGTAGGTGTGTCCAAACTTTTGACTGGTACTGGATATTATGCATAGCCTCTGTTTTCTTTGTTTCTCCTTCCAAGTGTCTCCAGGAATGAAGATCTATATCGACCCATTCACTTATGAGGACCCCAACGAGGCAGTGAGGGAGTTTGCCAAAGAGATTGACACCTCCTGTGTCAAGATTGAGCAAGTCATTGGCGCAGGTAAAAAATCAACCGGTGAAGGTGAAAACCCTATATACATTACAATATATACATTATAACACATTTAAAGCTAAGTCCTGGACTAAAAAGCATTTCCAATGGAGATTCTCGATTTTAATCACTTTTTAGTCCAGGACTTGACTTAATCTGTGTATAGGAAACTGACCCATAAAGTGTGATATTGATATACACGTGTGTATTAAACCCAATAATACATTTTGTAAGATTGTCTTACATTTAATATATCCAAGTTACAGACCCATATCATAGCACTTGGAAGTCTTATACAGATGTAGGATCTTAATTTGATCCAGTTTGCTACAGCAGGAAAATAATCCTGCAGCAACAAGAAATGTGAATTATTATGTGGATTATAATGGATTATAAAAAAATGTTAGGGCAAATCAAGTCTAAAGTGTTAAAGTGGAAATGACAAACTGTAGAAGCCTTGTTAAACCTTGAATACACTACAAATTTCTGCAACAGGATGATCAAATTAAGATATGGCATCTGTAGTGATGTATCAGAGCCCTTTGCTGATGCACAGTAAACCTGAACATGTTATTGTTCAGGAGAGTTTGGGGAGGTGTGCAGTGGGAACCTGCGTCTCCCCGGAAAGAGAGAGATCCTGGTGGCCATCAAGACCCTGAAGGTGGGCTACACAGAGCGCCAGAGGCGGGACTTCCTATCTGAGGCGTCCATCATGGGCCAGTTTGACCACCCCAACATCATCCACTTGGAGGGCGTGGTCACCAAGAGTGCCCCCGTCATGATCATCACTGAGTTCATGGAGAATGGATCACTGGACTCCTTCCTCAGGGTCAGTAGGTCAATGGGCCTCAACGTAGGGCATCTCAATACTCTGGAGAGATATTTTCTCCTTTCCTTCCTTCTTCCAGACACTTCTGGTTCAAACACAGTAGGTTATTTTCTGCTATTTGTCTTTTTCAAATAAAAGGAAAGGTGATGAAGTTAGGAGTGGAGAACCTAAGGGCTGGATGTCTGCCTATTTTCCTGAGTGAATTTCGGAGATAATAAATATGACAGCATTTAAATTATACAGTAAACTTCAGAAAGTATTCATACCCCTTGATTTATTCCACATTTTGTTGTTATAGCCTGAATTCAAAATGTATTCTTTTTGTTTTACTCATCTACAAAGAATACTCCATAATGACAAAGTGAAAACTTAATTTTAAGCAAATTTATTGAAAATGAAATGTATGTCATTCACATAAGTCTTCATACCTCTGAGTCAATACTTTGTAGATCCACCTTTGGTGGCGATTACAGCTTTGAGTCATCTTGGGTATGTCTGTATCAGCTTTGCACATATGGATTTGTGGATTTTCTTCCATTCTTCCCTGCAGATTTTCTCAAGCTCTGTTAGGTTGGATGGGAAGCGGCGGTGAACAGCATTCTTCAAGTTTTTTCAAAGAATTTCAATGTGTTTCAAATCTGGGCTGTGGCTGGGCCACTCATTGACTTTCACATCCTTGATCTGAAGCCTTTCCAGCGTTGCTTTGGATGTATGCTTGGGGTCCTTGTCCTGTTGGAACATAAATCTTCGCCCCAGTCTAAGGTCATTTACACTCTGAAGCAGGTTCTCATCAAGGATTTGCCTGTATTTGACTCCATTCATTGTTCCCTCTATCCTTACCAGTCTCCCAGACCCTGCCGCTAAAAAGCATCCCCGTTGCTTCAGGGAAGGGATGGTGTTAGACGGGTGATGAGCTGTGTCTGGTTTTCTCCAGACATAGTGCTTTGCATTCAGGCCAAAGAGTAAAATGTTTGTTTCATCAGACCACAAAATATTTTGCCTTATACTCTCACGTGCCTTTTTGCAAACTCCAGGTGTGGTGTCATATGCCTTTTTCTCAGGAGTGGCTTCCATCTGGCTGCACTCCCATAAAGCCTAAATTGGTTCAGTGCTATAGAGACTGTTGTCCTTCTGGCCGGTTCTCTCATCTCAGCCAAGGAACTCTGTAGTTATGTCAGAGTGGTCATTGGGGTCTTGGTCACCTCCCTGACCAAGGTCCTTCTTGCCCATTTGCTCAGTTTGGTCGCACGGCCAGCTCTAGGCGGAGTCTGGGTTGTTCCATATTTCTTCCATTTCCCAACAATGGAGACCAACCACTGTGCTCTTGGAAACTTTCAACACTCTATAAATAGTTTTATACCCTTCCCCAGATATATGCCTCATCACAATTCTATCTCGGAGATCTACGGACAGTTTCTTGGATTTCATGCTATAGTTCCTGCTCTGACCTGTTTTGTCAACTGTGGGACCTTATATAGACAGATGTGTTTCTTTCTAAATCATGTCCAAACAATTGAATTGGTCACAGGTGGACTCCAATCAAGTTGTAGTGACATCTCAAGGATGATTAAAGGGGTGTGAATACTTATGTAAATGAGATATTTCTGTATTTAATTTTCTATAAATTTGCAAACATTTCTAAAAACACGTTTCCACTTTGTCATTATGGGGCATTGTGTGTAGATGGGGGAGATATTTGTTTTTAATATATTTTGAATTCAGGCTGTAACACACCAAATTGTGGAATAAGTCAAGGGGTACGACTACTTTCTGAAGGCACTGTATCACAGTAACCAGACAGTGGATAAGTATCTCTTATCGACTACAGATTTTTCAACTACAACTATGTTTCTACATCAAGAACACAATGGATTCAAGAACACATTGGCTGTCTCTCCTCTGCATCAACACTTTATAGCTTTCTTGTTTTTGATCCACTGTAGTGGGTCCCTCCGGGCTGGGCCCAGGTGTGAGGTGTGTAGAGTTGGCTTAGTTAGATCAGGTGAGCTCACAGATCCAGATGAGGATTAACCAGACGCTACATTTTGTGCGGCTAACAACGCCTGGAAACTAATATGAGAACCAGCATCATTTTTTGAGAATGTGTACCGTACGCCTGAGCACATTTCAGAGAGCATAAAACATAACATAACAAACATAGCATAACATTGCACAGTATAGCATAACATATAGCAATATACCATTTCTGTCTTTTTTTAGCAAAATGACGGGCAGTTCACAGTGATCCAACTGGTGGGCATGCTGCGTGGCATAGCAGCGGGCATGAAGTACCTGAATGACATGAACTACGTGCACCGAGACCTGGCCGCCCGCAACATCCTGGTCAATAGCAACCTGGTGTGTAAGGTGTCTGACTTCGGGCTCTCGCGCTTTCTGGAGGATGACACATCAGATCCCACCTACACCAGCGCCCTGGTGAGTGTGGCTCTGTCCCAATATCCATACTTCCATACTGTGTAGTATGAAGCAATGTATTTTGGGCATGTTAGACCCCACAAACACCAGTGTCCTGGTGAGTATGGCTCTGTACCAATCTTAGGAATATATTATATTTCTATGGTTCCAATATACAGACTAGAATACCACTTATTATGAAGCAATGTATTGGGCGTGCATTGTAAGTGGTATGCTAGTATGGAACTGTATCAGGTTTAAGATTATGCATACAGGATGCATCCTAAGTCTAAAGTGGGTTCTTCTTCTCGTCTCCGTCCTTTCATCGCCACTGATTTTCAAGTATAGGACACAGGAAAGCAATATCACAGTTGCTTGAAGGGGATACTTTGAGATTCTGGCAATGAAGGCCTTTATCTACTTCTCCAGAGTCAAATTAACTTGTGGATACCATTTTTATGTATCTGCATCCAGTATGAAGGAAGTTAGAGGTAGTTTCACGAGCCAATGCTTTGCTAACTTGCGCTAACGCTAGTTAGCAACTTCCTTCAAACTGCAGAGACATCAAGATGGTATCGACGAGTTCATCTGACTGGGGAAGTAGATAACGGTCAACATTGCCAAAATCCTGAAGTATCCCTTTAACAAAGAATTTGCTTTCACCTGTTCAGTGCCATCAGATCAGTGCAGATGAAGTCAAGGGAGATGAGGAAACAACTATCACTTCTTGAGACTATTAAGATCCACCCACAACCTAGGTTTTATTTGCAGCCTGCAGTCCATTTTTTACCCTACTCCTGAAGTGTGCACTCAACAAAAAAAAAGAAGCAAGGAAGACCAAGGGAATTAAAAAGCCTTTATTTGTATGCATGTTCAATGAAACAATATTTTTTTAAAGACGCGTTTCGGCAGCATGGCCTTCATCAGGGAGTTCTCCGAAATGTGTCAGTTTTAAAATATTTGTTTTTTAACCCCTTTTAACCAAAGAGCACCTTTTATTTACAAATACCTACTGTACTAGTGTGTTATCTAGCAGCACTTACTTCATCTTTTTTGAACTCCTTCTTATAGTTTTAAAAGAAATGGACAAGTTTAAGAAACATGGTGGAAACTGAAATTAAGTCGCTCTGGAATTAGAGTGTCTGCTAAATTACTTGCACCAATCCAATACTTCTAAATGCATGAGGAGATTGATCGAGTGCACAGTCCTGACAGAAGGGTAGAGAATTGGTACGCAACACTTGTCTGTCTTTCCAGGGAGGGAAGATCCCTATCCGATGGACTGCCCCGGAAGCCATCCAGTACAGGAAGTTCACCTCCTCCAGTGATGGGTGGAGCTACGGCATCGTCATGTGGGAGGTGATGTCATACGGAGAGAGGCCCTACTGGGACATGAGTAATCAAGATGTGAGTATCCAGGAGTCATCATCTCTCTCTCTCTCTCTCTCTCTCTCTCTCTCTCTCTCTCTCTCTCTCTCTCTCTCTCTCTCTCTCTCTCTCTCTCTCTCTCTCTCTCTCTCTCTCTCTCTCTCTCTCTCTCTCTCTCTCTCTCTCTCTCTCTCTCTCTCTCTCTCTCTCTCTCTCTCTCTCTCTCTCTCTCTCTCTCTCTCTCTCTCTCTCTCTCTCATGACTTGATATCTTTGATTCACACTATTTGAGGGGGGAAAAATTCTAGACCACCTTTACTCCACACACATAGTACAAAGCTCTCCCTCGCCCTCCATTTAGCAAATCTGACCATAACTCTATTTTCTTGATTCCTGAGTACAAGCAAGCATTTAAACAGGAAGCACCAGTGACTCGGTCTATAAAAAAGTGGTCAGATGAAGCAGATGCTAAACTAGAGGACTGTTTTGCTAGCACAGACTGGAATATGTTCCTGGATTGTTCCGATGGCATTGAGGAGTACACCACGTCAGTCACTGGCTTCAGTAATAAGTGCATCGAGTTCGTCATCCCCACGGTGACGTACATACTTACCCCAACCAGAAGCCATGGATTACAGACAACATTCGCACTGAGCTAAATGGTAGAGCTGCCACTTTCAAGGAGTGGGACTCTAACCTGGAAGCTTATAATAAATCACGCTATGCCCTCCATCAAACAGGCTAAGCGTCAATACAGGACTAAGTTTGAATCGTACTACACCGGCTCTGACACTCGTCGGGGATGTGGCAGGGTTTGCTTCCAACCAGTAGCGCTCACGTCTGTAGCCATGAAATGCTTTGAAAGACTGGTCATGGCTCACATCAACACCATTATCCTAGAAACCCTAGACGCACTCCAATTTGCATACCGCACCAACAGATCCACAGATGATGCAATCTCTATTGCACTCCACACTGCCCTTTCACACCTGGACAAAATGAACACCTATGTGACAATGCTATTAATTGACTACAGCTCAGTGTTCAACACCATAGTGCCCTCAAAGCTCATCAGTAAGCTAAGGACCCTGGGACTAAACACCTCCCTCTGCAACTGGATCCTGGACTTCCTGATGGGCCACCCCCAGGTGGCAAGGGTAGGTAACAACACATCCGCCACGCTGATCCTCAACACAGGGGGCCCTCAGTGGTGCGTGCTCAGTCCCCTCCTGTACTCCCTGTTCACTCATAACTGCACTGCCAGGCACGACTCCAACACCATCATTAAGTTTGCTGACGACACAACAGTGGTAGGCCTGATCACCGACAACGATGAGACAGCCTATAGGGAGGAGGTCAGAGACCTGACCGTGTGGTGCAAGGACAACAACCTCTCCCTCAACATGATCAAGACAAAGGAGATGATTGTGGACTACAGGAAAAGGAGTACCAAGCATGCCCCCATTCTCATTGACGGGGCTGTAGTGGAGCAGGTTGAGTGTTCCTTGGCGTCCACATCACCAACAAACTAACATGGTCCAAGCACACCAAGACAGTCGTGATAAGGGCACAACAAAACCTATTCTCCCTCAGGAGCTCCCTGTCATCAAGGACCTCTATACCAGGCGGTGTCAGAGGAAGCCCCTAAAAATTGTCAAAGACTCCAGCCACCCTAGTCATAGACTGTTCTCTCTGCTACTGCACGGCAAGCGGTACAGGAGTGCCAAGTCTAGGTCCAAGAGGCTTCTGAACAGCTTCTACCCCCAAGCCATAAGACTCCTGAACAGCTAATCAAATGTCTACCCAGACTATTTGCACCCCCCCACACACACACTGCTGCTACTCTCTGTTATTATCTATGCATAGCCACTTTAATAATAACTCTATCTACATGTACATTATTACCTCAATTACCTATAGCCCTGCTATTGTTATTTACTGCTGCTCTTTAATTTATTTGTTATTCTTATCTCTTACTTTTTTTAGGGATTTTCTTAAAACTGCATTGTTGGTTAAGGGCTTGTAAGTAAGCATTTCACTGTAAGGTCTACTACACCTGTTGTATTCGGCGCATGTGACAAAATAACATTTGATTTGATTTGCAATGTGTGTATGGTAGACTAGCAGAAGAACAAAAACATAAAGTGACCTCCAAAAGTATTGGGACAAAAACATTTTTGTTGTTGTTTTGGCTCTGTACTCAAGCACTTTATATTTGAAATGATACAAAGACTTTGAAGTTAAACTGCAGATGGTCATCTTTAATTTGAGGGTATTGTCATCCATTATTCAGTGAACCGTTAAGAAATTACAATACTTTTTGTACATAGTCTCGCCATTTTAGGGGACCAAAAGTATTGGGATAAATTCACTGATATGTGTATGAAAGGAATAAAAGTTTTGTATTTGGTCCCATATTCATAGCACCCAGTGACTACATCACGTTTGTGACTCTACAGCTTTGTTGGATGCATTTTCTGTTTGTTTCGGTTGTGTTTTAGATTATTTTGAGCACAATAGAAATGAGTGGTATCATTTTGGAGTCACTTTTATTGTCAATAAGAATAGAAAATGTTTATGAACACATCTATATTAATGTGGTTGCTACCATGATTACGTATAGTCCTGAATAAATTGTGAATAATGATGACTGAGAAAGTTAGACGCACAAATATCACACCCCCAAAAAATGCAAACCTCCCCTGTTCTTGTAATGTCTTAGGCCTGTATTTCCATCGTATTTATTTATTTAACTAGGCAACAAGTTCTTATTTACAATGACGGCCTACCCCGGCCAAACCCTCCCTTAGCCCAAAAGACGCTGAGCCAATTGTGCCCTATGGGACTCGCGATCACTGCCGGTTGTGATACAGCCCAGGATCGAAACAGGGTCTGTAGTGACACCTCTAGCACTGAGATGCACTGCAAACAAGCACAACAAACAATTGGGGAGGAAAACTATAGACATTTTGTTATTTTGAACAAATCGGGAGTTGTACATACTATATACATTGAATGGACACAGTTTATTTTACAATAGTTCTATTTTGTTTGTTTTTACTCCTGTCCTTCCTCTACCCTCAACTCAATCTATCTCTTAACACCATCCATATTGGATTTCTATTTGCCATATATGTTTCAACTGTTTTGTGATGTTTCACCAAAATTCTGAACCTTTCTATTCTCATTGTTTCTACAGATTGTAAATTTAAAATAACATTTTTTGCTATTTCTATTTTTCAACTGTTAGCATGTCTTGGAGGTATGATATTTGTACGTCTGTTACTTTCTCACGCATCATTATTCACGATTAATTCAGGACTATCCGTAATCTATTCTTATTTACAATAAATGTGTCTCCAAAATGACAAAGTACATTATTTATCATTCATTTCTACTGGGTACAAAATCATCTGAAACACAACCAGTACAAACAGCAAATGCATCCAACCAATTTGTAGAGTCACAAGCTTGATATAGTCATTGAATATGGGACCAAATATTTAACTATTTACGATGCTAATACACATATAAATGAATTTGTCCCAATACTTTCGGTTCCCTAAAAAGAGGGGACTATGTACAAAGAGTACTGTAATTTCTAAACGGTTCACCTGATATAGATGAACATACCCTCATGTTAAAGCTGACAGTCTGCACTTCAACCTCATAGTTATTGTATCACTTCAAATATGTCGCAGTCCCAATACTTTTAGGGGGAGCGATCGAGACACATACAGATAGAGACAGTCTCACTATACTTACTATACATTTGATTCAGGCACTATAAACCACACGGGGGAGACCAAAAACTTAGGTGAAGGCCTCTTTGATTTCTAAATCATAATTTTTTATTAATTTTCATATCAATCTGTGACAATGCCCTGTAGGTGATCAATGCCATAGAGCAGGACTACCGGTTGCCCCCGCCCATGGACTGCCCTAGTGCCCTGCACCAGCTCATGCTGGACTGCTGGCAAAAGGACCGCAACAATCGGCCCAAGTTCAGCCAGATTGTCAACAACCTGGACAAGATGATCCGCAACCCCAACAGTCTGAAGGCCACGACGCCGCTGTCATCAAGGTAAGGCATGTCAGTCATCTTAATTGGCCTCCACCCTTTCCTCATCTCCTTTCCTCAATGACGACCATTCATCTCAGAGGCCTTTATTTTCTCCTTGTCTTTTGAGGTTTGTTTGGGTTCTCACTGGGTTGTCATTGGGTTTGTTTGGGTTCTCACTGGGTTGTCATTGGGTTTGTTTGAGTTCTCACTGGGTTGTCATTGGGTTTGTTTGAGTTCTCACTGGGTTGTCATTGGGTTTGTTTGAGTTCTCACTGGGTTGTCATTGGGTTTGTTTGAGTTCTCACTGGGTTGTCATTGGGTTTGTTTGAGTTCTCACTGGGTTGTCATTGGGTTTGTTTGAGTTCTCACTGGGTTGTCATTGGGTTTGTTTGAGTTCTCACTGGGTTGTCATTGGGTTTGTTTGGGTTCTCACTGGGTTGTCATTGGGTTTGTTTGGGTTCTCACTGGGTTGTCATTGGGTTTGTTTGAGTTCTCACTGGGTTGTCATTGGGTTTGTTTGAGTTCTCACTGGGTTGTCATTGGGTTTGTTTGAGTTCTCACTGGGTTGTCATTGGGTTTGTTTGGGTTCTCACTGGGTTGTCATTGGGTTTGTTTGAGTTCTCACTGGGTTGTCATTGGGTTTGTTTGAGTTCTCACTGGGTTGTCATTGGGTTTGTTTGAGTTCTCACTGGGTTGTCATTGGGTTTGTTTGAGTTCTCACTGAGTTGTCATTGGGTTTGTTTGAGTTCTCACTGGGTTGTCATTGGGTTTGTTTGAGTTCTCACTGGGTTGTCATTGGGTTTGTTTGAGTGCTCACTGGGTTGTCATTGGGTTTGTTTGGTTCTCACTGGGTTGTCATTGGGTTTGTTTGGGTTCTCACTGGGTTGTTATTTGGTTTGGGTTCTCACTGGGTTCCTCTCCTGTTCCTAGTGTTCACCTACCTCTGCTGGACCGCAGCACGCCTGACTTCTCCAGCTTCAGCACCGTGGACGAGTGGCTGGATGCCATCAAGATGGGCCAGTACAAGGAGAACTTTGCCAACGAGGAATTCACCAGCTTCGACGTGGTCTCCCAAATGACCATGGAGTAAGTGAACCTCCCCAGACTGCTAAATGTGTCCTGAAATGTGCTAAATGTGTCCCGGACTGTGCTAAATGTGTCCTGGACTGTGCTAAATGTGTCCTGGACTGTACTAAATGTGTCCTGGACTGTGCTAAATGTGTCCTGGACTGTGCTAAATGTGTCCCGGACTGTGCTAAATGTGTCCCGGAATGTGCTAAATGTGTCCCGGAATGTGCTAAATGTGTCCTGGACTGTATTAAATGTGTCCTGGACTGTACTAAATGTGTCCTGGACTGTACTAAATGTGTTCTGGACTCTGCTAAATGTGTCCTGGACTCTACTAAATGTGTCCTGGACTCTACTAAATGTGTCCTGGACTGTGCTAAATGTGTCCTGGACTGTGCTAAATGTGTCCTTGACTGTGCTAAATATGTCCTGGTGGACTGTGCTAAATGTGTCCTGGAGTGTACTAAATATGTCCTGGACTGTGCTAAATGTGTCCTGGACTGTGCTAAATGTGTCCTAGACTGTGCTAAATGTGTCCTGGTAGACTGTGCTAAATGTGTCCTTGACTGTGCTAAATATGTCCTGGTGGACTGTGCTAAATGTGTCCTGGAGTGTACTAAATATGTCCTGGACTGTACTAAATATGTCCTGGACTGTGCTAAATGTGTCATAGACACAGTGTTGTGTCACTGACTGCTCTCTCTCTCCACAGGGACATCCTCCGAGTAGGGGTGACCCTAGTGGGCCACCAGAAGAAGATCCTTAACAGTGTCCAGTCTATGCGGGCCCAGATGAATCAGATCACCTCCGTTGAGGTCTGACCTCTGATGTCTAGACGGGGAGGACACTGGACTGGACCGGACCTCCAGCCTGGTCTCCCGGTCAGACTGTGACCCCCATCCCCATCAGCCTCCCTTCTCTAGATCGCACTCCCGTGAGTTCAGTCAACAGTCGGCAGCCTGTACTTTATGGTCAGTCTGCAGCCGTGCTCAGCGTGTCCACAACCACTGCCCCTCCTATGTTCAGTTTGTCTCTAGCTGTGCTGAGTCTACGACTGTCCAGACTCTGTTCAGATTTTGTCCAGTCTCCAACTGCAGTTGGATTGCACGGCTGCAGCCCCTCCTTGTTTTTGTAGTATGACATTGTTTACAGTCTTTTGGTTGGATATGATTTCTACTGGTCCCCAGACTAAAACTCATCAACAGACGGCCCATTAAAAGGGCTATTAAGAGAAGGTTGGGACAAGACATATAACTTTACTCACATCTTTCACATTGAGATTCTGAGGGTATCAGTGACTTTAACAGTAGGACCAGTACTCTGAACGGAGTGTATGATGTACTGGATAGTGAATAGGACAAGTGTCAGACTCCCATACAGTTCCATGGACTTAATGGATGTGAAATGAAATGACTCATCTTCGGGAAGAGTCTGTCCCGTGAGAACAAACTTACCATCCTTGTGCATAATGCTCTCATTTGACAGTTTGAAAATTGTTGTGATTATATTACTGTTTGCTACCTACCTTCACTTCCGTTCTCTTGAACTTTGAACACACATTTCTTCCAACAGCCCAAATGAAACATAATATAAAAGTACTGTACTGTGCATGTCATTGTCTCTTTCTCTTCTGGGAATCACAGGCTGCCATAGCCACTGAACCATGTCGGCCATTTTCACTGTTTTGGAGTTCCGCTCCGTGCAGTCTTTGTTTCGGTGACTCAGTTGGTATTTGCTTTTAAAATATTTGTATGTGCACCTTAATAAAGAAGTAGGATGGGCACTTCCATAAATTCTTCCATTACAAAAGTGTTGTGTGCAAAGTTTAGATTTCACTTTCCCTTTGTCCTCCTCTATGTTTAAAGGATCTCGTGTGAATATATATTTTGGCTCCGTCATGAAAAAGCACTTGTCCTTCCATTTATGGTACATACAAAATGGCTGCAGTAGGTTATGCAGCCAGGTGTACTATACTGTACTTGCACAAAATGACAGCCTCTGAAGCTCCAACCAGTTGGGAAAGGATTCCAAAGGGAGCCTGCTGGTATTTAAAAGACTTCACGGAACACTGTTGTTGTTTGGTTTTGTTTTTAAATGTGTTTTATAATGATATTTTGTGATTTGTTTTTATATTGCTACCTATGATCACCTTTGATGGAGCTGTGAATTGTCACGTGATCTGGGGTCATACACAGCGTTCATATTGACATATGTATATACCGTTGCCATTCATTTTTCAAAAGTTAGGACACGTGTTTATGATTCGTCACAGAGAAAAGTGGGGACTTTTTAAAGAAATGGATGAAAGGTCATTTTGTTTTGTTTTTGTACTGAGAAATAGGGTATAGCTCTTTTTCATATTGTGCCAGTACAAATCACAAGTTTACACATTTATACTCCATCCATAACATACTGTACTTGAGGTTCAGGGATTAGAAACAAAAATGTTAATTCAAATAAATAGACACTAGTCAAACCAGGATGATGCAACCCTCTGTTCTTTGAGTGCGATAGTGTTTGCATGCTTCCATTGTCTCCGCACTTCATGGATAAATCACCATCAGTCATTCCATAGGTCATCTCACATACTGTAGCACTTAATAGGTATGAATATGGAAATAGGGAAGTCATTTCCAATTTCGATAAAAAGGAGTATGTTCTTCCCAAATACATTGTCCTCATCGTATTATTCTCTATCAATAGCTTCTCAGCTGGGTATAGTGTGCATTATGTGGAATTATGTCCATGTGTGGAAAGCTATGTTAATTGATCATGCAGGATAGCCCCAGACACTATTATTTTACTTTGTTTTATAGGCCTGCCGCAACAAGAGGGGAGGCAATGTACTATACAAGA
Organism: Salvelinus fontinalis; assembly: GCF_029448725.1. NCBI lineage: Eukaryota > Metazoa > Chordata > Actinopteri > Salmoniformes > Salmonidae > Salvelinus > Salvelinus fontinalis. The sequence continues at coordinate 41,722,800 of NC_074695.1, forward strand.
TCTGAATTTCTAAATGAAGGAAGACAATCCTACAAATATGATTTGTAACAACAACAAAAAATCATACAAAAACTGTTTTGCTGCTGTCAACAAATACACTCAGAGCCTGCCATCTCTGAGTGCGTGCCATTTGCAAACAAAATAAACCAAAATGGACGCTTCTACTGTAACTCAATATAGCTGTGACCTCTATATGAGCACATTTACTTTTTTTTGTCATTTTAGGTGTTTAAAAATAACTCAAACACTGTACACTGTGCTAAGCTCATTCCCTCTGCTGGTCCCATGTTAAACCTGCGCTATTACCATACCTCTATACCTTTATAGTACCTTTATCGTACCTTTTTCACACTCTTTCACTTTTGTCCTCCGTCCTTTTGTCCCCCCCTCCAGTCCTAACCACTGTGATTGCATTGGGACGTTTCATTTTCTGTACAAATGTACATTGACTGTAACCCTGTGAATGATGTAACAATTTTAATTATTTGTAATATTGTTATTTGTCTATTTTATAAAATAAAAAAAAGAACAAACAAAATAAAACAACAATTACGACAACAAACTGGAAGCCGGTAGCAACTGTCTTCTATAAATAAAAAAAGGTTACATTCAAAGAACTTGTATTTTCTTAAAGCACCTTTTCCCTTTATCTTGCATTAAATATTATTTCCTCAACTGTAAACTAACTGTAAAATAATTTTGTGCCAACAGTTTGGAAATCTGGTCCTTAGTCTGTAAAGAACACATTGAACAGAAGGGGGGAGTAGAGACCACTCTAGGGTTTTGTCGAACAATGTTACTTGTTTGTTTGTTTTTGCAAAGCTATTTTTCTGAGGGAATTGGTGAGCATTTTCCTGAAGTCTGTTTAGTCTTTTATCAGAACACAATATTATTGTAATTACATTTCCAAATACAAGGCTAAGAACGCTTGATTTCAAGTTGTCCATGAACAGTTTTCTTTCACCCACTAGAACATTCTGGGGTCATGTGTGCTTTTTTTTTTTTTTTTTTTTTTTTTTTTTTACCTTTATTTAACTAGGCAAGTCAGTTAAGAACAAATTCTTATTTTCAATGACGGCCTAGGAACAGTGGGTTAACTGCCTGTTCAGGGGCAGAACGACAGATTTGTACCTTGTCAGCTCGGGGATTTGAACTCGCAACCTTCCGGTTACTAGTCCAACGCTCTAACCACTAGGCTACCCTGCCGCTTTCTGAGAGAGGACTTTTATTCTTTACTATCGAATGTAAACAAACTGCTTGGAAATCCGGATATATACGTACATCTGGCAATGTAACAGATGTAGCTGCAATTTATCTCTACTAGATTAGGGATTTCCTCATCTGAGGACACTCAAATACTCCTTTATTTCTGCCACATAATCTGGGTAAGTGTGTCCCATTTCTCAGAAGGCACATTATACTACATCCTCGAAAGCGCAAATGCACTGGTTAGGGTCCTACTGTGTATCATTTTTTATCACACCACCAATCCTCAATATGCCCAGTGTCTGCCTGCCTGTCTAACTTTCCACAGTGGCACTCCCCATATGGGCCCAAGCTTTCTGTCCTTGACAGTGACCCACTCCTGGCCAACAGCCAGCGGGCACAGTCACACCTGCCAACATGCAACTACAGATGTCACAGCTGCTCCCTATGGTGTTGGATGCTTTGGACACTTGGAGAACAGACTGTCGGAAAGTGGGATGACATTTGCAGTGTGTGTCCTGTGTGCCTGCCAGGCTGTCTGCTTTTCCATGGCACCACCCTCCCTCACAGCCCTGTATGTGCCAAACATCATGCTCTGACCCAGGGTGCCAAACACCACGCTACACTGACATTTATCATTTATTTACATGCTCAACCTACACTGTATGGGGGAAATACATTAGCCGATTTTCACTTGATAGGGCTCCAGTGATCCCTGCAGGGAAGTCACCTTGAAAGAACACTGACTTATCAACTTGTCAATAACAATAATAAAATCTATGTTGGTGCTAATGAAATGAGCAATTTATGGTAATGTATGTAGCGTTTGAGAGTTGTTTTGATTGCTAAATATCCTGAGCTACGCTTCTTTGAATTGAAATGAGATGAGATCATACTTCATTGTCTGGTTGCATAGAAATTTGCTCTGCATCTAAAGGATTTGCTTCATATCTTAAAATAAATGATTGTATTTCATTTTCTAAGATACAACCAACGATCTATCATATTTTCTTGACCAAGGGGACAGGCAAGCAAGACATTAACCAGACAGAAGATACTATGTTTGGGTATTGTGTCGATGTTAAGGCTGGTTGTCAAATATTGTAAAAGCTCTAATGAGCCAGTGTTCACAGAATGGATGATTATGTTGATAAAACATAATCTTATAAAATTATTCTAGACAAAAGCCTATAAAAATAATAGACTCAAAAAATATTTGGGACAATTCTTCTTTTCCTTAAAGGGGCAATCTGTAGTTGCTATTGATGTTGGATCTTAGTTTGAGCCAGTTTGCTACAGCAGGAAAATAAGCCTGCAGCAATTTCTGAGTGGCACAGTGGTCTAAGGCACAGTATCTCAGTGCAAGAGGTGTCACTACAGTCCCTGGTTTGAATCCAGGCTGAATCACATCCATCCGTGATTGGGAGTCTCATAGGGTGTCGTCCGGGTTTGGCTGGGGTAGGCTGTCATTGTAAATAAGAATTTGTTCTTAACTGACTTGCCTACTTAAAAAATGTGAAAATCAAGTCTGAAATTTAGAAGTGGAAATTACAAACTTCAGAAGCCTTTTTAAACCTCAAATACACTACAAGTTTTACATTTCCTGCATTTCAGGAAAGTTCTCATGTAACAGGTTGATAAAATTAGTATCCTACATCTGTACATCTATTTTTTTACTTATAAATTAATGCTATGTACCCATTGATTCCTGAAGAATATAGTTTATAGGTGGTGAGGGTAGGTAACCACATCTCCACCCCGCTGATCCTCAACACTGGTGCCCCACAAGGGTGCGTTCTGAGCCCTCTCCTCTACTCCCTGTTCACCCACGACTGCGTGGCCATGCACGCCTCCAACTCAATCATCAAGTTTTCAGACGACACTACAGTGGTAGGCTTGATTACCAACAATGACGAGACGGCCTACAGGGAGGAGGGGAGAGCCCTCGGAGTGTGGTGTCAGGAAAATAACCTCACACTCAACGTCAACAAAACAAAGGAGATGATCGTGGACTTCAGGAAACAGCAGAGGGAGCACCCCCCTATCCACATCGACGGGACAGTAGTGGAGAGGGTAGAAAGTTTTCAGTTCCTCGGCGTACACATCACGGACAAACTGAATTGGTCCACCCACACAGACAGCGTGGTGAAGAAGGCGCAGCAGTGCCTCTTCAACATTTACATTACATTTAAGTCATTTAGCAGACGCTCTTATCCAGAGCGACTTACAAATTGGAAAGTTCATACATATTCATCCTGGTCCCCCCGTGGGTATTGAACCCTGGTCCCCCCGTGGGAATTGAACCCACAACCCTGGCGTTGCAAGCGCCATGCTCTACCAACTGAGCCAAACCTCAGGAGGCTGAAGAAATGTGGCTTGTCACCAAAAGCACTCACAAACTTTTACAGATGCACAATCGAGAGCATCCTGTCGGGCTGTATCACCGCCTGGTACGGCAACTGCTCCGCCCACAACCGTAAGGCTCCCGTAAGGTAGTGAGGTCTGCACAACGCATCACCGGGGGAAAACTACCTGCCCTCCAGGACACCTACACCACCCGATGTCACAGGAAGGCCATAAAGATCATCAAGGACAACGACCAGCCGAGCCACTGCCTGTTCACCCCACTATCATCCAGAAGGCGAGGTCAGTACAGGTGCATCTAAGCAGGGACCGAGAGACTGAAAAACAGCTTCTATCTCAAGGCCATCAGACTGTTAAACAGCCACCACTAACATTGAGTGGCTGCTGCCATACATGTAAAAAATATATCACTAGCCAATTTAAACAATGCCACTTAATACACTGCTCAAAAAAATAAAGGGAACACTTAAACAACACAATGTAACTCCAAGTCAATCACACTTCTGTGAAATCAAACTGTCCACTTAGGAAGCAACACTGATTGACAATAAATTTCACATGCTGTTGTGCAAATGGAATAGACAAAAGGTGGAAATTATAGGCAATTAGCAAGACACCCCCCACAACAGGAGTGATTCTGCAGGTGGTGACCACAGACCACTTCTCAGTTCCTATGCTTCCTGGCTGATGTTTTGGTCACTTTTGAATGCTGGCGGTGGTCTCACTCTAGTGGTAGCATGAGACGGAGTCTACAACCCACACAAGTGGCTCAGGTAGTGCAGTTCATCCAGGATGGCACATCAATGCGAACTGTGGCAAAAAGGTTTGCTGTGTCTGTCAGCGTAGTGTCCAGAGCATGCAGGCGCTACCAGGAGACAGGCCAGTACATCAGGAGACGTGGAGGAGGCCGTAGGAGGGCAACAACCCAGCAGCAGGACCGGTACCTCCGCCTTAGTGCAAGGAGGTGCACTGCCAGAGCCCTGCAAAATGACCTCCAGCAGGCCACAAGTCTGACCACAAATCAGAGACCACTATGATGACACACCAAATGTGTTTGATGGATCCATTTTGTCCAATTCTAATGCCTCATAAGGGGAAAGTATTCCAAAATTAACTGAAAGCAATCAGATTACGTTACTGCGTCGGGGTAATCCAAAAATTATGTTACTGATTACAATTTTGGACAGGTAAACTAGTACATATAACAGATTACATTTAGAAAGTAACATACCCAACCCTGCCAGCCCCATCTCTCATCTTTTTATGGAAACAAGGGCGGGGAAGGTACTTTATTATTGTTTCAACTGCAAAGTGCCTCTTTAACGGTACGTACCATGGCAATGAAGTATCACTTATTAGAAGAAAAAAAATATCTCCCTATGGACTTGGTTTTTATGATTCATTTTTTGTTTGTTTGGTATTGGTTTGGCTATTGTTTTTGTATTTTATTGGTTGTATTGTCTATAGTTTGGTGTATTCTGTGGTTGTTTTGTGTTAAATAGGAAACAATGAAATAAACTGTAAAAAAAGGAACAAGACATTAGGACTAGGCACATACAAAATCCTACTGAATCTGTGCAAGTCCATTCCTGGGATTCATTGGAATCTACCCCTCTTAGTATCCATTTTGATATGTGAGGCTTTTCAGAGGATTTGCCAACATCTCTGTCATGTTTAGCTCTTTTCCATAGGTCAAAGCTGCCGTGTAAACTGATGGTCATTTCATTGGTCTGTGTTTCATGTACCAGGAAATGCTTTCGGAGGACATACTAGCACGCATTCCGTTTCCGTAACTGTTGTCTGGGGACATCATGTCTGACTACTGTAGCATGCAGCTAAATAGCATGGCAACAAAAACAGCTGCCAAATCAGCTGCTGTTGGTAACTGCAATTGGGAACATACTGCTTAGTGTAAGGTCAAGTATTTCTGAGGACCACTGGGCTTTTGCAGTGGATGTGTTAAACTGTAGTGGATGTATAGTGTATTTCTATTTCTAGGATATAGTGCATTAAAGGTACTGTGGTGGATGTGTATGGTATGAGACAGCCATTCAGCTTGTTCAGTGAAGGCACGAGACAAATGCATCATGCCGCTGTGGCAAGCTGTCAAGTGATGGCATTCCTCAATATGACACTTTCAGTACATTCGTCTGTGCCGAACAGGCGGCTTCACGCCACGGTGGATGTTTAGAGCATGTTGTTATGGCAACGGAGCTGGGATGGCTGGATCGTGCAGCACAGGGAGGCAGAGGACAGATGAGGAGGAGACGTATATGATGATGATTCCCGAGGTTCACGGTCAGGAGTCGTCAGGATGATTTTCCTCCAGGGATTCTGGGAGCCATTTGACATCATCAAATCAAATCAAATGTATTGGTCACATACACATGGTTAGTGGATGTTATTGCGAGTATAGCGAAATGCGAAATGCAACATGTGAGTTGTGAATGTGATGTCAATTGGACAGCGAGCCACTGACGGTAGCTTCTGAGCACAAGAAGAAGAGGCAAACGGTTGGATACAAACACCCATGTTTTAAGTGAGTCTAGCCTTCCAATGCTAAGATACTCACGTGATATTCTTCTTTTGACTCACAGACGGCGTCACTCGTTAACTGTTCTGAGGGGCGACCCTACTACAAGTTCACACCCCCTCCTGGCTTACCCTACCGCCCTCCGTCCCTCGACCCCCACACACCCCCTCCCCAGCGTGTCTCTGGTTCGCTAGTTGCTATTTACCTCTGTGTTAATCCACACCCCCCCCTCCCTCTTTCTCACTCAATCCCGCTCTCTCACTCCTCCCCTTATTCCCTCAAAGCCAGCAGGCTGCTATTCGATACAGACCGCTTGCTACATGATCTCCTGGAAAACACTGTTCCGCATCTCTCTTGCCACTCGATGGCCGGGCCTTTGTAGATTATACACCAAGCGGAAGAAAGATGCCAGCGCCAGGACATTGACTCCTTTCCTCCTTCTGCTTCCCCCTCCCCTTCCTTAATCTCCCACCTCTTGATCTCTACCCACCCCCCGTGCCCTCTCCTGTCCTGTGCCCCCTTCCTCCCAACCTCCCCCTCCCCTACCCTACCTAAAGTCCTACTCTCCCTCTTACCCCCTTGACAATGTTACCATGCATTAACTGGCTTCAGCCTTTCCTTGCCTTGCTCTCTTCCACCTTGCTGACTCGGGGCCACAACTGTCCGTCCAGCTGCCTGTGTCCAGACCACCACACCGTGGACTGCCAGGGCCAAGGTCTCACCCGCCTCCCAAGCCCCATCCCCCTGGACGTCCGGCGCCTCCTGCTCTCTGACAACTGGATTCCCTTGATCCCCTCGGATTTCCTGGTTCTGTACAGCGACCTGGTCTACCTGGACCTGAGGAATAACTCTCTGTCTGGGCTGGAGCCTGGCACCCTCAGCACATCGTCCCGCCTGGTCTTCCTGGACCTGGGCAGCAACAACCTGACAGAGATCCAGTCAGAGACCTTTGGAGAGTCCAGGAGCCTGATTAAGTTGCGGCTGGGGAACAACCCCTATCTTAGTCTAGTGGAGGAGGACGCTTTCCTGGGCCTAACCTCGCTGCGTGTGCTGGAGCTGGAGAGAAACGGCCTGCAGGGGCTGGACGTGGGGGTGCTGGAGCCCCTAACCTCACTCCGGGTGCTGCGCCTGGAGGGCAACCCCTGGGTGTGCAACTGTCACTTTGCTAAACTCTTTGTGTGGCTGATGGAGAACCGCCACAAGCTTCCAACGGGTATGTAAGCTGCTTAACAGCACATATTTGCTTTAACATGCTAGGACATATAAAACCACTATTTTGTCAGCCCACTCGTTTCTGATTCAAACAACTCACTATCATACCATAAGCCAATCGGTTATAGAATTAGAATCCAAAATTGCACAGTACACTGAAAGACAGATAACGTAACGTGCATAACAGTGGTTAGTATGAAATATCTCTACACTGTATGTATACAAATATGGTTCCTCCTCTTTATTTTCAAGTGTCTAATATAGAGTAAAGAGCTATTGGCTAACAACCTCATCATCGTTTATTTCATGTGCAGTTTGTTGCTCATACTGCTGATAGTTCGGTATGGATATGGACACTTCAATGCTGTCATAAGATCACTCTGAAACATCTTGATAAGCATTAGAAAGAGAGAAGATAATTCTGGAAGGCCAGTGGAGGGTCCCAGATTACAGATACCAGATTGTGTCTGAATAATGAATGAACCATATGCCTCATTAGAGTGTGTTCTCAGATTGTGTGCGTGTGCATGTGCGTATAGTTTTTGAGTATGAAACCTGGATAGGGTCAATAAACAGTCTCCTTTTTGGGATTTTAGAACATGGGGAGAGAGTGTGTGTGTGTGTTTTGTACTTTACTTATTTGTAGTAATATTTTCTTATTTTCTTACACACACACAAGCAGGGTTCTTCAAAGGGTTATCCTATGGGGACAGCCAATTAAACCTTCTAGAGGTTCTAGATAGCACCTTTTTTTTCCGAAGAGTGTGTCCACCAAAATATCGAGTGGGTAGATCACATGTAAGATCTTCAAGATGAAAAAGATGTGAGGCCAGGGAATCAAATTCAATAGGATCGGAATCACTTGATAGATCATAATATAGCTGCATTGTTTATGTAATTACAGACAATAAGCATTACATATAGCTTCTGATCCACACTTTGTGGTGTTGCCATATTTATAGACAGTGAGGGTATTGTCTACATAACTCTTCCTTGTTTGCAGTGCTGGCAGGTTATTGCACGCAGTATATGCTCACTCTCATTCTCCGGCGCTCCAATGTTATGGTGAGCTCTGACCTGAGCAAACGCTCTGTGAGTGGAAGTCCAACTCCATATTTACATATGAACTGCTTCCCAAGAGAGCTAGGCTCGTGCTACTTCACCCTCCTACATGTGTATTAAGGGCCATACAAATGAGGTACAGCAATGTCAGCTGGAATTAGGGCCTCTATTGAAGTAAGCTATGTGGGTACATTCCAAAATGGTACCCTTTCCCCTTTATAGTGCACTACTTTTGACCAGGGTTTTATAAGGAATAGGGTGCCATTTGAGGCACACCCTATGTTATTACAGTACGCTAATCAAAGCAACACGGTGTTCTATGGATCATATCAATTGGTCGAATTGGCACATTGGCAATCTTCACAGTGGATTTCATTTCAATAGCTGTGCCCTGGACTCCAGGTTATAGTAACAAAATGATTTGGGGGCACATTAACACCTAGTTTTCAGTGAGCACCGACACATATACACACCAACACTATGGTGCTTCCTACATGCTCTTCTATAGGCCTTAGCAACTGTAGGCTCTGGCCTTATACCTGGTTTAGCACCTTTAATAGGGCTAACCATAGAAAACCTCTACTGTATGTTGACCTAAAGGACATGTGGGTTGTACAGTATATTTGACACACAGGCAGACTTACTCCTTCCCATTGCCTTTGGGAGAAACTCGTTGAATGCCATGATAATCTTTTCATCATTCTGACAAGGAGGCAGACTAGAAACATAGATCGGAATGTATACACTAGGAAGAAATGGAGCTTTGATGGCTAAACGAGACCTTAACTCACTGATTACTCAATTCCTGACTCTCTGAGGGAAATCACAATCAATGTTCTTGTGTGAACTACAGCTCTGAACAAACTGGAGAATGAAGGGCACGGAATAATGGACCACTTGCTGAACTGGACACTTCCACAGAGCCATTCATTCAAGCCCAGTCACTGGGTTTGTGGGATAAGTCAAAAACGTAATTTTCTCTTGGACACTGTAATTTCATTGGACACCGTAATTTCACTGACCCAAACAGTAACATCTTTATTTTCCCAACTTTGCTGTCAGGGACATTGCTCTGTCAGATCCTGATTGAGGTTGTCTTGATCTGTTAAGTATTTGAGAACATGAATAGACACATTGAAGCCTAGTGTACTCTCAGGTACTGTATCAACAAGATGCAACAAAGCTCAGATAAAGAGGCAACTGCAATTGGCACATATGTTTTTTTTAACTTGTAAATGAATATACCAATTGATTCTTGAAGAATATAACTACTCTGTTTATGTTTGAACTGCAGAGTGCCCGTTTAAGACACATTCACTGAGGATATTTCACGATGGTGCCTGTAGGGTGATGTGTGTAATCACACTACAGCATAGGTCAAGGATGAACAATCAGCATCTATTATTCACAACTACATTTAATTTAATACTGATGACAGCATGCCATTGACACTGACATTATCTAGATTAATGTTCCATCACTGTAAAAGATACTCCATCGCTCTGCGAGTGACACACGGTGCGTGGGTAAAATCACCAGGGAGGCCAAGCCCCCCCCCCCTCACCCCCCAAAATAGCCATATTACAATCTACAGTGCCTCCGGGAAAGTCTTCAGACCTCTTGACTTTTTCCACATTTTGTTATGTTACAGCCTTATTCTAAAATCGATTAAATCGTTTTTTTCCCTCATCAATCTACACACAATACCCCACATTGACAAATATTTTACATAAGTATTCAGACCCTTTATTCAGTACTTTGTTGAAGCACCTTTGGCAGCGATTACAGCATCGAGTCTTCTTGGGTATGACGCTACAAGCGTGCCACACCTGTCATGATCGTCGTAACGATGAGACCAAGGCGCAGCATGGTATGCGTACATTCTCTTTACTGAATGAAACACTTAACAAAAACAACAAAACCAACCAACGAAACGTGAAGCTATACGACTAGTGCAGACAGGCAACTAGACATAGACAAGATCCCACAACTGACAATGGGGAAAATGGCTACCTAAATATGATACCCAATCAGAGACAACGATAAACAGCTGTCTCTGATTGGGAACCATATCAGGCCAACATAAACATACAAAAACCCTAGATGACATACAAAAACCCTAGACATACAAAAACGAGAGTACCCACCCTAGTCACACCCTGACCTAACCAAAATATATAGAAAAACAGAGATATCTAAGGTCAGGGCGTGACAGTACCCCCCCAAAGGTGCGGACTCCCGGCCGCAAACCTGAACCTATAGGGGAGGGTCCGGGTGGGCATCTACCCTCGGTGGCGGCTCCGCTTCTGGACGCAGCCCCCCCTCCTTACGCTGATCCCTCCGCTTTTGTGGAACCGGACCGTGGATCATCGCCGGAGGCTCTGGACTCCAGCTCGTCGCTGAAGACTCTAGACTGCAGCTCGTCACTAGAGGCCCCGGACTGGGGATCGTCGCTGAAGACCCCGGACCGGGAACTGTCGCTGGAGACCCCGGACCGGGGACCGTCGCTGGAGACCCCGGACCGGGGACCGTCGATGGAGGCTCCGGACCGTAGACCGTCTCAGGAGGTTCCGGACCGTAGACCGTCTCAGGAGGTTCCGGACCGTAGACCATCTCAGGAGGTTCCGGACCGTAGCCCGTCTCAGGAGGTTCCGGACCGTAGACCGTCTCAGGAGGTTCCGGACCGTAGCCCATCTCAGGAGGTTCCGGACCGTAGACCGTCTCAGGAGGTTCTGGACCGTAGACTGTCTCAGGAGGTTCCGGACTCTGTCAGAGTGACCATCGGGTTCTTGCTTACCTCCCTGACCAAGGCCCTTCCCCCCCGATTGCCCAGTTTGGCCGGGCGGCCAGCTCTAGAAGAGTCTTTATGGTTACAAACTTCTTCCATTTAAGAATGATGGAGGCCACTGTGTTCTTCGGGAACTTCAAAGCCACAGACATGTTTTGGTACCCTTCCTCAGATCTGTTTTTATTTTTAATAAATTTGCAAATCTCTCTAAAAACTTGTTTTTGCTTTGTCATTGTGGGCTATTGTGTGTAGATCGCTGAGGATTTTTTAAATTTAATCAATTTTAGAATAAGGCTGTAACGTAACAAAATGTTGAAAAAATCAAGTGGTCTGACTACTTTCCAAAGGCACTGTATGTGTTGTGATAATTGCGTTGTTTGCTCTATAACCTGTCAGTTATTTGGCACCGTGGTATACAGTATAGGCTAAGGTCGAGACAACAAGAAGACACAGTAGCAGAATAAATTCAACCACACATTTGTTCCATTACAAAACCAGAGAGCAACATCTGTTCAGGGAAGTCCACAAAACATATTGTATTAAACAAACAATTACATGACCTACAGCATGGTCAAGCAAGGTAATGTTTACAACATTTTCGGACTAATTAACAGCTATTGATTTAGAACCACAGAGAGTTACCAGAAGTCCCTAAGAAAACAGAAGCTGCCTCCACTATTCCAGCACCATATCAACTTCAATATTTCAACATCATCAAATCACCTAAGCTTAGTCTGAAACAATGACTAAAAAGATACCAAAAACGATTTAGTCCAATCAACGTAAGCTAAACATGATGTGGCTGTCCATGGCACTGATTTCTGTGTGTGTGTGTGTGTGTGTGTGTGTGTGTGTGTGTGCGTGCGTGCGTGCGTGTGCGTGTGCGTGTGTGCGTGAGTAAACGCGTGCATGCAAATAGAAAAAACATGTTGACTCACCCTACTTGTAGAGAAACGCCAATGCCATCCTTCTCTTTCATGTTGCCTAAACGGTCTATGAGTCTGTCATACCATACACGCTTTTAGTTTTTGTTGTCCTAGGCTACCTGGCTAAAATGTTGCTCGTTAGCCTAACTTCCTTTCATGGGCAATAATGCAGTAGGCCAGCTAGTTAACATTAGCATACATACTTCCATCCTCTCAGGCCAGGGGCACAATGTATGAATTTATGGTTGGATCAGAATCGCTGTTATAATCATTGGCCAGTACGGAGAATTAAGTAAAACCACAAGTCCAAATCCCTATCTCCATTCATGATTAATTTAGGAAAGGAACGATTTTAGCTAGCTAGCTAGCCACTGGAGGACAACAACACAACGAGATGTAACAATAACAAAAGTTTTCTCCTGTCAATGACGTTTGGTTTTGATGTGATTGGTCTGAAGCCAAATCCAAACCGGCTTCTCTTGACACTTTTTTTTTGGTGCGCCAACACTGATTGGATATTATCATTTATTTATTTTTATCAAGGGAGGACAAATGCTCGCTGGCTTCTCTTGCATTCAATGCTACGGGTGGCAACAATGTCGTACTCTTTTTGACCAGACAGCATGAGATAGATTTGCTACACATACTAGGATAGAGGGACGCTGTTTTGCTCGCTTGGATGCTTTCTCCGATGATATACGGTACATTCAGCCTCTGCAAATTGAAGGAAATTTATGAAACACGGAGAGACGAAAGCAAAATGATTCTTGTATGTTTTGTTTCCTTGTCAATTTTTGGGGGATGTCTGGCTTTCCTTGGCTTCCATGAATACACGCCACTGGACATACACAAACGTATACACAAACAAACATATAATGCCAACTCTATAGCAGCATGGCAACTGTAATCACACTGATATAAGATACTATGCATACTCATGTCAGATATGATGCAGTGTTTTGTTGACATTTTTAGGTTTATATGAGAATGGAGCCGAAGGAGATGGCTGCCGTTTTGTGATCCCGTAACCAATTGTGCTAATATGTATGTTTTTTCGCGTTATTTGTAACTTATTTTGTACATAATGTTTCTGCCACTGTGTCTTATGACCGAAAAGAGCTTCTAGATATCAGGACAGCGATTACTCACCCCGTTCTGGTTAGAGACAGTTTTCGCTGTTTTGTAAAGGGATTGGCAATTTCTCGCATGGAATAGCCATTCAGAATAAGAATAGACTGACGAGTTTCAGAAGAAATGTCTTTGTTTCTGGCCATTTTGAGCCTGTAATCAAACCCACTAATGCTGATGCTCCAGATACTCAACTAGTCTAAAGAAGGCCAGTTTTATTGCTTCTTTAATCAGGACAACAGTTTCAGCTGTGCTAACATAATTGCAAAAGGGTTTTCTAATGATTAATTAGCCTTCTAAAATGATAAACCTTGGATTAGCTAACACAACGTGCCATTGGAACACAGGAGTGATGATTGCTGATAATGGGCCTATGTAGATATTCCAGAAAAAATCTGCTGTTTCCAGTTACAATAGTAATTTACAACATTAACAATGTCTATGTCAGGCGCAGGACAGCAGATGTCAGGCGCAGGACAGCAGATATGAGTAATCAACGTACTTTTACTCAAAATGTAAAATATACAAAGCAACAAATACACGCACAGCATGACAGACCGAAAATACAATAAACAATCACTCACAAAAAAACATGGGGGAACAGGGGGTTAAATAATGAAACAGTAATTGTGGGATTGAAATCAGGTGTGTAAAACAAAGACAAAACAAATGGAAAATTAAAAGTGGATCGGCGGTGGCTAGAAGGCCGGTGACGTCGACCGCCAAACACTGCCTGAACAAGGAGAGGGACCGACTTCAGCGGAAGTCGTGACATCCTGATCAATTTGATGGACAAAAAAATGGACAAAAAATGTGCTTTTCTTTCAAAAACAAGGACATTTCTAAGTGACCCCAAACTTTTGAAAGGTAGTGTATATCCTACCAACAGGACATTAAAAACTGTAATATCTTATGTTTCACTGAGTCGTGGCTGAACGATGACATGAATAACATACAGCTGGCAGGTTTTAAGCTTTTTTGGCAGGATAGAACAGCGACCTCTGTTAAGACAAGGGGTGGTGGTCTATGTATACTGTATTTGTAAACAGATGGTGCACAAAGTATCAAGGTTTTTTTCGCCTGAGGTAAAGTATCTTATGATAAGCTGTAGACCACACTATTTACCAAGAGAGTTTTCATCTGTATTTTTCATAGCTGTCTATATACCACCACAAACCGATTCTGTCACTTAAAGCTCACTCAATGAGCTGTATACGGCCGTAAGCAAACAGGAAAACGCTCATTCAGAGGCAGCGCTCCTAGTGGCCGGGGACTTTAATGCAGGCAAACTCAAATTTTTCTTTTACTTAATTTCTACCAGCATGTTACATGTGCAACCAAAGGAGAAAACACTCTAGACCACCTATACTCCACACACAGAGACGTGTACAAAGCTCTCCCTCGCCCTCCATTTGGCAAATCTGACCAAAATTCTGTCCTCCTGATTCCTGCTTACAAGCAAAAACTAAAGCAGGAAGCACCAATGACTCGGTCAATAAGAAAGTTGTCATATGAAGCAGATGCTAAGCTACAGGACTGTTTTGCTAGCACAGACTGGAATATGTTCTGGGATTCTTCCGATGGCATTGAGGAGTACACCACATCAGTCACTGGCTTCATCAACAAGTGCATCGATGACGTTGTCCCCACATTAACCGTACGTACATACCCCAACCAGAAGCCATGGATTACAGGCAACATCCGTGCTGAGCTAAAGGGTAGAGCTGCCGCTTTCAAGGAGCGGGACTCTAACCCGGAAGCTTATAAGAAATCCCGCATACCCTCTGACGAACCATCAAACAGGCAAAGCATCAATACAGGACTAAGATCGTGTCGTACTACACCGGATTCGACGCTCATCAGATATAGCAGGGCTTGCAAACTATTACAGACTACAAATGGAAGCACAGCCGAGAGCTGCTCACTGACACAAGCCGACCAGACAAACTAAATTATTTCTTTGCTCGCTTCGAGGCAAGTAACACTGAAGCATGCATGAGAGCATCAGCTGTTCTGGACGACTGTGTGATCATGCTCTCCGCAGCCGATGTGAGTAAGACCTTTAAACAGTTCAACATTCACAAGGCCGCAGGGCCAGACAAATTACCAGGACGTGTAATCCGAGCATGCGCAGACCAACTGGCAAGTGTCTTCACATAGTCACTTTAACTCTACCTACATGTATATTACCTCAATTACCTCAACTAACCGGTGCCCCAGCACATTGACTCTGTACCGGTACCCTCTGTATATAGCCTCATTATTGTTATTTTACTGCTGCTGTTTAATTATTTTCTACTTGTCTATTTTTTTCTTAAAACTTCTTAAAGCATTGTTGGTTAAGGGCTTGTAAGTAAGCATTTCGCTGTAAGGTCTACACCTGTTGTATTCGGTGTATGTGACACATACAATTTGATTTTATAGGCAGCGTCAGACAATGTAGGCATTATGTTACTCAACCCTCAACCTCAACCCCCAAACCCATCACCACCAACACCGAGACCATACAGACTCTCTCCATCTATTTGCAATTTAGCATTCTGGTCCTCTCCACAGATAGAGCCAGAGACAGAGACAGAGAAAGAGAGAGCAGGACAGCCAGTGTCTGGGCTGAGCTTGTTGTGCTGCATGGTGAGATGAGAGGAGAGCCACGTGACTGGAATATCACAGAGCGATGAGGTCACTGAATCTTTCCGCATGTGGAAAACCCCTTCTGGTCTGACTGTGACTCACCACACACACACACACACACACGCACGCACACACACACGCACACGCACACGCACACGCACACGCACACGCACACGCACACGCACACACACACACACACACACACGCACACACACGCACACACACGCACACACACGCACACACACGCACACACGCACACACGCACACACACACACACGCACACACGCACACACACGCACACACACTTGATAATGATGTGTTCTGACTGCTGACCACAGCAGCTACAAACACAGGCATGCCAAAATGGAAGCATCCGAAACTGCCTTTATTATCATGACTGAGGTACACCATATGTGATTTAGATGATTGTTTTATATTGAATTCTTCTTACAAAAACAGCTAATACAGATTGATAAAAAAAATATATATAATTCTGATTAGTACATTAGTGGAATAGATTGAGTTATTTTACTAGGAAACCAGAGCCCCATTGATGCCCCTTAAGCTAAATAATCCACAGTATAATCTATTTCTCTTCATAATTTCAATTTGATCAGATAATTTGGTTCTGTTCCATTATTATCTGTTTATTATTTGATTTTATTCTGGTATGATATGTAATCCCCAGAGTGCAAATATTAATCACCAGAGTGCAAACATAAGTCTATTTCTTGTTCTGCACACTTCTGTTTTTCTCTTGCAATAATTTAAAGTTTCAAGTTTTTATTAGTCGTATATACAGGATACACATGGCATACACCATCCAACGAAATGCTTACTTTCTGGTTCCTTCTTGACAATGCAACAACAATAAAAAATAGTAAAAGATAAGAACACGAACATAGTAAATGGCTCAGTAGAATATATATATATTTTTTGCATAAGTATAATATAGGAAGGCACAATTTATAGTCCAATATTTACACATGTTTTGCGGAAGGGGGGATTGGTTGGAAGGTGTTTAATTGTGCATTATTTATCAATAATAATAGGAGTCTGGTAGAAGCAGTTGTGATGTGTGTGTGTGTGTGTGTGTGTGTGTGTGTGTGTGTGTGTGTGTGTGTGTGTGTGTGTGTGTGTGTGTGTGTGTGTGTGTGTGTGTGTGTGTGTGTGTGTGTGTGTGTGTGTGTGTGTGTGTGTGTGTGTGTGTGTGTGTGTGTGCGTGCGTGGGTGGGTGGGTGTGTGAGTGAGTGCATGAGTGCTAAAGTGCGGAGAGTCAGTGCAGGTGGTCAGTCCAGTTCAAGTGTTCAGCAGTCTGATGTATTGTAGATAGAAACTGTCTCTGAGCCTGTTGTTATCAGACCCGATGCTCTGATACCGTCTTCCCGACAGTAAGGGAGTGAACAGCATGTGGCTGGGCTGTTTGGGGTGCTTGATGATGCTGCGGCCCTTCCTCAGGCACAGTTTCGAGTAGATATCCTGGATGGGTGGGAGCACGGTCTTCATCACCCGCTAGAGGGCCTTGCGGTTGTGGATGGAGCAATTCCCTTACCAGGATGTGATACAACCAGTCGAGACGCTATCGTTGGTGCAGCGGTAGTATTTGGAGAAGAGATTTCTTCAGTTGCCTTATGAAGTGGAGACACTGTTACACCCTCTTGTCAAGAGTGATGTTGTAGTTGGTCCATGTCAAGTCCTCGGTGCTGTGGACGCCGAGGAACTTAAAACTGCTGACTCTTTCTACTGCAGTCCTGTTGATATGGATCGGGCATGTTTCCTCCTCTGCTTCTTGAAGTCAACAATCAACTCTTTTGATTTGCTGACGTTGAGTGAGAGTTGGTGTCCTGGCACCACAATGCCATTTCGCTTACCTCCTCCCTAGAGAAGGACTCGTCGTTGTTGGTTATTATGCCTACAATCGTGGTGTCATCAGCAAACTTGATGATGGAGTTGGTGTTGTGCAAAGCCACACAGTCGTGGGGGAACAGGTAGTACAGCAGAGGGCTGAGGACACACCCCTGGGGGGCCCCTGTGTTAGGAGTTAGTGTCGAGGAGGGGTTGTTGCCCATCCTCACAGCTTGTGGTCTGCCAGTCAAAAAGTCCAGGATCCAGATGCAGAGGGTGGTGTCCAGACCCAGGGCTCTGAACCTGGTGTCGAGCTTCGAGGGAACAATAGTGTTGAAGGCTGAACTGTAGTCAATGAACAGCATTCTCACATTCAGTGCCTTCAGAAAGTATTCACATCCCCTGACTTGTTACACATTTTCTTTGGGTTACAGCCGGCATTTAAAATTGATTAAGTGGAGATTTTGTGTCACTGGCAAACAAACAATAATCCATAATGTCAAAGTATAATTATGTTTTTAGAAAGTTTTACAAATTAATAAAAAGTGAAAACCTTAAATGTCTTGAGTCTATAAGTATTCAACCCCTTTGTTATGCCAAGCCTAAATAAATTGCATGGACTCACTCTACAGTATTTGCAATAATAGTGTTTTTGAATGACAACCTCATCTCTGTACCCCACACATATAATTATCAGTAAGGTCCCTCGGTCGAGCAGTGAATTTCAAACAGATTCAATCACGAAGTCCAGGCAGGTTTACCAATGCCTCACAAAGAAGGGCACCTATAGGTAGATGAGTTCAAATAAAAAAAGCAGACATTGAATATCCCTTTGAGCATGGTGAACTTACAGTTGATGTCAGAAGTTTACATACACCTTAGCCAAATACATTTAAACTCAGTTTTTCACAATTCCTGACATTTAATCCTAGTAAAAATTCCCTGTTTTAGGTCAGTTAGGATTACCACTTTATTTCAAGAATGTGAAATGTCAGAATAATAGTAGAGAGACTGATCTATTTCAGCTTTTATTTATTTCACCACATTCCCAGTGTGTCAGACGTTTACATACACTCAATTAGTATTTGGTAGAATTGCCTTTAAATTGTTTAACTTGGGTCAAATGTTTCGAGTAGCCTTCCACAAGCTTCCCACAATAAGTTGGGTGAATTTTGGCCCATTCCTCCTGACAGAGCTGGTGTAACTGAATCAGGTTTGTAGGCATCCTTGCTCGCACACACTTTTCAGTTCTGCCCACAAATGTTCTATAGCAGGGGTGTCAAACTCATTCCACGGAGGGCCTAGTGTCTGCAGGTTTTTGGTTTTTCCTTTCAATAAAGCCCTAGACAACCAGGTGTGGGGAGTTCCTAACTAATTAGTGATGTTAATTCATCAATCAAGTATAAGGGAGGAGCGAAAACCCGCAGATACTCGGCCCCCCGTGGAATGAGTTTGACACCTGTGTTCTATAGGATTGAGGTCAGGGCTTTGTAATGGCCACTCCAATACCTTGACTTTGTTGTCCTTAAGCCATTTTGCCACAGCTTTGGAAGTGTGCTTGGGGTCATTGTCCATTTGGAAGACCCATTTGCGACTAAGCTTTAACTTCCTGACTGATGTCTTGAGATGTTGCTTCAATATATCCACATCATTTTCTTTCCTCATGATGCCATATATTTTGTTAAGTGCACCAGTCCCTCTTGCAGCAAAGCACCCCCACAACATGATGCTGAAGGTGTGCTTCACAGTTGGGATGGTGTTCTTCAGCTTGCAAGCCTACCCCTTTTTCCACCAAACATAACGATGGTCATTATGGCCAAACAGTTAGATTTTTGTTTCATCAGACCAGAGGACATTTCTCCAAAAAAGTACGATCTTTGTCCCCATGTGCAATTGCAAACCCGTAGTCTGGCTTTTTTATGGCGGTTTTGGAGCAGTGGCTTCTTCCTTGATGAGCGGCCTTTCAGGTTATGTCCATATAGGACTCATTTTACTGTGGATATAGATACTTTTGTACCTGTTTCCTCCAGTATCTTCACAAGGTCCTTTGCTGTTGTTCTGGGATTGAGTTGCACTTTTCGCACCAAAGTACGTTCATCTCTAGGAGACAGAACGCATCTCCGCCCTGAGCGGTTTGACGGCTGCGTAGTCCCATAGTGTTTATACTTGTGTACTATTGTTTGTACAGATGAACGTGGTACCTTCAGGCATTTGGAAATTGCTCCCAAGGATGAACCAGACTTGTGGAGGTCTACAATTTTTTTCTGAGGGCTTGGCTGATTTCTTTAGATTTTCCCATGATGTCAAGCAAAGAGGCACTGAGTTTGAAGGTAGGCCTTGAAATACATCCACAGGTACACCTCCAATTGACTCAAAGTATGTCAATTAGCCTATCAGAAGCTTCCAAAGCCATGACATCATTTTCTGGAATTTACCAAGCTGTTTAAAGGCACAGTCAACTTAGTGTATGTAAACTTCTGACCCACTGGAATTGTGATACAGTGAATTATAAGTGAAATAATCTGTCTGTAAACAATTGTTGGAAAAACTACTTGTGTCATGCACAAAGTAGATGTCCTAACCGACTTGCCAAAACTATATTTGTGGAGTGGTTGAAAAACTAATTTTAATGACTCCAATCTAAGTGTATGTAAACTTCCGACTTCAACTGTATATTAATTACACGTTGGATGGTGTATCAAAACACCCAGTCACTACAAAGATACAGTTATCCTTTCTAACTCAGTAGCTGGAGAGGAAGAAACCGCTTAGGGATTTCACCGAGGCCAATTATGACTTTAAAACAGTTACAGAGTTTAATGGCGGTGGTTGGAGAAAACTGAGGATGGATCAACAACATTGTAGTTACTCCACAATACTAACCTAAATGACAGAGTGAAAATAAGAAAATCTGTACAGAACACAAATATTCCAAAACATGCATCTTGTTTGTAACAACGCACTAAAATAAAACAGCAAAAAATGTGTCAAAGAAATGAACTTTATGTCCTGAATACAAAGCGCTGTTTGAGGCTAATCCAACACAACACATCACTGAGTACCACTCTTCATATTTTCAAGGATGGTAGTGGCTTCATCATGTTATGGGTATGCTTGTCATCGGCAAGGACTAGGGAGTTTTTTTTAGGACAAAAATACACAGATAATATAGCTAAGCATAGGACAATTCCTATAGGAAAACCTGGTTCAGTCTGCTTTCCAACAGACACTGGGAGACAAATTCACCTTTCAGCAGGATAATAACCTAAAACACAAGGCCAAATATACACTGTAGTTGCTTACCAAGATAACATTGAATGTTCCTGAGTGGCCTAGTTACAGTTTTGACTTAATAAATCAGCTTGAAAACCTAGGGCAAGACTTGAAAATGGTTGTCTAGCAATGATCAACAGCCAACTTGACAGAGCATGAAGAATTTAAATGTCACGTTCCTGACCTATTTATGTTAGTTTTTGTGTGTTAGTTGGTCAGGACGTGAGGTTGGGTGGGCATTCTATGTTATCTGTTTCTATGTTGGTTTCGGTTTGCCTGGTATGGCTCTTGATTAGAGGCAGGTGGTTTGCGTTTGCCTCTAATTAAGAGTCATATTTAGGTAGGGCATTCTCACTGTTTGTTTGTGGGTGATTGTCTCCTATGTCTGTATGTACGTTCGTACCACATGGGACTGTAGCGTTTGTTTGTTTCGTTTCATTTCGATGTCGTCCGTTTCCTGTGCGTAAGTTTATGTTTAGTTATGTAAGTTTATGTTCAGGTTTCGTTCAACGTCGTTTTCTTGTTTTGTAGTTTGAAAGTGTTTTGTTTCGTTTCGTGTTGCCATCAGATTGTATAATAAAGATGGCTTATTTCCCAAAGCCTGCGTTTTGGTCTTCAGATCCCTCTCTCCTCACCTCGTCCGAGGATGAGGAGAGCGTCACCCGTTACATTAAAAAAGAATAATGTGCAAATATTGTACAGTGCAAAGCTCTTAGAAATTTACCCAGAAAGACTCACAGCTGTAATCTCTGCCAAATATGATTTTAACATATATTGACTCAGGGGTGTGAATACTTATGTAAATGAGATATTTAGGTATTTCAGTTTCAATAAATCTGTCTCTGTTCTATTATTACCCAGCGGTTGATCTGGTGTCTGCTAGTAACACACTGGTTGGAGTAAATTACTCTCTTCCTTCTGTATAAACCAAATCAGATAAATCTGATTGCAACATGGACATTTCACAAATTAATATTTGCCTTGGAGAGGTGAATAAAGCAAAGTTGGAGAAATTCCTAAGGAAAACCTTATATAGGAATTATGTAATATGAGTTACGTGTGTCTGTGACAGGTGCTTAGTGAAGCTCTTTAAATCACACCAAACGACGACACAGGGAACGCAGCCTGGCACTAAGCACATGTATTTATATGGCTATTAAAAGAAAATCATAAATTCCTGTGGAGTGTTAGGTGTTGATTTATGGCAATGTGGTTCTCTGTTGCAGTGAGTAAATTCAACACTTGATACTTTACACTATTATAAGAGGGAAAACTAAACACAAACATCAAATTAATGGGGTTTTGGGACTTGATGTGATTCGATGGGTGTGGAAAATGATGAGACACGAACACACACAATATAGTAGCTACTACTGTATGCGTACTGGGCTATAGCTCCAGTAAGGCAAAACAATGGCACCCATCTGGTCTCGCAGTGTCCTCACTTACACTGTTACAGTAGGATGATATCACAGACTAGCCATTCTTGGTGGATTTCAACCACGGTCAATGCATGCCATTCCAAATTGTATGGTCAGCATGCTATTCAACAGTACTGTGAACAGACAAGACAGCTAATCACCTGTGTGGGCTTTTTATTCAGTCATCAGAGAGAGGTCAGCTCCAACATACATTTAGATCTGAAAGGAATTACTAGATGCAATATGATGAAAACGCCACTAAACATACAGGGCAGAGTGTAGCTGTTACCTTCACTGTTAAGCTATTACCATACTTACAGTGCATTCAGAGAGTATTCAGACCCCTTGACTTTTTCCACATTTTGTTACATTACAGCCTTATTCTAAAATGGATTCAATAGTTGTTTCCCCTCATTAATCTACACACAATACCCCATAATGACAAAGCAAACACAGGTTAGAAATGTTTGTGAATGTATTAAACATAAAAAACTGAAAAATGACATTTACATAAGTATTCTGACCCTCTACTCAGTACTTTGTTGAAGCAGCTTTGTCAGCGATTACAGCCTCGAGTCTTCTTGGGTATGACGCTACAAGCTTGGCACACCTGTATTTGGGGAGTTGCTCCCATTCTTCTCTGCAGATCCTCTCAAGCTCTGTCAGGTTGGATGGGGAGCTATTTTCAGGTCTCTCCAGAGATGTTCAATCAGGTTCAAGTCCGGGCTCTGGCTGGGCCACTCAAGGACATTCAGAGACTTGTCCCGAAGCCACTCCTGCGTTGTCTTGGCTGTGTGCTTAGGGTCGTTGTCCTGTTGAAAGGTGAACCTTCACCCCACTCTGAGGTCCTGAGCGCTCTTGAGCAGGTTTTCATCAAGGATCTCTCTGTACATTGCTCTGTTCATCTTTCTCTCGATCCTGACTAGTCTCCTCATGGTCTGAGAGTCCTTTAGGTGCCTTTGGGCAAACATCGAGTGTGCTGTCATGTGCCTTTTACTGAGGAGTGGCTTCGGTCTGGCCACTCTACCATAAAGTCCTGATTGGTGGAGTGCTGCAGAGATGGTTGTCCTTCTGGAAGGTTCTCCCATCTCCACAGAGGAACTCTGGAGCTCTGTCAGAGTGACCATTGGGTTCTTGGTCACATCCCTGACCAACGCCCTTCTCCCCCGATTGCCCAGTTTGGCCGGGTGGCCAGCTCTAGGAAGTCTTGGTGGTTCCATTTCAGAATGATGGAGGCCACTGTGTTCTTGGGGACCTTCAATGCTGCAGATTTTATTTGGGGTAGCCCCAGATCTGTGCCTCGACACAATCCTGTCTCTGAGCTCTACAGACAATTCCTTCGACCTCATGGCTTGGTTTTTGCTCTGACATGCACTGTCAACTGTGGGACCTTATATGGACAGGTGTGTGCCTTTCCAAATCATGTCCAATCAATTGAATTTACCACAGGTAGACTCCAATCAAGTTGTAGAAACATCTCAAGGATGATCAATTTAAACAGGATTCACCTGAGCTCAATTTCGAGTCTCATAGCAAATGGTCTGAATGCTTATGTAAACAAGGTATTTCATTTTCAAAAAATTATAAAACCTGTTTTCACTTTGTCATTATGGGGTATTGTGTGCAGATTATTTTATCAATTTTAGAATAAAGCTGTAATGTAATAAAATGTGGGAAAAGGGAAGGGGTCTGAATACATTCCGAATACACTGTATATATTTAAATTCATTTCAGATCTACAATGTGTATAGGCTGGGGTTTATTTGGGATTGGACCATAGAGTGACTGTGATCCAGACTGTTTTCTGTCTCTCTCTCGCTCCTCTCAGGTATGGAAGGGTTGGAGTGCTCCCTCCCCATGGACGGGAGTCTTATGTCCCTGAGTCTGCTCTCTGAGGCCAGTTTCCGGGAGTGCCGGGGCTACCTCTCCCTCACGGATATCCTCATAGTCATCTTCTCGGGCATCTCCGTCTCTGTGGTAGCCATCATAGCCAGTTTCTTTCTGGCCTCTATGGTCCACTGCTTCCAGCGCCTGGGCAAAGCTGGTCAGGCAGACGAGGAGGAGGGCAACGACTGAGGGAGAGAAAGAGCGTGATCTGGGACCAGATTCAGTGTCACTGCAGACACTGCAGACACCCTGACTACATACCTTGTAAGAGGACCGTGAAGAAGGGCAGGAAAATGGAAGAGTAAGTCAAGGACAACAAGGGAGTATTTGGGCCAGGAACTGGGCCAAAAGGATCTTACCATGTGAATTCCTGCTCGCCGCATTGGTGGCAGTCAGAGGCACACCAGGAGGGGTGCTAGGGCAGTGGGTTAAACCATACGCTTGAATAATACAAATGTTTTCTTAGCACTGCCTTAGCACTGCCTTAGTGTACACAGCCTTACTACCTTACTTTGGAGAGATCCTCCAGCATTCCCTTGAAATCGTAGTACTATATTTGGGCTGTACTTTGAGTCTAACATGAGGTCAAATTACTTGCAGCACCCTTTCAAAGGGGCAAACAGGTTCTTTGAGATCTGGGTTGAGCTGAGAGGTAAAAGAACAGAGAGAAGGACACGGGACAGGCACACTGCAGTCTAATGCATAACTATGTCCATTGCAGTGATTTGAGTAGCAACCTACTTAACCTTTGTTTACCAAAGAGCAGGCTGAATGAGAAGATTCTATTGTTACAATATAGAACACAGAAATGGGATAGCATGAGCTATCGACAAGGATGTTACACTAAACTGTGACACAAACTCTCAGAAGTAAAATCAAGTAAATATGGAGGATATTGTTACAATATCTGTTTTTGGAGCACAAATGTAGCCTGACTATGTTTGGCGAGACAACGCCCTAAGGAGTTGGCAAGAGAGCACAAACAGTCTGGCACTTAGGCTAGCACAAATGTAATATTGGTTAAAAAACAATCACACATTAGGTACAGTATACAGTATAGAACAATATGCTAAAATAACCTGCCATTTATGACCCAAAAATGTAACTATGGAAATAATTATATTATACAGTTTGTACTGTAAGTGGACTGTAAGTATTTTCCTGTTTCAGGCATAATTATTTTATTTATTTTTTACATTTGAACAAAAGGTTTATATTGATACTGAAGCTTTTGTTGATGTTTTGGTTATTTTATTTATTTTTTTGTACAAATTAAGTCTTCTCTTGTTTGTATGGGGATTTCACATAGTAACAGTATTGTCACAAAGACTCTAAATCCAAGCTAGGAGGGCTAAGGTACAAATGAATTCAGTGTTTCGTCGTCTTCATCATCCTTGATGTTTGGGCCTTCCAGCCTTTTCCTGTGTCGGCCTTTATATCCTCAATAGACCAGCAGCTAGTAGCAGCCAGGTGAAATTGATGAATGAATGCTATAGGTCAATGATGTCATGTGTATTGTTTGGCTAAGAGAAGAGTGAAACAACTGGTAGATCATAAATTAAAACCAGCATAGTCACAGATGCTTCAAGACCTGAGTTTTGAGCGGGTGTCCATCTGTCTCACTTCAGTCAAACTGTATCCGTCTCTGGCACTTGTAACCCACCAATGAGATTTGCTGGCGCTTGTAACCCACCAATGAGATTTGAGATCCCAAAAACAGATGAAAGGGCTATTTTTCTGTCATGATGCACCATAACAAACACCTGGAAAAGATAATTATGGGGTTGCAAAGTGCAATATAAAAAAATGTAAAGAGATAAAATAAAGCGGTAAAATACACACACTAACTTTGCTGTTATAACTTTGATTTCACATACCTGTCTTGTTTCTTTGAATGAAGACATATGTAAAATATTTATATTTTTATTGATTACATAACAAGGTGTCTTATTCGAGAACCAATTCTAATTCGCAATAATAACCTTTTGGAACAAGAAACATCCTGCTATGCATGTGTAATATAATGTTATTTATCTCTGAAAACAAAACTTTACATGTCAACATGGAGCACTTCTTTCACATGCAACATAACCTATCTATGGAGAAAAATCCCACTTCCATTATATTGTTTGAAATTGTGGCCTATAGAAATGTCCTATTTCTCTAGTCCAGTCTCATGGATGTATACCCACATACCCACATAGTAGCATCTTACAGTGAAGAGCGGATGTCACTGTCCAACCAAAGGATCCCATATGTGGCCAATAGGGTTGACCTTTACCCTCAATGAAATCTGTTTGTTTCGGTCCAATAATCACAGCTCCCATAACGCTACAGCTGGCATCCATATCCCACGCCATAGAACAGAGAGGTGATGATTGAAGGAGACCCTAATTTTTCAAGATTTATTGTTATGTGGCATGTGGTCATCAGATTTGTTGACCCTACGAATATAGAGTATATTCTTATATGTGTTATAATACAGTATAATATGCAGACTATCTGAGATAATACGCAAAAGAGATAATCACTGTCATACCAGCTACATCACTGTCTAGGTTCTGTTTGATAGGATAACACAACACTGTCCTGTTACTGCTCTGATGGTAATATTTTTCTTAAAACGTTTATTTATATAATGTATCTGTATGTCCTTGTGGACCTTAATTATGTAATACACGCTGAAATAGTGCCTCATGCACTGGGAGTCAGCATGCTGTTAGAAAGTGTCGGCGAAGGGAGGTGAACAATACTGTCTCGTGTGCTGTAAAACAACTGGATGGCATACAGTTGAAGCCTGTGGGCACGGACACACAAACAAAGGGAACGGATAAACAGCGGGGTGTTGAGTCAGAACAGAACTCCGACTCCAACACGCCACTGATGAAGATCAGAGTGGAGGGATGGTGAGCCATTCTGCCAGTGCCTCCCTCCTCATCCTTTATGCCGTGCAGTCAGCTGAGCCGCCATACAGAATGGACAGAAGTAGGATGAGAGCGGAGGAGGGGAAGGAGGATTTTCGGGAATGAGGATTTTCCCTCATCCACTGAATTCCTGTTGTCGCCATGGTTACATGGCTGGAGGCCAGTTCGGTTGGAAGTCGAAACTGCCACAGAGGAAGAGATTTCAAAATTGCTACGTCACTGCTCTCTCTTTCTCTCTCCCCTGTCTACTACATTGAGACAGAAATAACAAACAGCTGAATTATACAATAGTATTATAATTCTGATGCCATACACTTATGCAAGTGAGACACAACTTCACTAAATCGAATGCCTCATGTTACACCCTCTGAGGATGGATGAAAACAAATACCATCCCTGTTACGTGTCCAATGTCCCCCATCTACTTAATGTAGCTTCCCTGCAGAGTTAACTGCGGTGGCCTGCAGGGCAAAAATATGTAGAGAACATAGGAAGTAACGCTACACCTTGAGTGAGTTGAACACTATGAATAATTGAACAGCAGTTGAACAGTATGAATAATTTCTCTGTGGTCCACAAAAGGGATTAGAC
The DNA here is from genome assembly GCF_029448725.1 of Salvelinus fontinalis. Lineage (NCBI taxonomy): Eukaryota > Metazoa > Chordata > Actinopteri > Salmoniformes > Salmonidae > Salvelinus > Salvelinus fontinalis. The sequence goes on from NC_074695.1 coordinate 41,750,591, forward strand.
TGACAGAGGTCCATGACCATGTTGACTGCCACAGCACCAATAAGGGACAAACGACTTGGAACCAGTTCAAATCTAAAATCCAGCGATAAAGATAGTGGCATTATGGTGCCAATGACTGAAATCAGCGGTTAGAACTAGAAGAAACCAAAACACCGGAGTACCACACAACCTACATGAGGTTGCATACAGTAATTGTATGTATGGGGTACAGAGATGAGGTAGTAATTCGAAAATCATGTTTAAAACTATTATTGCACACAGAGTCCATACAACTTATTATGTGGGTTAACAAAGGGGTTGACTACTTATTGACTCAAGACATTTGAGCTTTACATTTTTTATGAATATGTAAAAATTCGGAAAAACGTACAGTACCAGTAAAGGTTTGGACACACCTACTCATTCAAGGTTTTTTTTATTTTTTCTTTTTTTTACTATTTTCTACATTGCAGAATAATAGTGAAGACATTAGAACAAAGAAATAACACATATGGAATCATGTAGTAACCAAAAAAGTGTTAAACAAATCCAAATATATTTTATATTTGAGATTCTTGAAAGTAGCCACCCTTTGCCTTGATAACAGCTTTGCATACTCTTGGCATTCTCTTAACCAGCTTCATGAGGTAGTCACCTGGAATGCATTTCAATTAAGAGGTGTACCTTGTTAAAAGTTTATTTTTGGAATTTCATTCCTTCTTAGTGAGTTTGAGACAATCAGTTGTGTTGTGACAATGTAGGGTTGGTATACAGAAGATAGCCCTATTTAGTAAAAGACCAAGTCCATATTATGGCAAGAACAGCTCAAAAAGCAAAGAGAAACGACAGTCCGTTACTTTAAGACATGAAGGTCAGTCAATGCGGAAAAGTTCCTTAACTTTGAAAGTTTTTTCAAGTGCAGTCGCAAAAAACATCAACTGCTGTGATGAAACTGGCTCTCATGAGAACCGCCACAGGAAAGAAAGACCCAGAGTTACCTCTGCTGCAGATAATAAGTTAATTTGAGTTCCCAGCCTCAGAATTCTGCAATTAACTGCACCTCAGATTGCAGCCCAAATAAATGCTTCACAGAGTTCAAGTAACAGACACATATCAACATGAACTATTCAGAGAAGACTGCGTGAATCAGGCCTTCATGGTCGAATTGCTGCAAAGAAACAACTACTAAAGGACACCAACAAGAAGAAGAAACTTGCTTGGGCCAAGAATCACGAGCAATGGACATTAGACCGGTGGAAATCTGTCCTTTGGTCTGATTAGTTCACATTTGAGATTTTTGGTAGGTGAACTGATGATCTTCGCAAGTGTATTTCCCACTGTGAAGCATGGAAGAGGAGGTGTGATGTTTGGGGGTGCTTTGCTGCTGAAACTGTCTGTGATTTATTTAGAATGAAAGGCATATTTAACCAGCATGGCTACCATGTCACGCTCGTCATCCTCCTCATCTGAGGAGGAGAAGTTTGAAGGATCGGAGGACCAATATGCAGCGTGGTATGTGTTCATCATGAATTTAATAAACAGAGAACACTGAACGAATTATACAAAACAATACAACGAACAACGAACGTGAAGCTATAATAAGAATAGTGCTGACACAAGCAACTAACATAGACAATCACCCACAACCCACAATGACAAAACAGGCTACCTAAATATGGTTCCCAATCAGAGACAACGACTAACACCTGCCTCTGATTGAGAACCATATCAGGCCAAACACAGAAACAGACAAACTAGACATACAACATAGAATGCCCACTCAGATCACACCCTGACCAAACAAAACATAGAAACATACAAAGCAAACTATGGTCAGGGCGTGACATACCACAGCATTCTTCAGAGTTACGCCATCCCACCTGGTGTGCGCTTAGCGGAACTATCATTTGTTTCTCAACAGGACAATGACCCAAAACAAACCTCTAGGCTGTGTAAAGGCTATTTGACCAAGAAGGAGAGTGGTGGAGTGCCTCATCAGATGACCTGGCCTCCACAATCACCCGACCTCAACCCAAATGGTTTGGGATGAGTTGGACCGCAGAGTGAAGGAAAAGCCGCCGACAACTGCTCAGCATATGTGGAACTCAAGACTTTTGGGAAAGCATTCCAGGTGACTACCTCATGAAACTGGTTGAGAGAATGCCACGAGTGAGCTGTCATCAAGGCAAAGGGTGGCTACTTTCAAGAATCTCAAAAATAATATATATTTTGATTTGTTTAACACTTTTTTGGTTACTACATGATTCCATATGTGTTATTTAGTAGTTTTGATGTCTTCATTATTATTATACAATGTAGAAAATAGTACAAATAAATTAAAACCCTGGAATGAGTAGATGTGTCCAAACTTTTGACTGGTACTGTAAGTCCAATTTGACATTATGGGGTATTGTGTGTAGGCCAGTGACACAAAATCTGGTACTGTACATTCAAGCCTGCTGTGTGCTGAAAGGGAGCTGCTGCCTGCTATAAGGGATCTCAAATTCAAATGCTTTAGGCTTTTGTTGCACAGAACTAAGTGGGTCACACCACATCACCAGGATACAGTGGCAAAGCATGAACAAGATAAACACATGATGAAATAATTTAACCATATAATCATCTCAAATATCACATTAAGAAATCAGAGAGCTGCTGTGACAGGACTGGTGTGTGTGTGTGTGTGTGTGTGTGTGTGTGTGTGTGTGTGTGTGTGTGTGTGTGTGTGTGTGTGTGTGTGTGTGTGTGTGTGTGTGTGTGTGTGTGTGTGTGTGTGTGTGTGTGTGTGTGTGAGAGTGAGAGTAAGAGTGAGAGTGAGAGTGAGAGTGAGAGTGAGAGTGAGAGTGAGAGAGAGAGAGAGAGAGAGAGAGATATCAATCCTTTCCCATTAGGGCCCGTGAGGGTGAGAGGCTTCCCATCTCCCCCTTGCCTCGCCCGTGCAGTGTCCAGATGTGGGTTTTACAGATCTGTGAGCTGGAACAGATGGCGATCTTTGCCACTGTGGGCCTGCCTTGGATTATGTGGACCAGTCTGTGGAGCGGATGGGGGTGGAGTTTATGGGGGCAGTGTAGTTGGAAGACTAACATCTGCCAGGACTTAATGCTCCTGGACGTGCTGGGTATTGGAGGTGGGGAAGTATGGAGGCGTTATGCTTACAGCACATGGGGAGACCGAGTGTGGTTATTACCATAAAGATGTAATAATGAATGTGTTTTATGTAATTGTGTGGTTATTACACTGTTTACTCTTATGTGTACTTTCTCAGACCCTTTATAACTAATTTAACTCTGTTACACATTATTTGAAACAATACACCAATCCATTTTCAACCTACATCATACAATCAAAATTCTAAAGTGGATTATAGTGCGATAAAGTGACTTTTCATATATGTAAAGGAGACAGGCTACAGCAGGCTATAGAAAAGGCATACGGAGGTAATAGGAATGGATTTGGCCAGTTTGTTAAGTGTTTAGATATACTTGCTGACTCAACAAAATAGAACTGAGAAGTACTTAAGTAAAGGAACTATCCTGTCCTGGTGAATTGACTACACCCAAGATAAGTTGAAAATCATTTAGATTTAGGTTTTGAGGTATGTGTGTGTGTGTGTGTGTGTGTGTGTGTGTGTGTGTGTGTGTGTGTGTGTGTGTGTGTGTGTGTGTGTGTGTGTGTGTGTGTGTGTGTGTGTGTGTGTGTGTGTGTGTGTGTGTGTGTGCATGTGGCCGTACATATCTCCGCGTGTGTGCGTGTGTATGCGTGCATGTCTGTGTGTGTAGCCTCCTGGTCTGGTGACCATAGCGATTAGGTTTGTGGGGTCTGGCTGGATTAGTGTTCTCAGTATGTTTAGCAGATCTGATGAAGTCTTGGGATCAGGCCAGCCCAGTAATTACAAAAGGGGTTTTAAACCACAGTGGGGCCAGGAACGAGAGTCATTAGTAGATGTTGACAGTAGAGATGGATGGATGGAGGAGGGGTAGTAAATCATGAGAATCTAATGGATGTGGTGTTAGTCCAGATTTAACTACTGCCCTGGGATTAGATTTGGCACCTGGTCGCACGAGATTGCATTTCTGTAAACCAGTATAATTTCATAAATGTTTCCACTGACAGCATTGCACAGGCCATTTTATGGCAGTATGTACTAGTGGAATCAAATCAAACTTTTTTTCAAAGTGCATTTTCACTTCTAGATACAATGTACATTAAAATGGGGAATACATTTTATTTGTACATTTCAATCATAACAATATAGTAAAAAGCTAAACTAAAATAATGAAATTATACCAATTACATAGGCCATATAGTACAAGTGTGTCTTTAAAACCTCAATGGACGGCACTGAGCTGTCTGCTCCTCTTGCTTGTGAGCAGCAGTGTTAAGGATATCTCATTTAAAAGTGTATCAAGCAAATTTGAACAAAACTGTAATCTTGTCCTATAAATACTCCATCACACGTCCATCATGGTCTGCTTTGCTGACTCACTAAGTTATAGCTCCTGGCAAACACACCACCCGCTAAAAATTTCACCCCTCAGCCAAAGATGGGTTTTGTCAACATGGTTTATTCATTATTTTAACTTGCTTCATCAACATGACTTTGTATCACTGTGGCAATTTGGTTGACTAAACAATGTGTAATTACTTTGACCCATGGAATATGCCACAACTAGGTCACAATGTATTGGCCTAATGTCTGGAGACAAAAGCTTCCTGGTTTCTGACATGCTAGATGGTTGTTTGGTATACCAGCTGAATGGTAGATCAATGAGTGTGCACAGCACCAAGTTATACTGATGGCCAAGTTGCACCCCCTTGTGATGAAAGCTAGATAGCAGGATCACAGAAATTAATACATTTATATAGGCAAGCCATAGTATACATTTTGGTCAACTGTTGAGCATTAAATGACTGCATTGTTATTTCTGAGGACATTGAAATGGTCTCAAATAAAAAATTCTTCATGAATTTAGTATCCCTTAAGCCCGCCAAAAAGTCACAAAATAACAGATCCATTTCACATCCAGGCATTGGGGCCCTCCTCGGTGCAATGTTTTATTTGAGTGGTTTTAGTGGTCCACAATAATAACTAAGACGCTAATATTTGTGTAAACTCTAACAGTTTTGTTCTGCGAGTGTCACTGATTAGGCTGATACCCCATTTAATCGGTGTACAATCCATGGGTTAGGCTGAACAGTGAAATATGAATGTCCAATACACACAATAGACTGATTGGAAATGTGGTTTCTCACAATGAAAGTCTTCCAATAATAGCCAACATGCAAATATTTGTGTAAATTCTACATAGTTGTGTTCTGTGGATGTATCTGAGTAGGCTGATACGCCATTTCATGGGTGCACAATCCATAGGTTAGGCTGTACAGCACATACAAGAATGCCCTCAATGCAGTTCTTTAGTTGAATTCATATGACAACATCCAACCTTGTTCAGCATTATTGAGTCAGTCCAATTGTGGCATGATTCGACCATTTTTATCCGTTTGCATCCGTTTCAAATTGGGACTTTTATTTTGAAGGTGAACCGCCAAATCCACTTTTGTTACTCACTCTATGTCAGAGCTGCTAGGAGTACTGGGTGGAGGAGTCAAGCGCAGAGAGCAGGGATTCAAGAACATGGATTTATTTTCCAGTAGACAGGGAAAACGATCATGCCCTAAACACACGGGTGCATGAAAATACGAGTCCAAAAACACAGGACTAAACTGTCCAGAAAAAATTATAAATTCACAATACAATCCAACACCAAATAACAGAGAAACAAGCCCGCACAAAAGCCAGCGGGCTTACTGCCCTTAAATAGCCTACCCACAAAACTAAACTCAAAACAGGTGCACCCAATCAGCCCAAACTAACAGAAACAAAAAGAAGGGAATCGATGGCAGCTAGTAGGCCGGTGACGACAACCGCCGAGCGCCGCCCGAACAGGAAGAGGCACCATCTTCGGCGGGATTCGTGACACTCTAACAGTTATTTAAATGTATTTATGTTTATTGCAGAAACACCAGTATACATACAAGAAGTATACAAACAAACAACGATAACATATGCTAGGGGGTACGACAAATTACCGATTACACAAAGACCTTAAAAGATTAACCCGTATTGATTGTTTTAAGAACTTTCTTATTGAAAAAATGTAGAATAGTCTTAATGTACTGCTCGAATTCCTTATAGAAAACATGGAAGTGGTTTTTTATTGGAGAATTTACATTTATGAATATGACATTTTGCCATTACTCACGCGAACTGTTAATTTTGTTTACAACACACTGGTAGACTAACGGGAGTTGGCTAGTTAATAACTAGCTTAAGGTAAATTGTATTTTCAAAACCATTAATGGCAGCTGAGCTGTCAATTTATAGTAGCCAAAACTAGCGCGCTAGCTATCTGATTTAGCCAACTTAGACAATAGACTAACGTAGATAGCTAAGTTAGTGACGATATCGTTGTCAAAACAGAAACGACCTGTCTGTCTCATGATGTCTGTCTGTTCTCATGTGATAACAAGCTAGCTCAAAACTAATGCCAAACTTGAGTTACTGTTTTGCCAAGTTGGCATTGATAAAGACGTTTCTTAGACTAGTTAGAGGTGCTGTAGCTACTGTTATTTAGTGTTATGATTAGTTGTCAGAGAAACTGCCATCATGACTTTTGTGAAGAGCACCATCAGGTGTTAGTTGCAAAGCAATCTGAACAAGTTAATTCTTCTGGCTGCAAGGGAAAGTGTTGAGTAGCCAGTGAAATCGTGCCCATTTCAAACGGCCTCCTACTCAATTCTTGCTCGTACAATATGGATATTATTATTAATATTGGATAGAAAACACTCTCTAGTTTCTAAAACCGTTGGAATTATTTCTCTGAGTGAAACAGAATTCATTTGGCAGCACTTTCCCTGACCAGGAAGTGAAATGTCAGAAATATGTGTTCTGTTTAACTTGATGCCTATATATGGTCATGACACTTAGGATTCTACTTACACTCCATACGCCTTCCTCTTGGTCTCAAGAGGATGTGAGAGAAGAAATTTTGTGTTCATCTTGGTCAGGGTGGAATAAAAGCTATTTCTTTGACGTGACTGTCCACTTCCGGTTCTCTGAAACGCGCGACAAGGAAGTGCCATTGCCTTCTGTTTTGCTGCCGTAATAGACGAAAACTATCCCCGGCTCGGAATTTTTTTGATACATGTGAACATATCATCGTAATGTATGTTTTTTCAATATAGTTTAATCAGATTATTGAATTTTTTTCGGGAGTTTTGCCGTGTTCCGTCCTCTGACTGTGTTTACGTCGGAGAGATTTGTGCCACTCGGCTAGTGCCAATGCTAAGTGAAGAGGGAAATTTGCCATTCTGAATCCAAACAACGACTCATCTGGACAGAGGACACCTTGTTCAACATTCTGATGAAAGATCAGCAAAAGTAAGAGCCAATTTATGATGTTATTTCATATATCTGTCGTGCATGTTGACTGGTCGTGGGCGCCCAAGTTTTTCTGTCTATTGCTGCTATGCTAATATCACGCTACATTTTGTTTGCGCTGTAAAACATTTAATAAATCGGAAATATTGTCTAGAATCACAAGATGCCTGTCTTTCAATTGCTGTACACTATGTATTTTTCAGAAATGTTTTATGATGAGTAATTAGGTATTTGACGTTGGTGTCTGTAAATATTATGGCTGCTTTCGGTGCAATTTCTGATTGTAGCTGAAATGTAAACTATGAATTATACCTGAAATATGCAAATCTTTTGAAAAAAACATATGCTATACAATAAATATGTTATCAGATTGTTATCTGATGAGGTTGTTTCTTGGTTAGTGGCTATTTTTATCTTTATTTGGACGAATTTGTGATAGCTACTGATGGAGTAAAAAACGGATGGAGTAAGAAAAGTGGTGTCTTTTGCTAACGTGGTTAGCTAATAGATTTACATATTTTGTCTTCCCTGTAAAATATTTTAAAAATCGGACATGTTGGCTTGATTCACAAGAAGTGCATCTTTCATCTGGTGTCTTGGACTTGTTAATGTGTGAAAGTTAAATATTAAAAAAAATATATATTTTGAATTTCGCGCCCTGCACTTTGAGCTGGATGTTGTCATAAGTGTACCGGTGTCGGGCTGCACCCCTAACAGGTTTTAACTTTGTTCTTATACTGTACGTGTTGTCACTTACCAGTTCACTTTAGAATGAGGCCTCCAGCCACTCTGTTTTAATGTTTGGTTGTTTTTATATTTTTATCAAGTTATTCTGGACACCTTCCCCTCTAAGCCCCTCCTCACTCCTCCTCCCTGACCCCTCATAATGTTGGAGGGACTTGTTGCCTGGGTATTCACATACCTTAGGAAAATATGGCAGCAGCTTAAATACAGACTAGCTCTCAATCGCCCTCCTCAAAGGTACCCTGTCTGTTTGGTGACTCAGGGTGTCCACTGTCTGTTTCTACGATGACATCATCATCGCTCTTACCCTCATTGAATTTGACAGCTCTTCAACTTGCCAAACATGATATGCTACCAGAATCCCTGCAGTAAACAATATAGCACGATAATTATAATAATGTATCATACATTTGCTGTAGCACTGTAGCTGAAGTCTAGACCCACCCTTGATCCTTGTCTTCCCAGGAGCGGTGGAACTAGAGAACCTCTCCCCTCTTAAGGATCGGACCCTTTTTTTCAATTTTCACCTAAAATGACATACCCAAATCTAACTGCCTGTAGCTCAGGCCCTGAAGCAAGGATATGCATATTCTTGGTACCATTTGAAAGGAAACACGTTTAAGTTTGTGGAAATGTAAAAGGAATGTAGGAGAATATAACACATTAGATCTGGTAAAAGATAATACAAAGAAAAAAACAACCGCTGTTTGTACCATCATCTTTGAAACGCAAGAGAAAGGGCATAATGTATTATTCCAGCCCAGGTTCAATTTAGATTTTGGCCACTAGATGGCAGCAGAGCATGTGCAAAGTTTTAGACTGATCCAATGAACCATTGCGTTTCTGTTCAAAATATTGTATCAAGACTGCCCACATGTGCCTATGTGCCCATTTGTTTATTAATAACTGTTCATGTTCAAAGCTGTGCACTCTCCTCAAACAATAGCATGGTATTCTTTCACTGTAATAGCTAAATTGGACAGTGCAATTAGATTAACAAGAATTTAAGCTTTCTGCCAATATCAGATATGTCTATGTCCTGGGAAATGTTCTTGTTACTTACAACCTCATGCTAATCGCATTAGCCTACATCCCGCAGGGGACCCACCGGTTCTGAAGAAGTTTTTAAACAAAGATGCCCTCCGAGAGTTTGATCGGCCCTTTTAGGTCAAAGCAGGTAAGTGATCCATCAAGGTTACCATTGAAAATATTCACAAGAACTATACAAATAATAATAATATTCAAACTCAATATGCAAAACGAGTTGTTAGAAATTGAGCAAAAGGTTGGCAGGAAATCTATAAAATAAAAAATAACTCAGCTGTTGTTGTTGTTCATTTCTGGGCACTCACTACACTTATCCTGAGTTCTTGCTGATCAGTCCCGCTTGCGTGACCTTTTGTTTGCTAAAAGAATGTAAACAAACTATCAGGATTTTTTTGTCTGGCAAAGGAAATAAATTATTCAACATGCCGTTCTTTCAACCAAACCAGTGTTTGGTTTACTCATGAACTTCTTTGGGACTCGGGGGCAGTATTGAGTAGCTTGGATGAATAAGGTGCCCAGAGTAAACTGCCTGCTACGCAGGCCCAAAAGCTAGAATATGCATATAATTAGTAGTTTTAGATAGAAAACACTCCGACGTTTCCAAAACTGTTTGAATGATGTCTGTGAGTATAGTAGGACTCATGTGGCAGGCAAAAACCTGACAAAAAATCCAACCAGGATGTGGGAAATCTGAGGTTTGTAGTTTTTCAAGTGATTGCCTATCCAATATACAGTGTAAAATGTTGTCCGATTGCACTTCCTACGGCTTCCACTAGATGTCAACAGTCTTTAGAACTTTGTTTCAGGCTTCTACTGTGAAGGGGGAGCGAATAAGAGCTGTTTGAACCAGGGGTCTGGCAGAAAGCCATTAGTTTAGTCACGCGTGCGGCCGTGAGCACGAGCTCTGTTCCTTTTCATTTCTAAAGACAAATGAATTGTCCAGTTGAAACATTATTGAAGATGTATGATAAAAACATCCTAAAGATTGATTATATACATCGTTTGACATGTTTCTACGAACTGTAATATAATTTTTATATTTTTTGACTTTTCGTCTGGACCTAGTGCCTGCGCCTTGTGCATTTGGATTACTGGACTAAACGCGTGAACAAAAAGAAGGTTTTGGACATAAATGATGGACTTTATCGAACAAAACTAACATTTATTGTGGAACTGGGATTCCTGGGAGTGCATTCTGATGAAGATCATCAAAGGTAAGTGAATATTTATAATGCTATTCTGACATCTGTTGACTCCACAACATGGCGGATATCTTCATGGCTTGTTTGGGCTCTGAGCGCTGTACTCAGATTATAGCATGGTGTGCTTTTTCCGTAAAGTTTTTTTAAAATCTGACACATCGGCTGCATTAAGGAGAGGCTTATCTAAAGTTCCATGTATAATACTTGTATCTTTCATCAATGTTTATTATGAGTATTTCTGTAAATTGATGTGGCTCTCTGCAAAATCACCGGATGTTTTGGAGGCAAAACATTACTGAACATAATGCGCCAATGTAAGCTGAGATTTTTGGATATAAATATGAACTTTATCGAACAAAACATACATGTATTGTGTAACATGAAGTCCTATGAGTGTCATCTGATGATCATCAAAGGTTAGTGATTCATTTTTAGCTCTATTTCTCCTTTTTGTGACTACTCTCTTTGGCTGGAAAAACAGCTGTGCTTTTCTGTGAATAGGTGCTGACCTAACATAATGATATGTGAAATCGGACACTGTGGTGGGATTAACAACAAGTTTATCTTTAAAATGGTGTAAAATACTTGTATGTCTGAGGAATTTTAATTCTGAGATTTCTGTTGTTTTGAATTTGGCGCCCTGCACTTTCACTGGCTGTTGTCATACCGATCCCGTTAACGGGATCCCAGCTATAAGAAGTTTTAAAAAACATAGCTGATATGGCTGACTTGCTTTCACAAATGTGGTTTCTACTGACAGCAGATAAGAGGCAATCCGTAATTTCAATTAAGACATTGATGAGCGAGCTAGGATGGACGTAGTCAATATAACTATTTGTTCAGCACCTTTGAAATGTACAGTGGCAGAATTCAGAACAGTATTGTCCCTGTACACCAAGTCAGGAAAGTACGATAAATAAAGGGGTCATATAAGCAGACAATGAAAGCTCTTACCATAGTTGATGATTACATTTCTCTAAAAAGGCTATAGGCTACATGTGCACCACCAAGTCAGAACAGTAGGTGAAATTAAGCGCTGAAAAGGGACCCAATTATTAGGGTGAGGCACATGAGCTACCAACAGCTTACTACACACCATGCACTTAGTATTACTTTCTTAGGTACAGTATACTGTAGATATCTCACTGGCATATTACATCATTTATGCAGCAGCATACAATACATTTTTGGACTCATCTTGTTGTGCTGTGCTCACTTGAACAGGAAGGTGGCGCGGCGGTCCTTCATGGGCAAATTTTGTCATCAAAGTCTAGCATTTTCTGGAGTTATGGTGCTTTCAAGACAATTGGGAACTCTTGGGAAAAAACAAGGTTGAATCATGACGTCAGTGATCTTCAGGTCAGAGCTCTAGAAAGAGGCCAGAGTTCCCGACATGCACTCCAAGTTAGATGACTGTTCAAAGCATATTTTCCCAGATGGGAGCTATTTTTTTCCCCGAGTTCCCAGTTGTCTTGAACTCATTGAAATCAGATTTCCCAGTTCTGAGTTTCAAGTTGTTTTAAGCGTGGCAGAGGTCCTGCTGGATTGACAGCATGGGCAAAGTTGAATATTTAATATTCAAAGCTTGGAAAAGAGACCCTTAAACACAGACTTGGGACCACACACCCACTCCACTGAATAGTAATGTAAAATAATTAATAAATGCGACCATATTAGTCCAGTAGCAGGGATATGGACGACCGGTTGGTACGCTATCAGGACTCACCAGAGAGGGGAAGAAGGTAAACAACCGTTCAAAAGTTTGGGGTCACTTAGAAATGTCCTTGTTTTTGAAAGAAAAGTACACTTTTTGTCCATTAAAAGAATATAAAATTGATCAGAAATACAGTGTAGACATTGTTAATGTTGAAAAGACTATTATAGCTGGAAACAGCAGATTTTTAATGGAATATCTACATAGGCGTACAGAGGCCCATTATCAGCAATCATCACTCCTGTGTTCCAATGGCATGTTGTGTGAACTGTCTGCACTCTGCAGATGGTTGTTTTATGGACTTTCATGGTTTACAGTCTTTTGTGTGTTTTCTATCCTGAACCTCTTGAATCAATTGCTTGGTTGTTTATTTATATGTTTGTATGTTTATTCTGTGTTTCCCTGGCCATCTACTTAATCTTAAAGTGATAGTTCAAATCCACTGTTTAGGTTGGGCATAGCAATTGCACCAGTTCCTTCCCACAGTATAATAGGGAAACACTAGCTAAGTTGCTGTGCTTCTTATTGTTTTGTCAGATGTGAAATAATAAGAGAAAGGTCATGTCAATGGGTTTTCCAGATGTTAGTGTATGTTCATTAAGCAGTTAATTTTTCATCACTTCGCTAACGTTTCATCTTGTTCCCAAAGGATTGCGTAAGGGAGAGCCAGTCACGTACTGGACCAGCAACGATTAGTGAGGGGGAGGAGAAAAAGGAGCAGTCGGCTGAGAAGCCCAAAACTTCTTCCACCACCTCCTCCTCTGGTTTCTCCCTGGGCAGGCCCCAGGCCCAGCCCACTGCTGGGAGAATCTCTGGTGTGGAATCTCTGGTGTTAATAATAGTTCTCCCTGTGTTCTGATGACTTGGGAATCCCAAGTGAAAGAAAAATATGATATTTATTGATTGACTAGTGCGCTGAGCCATACGGTACCAGACATGTCCATCCACAGCAGCCTGTCCTCGGTGCACTGCTCACTGGACCTGGAGCGCTACTAGCTGATCTGAGGCCTGCTGGACAACAACCTGGGAGAGCCTATCGAGGAGTTAATTTGCTCGTACAACCTACAGGACCCCAGTAACTATGTGAGTAAACACACACTCTACACTGTGGCCGACTGTCAATTATAGACTATTAATTGACTAACAATGTTGAGAGGGATTCTTCTGAGTGACTCCATGTGTCCCCAGACAGTGTTGAGTGGTGACATGTACACCAGCCTTTCCATCCTGGTGGATATGATGAACGTCAGTCTGGAGTTGCTGGGCAGCCCCAAGGCCACTGGACAGAAACCATACTCACTAGCCAGGTTGGTATTAACACTTCATTTTGACCACGGAGATATCAAGTGTTTGCTCTGTAGTTACTTTAGCAAATTACCAGGGTTGGGGACAAATTCTATTTATATTCAGTCAATTCAGGAAGTAAATGGACAGTCCCAATTGCAACGTTCCTCACTGAAGCGCTCTTCTCCTTCTCTGCAGGTTTGATTTCATAAAGTCCAAGCTGCTGTTTGAGAGTTTCTCTAACGGTTCCAAGTCTGTGAATCTGGTGTCTCACTCCATCTTGGCATATGACACCCATTACACCTGGCCTGGCATGGATGCGGGCAGCAGTGCCAGGGGCAAGCACAATGTTTTCGACTGCATCCTGCAGCCAAGACAGGTGTCAATCGGGCCACCCTCCAGCTAGAGCTGCATTACAGGTAAGTGATATGTCTGCAGATAACATTTCTCTGTGGTAACGTGTATAAAGAAAATAACAGAGGTCCAAGCACAGAGCCTTGTGGAAAGCCAAATTCAAAATCTGTACCTGTATGGGCAAATGGGTCTTTCTATAAATTAGGGTACCAGTGAGGATTTCCTATACTGGACAACTTGTTACGATTATTGATAAGTCATTGATAATAATCTGCCACTTTTTTCATTTCATTATATTAAGATATAAGGGGGAACATAGCGATATTCAATACAATTCAAGAGTTGATTTAAAACTATGTTTAACCGTTTCTCATGATTGGTGTTTTGACGGATTTGTCCACAATCGTGTGACATAAAACATTACTTTTCTGTCCTTACATGTATGGCAGTGTAAGTTGTCATTATGTCATCTACAGATGAAGTCAGAAGTTTACATACATATTATCTCTAGGAAACAGAACGTGTCTCCTTCCTGAGCGGTTTGATGGCTGCATGGTCCCATGGTGTTTATTCTCGCGTACTATTGCGTACTATTGTTTGTACAGGTGAACGTGGTACCTTTTGGCGTTTGGAAATTGCTCCCAAGGATGAACCAGACTTGTGCAGGTCTACAATTTTTTTTCTCTGAGGTCTTGGCTGATTTCTTTTGATTTTCCCATGATTTCAAGTAAAGAGGCACTGAGTTTGAAGGTAAGCCATCCACAGGTACACCTGTGGACTCAAATTATGTCAATTAGCCTATCAGAATTTTCTAAAGCCATGACATCATTTTCTGGAATTTTCCAAGCTGTTCAAAAAACCAAAGCCTTGTTCCGTTCGACAAATTCCAAAAAGTATCCGTAATGGTCGTAGAAACATGTCAAATGTTTTTTATAATCAATCCTCAGGTTGTTTTTAACAAACATAATTGATAATATTTCAACCGGACCATAACCTATTCAATAAGAGAGAAAAGCAAACTGGAGAGCTCCCCTCTGGCGCGCAGGCACTATTCAGAGGACACCTGACTACTTTTAAAAAATCTCGTTCATTTTTCTAATCAAAAGCCTGAAACTATGTCTAAAGCCTGGTCACAGCCTGAGGAAGCCATTGGAAAAGGAATCTGGTTGATACCCCTTTAAATGGAAGAAAGACTGGCCAGGAAACACAGAATTAAAAAATAATATATCACTTCCGGGTTATATTTTCTCAGGTTTTCGCCTGCAAAATCAGTTTTGTTATACTCACAGACAATATTTTGACAATTTTGGAAACTTTGGAGTTTTCTATCATAATCTGTAAATTATATGCATATTCTACGATCTTGACCTGAGAAATAGTCAGTTTACCTTGGGAACGTTCTTAAAAATAAAAAAATATGACCCCTAGCGTCAAGAGGTTATTAAGGTAGTCTTCTTATCAACTTTTATAACTCTAATAGTCAATCTGAATGGAGGTTGAGGTGGAATAATAACTGTTGGGTATCCTAACGCTGATCAATTCCTTTAGGAATTACACATCACTTTGCAAGCCAGCATAATGTGAATTGCAGGCCTGATGTGGCCTGTAAACCAGGAGTTTCCTAACAGCAATGTGTTAGGGTGTAAAACTAGGCCATCAAAGTAAGGCCTTATGATATATGTGTTGTCATAGTTTAATTTTAATGATAGCATTCACCTAGGTCAGTGGCTCCCAAACTTTTATAGTCCCGTACCCCTTCAAACATTCAACCTCCAGCTGCGTACCCCTTCTAGCACCAGGGTCAGTGCACTCTCAAATGTATTTTTTTGCCTTCATTGTAAGCCTGCCACACACACTATACGATACATTTAATAAACATAAGAATGAGTGTGAGTTTTTGTCACAACCCGGCTC
Organism: Salvelinus fontinalis; assembly: GCF_029448725.1. Lineage (NCBI taxonomy): Eukaryota > Metazoa > Chordata > Actinopteri > Salmoniformes > Salmonidae > Salvelinus > Salvelinus fontinalis. Next base: position 41,766,270 of record NC_074695.1, read on the forward strand.
GTGGGGAGTGACAAAGAGCTCTTATAGGACCAGGGCACAAATAATAATATAATAATAATCAATAATTTTACATATACAACTTTATCTGTTCATTTTTAAATTGTGAATAACTCACCACAGGTTAATGAGAAGGGTGTTTGAAAGGATGCACATACCTCTGCAATGTTGGGTTGTATTGGAGAGAGTCTCAGTCTTAAATCATTTTCCACACAGAGTCTCTGCCTGTGTTTAGTTTTCATGCTAGTGAGGGCCGAGAATCCACTCTAACATAGGTACGTGGTTGCAAAGGGCATCAGTGTCTTAACAGTGCGATTTGCCAAGGCAGGATACTCTGAGCATAGCCCAATCCAGAAATCTGGCTGTGGCTTCTGATTAAAGAAAATTTCCACAACCGCTTGTTGCAATTTCGATGAGTCTCTCTTGTTCAGATATCGGTAAGTGGACTGGAGGTAGGACATGAAAGGGATAACAAATCTAGTTGTATGTGTCATCTGTTTTGGAAAAGTACCTGCGTAATTGCGCACCCAACTCGCTCAGGTGCTTCGCTATATCACATTTGACATTGTCCTTAAGCTTGAGTTCATATGCACACAAAATTCATACAATGATGGAAATACCTGTGTATTGACCTTGTTAATGCAGACAGAGAAGAGCTCCAACTGCTTAATCATAGCCTCAATTTGACTGAAAGTAGTGTACATTTAACACTTTCAGAGTTAAATATACACCATTGATTTTGCTGTGTGCTTAGAGGATGTATAGTCCTAGGCCTATGTTGTTGTATACTGTAGGTGAAGTTGTGGGCCAATTTGCATATATTCTTATGTGGAACTGCATAAAAATCTTTTTTATTTTTGCTTCAAACCATTTAGAAATGTTGATCCCAATGTCACATATTGGCCCCATTATTTATAGAGTACCAGTCAAAAGTTTGGCTACACCTACTCATTCAAGGGTTTTTCTTTATTTTTATTATTTTCTACATTGTAAAATAATAGTGAAGACATCAAAACTATGAAAAAACACATATGGTATCATGTAGTAACCAAAAAAGTGTTAGACAAATCAAAATATATTTTTTACTTAAGATTCTTCAAAGTAGCCACCCTTTGCCTTGATGACAGCTTTGCACTCTAAAATGGCACCCTTTTCCCTTTTAGCCAGGGCTTTGGGCTGTAATGATGGGCTCTGGCCAAAAGTAGTGAACTACATAAGGAATAAGGTGCCATTTTAGACATTACTCTTTAGGCTTCATGTAGACACAGACCCATATTTACTAATCATTCGCTTCTCCTCCCTCCTTCTTTCTCTCCTGTCAGGTCAACTAGGGACTCTTCCTGTTTCACGGTTGTCTCAACAACCTGTGTGTGTTTCTCATCTTTGATTGGCTCCAGTTGGTTCGGGACTTCCTACGCATGCCCTTGAGAAGGGGTGGGTGGTCCACCTCGCCAGCGCTGGCCCAGCGGCAGCAGTAACCCAGGCACCACGGGTGCTGTCATGCACTAGACAGTCAAGGGCGGCGTGTTCACCAAGAGGTCCACTGTGCCTGTCATGCAGGATCGGTACCCGGAGGTCAAGATCAACGTGACGGGTGATAAGGAGCTACAACACACACACCGTCATATGTCTCTGTTTATTTTTCTTAATTAAAAAAAAATGAAAATTGAAAAGGACTGTAATTGGTCAAACTCTTAAACTCTCATTTTAATACATGTACAAATTAACCTTTTTCCCTAAAAACATGATGGTCATGACTTTTTGTACATGAAAGGGGAGGTTAACTTGGCCCCACAGACAAACAATCTGAGATCGACTTACGTTTTTTGCTTTAACCCCTGTGTTGTACAACAGAGATGTAGATATTGTCAGGCACACATCAAGATACAGTATCATTTGAATTGTCTCTCATAATCATGATTTTTCTAGCTGTATTGTATGCTACAATGTCACCACTAGTTAATAGCATTAATCGTAATAATAGCCATAATGATTATACAATGTATAATAAACGTTTTGCTGTTCGCCAGGCACTGAGTTTGTGGTGGTGAAGGATTCGGCTTGTCTGGACACCAATGCCATCATTCTGAAGGGCACCACTGTACTCACCTACAAACCCCGTCTGCTTGACAGACCGTTCTCTGGCAGCCTGGCCGGCATCGAGGTAACTGACCAATACTTTTCAGAACTGTCCTGAAACCACTGGACTTCTAACTCAATACAGAGTCCTTTGTCAATTTGAGTCCGTGTGTGTCAATATGGGTGTTAGTAACATACAGTTGGATAGAGGGCACAGAAGCGATCACAGAAGTGATAACGGAAAAGATAGGGTTGGGCCCTCTTTCTAACTCTATGGTATACACAAGGCTGTTTGAAGCTGTGTTGTCATGTTTGTGTCCTCCTTTCCATATCAAAGTGTTTTTCCTGTCGGCTCGGCAGCGAGCAGCAGACAGCCTTGTCCATCATCGACCCAGTCAACATGCAGGTGGAGCTGTGTGGCAGTCCCACCTACCAGAGCAGCTTTGGCCTTCTAGATGTCTTCAACATGGCGGACTTCCCATCACTACTGGAGGTCAGGGTTCCGTCAATGGTGGGGATTGCAGAAAGGCCATATAAAGCACCTGTTCATTTTCTGTTTCGACACATTTTGTCCCATTTCATGCCTACTGAACTGAACATCACAGGAAAGCCAAAAAGATGATCAAAGACAACAACCACCCGAGCCACTGCCTGTTCACCCCGCTATCATCAAGAAGGAGAGGTCAGTACAGGTGCATCAAAGCTGGGACCGAGAGACTGAAAAACAGCTTCTATCTCAAGGCCATCAGACTGTTAAACAGCAATCACTAACACAGAGAGGCGGCTGCCAACATACAGACTCAAATCTCTGGCCACTTAAATAAATGGACTTAATAAAGGTATCACTAGTCACTTTAAATAACGGCACCTTAATAATGTTTACATATCCTACATTACTCATCTCATATACTGTATTCTATACCATCTACTGCATCTTGCCTATGCCGCACGGCCATCGCTCATCCATATATTTATATGTACATATTCTTATTCATCCTTTTACATTTGTGTGTGTGTATAAGGTAGTTGTTGTGAATTTGTTAGACTACTTGTTAGATATTACTGCATTGTCGGAACTAGAAGCACAAGCATTTTGCTACACTCGCATTAACATCTGCTAACCATGTGTAAGTGACCAATAAATTTGATTTGATTTTGATTTGAAAACTATTTTGCGATTAGATCACTATTTGTAACCACTTCATTTATGTAAAACATCAATGGGTCTCTGTTGCCCTCACAGATCTAGTTCCCTGCTTTGGACATCTGGCTTTCTTACAACAACGTTCAGCTCTTCCTGTCTATCGCCAAATCCATCCCCACCACCGGTTCTCCCGGGCCCAGCAACACTGCCGATGACACCCTGGTAGCACCATCCACAGCCAGCCCCAACCCCTCCACCTCTGAGAAAGACACCTTCAGGCACAAGACAGAGGCCCTGCTAGGTATATCACCTCAGAGGCCTACAGGGGTGTCGTAAAGTTATATGGTGAATAGTGTTCCATGATGCCCCCCCCACACACACACACAAACAGATTGGCTTTTCCTACTAGCACTGACTTTGCTGATAACTACACTGAGCAAATATAAACACAAATATAACCACAATTTCATGAGCTGAAATAAAAGTTTCTAGAAATTGTCCATACACACAACTTATTTCTATCAAATTGTATACACAAATTTGTTTACATCCCTGTTAGTGAGCATGTATCCTTTGCCAAGATAATCCATCCACCTGAGAGGTGTAGCATATTAAAAAGCTGATTAAAGAGCATGATCATTACACAGGTACACCTTGTGTTGGGGACAATAAAAGGCCACTCTAAAATGTGCAGTTTTGTCATATAACATAATGCCACAGATGTTTCAAGTTTTGAGGGAGCGGGAAATTGGCATGCTGACTGCAGGAATCTCCACCAGAGCTGTTGCCAGGGAATTGAATGTTCATTTCTCTACCATAATCCGTCTCCAATGTTGTTTTAGAGAACTTGGCAGTACGTCCAATCGACCTCACAACCGCAGACCCTGTGTATGATGATGTCGTGTGGGCAAGCGGTTTGCTGATATCAACAGTGTGAACAGAGTGCCCTATGGTGGCAGTGGGGTTATGGTATGGCATTTTATCGACGGCAATTTGAATGCACAGAGATACCGTGACAAGATCCTGAGACCCATTCTCGTGCCATTCATCCGCCGCCATCACCTCATGTTTCAGCATGATAATGCCACAGGCCACAATCAACAGCCTGATCAACTCTATGCGAAGGAGATATGTCATACTGCATGTGGCAAATGGTGGTCACACCAGATACTGACTGGTTTTCTGATCCACGCCCCTACAGGTATGTGACCAACAGATGCATATCTGTATTCCCAGTCATGTGCAATCCATAGATTAGGACCTAATGAATTTATTTCAATTGACTGGTTTCCTTGTATGAACTGTAACTCAGTCAAATCTAAAAATTATATTTTTGTTCAATATACTTTATTGAGGGAAAATGTACTTTCTACGACTCTATGTAGTTGTCTCACCTAGCTATCCTAAGATGAATGCAGTAATTGTTGCTCTAGATAAGAGCATCTGCTATAGCTATTATGCATAAATATTCATGTTAGCATTTCTATTTTCTTACCACTACCTCCCTAGAAGCCTCTTTCTGTTTTTGTTCCTCGCCACATCCTGACCCATGAGTGTTCAAATAACACCGTTATAACTCACAAGCAGATATACATCACAGCTTGTTACCATAACCCTGGTATGATGTGATATGTTTTGTCCTCAGAGGGTCAGCTGACTCGGTTACAGGATCTAGGCTTCAGGAAGCAGGATTGCCAATGAGCCCTGATCCACTGCAAAGGTGATGAGGCTCTAGCTACCATCCTCTAACAATCTCCTCTCAGTAGGAATCAACGTGTGTATCTGCTTCTGTTACATCCCACTGGCCGAGTTCACCTTTTCGTGTCAGTTTGAGTCCCTTGCCCTTTATATATGCGGAAGGAACTCACCTTTTCATGTCATTTTCAGTGTGTATTTTTGGAGTTTGGATGAAAGCAACAGAATCTGAAAACGCTGTCTGTTTTATAGCTACATTCAAATACCATGTAGTCGTGGCCAAAAGTTTTGAGAATGACACAAATATTAATTTTCAAAGTCTGCTGCCTCAGTTTGTATGATGGCAATTTGCATATACTCCAGAATGTTATGAAGAGTGATCAGATGAATTGCAATGAATTGCAAAGTCCCTCTCTGCCATGCAAATGAACTGAATCCCCAAAAAACATTTCCACTGCATTTCAGCCCTGCCACAAAAGGACCAGCTGACATGTCAGTGATTCTCTCGTTAACACAGGTGTGAGTGTTGACGAGGACAAGGCTGGAGATCACTCTGTCATGCTGATTGAGTTCGAATAACAGACTAGAAGCTTCCTCTGTCATCCATGGTTACCTGCAAGGAAACACGTGCCGTCATCATTGCTTTGCACAAAAAGGGCTTCACAGGCAAGGATATTGCTGCAGTAAGATTGCACCTAAATCAACAATTAATCGGCTCATCAAGAACTTCAAGGAGAGTGGTTCAATTGTTGTGAAGAAGGCTTCAGGGAGCCCAAGAAAGTCCAGCAAGTGCCAGGACCGTCTCCTAAAGTTGATTCAGCTGCGGGATTGGGGCACCACCAGTACAGAGCTTGCTCAGGAATGGCAGCAGGCAGGTGTGAGTGCATCTGCACGCACAGTGAGGCAAAGACTTTTGGAGGATGGCCTGGTGTCAAGAAGGGCAGCAAAGAAGCCACTTCTCTCCAGGAAAAACATCAGGGACAGACTGATATTCTGCAAAAGGTACAGGGATTGGACTGCTGAGGACTGGGGTAAAGTCATTTTCTCTGAATCCCCTTTACGATTGTTTGGGGCATCTGGAAAAAAGCTTGTCCAGAGAATACAAGGTGAGCGCTACCATCAGTGCTGTGTCATTCCAACAGTAAAGCATCCTAAGACCATTCATGTGTGGGGTTGCTTCTCAGCCAAGGGAGTGGGCTCACTCACAATTTTGCCAAAGAACACAGCCATGAATAAAGAATGGTACCAACACATCCTCCGAGAGCAACTTCTCCCAACCATCCAGGAACAGTTTGGTGACGAACAATGCCTTTTCCAGCATGATGGAGCACCTTGCCATAAGGCAAAAGTGATAATTAAGTGGCTCGGGGAACAAAACATCGATATTTTGGGTCCATGGCAGGAAACTCCCCAGACCTTAATCCCATTGAGAACTTGTGATCAAGCCTCAAGAGGCGGGTGGACAAACAAAACCCCACAAATTCTGACAAACTCCAAGCATTGATTATGCGATAATGGGCTGCCATCAGTCAGGATGTGGCCCAGAAGTTAATTGACAGCATGCCAGGGCAAATTGCAGAGGTCTTGAAAAAGAAGGGTCAACACTGCAAATATTGACTCTTTGCATCAACTTCATGTAATTGTCAATAAAAGCCTTTGACACTTGTGAAATGCTTGTAATTATACTTTAGATATTTTTGTCAGATGTTACTATGGAATACTAAAGACACTGAGGCAGCAGACTTTGTGAAAATTAATATTTGTGTCATTCTCAAAACTTTTGACCACGACTGTATACTGATATTGTGTAATATAATGTTAGTGGTATATACTGTGGTATTAGTACTATAACAACAACTATGTAATGTCTTCTGAGAGCTCATTCTCCATTGAACTCCAATGGCAGGGCTCTATGTGCTGCAACGAATCGGCTCGACCCAGGAGGGCAACAACAGCTTCACTTTGTCAGGGGACTACTACAACAGAGAACTGTCAGGTGAGCATGCTGGTGATGAACACCAGGGGGCAGTCAGTCACAACATTTAGCTTTAACCCACGAGAGATCATGTAACGATCTTAACCACTGTGTGTGTCCGTTTTCATTTGCGTCTGTGTGTGTCAGGTTGGGAGCCCTTCATCGAGCCCTGTATCAGTCTGCAGGGTGCCTCCAGGCATTGCGCCTCAAGATGGGCATCCACGCCAAGCAGACTGGATGTCAACATCACCTCTGTCCTTTTGGGTATGACCTGCACTGCCCAATATTTGGACACAGTGGATGCTTCTGACACGGCAGCCTATTCCCTATGTCTCTTGACCCGGGTCAAAAGTAGTGCACTATGTCGTGAATTGGCACACCTTGTTTAACTACAGTGGGTTAGCCCCGGATATATGTAAGCCATGTATGTGTGATCTGTAGTGGTGAACTTTGAATGGATTTGAGCACAGATGAACCATTATATTGACCAGATATTCTAGTGGCCCCTCTAATAATGAAAATAAATGTCTTACAAAATGGAAGGCAGTCGGGATGAGGCAAGATCAGGTGGGATCATTCTAGCCAATGAGAGGGCAGATTTGCGTGTGAACTGCTGGCACAACGGTTTCGTCTAGTTACCACAGCCACAAAGTCAAAATTGGTTATATCCCAAAAATTCATGAAAACTAAAATGAGCTTTTTGGTTGTAATTTAAGGTTAGTCATAAGATTAGCAGTGTGGTTGATGTAGACTTTGTAGCTGTGGTAACTAGTGACGACCAGTCACAACTCCGATATAAATAGTTTTTTCTCAAAGTTGCCGGTATGTCACATGGCCTACTTATATCACTGGTAACAACCTAATCATTACGTAACTTCTATTCGATCAAATAAGCCACACGTAGCAAATAAGCCACTGCATAAGCCGCACCAAAAAAACTAAAAAGCTCCACTTGCTGGAGAAGATTTTGGCCCAGTCATGGCTTTCACTTTGCTTCTTCCGCTCTGATTTTGAGTTTCCTCCTCACCTTGCTACTGCCCTCTTCTGGCTACACAGAGCAGTACAGCCTCACCACGAGCATATTAGCTGGCTGACTACTGCAAGAAAGAGGAGCAGACTCCCCAACCCTCGACAGCCCTATCCTGGATGGGCTCCTCGGTGGACCCCCCCCCCAGTGGGTACTGTTTCCCCCAAGTTTACACACACACGCATCACTTGTTATGAACTGAAAATAGCCTTAGTAGAAAAAAGTAGAGCCCTCATACTCAATTGCTCCAGCACATTACTGTATTAGTTAGCGGGTAGTTACAAAAGTCTGATTTAATATACGTTTGTTCTGGAGTATATGATTGCGTGGTTCCCACTTGATTTTATGCTAACGTTTCGATAGTGCCAGCATTTCTTTGTATTTCTATTTGTATCACATCATTTTGTGTTGATTTTGGTGATTGTTTTTTTGCAGTGCAACAAAGCTTTATACAGATGCATTGGAAACCTGCCTGAATTATCGCCGCCTTCGCATGGTTATTGCACATTTGGATTGTTTGACGAAAATGAAAATGTTGATTCAAGTGTTGGGAATGACTGTCTATTTACACAGCTCCTTTGCCTTGTCAAAATGGTGTATTAAGAGTTAAGACCGGCTCTCATGTTTTTGTTCAATCATTTTGGTAACTTCTTACTTTACGGTCCTAGGCCTATATAGGTCTATCGTGTCTAAATTATGCTATCAGCTAACAGCTACGACATTTGTTATGGCCTTATTATGGCAGTGTAGGCCTTATGGTGGAGGGCTTCAAGTCAAAGTAAGATTGCTGTTAAGATGTTATTTAGCTTAGATCCGGGTCTTTTGATTGGTAGTATGACCACATAATATAAAATAAAACACACTTGTCATGGTTGGTATTAAAACATGTTTTTTTAGTACACCCTGACCTTTGCCCTCTCTTCTGACCCCTAGCACGTCTCTCCTCTCTGTGGTAACTGTCTCTCTCTGCTGTCAGGTGTCCCTCTTGCCTACCAGTCAGTTTGACTTGCCTTGAGCAGCACATTGACTCCAGAGGTACAGTCCATAGATCACAGAGTGCAGCGGTTGGCCTCCACCATAGAAATAGAATTACTAGAATGGTAATCTCTAAGTAGAATGGGTGGACCGGTGGCCAGGAAGTAGTCGTGTTATATTTCTATGGCATCCACACCATGGGTTTTCCCATCTCAATGCTTTTCCTTTATCATGTGTATCATCGCTATCCTTACTTAAGTACAGCGTTAATGCAACATTATTACAGAGTGTTTTGTGTAACACTAGTGTTTCACGATCTTGTGACAATATTGGCAAATTTGATCCATTGTTAAACTGAAGTCAGTATAATCAGCATCCACAGAGACAGTCTTTTATTGACTCCCCCCCCCCCCCCCCTAGTTAGAACAGAGCCATTGTGTCTGGTGGTGCCGGAGTCGTGTTAGAAAGTTAGATTATCTGTTTATTCTCAGACTTTCCTTTCTCCCTTTTTTTACTCTGTTTGTGTCATGTTGTTTCACCTCCCCCATTCAATGTCAATCTATATAAATCCATTGTGATTATCATTGTTCACTATCATTATTTACCTGGTTTATTTTTGGAGCAAAGGTGAGCCTTCATCTCTGATCTAGACACTGCTCTATGCTACCTGGAGACCACAACTGAACATGCAAGTTGAGATTGAGAGAAAAAGATATGTAGGGAGTTGGAGAGGTTTATCTTCTTGATTGCAAAAATACCATTGACCAAGAGTAGGATTTAAGTGTGAATAAATATTTCTGCTTTATCAATGTGAACCGTCGGTGTGAATCTTCCTCCTGTCCTATTTGAATGAGCAGCTTGGTGGCAGGTATGGTCATGTTGGTTGGCTAAACAGCATACCACCAGCTGTACAACACATCATGGAAAACTAACATTCGGAAATCCATACTGACATTTGGCCTTGATTAATTATGGATTGGTTTAATAAGGATTGTTGTGCATTCCATCAATGGCATGTTGATGTGGATATCTGCATAAAAAAACAAACATAATGCAATTGTTTTATATCATTTGAAATGCAATAGAAAGAATTCAAATTAACACTACATTCATAGTCCAATCTATTCTTTAACAGGAAAGTGGATGAATGACAGTTTGAAGTTATAGGCCCAGTACTAAAGAATAGCTCTCTTTCCTCGTCTGCTTCATAGTCGAGGCAGCCATTTGTACCCTACGCCCTGCGCAATCACACAGGGTTCGCCACCCTCACCACCACCCCTACAAGATCAGTGGAGCAGTCTTCCCACTGATAATGTAATATTGCAATGTCATATTGCTGAGTCTACCATTAAAAATGTGCAGCCTACATTTGATCGTTGCGCCTTCCTGAATCATTGCATGTTGGTAACAAGAGTCTTCAGTTTCCCCACAGGGTGGCGCTGTCTCACAGTGGCAGTGCAGACTCCATATCCCACGTGCACAGCTCTGTCAGATGACAACCACATCGTCAGCCAGTGGGAAGAGGTGCTGCCTGGAAAGGAGATTCCCTTTGAGTTTGAAGCTCGAGAAACTCAGGCATAGGAATGGTTTGTGACGTATCCCTGTTATTTTCATACAGGGAATAAAACCTAAAACAAAAAAGTAAAAGGACAAGAGAGCAAATAAGACGTTAAACTGGTGATTGCACACAATTCACAAACCATAGCCATGGATGTCAATGCGAGAAATGAACTGCCTTAGAATGCACTGACTAAGTCACTCAGGATGTAAATGTAAAAATGAATGCGAACCTAGACTGGATATCTGTCTATATTTGGAATCTAAACTGTTGTTGGTTGTGTTTCTCTGCAAACATACTCACGAGCTGAAGCTGCACCAGCTCCTGGTGCGTGTGGGGTGCTGGGAGAAAGTCAAGCTCGTGTCCGTGGACAAAGTGGTTGTGTTCTTTCGCTACGTCACCCCCGACCGCAATAACCATTCTAACACCGTGAGTCCTCAGGTCAAAGGTCAAGAGCTGTGGTCTTACTCAGTTATTTAAAAAAACAGTATAGTTTATTCCATCAACATTGCTCTCACGTTTCCTATACCTGTATGGCAGTATCAGAATGCTGCTTTGTGCTTATTGTTTGTGATGTTTATTTTTTTCTAAGTGGGCAGCCCTATCAGCAGGCCCAGCATCATACACCCACATGCCTATGTAAGTGTGCAAGCCAATTATTTTTCCCATGTATTCCCTGCTCCGATAGACAGTTGAAGTCGGAAGTTTACATACACCTTAGCCAAATACATTTAAAGTCAGTTTTTATCCTAGTAAAAATTCCCTGTCTTAGGTCAGTTAGGATCACCACTTTTATTTGAAGAATGTGAAATGTCAGAATAATAGTAGAGAGAATTATTTATTTTAGCTTTCATTTCTTTCATCACATTCCCAGTGGGCCAGAAGTGTACTTACACTCAATTAGTATTTGGTAGCATTGCCTTTAAATTGTTTAATTTGGGTCAAAGGTTTCGGGTAGCCTTCCACAATTTCCCCACAATAAGTTGGGGGAATTTTGCCCATTCCTCCTGACAGAGCTGGTGTAACTGAGTCAGGTTTGTAGGCCTCCTTGCTCCACACACTTTTTCAGTTCTGCCCACAAATGTTCTACAAGATTGAGGTCAGGGCTTTGTGATGGCCACTCCAATACCTTGACTTTGTTGTCCTTAAGCCATTTTGCTACAACTTTGGAAGTGTGCTTGGGGTCATTGTCCAGTTGGAAGACCCATTTGCGACCAAGCTTTAACTTCCTGACTGATGTCTTGATGTTGCTTCAATATATCCACATAATTTTCTTGTCTCAGGATGCCATCTATTTTGTGAAGTGCACCAGGCCCTCCTGCAGCAAAGCACCCGCACAACATGATGCTGCCACCCCTGTGCTTCACGGTTGGGATGGTGTTCTTTGGCTTGCAAGCATCCCCCTTTTTCCTCAATGGTCATTATGGCTTTTCTCCAAAAAGTACGATCTTTGTTCCCATGTGCAGTTGCAAACTGTCGTCTAGCATTTTTATGGAGGTTTTGGAGCAGTGGCTTTTTCCTTTCTGAGCGGCCTTTCAGGTTATGTCGATATAGGACTCGTTTTACTGTGGATAGAGATACTTTTGTATCTGTTTCCTCCAGCATTTTCACAAGGTACTTTGCTGTTGTTCTGGGATTGATTTGCACTTTTCTCACCAAGGTACGTTCATCTCTAGTGTCACGTTCTGACCTTAGTTCCTTTTTTATGTCTTTATTTTAGTTTGGTCAGGGCGTGAGTTGGGGCGGGCATTCTATGTTGTTTTTCTATGTTTTGTTCTATACGTTATATTTCTATGTGTTTGGCCTAGTATGGTTCTCAATCAGAGGCAGGTGTCGATCGTTGTCTCTGATTGAGAATCATACTTAGGTAGCCTGTTTTCCCACTATGGGTTGTGGGTAGTTGTTTTTCGTTTTAGTGTTTTCACCATTCGGGACTGTTTCGGTTTTAATTTTGTTTCTATTGTTCATTTTGTATTCATTCTCATTAAAAGTTATATGGATACGTACCACGCTGCATTTTGGTCCTCCTCTACTTCCACCAACGAAAGCCGTTACAGAACTACCCACCAACCAAGAACCAAGCAGCGTGGTAAACAGCAGCAGAGGATTCTGGACTCATGGACATGGGAGGAGATACTAGACGGTAAGGGACACAGGCTGGGGAATATCGCCGCCCCAAGGAAGAACTGGAGGCAGCGAAAGCTGAGCGGCGGCGATATGAGGAGGTAGCACGGCAGTGCGACAGGCACGAGAGGCAGCCCCAAAACATTTTTGGGGGGTGGCACACGGGGAGTGTGGCAGAGTCAGGTTGGAGACCTGAGCCCACTCCTCGTGCTTATCGTAAGCAGCGCGTTACTGGTCAGGCACCGTGTTAAGCGCACGGTGTCGCCAGTACGCGTTCATAGCCCGGAGCGCTATAGGCCAGCCCCCCGCAGGTGCCATGCGAAAGTGGGCATCCAGCCAGGGCGTGTTGTGCCAGCTCAGCGTGTCTGGTCTCCGGTACGCCATTTCGGCCCAGGGTATCCTGCGCCTGCTCTGCGTGCTGTGTCTCCGGGGCGCTAGGAGGGTGCAGTGCGTCCTATGCCTGCGCTCTGCTCGTCCCGGTCAAATGTGGGCATTGAGCCTATGGGAGAGGTGCTAGTGGTATGCACCAGATCTCCAGTGCTCACTCACAGCCCGGTTCAACCTGTGCCTGCACTCTGGAGGGTCAGGGCTAAAATGGACATCCAGCCTGGAGGAGTGGTGCCAAGGCTGCGCACCAGAGCTCCAGTGCTCCCCCACAGCCCGGTCCATCTGGTGCCTCCTCTAAGCACCAGGCCTCCTGTAGGCATCCCCAGCCTGGTGGGTCCTGTGGCAGCCCCACGCACCAGGCTGTCTCTCCGTCTCCTCCCTCCAGGTTCTCTCTCCAGGCCAGAGCCGCCCGTCTGTCCTGAGCTGCCAGGGCCACCCGTCTGTCCTGAGCTGCCAGGGCCGCCCGTCTGTCCGGAGCTGCCAGGGCCGCCCGTCTGTCCGGAGCTGCCAGGGCCGCCCTCCTGTCCGGAGCTGCCAGGGCCGCCCTCCTGTCCGGAGCTGCTAGTCAGTCCAGAGGCGCCCCTCAGTCCAGTGGTGCCCTCTACTAGGGTCTCCAATCCGGGGTCAGTTGCGAGGGTCGCCACTTCTAAGGTGCCACATAAGTGGGCGGAGACTATGGTGGGGTCCACGTCCCGCTCCAGAGCCGCCACCGCGGTGAATGCCCACCCAGACCCTCCCCTATAGGTTCAGGTTTTGCGTCCGGAGTCCGCACCTTTGGGGGGGGGGGGGGGTACTGTCACGTTCTGACCTTAGTTCCTTTTTTATATCTTTATTTTAGTTTGGTCAGGGCGGGCATTCTATGTTGTTTTTCTATGTTTTGTTCTATACGTTATATTTCTATGTGTTTGGCCTAGTATGGTTCTCAATCAGAGGCAGGTGTCGATCGTTGTCTCTGATTGAGAATCATACTTAGGTAGCCTGTTTTCCCACTATGGGTTGTGGGTAGTTGTTTCTGTTTTAGTGTTTTCACCATTCGGGACTGTTTCGGTTTTCATTTTGTTTCTCTTGTTCTTTTTGTATTTTGTATTCATTCTCATTAAAAGTTATTATGGATATGTACCACGCTGCATTTTGGTCCTCCTCTCCTTCCACCAACGAAAGCCGTTACATCTAGGAGACAGAACGCGTTTCCTTCCTGAGCGGTATGACGGCTGCGTGGTCCCATGGTGTTTATACTTGAGTACTATTGTTTGTACAGATGAACGTGGTACCTTCAGGTGTTTGGAAATTGCTCCCAAGGATGAACCAGACTTGTGGAGGTCTACAATTTTTTCTGAGGTCTTGGCTAATTTTCTTTTGATATTCCCATGATGTCAAGCAGAGGCAGTGAGTTTGAAGGTAGGCCTTGAAATACATCCACAGGTACACCTCCAATGTACTCAAATGATGTCAATTAGCCTATCAGAAGCTTCTAAAGCCATGACATAATTTTCTGGAATTTTCCAAGCTGTTTAAAGGCACAGTCAACTTAGTGTATGTAAACTTCTGACCCACTGGAATTGTGATACAGTGAATTATAAGTGAAGTAATTTGTCTGTAAACAATTGTTGGAAAAATTACTTGTCATGCACTATAGTTTGTTAACAAAAAAATTGTGGAGTGTTTGAAAAACAAGTTTTAATGACTCCAACCTAAGTGTTTGTAAACTTCCGACTTCAACTGTATGTGTGGTTCTAGGCTCTAATATGTGTGTGATTCTAGGACAGCATTTCCCAAACTAGGGGTCCTGGTTTGAAAATGGGGTCGCAATAGAAACTGAAATACAATTTGGTTTATAGATCCGGGGTTATGTTAGTAACCTCCGGTAGCCGCTAGATGAGGTTGTAATAAACAGAGCGGTTTCTGTCTTCTTCCTACAAATATGGGTCTCTCTTTTGAACGATGTAAGATACAAAATATTATGACCCCATCACTGAAAGATAAGACTCTCGGAAACACACATGTGTCTGTTTCCCTCCACCATGCCCACAAGCCTCATTAGAGGGTGAGAGAGAGTGGACAAGACCAGTCACTAAATCGGACGATGGGGAAAAGATCATCAATAATGATGTTATTTTCTACTGAGAAGATCATACAGAATTATTGCCTGATGATCTTCTGAATTTCTCAATACCTTTCTAATGCATTTCTGTCAATTCAAGCCATACTTCCTTCAGCTTGAAATACTTTCAAAAATACTGTCAGACTGATTTGTAATACACTGCCAGAGCCATAATTTAAAAATAAATAAAATAATGGCTGTTGATTACATCACTTCTTTTAGATGGTGGGGGCTCTGGTATGTGTGTGGTTCTAGGCTCTGATATGTGTGTGGTTGTAGTTCTCAGCACTGCCACCGGTGTGCGTGGTCTTCTCCATCACCATGGAGTACTGGGGATACGCCAAATCAAAATGTGATTCACATGGTTTTTTTATTTAAAAAATCTTCACATTTCAAACAGTCCATTTATATTTTCCAACGGGGCTATACATTTGGGTGAGGTTTTTTTCTCGCCTGAGTAGCCTCATTTCACTGCCCCAAATGTTTTTTACCATCTAGTGTTCAGTGAAATCACAACACAATGTCAAATACTAGTCAAATAATTTACATCCGATCACATTGCCTGTTACTATCTTGCGGGAATTCCGCTAACGGTCCGTATGTAGCCAAACGTAGCTGCTGCTCATTCTGTTTGCTTGAAAATTGATAAATGTTTTTTAAAAAGTAAGGCTCGCGTCCATAGAGACACATACCAGCTCTACTGGTAGTACTGCTACTACCAGCAGTAGTACTGCTACTACCAGCAGTACTACACCTGCACCTGTCAACGACACAAGTTGCTCTGCTTCCACGAGCACATCCAATGCTAGCATCAGTTATTCTAAATTTGTTGTTAGCCCAGCTAGCATGGACACTGACAGTTGTGAATCTGATGCAGCCTAAGAGCTACTGCCCCCTTACCCGGGAAAGCACCGAACAACAGACAGGAACGTTGGACCATCGAACAGGCGCAAATATGATAACTACATTGATTTGGGGTTCACTTATATTGGGAGTAGTGCCTTTCCTCAGCCACAGTGTGTTATATGTGCAAAAGTACTATCTCACAACTCGATGAAACCTTCACTCTTGCGCAGACATTTAGAAACAAAACATGCAAATTTGAAAAATAAGCCATGGGTCTTTTGAGCGAGAATTAAGACGATTTTCGAGTAGTAAGACATGTATAAAAGCAACAGATACCGATAATAAGAAGGGGCCAGAATCGAGTGGCTAGGACAGGCAAGCCTCATGCTATTGTGGGGCACTTAATTCTTCCTGCTGCCGCGGATATGGCTGGGGGAAAAGGCCCAAAAAACTATACAGGCAATGTCTTCATCAAACAACACGGTTTACGACGTAATATGGCAGGAGATGTTTTAAACCAATTACTGCAATGCATACAAGCCAGTGACTTATATGCGTTACAGCTGGATGAGTCAACAGACGTGGCGGGCCTGGCACAGCTCCTGGTATATGTCCGTTACGTTTATGGGGGGGTCAATTAAGGAAGACATCCTCTTCTGGAAACCAGGACAACAGGAGATGATATTTTTAAAGTACTGGACAGCTTTGTGACATCAAATGGACTTGTGGTCAAGATGTGGTGGTTTATGTACTGATGGCGCAAAAGCCATGACAGGGAGACATAGTGGAGTGGTAACGCGCGTGCAAGCAGTTGCTCCCAATGGCACTTGGGTACACTGCAGCATCCACCGAGAGGCTCTTGCTGCCAAGGGAATGCCTGACAGCTTGAAAGACGTTTTGGACACTACAGTAAAAATTGTTAACTTTGTTAAAGCAAGGCCCCTGAACTCTGGTGTATTTTCTGCATTATGATATAGGCAGCGACCATGTAACGCTTTTACAACATACAGAAGTGCGCTGATTATCAAGGGGCAAAGTATTGACACATTTTTTGAATTGAGAGATGAGCTTAAATTTTTCTTTACTGACCATCATTTTCACTTGTCTGACCGCTTGCATGATGAGTTTCTCACATGACTGGCATATCTGGGTGATGTTTTTTCTCGCCTGAATGATCTGAATCTAGGATTACAGGGACCCTCCGCAACTATATTCAATGTGTGGGACAAAATTGAGGCTATGATTAAGAAGTTGGAGCTCTTCTCTATCTGCATTAACAAGGGCAATAGACTTGTGTCTTTCCATCATTGTATGATTTTTTTGTGTGCAAATGAACTCAAGCTTACGGGCAATGTCAAATGTGATATAGTGAAGCACCTGAGTGAGCTGGGTGCGCAATTATGCAGGTACTTTCCCGAAACGGAACATGTACAGTACCTATGTGAGAGTGGATTCTCGGCCCTCACTAGCATAAACTGAATATAGGCACAGACTGTGTGTGGAAAATTATTTAAGACTGAGCTAGAAATAAATGGCCACAAATTAATAAAAAATGGAGGAAGAGGATAGCTAGCTAGCAAACTAATGTTATATGCTGGCTTTTCAACAAGATGCAACTGTGACCACATTGATCATATGATCCAAAAATTCACTTTCCCATGGAGCAAAATTAACAATACACCCCTCCAAGAAAACATGGCTCCGGGGCATCTCCGAAATGTCACCCGATCTGCGATCAGATCCATGGCCAAAGCGTTGCATTTCAGTTTAGTCCGCACTCAGCTGTCATAGAAATCTTCCCCAGAGCCACAGAACAACCGAATTACTGTAGCCCCCACAAACACCTTGAAAATGACTCGTTCCCATAGGCTTGTACTATTTATGACAGCATCAGCAGTTAGCTACCAACAGCTGGTAGACATGTTTACATTTGATTACATCTATACTGTAGCTAGCTAACTTTATCATAGATGTAGCAAGCTAGCGCGTTCACTTACCCGGTTCACTTCCATGCCAGTGATAATGCTCGGTCTCTGCTGGTTGTTTCAGATACTTTAGAAGCCATGTTAAAACGTTTTAAGGATCGCACCCTTAAGGATCGGGTCTCTCCACACTGGTCCAGTAGATGGGCACCTTGCAGAAAAACAGGCCCTTTAGGCTGTGCCTGCAGCCGGCATGAGGTCAGGTGGAGGTGCACCGCCAGGACCTCATCCGCTCTCCTCCATTCTCTTAGGTTCTGTGTGGTGATCAAGAAGGAGAACTACCTGGACCAGCAGCCTGCCAAGATGGTGTTGGGTTTGGGCAGCGCTAAGCAGATATCCCGGCAGCCGGGCCACACCATTTACCTGCTGCCCACGCTGGTGCTGGCCATCCTGATGTCCTGCGACCTCAACTACTACATCAAGGGTACCTCCATCAAGGGCTCCCTGAAGCCAGGCAAGGAGGCCATGCTGCATGCTGCAGACACTTCCCAGAACATGGAGCTAGGTCAGTCACACCGCTGCCATTCTCATCTGATCACCTCTACACCTATTAAGAATCTCAATGGAATTAATAATATATCATAGCCATATAATATAGGTTTACCAGTGCCATGGCCCTGGGTGTTTGTGGGCCTTGGAGGTGTAAAGGATTGGTCAAAAATCCTATAGAGGAAATGCAGCATAAATGTAATATATACACGGAACAAAAATATAAACGCAACATGTAAAGTGTTGGTCCAATGTTTTATGAGCTGACACAAAAAAAATCCCAGAAATGTTCCATTTGCACAAAAAGCTTATTTCTCTCAAATGTTGTGCACAAATTTAGTTTACATCCCTGTAAGTGAGCATCTCTTCTTTGCCATGATAATCCATCCACCTGACAGGTGTGGCATATCAATACATTGATTAAACAGCATTAACATTACACAGGTGCACCTTGTGCAGGGGGCAATAAAAGGACACTTTAAAATGTGCAGTTTTGTCACAGAACACAATGCCACAGATGTCTCAAGTTTTGAGGGAGCGTGCATTTGGCATGCTAACTTCAGGAATGTCCACCAGAGCTGTTGCCAGATAATATAATGTTAATTTCTCTACCATAAGCTGCCTCCAACATCGTTTTATAGAATTTGGCAGTACATCCAACTGGCCTCACAACCGCAAACCACGTGTAACCACGCCAGCCCAGGACCTCCACATCCGGTTTCTTCACCTGCGGGATCGTCTGAGGGGGGCTGGGGGGTGCTGAGGAGTATTGCTCTCTGTAATAAAGCCCTTTTATGGGGAAAAACGCTTTCTGATTATCTGGGCCTGGCTCTCCAATGGGTGGGCCTGGCTGTCAAGTCGGTGGGCCTATGCCCTCCCTGGCAACCTCATCGCTGCACCCTTGCTCAGTCATGTGAAATCCATAGATTAGAACCTAATGATTTAATTATATGAACTGAACTCAGTAAAATCTTCATGTTGCATTTATATTTTTGTCCATTAACGTATAATAATATATATAGTGCCTTAAAGTGTTCACCCACTTGTTCAGTTATCATAATTTGTTGCCTAGATCCTGAAATCACACATTAGATTTTTTCCATTGTTCTATACAGCCTACTCCAAATGTTTTCACCTTGACCATGTCTGTGCCCCCCTCCTTCTCCTACTAGATGGGCTGCCGGAGAACTTCCCTGTGTGTAAGGAGCTGCTTATTCCCCCTGGTACCCAGAACTATGTGGTGCGCATGTAGCTGTACGACGTCAACAAACGCCTGTTCTGTCTCACATCCACATCATCACAGGGGGCGCTCAAGATCCTCATCTCAGCGCCTTATTGGCTCTTCAACAAGACCGGTACTTACTCTATCCCTCCTTACAGGCAGAACACGCACACATACACCCCGAAAAAACATACACATGCATTCATGTGCACGCGCACACACACACTCACAGTGAATTGAATTACAAATATACAGTACCAGTCAAAAGTTTGGACACACCTACTCATTCAAGGGTTTTTCTTTATTTTGACTATTTTCTACATTGTAGAATAATAGTGAAGACATTAAAACTTATTTGAGCTGTTCTTGTCATAATATGGACTTGGTCTTTTACCAAATAGGGTTATCTTCTGTATACCACCTCTACCTTGTCACAACACAACTGATTGGCTCAAACGCATTAAGAAGGAAAGAAATTACACAAACTAACGTTTAACAAGGCACATCTGTTAATTGAAATGCATTCCAGGTGACTTCCTCATGAAGCTGATTGAGAGAATGCCAAGAATGTGCAAAGCTGGCATCAAGGCAAAGGGTTGCTACTATGAAGAATCAAAAATATATTTAAATTTGTTTCACACTTTTTTGGTTGCTATATGGGTCCATATGTGTTATTTCATAGTTGTAAAAATAAAGAAAAACCCTTGAATGAGAAGGTCTGTCCAAACCTTTGACTGGTACTGTAGCTGCAAGGAACAGGGTACACAGGATGACAGAAAGGACACAAGATCAGCAGGATAACAAAGAGAGCACTCTGTCACGTAGGAACATTCATCCTTTATGTGCAATCAGTGAAAGCATTACCATGTTTATCTCTCAATACCACAAGTAGAGGGAGAGCTTTGTACACGTCTCTGTGTGTGGAGTAAAGGTGGTCTAGAGTTTTTTTTTTTTTTTTTTCCCTCTGGTTGCGCATGTGATATGCTGGTAGAAATGAGGTAAAAACGGATTTGTTTCCCTGCATTAAATTCCCCAGCCACTAGAAGCGCCACCTCTGGATTATCATTTTCTTGTTTGCTTATGGCCTTATACAGCTTGTTGAGTGCGGTCTTAGTGCCAGCATTGGTTTATGGTGGTAAATAGACAGCTCTGAAAAATATAGATTAAAACTCTCTTGGTAAATATTTTGGTCTACAGCTTATCATGAGACACTCTACCTCATGTGAGCAAAACCTTGAGACATTTCTTAATATTAGATTTTGCTCACCAGCTGTTATTGACAAATAGACATAGACCACCTCCCCTCGTCTTACTGGAGGCAGCTGTTCTGTCTGGCCGATGCACGGAAAACCCAGCCAACTGTATATTATTAATGTCGTCGTTCAGCCACGACTTGGTGAAACATAAGATATTACAGTTTTTAATGACCCGTTGGTACTGTAGGATTGTCTTAAACAGAGCTCATCCAGTTTATTCTCCAATGATTACACGTTGGCCAAAGGATGGATGGTAGAGGCAGGTTACCCGCTCGCCTATGAATTCTCACAAGGCACCCGGACCTGCGTCTCCTGTATCGGGGTCTCTTCATGTGAATAACGGGGATTTGGGCCTGGTTCGGTATCAGCAGTAAATCCTTTGCGTCCGACTCATTAAATAAAAAAATCTTTATCTAGTTTGAGGTGAGTAATCGCTGTTCTGATATCCTGAAGCTATTTTCGGTCATAAGTGATGGTGGCAGAAACATTATGTACAAAATAAGTTACAAACAATGCGAGAGAAAAAAACACACACAAAATAGCACAATTGGTTAGGAGCCCGTAAAACGGAAGCCATCTCCTCCGGCACCATTACATGATGTAGTAGTCCTCCTTAACTACGTTGTGTCTCGCTGTTTCTCCATTCGATAGGCTATGAGTATGACCTGAAGGCTACGCTTAATTGGTTTATGCATGGATTTCTCCCGATCAAACAATGAATTGAACAGTGTTCTATCTCAAGAGTTATTTGAAGCCTAAAAACGTAAGGTCGCCAGAGGACTAATAATGAGAGAGAACAAACAATATCAATAGCCTATAGAAAAATCTAGTTTAAGGTTATTAAGAAACAAATGATCCATTCGGGCCGGGAAAATCCCTCCATGCGAGGTTGAATACCAAATGGCCAATAACCTATCCTCCTAAAAGCTTTAAGATAAGTTGAAGTTATGAACAGTAGCTTATTTCCCAAATATTATATATGAAGGTGTTGTCCTAAAGTTGTTGTGACTTTCAAAAACAACAAGAATGTAAGTTTTATAGGGGCTATATCATCGTATATCCCAATGTTTTATGGGTACATAGTCACGATAGGACAAAGGTTGATATCGTCCAACCCTTGTTCCCTTTATGTTTGCATAATGTTTGCATTATAAAATTACAGTGTCGCAGTTTCAATACTACTAAGGTGAAATGAGGCACGGCTAAGGTCTCCTCTCCATTGACATGACACACACACACACACACACACACACACACACACACACACACACACACACACACACTCACGAGTTGTTCTGTGCGCTGAGGCTTTTCAATCACTTTCCATGAAAATTGGCCTCTGCAATGCTTGGATCAGTGTGTATGTCTGTCTCTAAATGTTATGTGGTTTCCAGGAAAGAACAAGGAACAGCACAGAAAGGTCAGGAGGTCAGGAGCATTACAGTTAAACGACCTGATACCTGATATAACTACTACCTGATTCTAGGGCTGACCAACTCATTGCTTGGCATTGCAAACATCTTAAGGGGGGGGGGGGGGGAAATGTACAGTTGGTATATTTAAAGGATACTACTGGGTATACAGAGTATAATGTCAATTTTATAACAGCTCAGTAGATGTTCTATATGTTTTACATTTAGATATAAGTCATTTAGCAGATTCTCTTATCCAGAACAACTTAGTTAATCCATTCATCTTAAGATAGCTAGGTGGGACAACCACATATCACAGTCGTAGCAAGTACATTATTCCTCAAAGTAGAAAATGAATTAGCAAGTCAGAGCTAGTAAGGGGGAAACGAGTCAAGTGCGAGTGTTAGTTTGCGAAAGGCTTTTCTTTTTTTTTAATGTACCTTCCAAAGACCAGTGTAATGCCCCAACCCTGTGGGCATTCTGCCCCTGAACAGTAATCAGTTGATCTACATTACAATGAGACATGTCCTGGGGGGCACTGTTCCAAGCTAAAGGACTCATTCTCGTTTTGGAACAATGTATTGACCCACCCAGTCCAGAACCCAGGCATGCTGCCCCGCAGTCTTTTTCTCTCCCCTATCCTCAGCCAGCTCTCAGCAGGCCCCTGAAAGAGACAGACCCCCACACTCCACCCTGCCAAACTGTGTCAACCAGCTTAGTTTCAGTCAGCTCTCTCTTTCTCTCTGTCTCTCTCTCCTCCCTCCCCCTCTCTCTGTGCTCTGTGTCCACTCTCACTGCACGGCAATTTACTCGGATTTGTCCCGCGGTATTGATGTCATAAGTGTCAGACAGCCAGTAAACCTGGTCACACAGCCCCTTTCCTAGCCCTTGACCAGCCCATGGCACCAGGCCCTAACAACACACACACACACACACACACACACACACACACACACACACACACACACACACACACACACACACACACCGCTCGCCTCCTGGACCAGATTTCAGCTCTGCTCTGCAACTGTAACTTGCTGTTGCGTATAGAAAATGGAATCACTGTGTCAGTCTATGCTTGGGAACACACACACATTGTGGCTGTGAGATCCTTACACTACAACGTTTCATATTAAGGCTTATCGACACTTCTATTTCAATTCAGCTCTGCTTCTGTTGACTGGTTGTAAACTTTGTAACTACACTGATAAAGGTTTCATCACAGCTACTCTCTTGGCAGTGTCTTGCAATGTTTGCTTTCCTTAAATTCAAGGAGGACTTTTTCTCCCCCACTGACTTGACATCATCCTCCCTCTGAAAGAAAACAACGTGTTTTTAGCAAAGTCTTTCTTCCAATCAAAATTGTTTCCCTTGTAAGCACTCGCTCTGTTTGCTGAATATCAACAAAGTAGGAGCCCCTGTGCGTACACACACACACACACACACATACACACACACACACACACACACACACACACACACACACACACACACACACACACACACACACACACACACACACACACACACACACAGTGTCCAGCTTCGAATAAAATTAAATAAAAAGCTTACCTCCTAAAAATTGTTAAACCAGTCATCTAATTATTCATAATTTCTCACTTGTGGCATAATCATCATATAGTTTATGTAGGGTGAGCAAGGCATCGACAGCCATGAACCATTGGCCTTACTGCTTCTTCATTTCCACTTGATGGTTTAACTCCTTTCTTTATGGATATTTGTAAAAAAATATATATATATATACAGTGGGGCAAAAAAGTATTTAGTCAGCCACCAATTGTGCAAGTTCTCCCACTTAAAAAGATGAGAGAGGCCTATAATTTTCATCATAGGTACACTTCAACTATGACAGACAAAATGAGGGGAAAAAATCCAGAAAATCACATTGTAGGATTTTTTATGAATTTATTTGCAAATTATGGTGGAAAATAAGTATTTGGTCAATAACAAAAGTTTATCTCAATACTTTGTTATATACCCTTTGTTGGCAATGACAGAGGTCAAACGTTTTCTGTAAGTCTTCACAAGGTTTTCACACACTGCTGGTATTTTGGCCCATTCCTCCATGCAGATCTCCTCTAGAGCAGTGATGTTTTGGGGCTGTTGCTGGGCAACACGGACTTTCAACTCCCTCCAAAGATTTTCTATGGGGTTGAGATCTGGAGACTGGCTAGGCCACTCCAGGACCTTGAAATGCTTCTTACGAAGCCACTCCTTCGTTGCACGGGCGGTGTGTTTGGGATCATTGTCATGCTAAAAGAGCCAGCCAATGCAATAAAATGCAAATTAATTACTTAAAAATCATACAATGTGATTTTCTGGATTTTTGTTTTAGATTCCGTCTCTCACAGTTGAAGTGTACCTATGATACAAAATTACAGACCTCTACATGCGTTGTAAGTAGGAAAACCTGCAAAATCGGCAGTGTATCAAATACTTGTTCTCCCCACTGTATATATATATATATATATATAGGTTGGTCTGCTCAACTCATTCCCTGGCCCGGGTTGCAGACCTGTTACTGAGAACTATAGGTCTACTTGACCCGTTCCACATACATACCTAGCGTACATTGAGAACATTTACACAGTTTTTATTGAGAGATGTTAAAATTATTATGACAGCAAAATGTCAGAAAGGTGCGAATTGAACTCGGTCCAAAAAATGTCGGTGTGCAAGTGTCATGTTGCAGCAGGTCACCTACACCTCATGTTAACCACCACTGAATAGTTCCCCTGTTTCCTGCTGGTTTCACCTGGTGTACCTTCACGCCTCGATCACACCAACGGCATCATTGCACAAAATGGTACGCAGCATTATCTGGATATGTGTGCAACAAAAGTTCAACATTCACCTTCTGCTACCATTTCTGTCAAGTATACAGTTTGATAAATACGTTCGATAAATCCAACATATGCACCACACAGAACACACTGCTTCTGCAACGCAATGCTGCAAGGCAAACGCAGCGTTCCATTGGACATGAATGTACTTCTGGTGTACTAAAATGCAATGACGCTGACGGTGTGATTGAGGCGTCACCCACGTAGTGACTGACACGCCATAGGCCTTTTCACACTGCATTGTTCTTAGCCCCGGGATATCCTTAGCCCAGGGCCAGTCAAAGCCTGGGGCTATCTTAGCTTGTGTTCACACAAGCAGGTCTAACTGAAACCAACTGTCACTTCTCTGGAATAGAATATTCAAATTAGGTAACAATGGAACTTTGTGATTGGCTAGCCCTGAAAAGTCGGTGCTAACCCTACTCCAGAGCAGGGCTAGCTAGACCTGGGCTAAGGTTGGTGCTAACCCATTTTAGAATCTGCAAGTGTGAACTCTCTAAGCCCTGGGATAAATGCAGTGTAAACGCGGTTCATGTAATCTCTGAAAGCCCCCAAAACGTTCCTTTATTAACCCTCACCAACAGCCCCAGTTTCACATTATGTATGTTGTGTGTGTCTACTGTTCTCATTGAGCATAGTAAGGGGGGGGGGGGGGGTTAGGTAAACTTGAAAGCATCTTCATCTTCTCACTCCCCTGGGACACAGGTCTGGTAAGTGTATTTGTTTAGTTTCACAAAGAGTGGGAAGATAAGAGAGGAGGAGGAGGAGAAAGTTGGCGCTGGCCTTCCAGTGAACTCGCCGGGGACTTTGCTTGGTGGGGTCATCCCAAGTTCAGGCCTGGCGCTGGCTGCAGAGCACGATGCGGCGCGGCGGAGGGCCCGGGTGTGTTTACACAGAACGCAGCCTCCTCTGGGGAGCTCCCTCACACTGCCTGTAACACAAACCCACTTCCATCAGGCACCTGCTGGGTGGAAGGGGGAAGAGGGGAGGAGGGGAGCCTGGCTGGGCAGAGACAGGTCAGCGCTGGGGGAAGACGGGGGTGGGAAGGCACTTCATTCCACTCCACTCCAGCTGACAAATGACTCGCTGATGTATTGGCCAGATGGATGAGGCAGGCGCTGTGTAAAATCAGTTCTCTCCTCTCTCTATCTGTCTCCCCCATGTCTCTCTAGTTCAGCTGTGGGGATGAGAACCAGCCCCTCATCACTAGGTTACTGTAGAACCTTTTCACTCTGTGAGCTTGTGCACTCTGGATATGTGACACGCATTTTTACTGTCTTTTAATATTGCCACTCAGCAGCAGCACATCTTAGGAATCACTGGTAAACAGTGTCAAGTCTTTTGGTCATTATTTGACAAGGAAAGAAATAGGGCTTGGAATTTTCAGGGACCTCACAATACAATATTATCTCGATACTAAGGTGACAATACGATATGTATTGCGATTCTATATGTATCGCTATTCTATGTATTGCGATTCAACACTGAGATTTCATTACGATTCGATGTTCCAAACAAATAGAAGATGGAAAACAAGCTATGGAAAGAGAAAAAACAAGAGTTTTGGCGCAGGTATGGCTGACTAACGCTAGCAAACATTAACTAAATATCATTTTTTTTAATCGATACTTGAAGTCATAGTATCAATATAATATTGCTATACTCTACTGTATCGATTCCCCCCCATCTTTAGAAAGAAATTGTTGACATTTTCAGTATGAGTTAGATCAGGGATGGGCAACTGGATGCGGCCTTTGGATCAATTTTAATAAAACATGTTTTTTAACTCAGTTGGGGTCTCAACTTACTGTTGCAAGTTAGAATAGTACAATATACATGTCAGCTAACATTTTTTAGATTGGTAAGTTAGTCGAGCGTCCAGCTATCTAAATTTAGTAAACATGGTCTAATTACCGGCCGGGGGCCGCTATTGACTTTGTTAGTCCATCTCACTCATATATTTAAGAACTGCAAACATTTCTCTCCACCCTATGGCAGAATTTGTAAAATTGCAGGAAATTGGCTGTAAAACAGCAAATGTTCCTATTTGCCCCATGGCAAAATGTGTAGAATTGCAGCAAACTTGCTTTAAAACTGCAACATTTTCTCTTCTCCCCATGGCGAAATGTGTAGAATTGCACACAATGAAGTCTAAAACCAAAACAACTTTACTCTGCTGTCAAGGGGGCTGCTAAAATCTTTTACTTACAACTGCGTTTGCTCGCAGAGAAACTGCGGCCCCTCATGATGAATTAAGATTTTTTGTGGCTCCCCACCCCCATCACAGTTGCACATCTGGTTATGTTGGATGGCTTATTTGACTTGTTGAGTTAGTATTTTTATAAGTTTGAAAGAGAGAGAGCCATCATGCCTGTGTGAATTGAAAGGTATTTGACTGAGATAAATGAGAGCCATTCATCATTCCACTGCAAGGCTGAGTCTGTGCAGACTGGAATGGCCAGCCAAAGTACACACTCAGCCAGAGTGCCCTGTGTGAGGGCTGCACTGGTCTAACGGCAGGCTACCTAGTGCATGGGACCAAAGAGCTGTACTGTGTGGTCAACCTGAATCAGATTAGACTGCAGTGATAAAAGGTACATATTTTGAATACCTTTAAATCCTTTATGAATATAGAAAAAATAAGGGGGTTCAAAACTGAGCCCTGAGATACGCCTTTTCTAAGAAGTGATACATAGACTTGATGCTACATTTTCCAAGACTATTTCCAAATACTGCAATATAATATTGCAATACAAGCTTGAAATGAAGTGTGCTGTTATGCTTACTATATAGCCTACCCTGTGAGTTTGTGTTCCTTTTCCCGTATTGTTATCTTGAAGGGCCACCATACTTTAGTTAAACAGTTGTTGTTATGCTAGCTAACAAACATGAGTATGTTAGAGTTGTAGCTAATAAACCCGAGCTGTTTATAAAGAACTATGTCTCGTTCTTTCAACACAACATTGACAACGAGGATGGCTATTCCTGCACCCGTCATCACCACCCATCTCTCTGCCTCTTCCGGACCGCTTTCAACACAACAGGTGAGAAAGACTTACTAGAATGACTCTCTCTATCTTCTTAGTTTGCAGGGACCTTGTCGGATGGGTGGAGCAAGACCATCGACAACCGACATCAGAGCAAACGAGAGTACATTCGTTACCAGGGAACCACCAGCGGAGAGCATCTGGTGGCCGGGAATCATGGATTGGCTCATGGTATTTACTATTACACTAATAATGTGAAGCTACTAATAATACTGTAGTAATACCACCCCTGACTGTAGTTCGTATTTCACTTTCAATATGGGACTTGCATTTTATTAATCTAACATCAGATAACCACAGTGGATCTATAATCTGTCAGAATCTGTTGTGCTGATCAGAGTCCATTGTGTTGTTTGAGAGGAGTCATACCTGGTTCTTCTCTAGTGTTCCACAGGCATCACCGGCGTTTTGACCAGCATCATCACGTCCACAGTGGAGGGGGTGAAGACCGAGGGAAGGGTCAGTGGCTTCTTCTCAGGCTTGGGGAAAGGCCTGGTTGGTATGGTAACCAAGCCGGTGGCTGTAGCGCTGGACTTTGCCTCGGAGACAGCACAGACGGTCCGAGACATGTCCAGCCTCAGAAACCACAGATAGGTGCCTAAACCCAGGGAGACAACATATGTCATTAAACCATCCTTACAATGAGGCAGATTCAGACACCCCTCAGCTGGGAAGGCTTTCCACTAGATATTGGAAAATTGCTGAGGGGACTTCCATGGGACTTCCATTCAGCCGCAAAGGCATTAGTGAGGTCGGCCACTGATGTTGGGCGATTAGGCCTGGCTCGCAGTCGGCGTTTCAATTCATCCCAAAGGTGTTCGATGGGGTTGAGGCCAGGGCTCTGTGCAGGCCAGTCAAGGTCTTCCACAACAATCTCAACAAATAAGTTCTGTATGGACCTCACTTTGTGCATTGGGGCATTGTCATGCTGAAACAGGAAAGAACCTTCCCCAAACTGTTGCCACAAAGTTGGAAGCACAGAATCGTCTAGAATGTCATTGTATGCTGTAGTGTTAAGATTTGTCTTCACTGGAACTAAGGGGCCTAGCACGAACCATGAAAAACAGCCTCAGAATAATTATTCCTCCTCCACCAAACTTTACAGTTGGCAGTATGCATTCGGGCAGGTAGCGTTCTCCTGGCTACCTCTAAACCCAGATTTGTCCGTCGGACTGCCAGGCGGTGAAGCGTAATTCATCCCTCCAGAGAACGCGTTTCCACTGCTCCAGAGTCCAATGGCGGCGAGCTTTACACCACTCCAGCCGACGCTTGGCATTGCAAATGGTAATCTTAGGCTTCTGTGCTGCTCAGCCATGGAAACTCATTTCATGAAGCTCTTGACGAACAGTTGTAGTGCTGAAGTTACTTCCAGAGGCAGTTTTCAACTCGGTAGTGAGTGTTGCAACCGAGGACAGACAATTGTTATGAGCTTCAGCACTCGGCGGTCCCGTTCTGTGAGCTTGTGTAGCTTACCGCTTCACGGTTGTGCTGTTGTTGCTCCTATAGGTTTCCGCTTCACAATAACAGCACTTACAGTTGACCAGGGCAGCTCTAGCAGGCAGAAATTTGACGAATTGACTTGATGGAAAGGTGGCTTCCTATGACGGTGCCACGTTGAAAGTCACTGAGCTCTTCAGTGCGGGGCATTCTACTGCCAATGGTTGTCTATGGAGATTGCATAGCTGTGTGCTCGATTTTATACACCTGTCAGCAACCAGTGTGGCTGAAATAGCTGAATCAACTAATTTGAATAGGTGTCCACATACTTTTGGCCACGTAGTGTACCTTATGGAGGTGCATTAGGAGGTTTGCAGGAGTGGTTCCCTACCGCGCACTGAATAAATGTAATTGAACTCCAGAAAACACACCCATGGTGTGGCTCACCAATTTTATCAGGGAGTTTTTGTTCAATTTGTTTTTCTATTCATTTATATAAAGCAATCCCTTTAAATACGGTGTTTCTTTCATTTGAATTTGATCGGCACAAGCCTTGAATGTAGCCTATAGAGAATTGGTTCAGAATCCAATGGGTAGATTTAAAAACACAGATTTTACACCATTTTTATTTAGGGAATAATCATGAATCCTGCTTCATGTGTGTAGCCTATAGGGCCTATACTTATAATTTGGAAAATAATATACAAAAGTATGATCTAATAAATGTAACCTAATTTCCCACACTGATCATAGAACTGTGTGATGGAAGTGCGCAGTCTTGCGCAGTTCATCAAGTTCAAAATAACGTTTTGCACTCCATAGTGATTTAATAAGCCTATATGTTCCGATCCAATTTTTACGACAATTTGTATTTGACCTTCATTAAATAGTATCCACTACTACTTGACCCTCAGCCACAACCACAAGGGCGTGACAGCGTTTACAGAGGAAAGAAATAAAGGTGGGCTAAATCAAACAATGGAATGGAATAATACGATTGTAAGGAAGGGAATGAACACTAAATTGTCAGTTTCATATAGGTGGTTATTACTTATGGTCGCTACCGATAGTGGCTTATAATATTTAACATTTCCTGAAGGAAACAGGAAAAGTCAGGGCATATGATTAAAACATTAAAGTGAGCACGAAGATTACATTTGGCGCAACTCTTTGTGTTGTCATCCAATTTGGCTTGCGTCTCAAAATTTTATCCCTGCAAGTTTGAAGGCCATGTAAAAAAAATTCTGCATAGCGGCACAGCATTTCATACTTCACTGTAGGAAAGGGGCATAAATAGGACTACCTGTCATGTTGATATGCTTTTCAGTTTCCTGCCATATGACTGGTTTTACATTCATCTCCAGCGATCATAAGGTAAAATGTAATTTAGCCTATATTTACAATCCCCTTATCTCACTCACTCATCTTCACTCGCTCCTTGGAGCATAGCACCTCGACAAATCGGTATCCTCGCCGTCCTATTCTGGGCCAGGTCCCAGGCTGATGTGGTGTTGAGTTCCAGGTTGTGTAGGTCGTCCTCCAACTGGTCGGACCACCTGGTTCTCGGTCTTCCTCTTCGGCGTGGATGGCTCCTTGAGGACAAGGGCAGGCTCCAGAGGTGGGTTTGGTCTGACCAGGTGACATAATTCATGATCTGAAGGGCAAGGATGATCTGAAGGACAAGGGCAAGGATTTCCAAGTGGTTTTGCATGGTACACTGAAACTTGGTACTTTTCCTCTTTCATTGCTTGAGCTGTCTGGGCTGCATTGTTAACTCCCCACTCATGCTGCACAGAAGTTAACACACTTGAATAATGCAACACGGCATGTAGAAATGTTGAAACTGTTCATTACTGTTCGCAAAACAATGTTCATACAGGCTAGATCACTTTTACAATGCAAGACGATACCGGTAGCTTCCAACTTTAACTGTAGGCTAAATTTCCTTGCTAGCTTACAGCTGAATTCACTACCGTAGTACTTCGTTTTGGAATCATAATGCAAAATATGTTAATTTCAAAGTTGATTGTC
This sequence comes from Salvelinus fontinalis, assembly GCF_029448725.1. Classification (NCBI taxonomy): domain Eukaryota; kingdom Metazoa; phylum Chordata; class Actinopteri; order Salmoniformes; family Salmonidae; genus Salvelinus; species Salvelinus fontinalis. The sequence goes on from NC_074695.1 coordinate 41,797,918, forward strand.
ACCAAAAACGTTATTAATTCACTTTGTCTCCCTTGCCACCGAAAACGAATTTACTTCTTCGTCTCCCTCACATGCCTTCTGGTTTCCACTAGATTCCATAGCCACAAAGTCTGATTCCACAGATTGTTTTATAAAAGAAGAGATTGCTTCTTCTATGCAAATGTTGTTGATAAGTTAAAAAATATATATATTGGAATTGGGATTGTTTTTCATCTGTAGCCCCATGAAATCAGTTAAAACAAGCTAAATAACTCAATGCATGTACACACTCCTATTGAATAATATTAATTCACATGTTGTCCTGAATAGACCTAGGCTACATCTTAATTTACCCAGTTGATCAATAAATATCAATAATATATTGTTTTGTAATTACATTTGTAAAAAGTCAAATTGAATGTATGATTGTATAATTGATTCATTAATGCATACATGGCTGTATCTAAAAAATGGGCTTACAAATGTTCAAATGTAATGATATTGAACTCAAAAGATGCCCAACTCTTGAACAGAGCAGTAGCTGAGTTTATCTGTCTGGATCAAGTGCCATTTCGTGACTTTGGCTAATATGCCTTTTTTTTATGGTATCGTGATGGTATTGAGTAACGTGATACTAAAGCTGGTATCGAAGTCAAAATTCTGATATCGTGACAACACTCTGTCCATGAGCTCGGCCAGGATCCTGGCACCACACATGCTGGTACCACACATGCAATCCTGGCCATAAAAGGCTGCCATAACTGGTACCACACGTGCTTGGTTGCCTATCTTAGGGGCAGCCTCAGCTTCATTAGCAAGGTGTCATGCCACTTCTGTTTGTCCTTGTGTAGCGCATGGAGTTCAAACTTCTGTATTCGCTCCTGAGTCCTTCGAGTCTGGCCGCTCTTCTGACCTCGATTATACTCAGTGTTTCCTTTTGAGATGAAGTCCTTCTTTGTTCTTTTGTGCCCAAGTATCTTTCCAGCTGCTTCATTGATGTGATTCTTGAAGGCGGTCCAGATCTCTTCTAGATCATCTGGGATATTGGGGGCGAGAACAGAGACGCAGCTCTGCAGCTCACGTTGGAATGCGGATGTTACATTGAGGATCCGTAGCTTATCAACATCAATCCTGTGTTGATTGGAGAAGGACACAATTAATTTTAGGTGAAGACGGAGGGACATGGATAGAAACCTGTGGTCTGTGTTCCCAAATTCCACAATGCGGTAGACCTGGCAGTTTGAGTTGATTTATTTAACCTTTATTTAACCAAGCAAGTCAGTTAAGAACAAATTCTTATTTACAATGCCAGCGAGGGTTTGTGAGAATTTGATCTATTTCCTTGGTTGTGTGGCCATCATAGTCAGTTGTACAACTGAATGCCTTCAATTGAAATGTGTCTTCTGCATTTATCCCAACCCCTCTGAATCAGTGAGGTGCAGGGGGCTGCCTTAGACATCTATTTCTTCAGTGGACAGGGAAGAGTGGGTTAACTGCCTTGCAGCAGAACGGCAGATTTTACCTTGTCAGCTCTGGGATTTGATCCAGTAACCTTTCGGTTACTGGCCCAACGCTCTAACCATTAGGCTACCTGCCACCCCATTATTACTGATCCATGTCATGCAGTGTATGTGTTTATGAGCGTAGAAGGATTGATCAGTCACTTTCAAAGCCAGTACTGTCGGAGCCAGTGGCTGCATTGAAGTCCCCCACAATGCAGATGATGTCGTGTCTAGAGATGCCCTCAGTTAGGCTTTCCAGCTGTGTGTAGATGGTGTCCTTTTCATCTTCTGAGGCCACATATGTTGGAGTGTAATACACTATAACTGTCGGCCTGCCATGCTGATGTCGTAGTCAAACAATCAGGAGCCGGTTGTTTATGGCTTTTCAGGATAGGAGGGCCCGATTTGCAGCGGCTGAAAGAGCTATGGCCACACCTTGTCTATGTAATCTCTGGCTGACCAGAGGAAGGTCATGCCGTTGGAAGAGCAGGTGCCAGAACCTGGCCAGGACACTTCCGTTATCCTAGCAGTGGCAATGTTCATATGCGACAGTTCTTTGGCTACTAGGAATGCTGAGCCATCCTTTGTTATTCTTCTCGTAAATCAAGACGGTGCAGGGTCAAGTCATAATAGTCAGTCAGAGTAGAATTGAATTTGTCAAGGTTTTGTGACAATACTTTTTTCCACGGCGGGTCGCTTGCCCAATGCACTACCTCTCCATGAACTGGTGCCAGAGGGGATGGCTGCCGTTTTCCAGGCTCCTAACCAACTGTGCAATTTTGTTTGTTTTTTTTGCATTGTTTGTAACTTGTTCTGTACATAATGTTGCTGCAACCGTCTCTTATGACCGAAAATAGCTTCGGGACATCAGAACTGCAATTACCCACCTCGAATTGGACAAAGATATTTTCTTTAAAGAGTCCAACGCGAAGGATATACTGCTTTCCCGAGACCAGGCCCAAATCACTGTCATTTGCGTGAAGAAAAGACGGAAATACAGGGGGCAGAGGTCGGGGTGCCTTGTGAGAATTTGTCTGCGAGTGGGTAAACTGCCTCTACCATCCGTACTATTGGCCAATGTGCAATCATTGGAAAATCAACTGAATGATCTACAATCAAGACTATCCTACCAATGGGACATTAAAAACTGTAATATCTTATGTTTCACGAGACGTGGCTGAACAACGACACGGTTAATATAGAGCTGGCTGCATCGGCAAGACAGAGCAGCTACATCTGGTAGGACACCAGCTGTCTATTTGTCAATAACAGCTGGTGTGCAATGTCACATATTAAAGAAGTCTCGAGGTATTGCTCGCCTGAGGTAGAGTACCTCATGATAAGCTGTAGACCACACTATCTACCAAAATAGTTTTCATCTATATTATTCATAGCTGTCTATTTACCACCACAAACCGATGCTGGCACTAAGACTGCACTCAACGAGCTCTATAAGGCCATAAGCAAACAAGAAAATGCTCATCCAGAAGTGACGCACCTAATGGCCGGGGACTTTAATTGAGTCAAACTTAAATCTGTTTTACCTCATTTCTAGCAGCATCTCACATGTGCAATCAGAGGAGAGAAACTCTAGACCACCTTTACTCCACACACAGATGCATACAAAGCTCTCCCTCGCCCTCCATTTGGCAAATCTGACCATAATTCTATCCTTCTGATTTGCGCCTTCAAGGAAAAACTAAAGAAGGAAGTATCAGTGACTCGCTCAATACGGAAGTAGTCAGATGACGCGGATGCTAAGCTACAGGACTGTTTTGCTAGCACAGACTGAAATATGTTCCGGGATTCATCCAATGGCATTGAGGAGTGTACCACCTCAGTCACCGGCTATATCAACAACAATGTTGTCCCCACAGTGACCGTACGTACATATCCCAACCAGAAGCCATGGATTACAGGCAACATCCTCACAGAGCTAAAGGCTAGAGCTGCTGCTTTCAAGGAGCGGGACACTAATTCGGATGCTTATAAGAAATCCCGCTATGCCCTCAGATGAACCATCAAACAGGCAATAACACATGATTCCATATGTGTTATTTCATAGTTTTGACATCTTCACTATTATTCTACAATGTAGAAAATTAAGAAAAACCCTGGAATGAGTAGGTTTGTACAATCTTTCGACTGGTACTGTACATAATTTGAAGAAAAACATAATTGTGGCAATTCATATCTTGCAGTAAAACTGTAAATAAGATTTTAATTTCAAGAGAAGACAGGTTAACTGTTAAGGCTTTAATGTTCTTTCACTTCGAAAAGAGTCTGGATCATATAGTCCTAGGCCGAGACGATAACCAAAATTACTAACAATGCACTGAATTCATATAATTTCACAAATGTAAATTGTAAAGTCAAATCCTTCTTGCTTATGATAGATAGTCCATCGTATTTGATGATGACTTCTAATCCTGAGTTAACAGTGAATTCCTTGGTGACTGTAGAGTCCAATCCAAGATCCACCAACTTTATTGCAGGCGGGGCATATGCAGTCTGTGGGGGCAGGCATGGTTGTATGTCTCCTGAGCTGTTTTTTCTGTCTCTTTGTGCTCCTCTCCTCCTCCCACCTCTGTACACTGCTCTTGCTTCACAGCTGTAAAGTGTGGGGATGCAGACAGCTTGACAGACAGGGACTTTGGTGTGGAGGTTAAGATCCCTGTTTTGGAAGATCCTGCATCTGAGTTTCCCGAAGGCAGCTGATGCTTGCTTGATCCTATTTTGAATTTCGAGGTCGATGCTGCAGTCCTCTGAGAGAATGCTGCCCAGGTATTTGAAGGACGGAACTATTGCCAGGGATTTGTGTTCAATGGTGAAGACAGGCATGGTGGGTGGAGGACTACCACCTCTGTCTTGCTGGTGTTGATAGACAGGCCCATCTTGCTATAGACCCTCACAGCCTCTACAAGGATGGACTGAAAGTCTTCCGGAGTGTGGGTAACAAGAGCACAGTCATCAGCATACTGCAGCTCAAGAACCCGCTCCGTCAAAACCTTGGTGGTTGCTTGGAGCCTCCTGATGTTGAATAGGTTTCCATCCAGCGTGAAGTCCACCGCAACACCACTGCTGTCCTCAAGATCCTTGTGGAGAAGCTGAGTGACACATAGGAGGAAGATCTTAAAGAGTACCGGTGCCTTCACACACCCCTGCCTCACACCGATGCTTACTCCAAAGGGCACTGACTCCTGCCCTCTTATGGCCACCCATCATGGAACTGGCAAAGGATGCTGACAAATTTGTCTGGACAGGCAAATTTTAGTAGAATGACCAATAGTAGTTCCCTGCTCACAGTGTCGAAGGCCTTGGAGAGGTCGACAAAGGCCATGAAAAGGTCATGATGTTGTTCACAGCACTTCACCTGGAGTTGCCTGTACTCCTGTTCTTTCTGAAGCTGCATTGTGACTCTGGCAGCAGTTTCTCTGTGATGTTGTTCACCAGCCTGTGTAGCATCACCTTGGCCAGGACCTTGCCGGCAAAACCCAGAAGGAATATCTCCCAAGTGTGGCTGCAGATGGACTTGTCACCCTTGTTCTTATAGATGGTGACAATGTTTGCATCCCGCCACTGTTGGGGGATGATCTCCCGGTCCCAAACCGGGAGATGTACTGGTGGAACGTTCTGGTGCACAAGTAACCTCCCTTAAGTAGTTCTGCCAGGCTGCTGTCAGTGCCAGGAGTCTTGTTGTTCTTGAGGGAACGGATAGCTGATAACACCTCTTGGAAGGTTGCGAATGGTTGAGGTGTTGAATGGGTGGACAGGCAGTTCCAGGATGGAGTGGTCTGTAGGAGAATGCTGATTCAGTAGTGCTTCAAAGTGGTCAGCCCACCTCATCGGGATCTGGTTTTGGTCCTTCAAGAAAGTCAGACCATCAGCTGGTTTCATGGGGGTGATGGAGCAACTTCTAGGGCCATAGATAGCTTTAGCTGAGTTGTAGAAATTGTGCATGTCATTTTTGTCAGCATAAATTTGGATTTACTATGCCTTATTCGTCCACCATTCGTTCTGCAGAGCATGCAAGGTTGGTTGTACTTCCTTGCGCGATGCACGCCATTGCTTGCGAAGGGTAGCAGCTGAGAGTAGTGCTTTGTTGCCTTTGTGCATATTGTCCAGTAAGGCTGTGATGGTGTCAGAGTTCTCATCGAAACAGGCTGGGTTTCTGTACAGCACTTTGTGAAATCAGCTGATGTAAGAAGGGCTTTATAAATAAATGTAATAGATTGAATTTGATTGATATGCGCCGAGAAGAGTAGCATAACACATCTTGCCTAGGGGCTTACGGAGAGACATGAGTCTTTGACTTATGCCGACAGGTGTTTCGGTGAGGCTGGGTAGAAGGCTGTTCTTAATTGCCAGTCCCACACCATGCTGATGTTGTCCACCCGGAGGGTAACCTTTCCAGAAAGTGTAACCTTCCCCCACAATACCACAACGAATTTTCCAATCTGGGAGGTACATTTTTATGAGGTATTAAATAATTTCGCTGTGCATTTCGGATGGAATCAAGCCATTAGAATGTACCAGAGGCCACCAAAATATAGGTAGTTTGGCAAAATGATATAACCCAGGGGGGGCAAATGCCTCCGGAACCCCTCAGCCCGGGGAGGCCTGGCTGGCTACTTTTTTTCTATTTTGCTGGCTACTCCAGGTACATGTGGAAAACATTGCTGTAGACACACTTCCGCTAAACATCAATCTCTTTTATCTCCATCCCAAACGCCTACCTCCATCCCATAAGTGTAGAGACCCCCCCCCCCCCCCCTCCAGCACTACACAGCTAATCAAAGCTGATGATGAGTTGATTTGAATCAGATGTGTAGTGCTAAGGCAATAAACGAATTGTGCACCAAAGGGGGGGGGGGGGGGGGGGGGGACTGAGGACTGAGTTTCGAAACCCTGACCAAACCTAGCCGGCGTTTCTTTCTTTCTGGTCCTGACAAGAAAGAAATACTGTCGGTAGAGGTTCTCTTCTGTACTGTTCAACCAATCAAGTAAATGTGGAAGAGGAGTTACGATGGAGTGTTGCCTTGTTAACGTCCAAAAGCGGAAGTCGCGTCACAGGCTCTCTTTCCATTTCCCCTGAAAACCAGATGCATCCGGTTGTAAGCTGCCCCGCTAAGGGTCGATCAATTGTTACATTCGACATAGAAAGGGTTTGAATCTTGCGATTGGTGCAGGGTTTCATCTATTTCTTCAGGATTTTGTGTGACCGCTCCGAGACCCTCTTGTGCTTTGAGAGGCTGCATTATAAAGCTCTGCCTGGAGACCAAAATTCACACATACTCCTGTGTGTGCGCACCAACTACACCCACCAGATGTGCTTGTAAATGCCACCTGCTGTTTTTAAAGGGGTCGGCTGGCTCGACGCTGGGTCAAGCCTCTCCCCCAATTAGAATCTATAGCGGCGCGGCAGGGCAGGTAACGGTCCTCACAGCCACTCTCTTTAACTCACACATACACACAGTGTGACATCTACTGAGTGGGCTCAGCACTGTTACAGTGGAGCCTTTCTCTGCCCTCAATTTCCAGCTCTCACTGGTTTTAAAGCCACAGGCAGGTCATATTACACAGGCGGTCTGGGAGTTCAGGCCTTTTGTTCAGCATTTGCGTACAGTGTGTGTATACATTAGGCAGGCCGGGCGGACGGTACTATTTGTGTACTTGGAATGGTAAAGATAACAGATGGCACTCATGCGTGTCACTGTGGGAGGTGTGTGTGGAGGGGGGGACACGTGCATGTATAGGCTTGTTGACTATGAAAGGGTGTGTGTGGGAGGTGTGTGTGTGCTCGCATGTGAGGGTTTGATTAGTGACGGGTGTGTGTGTGTGTGTGTGTGTGTGTACAGGGAAAGCGAAGAGACCTGCAGATGAACTGTTTCTGTACTAGCGAGGCGCTATTCAAGAGAGGAGGGGCGGTATGGGAGAAGAGAGGGAGAGGAGAGGAGGAGAGAAAGGGTGGATGAGGGAGGGGGAATCCGAAGCGTGCCTGCCACAGTGTGTCCACGAGTTCAGCCAGAGTTCACCCGAGAGAATGTGCTAGAATCATGGATCACAAAGGACACTGACCACTCTATCACACCCACTCATAACACACTCACACAGGTAGAGACTAAACACACACATACTTAGGTTTTCACACACACATTTATACTTACACTCTCACTTGCACATACCAACAGACTTGCATATCGCACACACACATATGCTCCCCCTGACACTGTCATGCCTATTAATCAAGCAGTGATATTGATGTGACACCATCGTGTACAGAAGAAAAGCTGTGAAATGATCTAAGGGAATGATGGGGAGTTGACAGACAGTTCTCCCTACTGTAGTTGAGTTTCTCATCACATAACCTTCTACAATGCATGTTTTTTTCTGGATAAAAATGGGGCTTAAAGGGAGTGGCCATTGGCGTGGGATTTTAGAGGCCCTCCTGTTGGCCCGCAGGGAATTTTCTTTGCTGTTTGAAAGCAAATTTCCTGCAAATCTACAAAAAAAATATGTGGCGGAGAGAAAAGTGTGCCGTTTTAAATCTAATTTCAATGGCTAATTTCCATGGCTTATGCTATGAGGGACTCAAACATTTTATAACAAAATCAACGAGGGCCCGGCGCAGGCCATGACAAAAATACTCCTGAATGCATCATTTTTGAAGTGATAGATTCTCCCTGACTGTCTAGTTTTTTTTTCGGTGATTGTTAGTTTTCATAGATGGTCTTATTTAAAAATATATAGCTCCATTCTCTTTTCTACATACTTTATATCTGGTTTGTCATTTAAGTTTACACGGAACGTTTTTCCATCCCCCCAAAAGTATATAGATTTGTACTTTATTTTCACCGGTTGGACATAGGCAGTCCGCAAAAACACGTAGACAGCCCACAGGACATGAAGCTCTCTCCCTTTACCCTCTGTATGACTGCTCAGACCACGTCTCCAGGAACACACGCACACCAGGAAACAAACAAGTCAATGAGAAGCAGAAGTTGTTGGATGGTCTGCGCTCCACCGCTCTCCTGCCCTGCTCATGAACCCCCCCCCCCCCCACACACACACACACACACTATCTCTCTCACACACACTCCCCTTCCCTCGGTACTGGCAGCCCTCTAGAGCCAGCTCAATTACAATTCCCAAACAAAGGGGGAGAGAAGCACTCCTCACACTCCCTCAGCACACTGTCAATCCAGTCCCAGACATTCCTTCACTACAAATACACTACATTGCAATGAGGAGAAACAGAACATTAGACTCACATTTTCAAAACCCACAAATGGGAACTATATACCGCACATTACAGTACATAATTGACCTATGTAGCGTTGTTGGTGATCTGTTAGAGATGTTATTCATTTATTATCCAATGTCCAGAGTCATGGCATCAGATTTAAACACTTATTTAATCTATTCAACTGAACCAGGGCAAAGTCTACAGTATGCACAAAGCAAACACAAGTTCACCTATTTTCTTTCTATCCCAACATTGAAAATGAGCATGACAACAGCAGAGATTTGACAGTGAAACCACAGGGATGGAAAGTGAGAGGAGAGGAATTGTTTTATTTTGTCAACCCTGCGTGAGAAATACCAGACAGACATGCTAATGAGGTGTCTCGCCACAAGCCATCTACACACTGGTACGGAATGTGTTTTAGCATGATCACCATTCCACATCTCTAAGAGGATGGGGGTTATTCCACCAGCATTGCAAGTTATAAACTTCTGTATCTTCTAGACCAGGTATTCCCCCAGGGGTACGCGCAATTCTGTCAGGGGTACGCCAAATAAAAATGTGATTCACATTATTTTTTTTAAGTGAAGTCAACTCCGGGATGCTGGCCTTCTAGGCAGAGTTGCAGAGAAAAAGACATATCTCAGACTGGCCAATAAAAAGAAAAGATTAATATGGGCAAAAGAACATCCCGGAGTCGCCTCTTCACTGTTGACGTTGAGACCGGTGTTTTGCAGGTACTATTTATGGAAGCTGCCAGTTGAGGACTTGTGAGGCGTCTGTTTCTCAAACTAGACACTCTAATGTGCTTGTCCTTTTGCTCAGTTGTGCACCGGGGCCTCCCACTCCTCTTTCTATTCTGGTTAGAGCCAGTTTGCGCTGTTCTGTGAAGGGAGTAGTACACAGCGTTGTACGAGATCTTCAGTTTCTTGGCAATTTCTCACATGGAATAGCCTTCATTTCTCAGAACAAGAATATACTGATGAGTTTCAGAAGAAAGTCTGTTTCTGGCCATTTTGAGCCTGTAATTGAACCCACAAATGCTGATGCTCCAGATACTTAACTAGTCTAAAGAAGGCAAGTTTTATTGCTTCTTTATCAAAACAACAGTTTTCAGCTGTGCTAACATAATTGCAAAAGGGTTTTCTAATGATCAATTAGCCTTTTAAAATGATCAACTTGGATTAGCTAACACAACGTGCCATTGGAACACAGGAGTGATGGTTGCTGTTAATGGGCCTCTGTACGCCTATGTAGATATTACATTAAAAATCGGCCGTTTCCAGCTACAATAGTCATTTACTACATTAATAACTTCTTAGGGATAGGGGGCAGTATTCGGAAGTTTGGATGACTGAGGTGCCCAAAGTAAACTGCCTGTTACTCAGGCCCAGAAGCTAGGATATGCATATCATGGAAATAGAAAACACTCTAAAGTTTCCAAAACTGTTAAAATAATGTCTGTGAGTATAACAGAACTGATATGGCAGGCAAAAACCTGAGGAGAATCCATACGGAATGTAATGGCTTTCCTCCTCCTCTTCATCAGAAGAGGAGGAGCAGGGATCGAACCAAAATGCAGCTGAGTTTGTAGACATGATTTATTAAAGAAAAAACACGAACTTGACTAATAAACTAACAAAACAAATAAACGGTGTAGACAGATCTGAACGACGGACTCACATAACACACGAGAACGCACGAACAGGGAAAAAAGCCTACACATAAATGACACTGAACAAACAAACCGAAACCAGTCCCGTGTGGCGTAACGACATACACAAACACAGGAGACAATCACCCACAACGAACACTGTGAAAACACCTACCTAAATATGACTCTTAATTAGAGGAACGCCAAACACCTGCCTCTAATTAAGAGCCATACCAGGCAACCCATAAACCAACATAGAAACAGAAAACATAGAATGCCCACCCAAACTCACGTCCTGACCAACTAACACATATAACAAACTAACAGAAATAGGTCAGGAACGTGACACGGAATGTTTTTTCTTTTAGCTCACCACTCACTGTAATGGCTGTCTATGGGACAATCAATGGAATACCTCCCAGATTGCAGTTCCTAGGGCTTCCAGTAGATGTCAACAGTCTTTAGAAAGAGTTTCAGGCTTGTTTTTTGAAAAATGAGCTAGAATTTGTAGGTTTTCTAGGTGGCTCCCATTTTGGCTGTAGTATTGTTGCGCGTGTGGATGAGGGCGCACACTTCGTTATTTATCTCCGGGAATGAACATACTATTCTCCATCTTAAATTGTATAGTTTATTGACGTATTAGGGTGCCTGAGGATTGATTAGAAACGTTGTTTGACTTGTTTGGGCAAAGTTTATTGGTAACTTTTGGGATTCATTTGTATGCATTTTGAACGAGGGAAACCGGTGAATCAAGCGCGCCAACTAAACTGACTTTTTTGGGACTTTAAGAAGGACTTTATCGAACAAAACAACCATTTGTTATGTAGCTGGGACCCTTGGGATTGCAAACAGAGGGGATTGCAAACAGAGGAATATCTTCAAAGGTAAGGGATTTATTTTATCGCTATTTCTGACTTTCGAAAATGTTTGATGCTTTTGTAAGCGGGGCGCTGTCCTCAGATAATCGCATGGTGTGCTTTCACCGTAAAGCCTTTTTGAAATCTGACAAAGCGGCTGGATTAACAAGACGTTAAGCTTTTAAACAATGTAAGAAACTTAGATTTTCATGAATGTTTAATATTACGAATTTTGTATTTTGAATTTCGTGCTCTGCAATTTCAACGGATGTTGTCGAGATGGGGCGCTAGCGGCACGCCTAGCCCAATGTCTACACTGTTTTTATTTTAATGGACAAAATTAATGTGCGCTTCTTTCAAAAACGAGGACATTTCTAAGTGGACCCAAACTTTTGAACAGTAGTGTATATCTTATTTTAACCAACTATACCTCTCTGCCATGCATGCCATAACAAACACACTTGAGCCTAATGCTCTTCGGTGTTCATCTTGCCCAGCCCACACTTCTTTCTGCCCAATACCACCAATACCCCTAGCCTCCTAGGCACTTGAGAGAATGGGAGAAGTGTGTAACTAATACAGCACAAATTCCACCCAGCCTTCTAGATGGCATAGTGGAGTTATTAGCATATTGCATATGCAGTAACTATCCATCCGATCCTCTCTGAACTACATGAAGTGCCTAGGGCCAGGGGCAATGTGGGAGACTGGGCAGTGCTGTCTCCTGGAGGAAAAGGCTGGAGTAGGGTAGTGTGTGTTTTTGTGCTGGGCTAGGGCCTGAACTCCTGACGGAAGGCTGGTCCTCCTCCAGTCCCCTGAGCCTGAACCAAAGATACACTGCCATTCTAGTCGACCTGGCTTGTCCTACGCTATTCACACTGATATGAAGCTGTTGAGCTGTGGTTTTTCCCCCCAATTTTTCACCTGTGGCTGACATCGGCCGGCGCCTCTCTCCGTCTGTTTGTCCACACACACACCCACCTACCTACCCAGCCAGCCAGCCAGAGGAGCCCTACAGCCCCCTGGTTCCCGGCGCCCAGCCTTCCCACAAGCTCCCATTCCACCTTAGCAGCGGCTCCAGCTGCAGACATCCTGGAACCTGTCTCGCCCCAAGAAAAGCAAACCCCCGCAGCCCAGCCCAGTAGAGCAGAGCAGCACAGTGCCGTCTTTGTAAATTCACTGAGCCCCATTGGTCCCTAATCAAAAGACTGCAGCCCGGGAAGATTCAAGCCAGATGTGGGAATTCCAGCCGGGCCTGGGCTGACTTTGGCAGCCAGGAAAAAGAGGGGGTGATGAAGGGGCGGGGGGGGGGGTCGTCTGAAGGGGAAGTGAGACCAGACCAGACACTAAGGCACTGTGTGACCTCTTCACCTCTCAACAGCCTCACAGGTCCTTTCCAGTCGGAATCAGTCTCAACTAGTGCTTTATATACCACCTTACGCACTGTGTTGAGCTGCCATGTTGACCTAACATATTGGTACTCTGTATTTGGCTACTATGTAAAGCTGCTGTGCTAAGCTGGTATGTTAATGCTGTGTATTTGTTCAAGCTGCTATGCTGAGCTTTTGTTATATTGATCCTCTGTATTTAGCAGCTATACTGACTACTGCTGACGCTGCTCTATGTTCTCCATCCTGTGTTGAAGGTTGAGAGTGCTGCGGGTGAGGAAGCCGCGCTGCTGTAAGGGACCCCAGGGCCCAGGGCCCGCTTCTCCTTCACCTAAGCCGACGGACAGGAGCAGCTCTTCCACCTCACTGACAGCGTCCACTCTGAGTTGTGAGTCACACTCCTGTTCTGAGCTTCCAGAGTTAAGCCACTATCTGACCAGTCACAGTGGCCACAGTGTGTGCAGGATTTTGTTTCCAGCCCAGCTCTAACACACTTGAGTCCACTCATCATAGTATTTCATTTAGACCACGATGAGTTGAGTCAGGTGAGTTAGTGATGGGCTGGAACAAAAGCCTGCTGAAGGTGTTTGAAAAAGACAGCTGAAGGTTTGGAGAAACAGCCATCTCTGATTAATATTGCATCACATGGAAAGAAAGTTTTGTTTAATTTCCAATTAAAAGTACGTTTAACTTCATGAATACATATTTAGTATCTCTAGAGTGAGAAAGAGACATGAAATCCCTGGCACAGACAAGGCACTAGCCTGTATCTAGTATCTCTGCTGGGCCTGAGAGCATTTGTCACCTCACAGGCTAATAAATCCAGAGAGTCAGCAGAACCTTGTCTCTAGCCCCTTACCTCTGACCCTAGAGGTGTTAACCAGCCAAATACTCAGCTCAGCCTCTGGGCTTTCTGGCCCACACTTCACTCTTCCAATGGGACTGCTGCTCACACCATGTTTGTTTACGTTAGCATGTGTGCGCATGTATTTTACACGGCTCATGCATGTGTGCTAGGGTATATGGCAGGGTCTACAGACAATCAAGGACTACAAAGGGAAAACCAGACACGTCGCGGACACAGACGTCTTGCTTCCAGACAAGCTAAACACCTTTCTTCGCCCGCTTTGATGATAATACAGTGCCACCGACACGGCCCGCTACCAAGGACTGTGGGCTCTCCTTCTCCGTGGCCGACGTAAGTAAGACATTTAAACGTGTTGACTCTCGCAAGGCTGCCGGCCCAGACGGCATCCCTAGCCGCGTCCTCAGAGCATGTGCAGACCAGCTGGCAGGAGTGTTTACGAACATATTCAATATCTCCCTATCCCAGTCAGCTGTCCCCACTTGCTTCAAGATGTCCACTATTGTTCCTGTATGCAAGAAAGCAAAGGTAACTGAACTAATTGACAATCGGCCCGTAGCACTCACTTCTGTCATAATGAAGTGCATTAGGGCTTCCGAGTGGCGCAGCGGTGTAAGGCACTGTATCTCAGTGCAAGTGGCGTCACTACAGTCCCTGGTTCAACTACAGGCTCTATCACATCCGGACGTGATTGGGAGTCCCATAGAGCGGCGCACAATTGGCCCAGCGTCGCCCGGGGTAGATCGTCATTGTAAATAAGAATTTATTCTTCACTGACTAGGCTAGTTAAATGTTTTATTTAATTTTTTATTGTCAAGGATCATATCACCTCTACCTTACCTGACACCCTAGACTCACTTCAATTTTCTTACCACCCAAATAGATCCACAGACGATGCAATCGCCATCACACTGCACACTGCCCTATCCCATCTGGACAAGAGTAAAACCTATGTAAGAATGCTGTTCATTGACTATAGCTCAGCATTCAACACCATAGTACCCTCCAAGCTCATCATCAAGCTCGAGGCCCTGGGTCTGAACCCCGCCCTGTGCAAATAGGTCCTGGACTTCCTGACGGGCCGCTCCCAGGTGGTGAAGGTAGGAAACAACACCTCCACTTCGCTGATCCTCAACACTGGGGCCCCACAAGGATGCGTGCTCAGCTCACACCTGTCCTCATGTTCACCCATGACTGCGTGGACTTGCACGCCTCCAACTCAATCATCAAGTTTGCAGACGACACCACAGTAGTAGGCCTGATTACCAACAAAGACAAGATAGCCTACAGGGAAGAGTTGAGGGCCCTGGGAGTGTGGTGCCAGGAAAAGAACCTCTCACCGATGTCAACAAAACAAAGGAGTTGATCGTGGACTTCAGGAAGCAACAGTGGATAAGGTGGAAAGCTTCAAGTTTGTCAGCGTACATATCACTGACAACCTGAGATGTTCCACCCACACAGACAGTGTGGTGAAGAAGGCGCCTAAAACCCTCAAACTTTTACAGACAATTGAGAGCATCTTGTCTGGCTGTATCGCCGCCTGATACGGCAACTGCACCGCTCGTAACCACAGGGCTCTCCAGAGTGTGGTGCGGTCTGCAGAAGGCGAGATCAGTACAGGTGCATCAAAGCTGGGACCGAGAGACAGAAGTTGTTTTTCAATCTCAAGGTCATCAGACTGTTAAATTCTGTTAAATAGCCATCAATAGCACATTAGAGGCTGCTGCCCTATATACATAGACTTGGAATCACTGGCCACTTTAATGGAACACTCGTCACTATAATAATGTTTACATATTTTGCATTACCCATCTCGTTTGCATATACTGTATTCTATCTTATTCTACTGTATCTAAATCTATGCCGCTCCGACATTGCTCGCCCAATATTTATGGAGTCTTAATTCCATTCCTTGACTTTAGATGTGTGTGTATTGTTGTGAAATTTTTAGATGTTACTGTTAGATATTACTGCACTGTTAGAGCTGGAAACACAAGCATTTCGCTACAACCGCAATAACATCTGCTAAACACGTTGTCTGTAACAAATAAAATGTTTAATGGTAGGAAATTACACTCAGTGGTTACTGTAAAGCAAGTGCTTCTTAGCTTTGGTAGAAAATCAACTCAGGTCTGCGCTCCTCCTTTCTACCTCATATTTTTGCCAAACAAGTCTTGAGTTCTAAATATTTTTCTCTCACCCTTCGTCTCTTCCCACTTACCTTCATTGCTGTGGAGCCCATCAACACCTACTGTGTGCTCATATCTTCCCAAATGGTTTACTTCCTCAAACCTGGTGAATTTGTTAACCATGGTGCTATCTTCCTGGAGGTCAAGTATGACGACCTGTACCACTGCCTGGTCTCAAAGGACCATGGGAAGGTGTATGTGCAGCGCACCAAGAAGGCAGAGCGCACCAGCAGTGGCGTAGCCATGCCAGGCCCTTCCCAACAGAAGCCTATGGTAAGCCTTCCACAACCCTATAAGAACTCTTCTGTAGTGTTAATGAATTATGGTCTTAATAATTGTATTATTATTTCATTTATTTATGCACATTCTAGCCTATAAAGTCCAAAAATTATGTATTTGTTTTACTTTTTCCCTCAAACAAAAGTATTTACTTTGCTAATATTGCGAAGGATTTTCATAGGTTGCCACAATGCTAAATCACTCTCATTTTCCCTAATGTCCTCATAGGTTCATGTGAAGAGCGAGAATCTTGCTGTGAAAATCTCTCAAGAAATCAACTATGCCAAGAGACTTTACTATGAGCAGCAACTTATGAGACTGAAGAGTACATTCTATTGCACTCATAAATGACACACAGCCTGTGCCTGTATTTAGTATTCATGCTAGTGAGGACCGGGAATCCACTCTCACATAGGTGGTTGCAAAGGGCATCAGTGTCTTAATTCTGACCCCTAGCATCAAGAGTTTTTTTTTATTTTCTTAAAATATCGTTCCCAAGGTAAACGGACATTTTCTCTGGCCCAGATCGTAGAATATGCATATAATTTACAGATTAGGATAGAAAACACTCCAACGTTTCCAAAACTGTCAAAATATTGTCTGTGAGTATAACAAAACGTATTCTGCATACGAAAACCTGAGAAAATATAACCCGGAAGTGATATATATATATTTTTAACTGTGTTTCCTGGGCCATCTTTCTTCCATTTAAAGGGGTATCAACCAGATTCCTTTTCCAATGGCTTCCTCAGGCTGTGACCAGGCTTTAGACATAGTTTCAGGCTTTTATTTTGAAAAATTAACGAGATTTTTCAAAAAAGGTCAGGTGTCCTCCGAATAGTTCCTGCGCGCGCGAGAGGAGCTCTCCATTTTCCATTTGTCTCTTAAAGAATAGGTTATGGTCCAGTTGAAATATTATCGATTATGTTTGTTAACTTCTTGCGACTACAGGGGGTGCTGTTTACTCATTAGCATATTTGCATTAAAGATTAAACGGCTTCCTACTCTCCTACTTTATCGTACAATATACATATTATTACTATTATTGGATAGAAAACAGTCTCTAGTTTCTATAGCCGTTGGAATTTTGTCTCTGAATGGAACAGAACTCATTCTACAGCAATTTCCCTGACATGGAGTCAGATTTCACACATTTTGGCCCCTGATCTGGAGTCAGTTTAAAGGCCACTGTGAATTCTATAAGGATACGGACACTGCTTACGTCTTCCCCTGGATGCCTTTACGTGATGACGCTTTGAATGGTATCGATTGCTCAATCACAGCCACTATAAAACAAAAACACGTGTAGGTAGGAACTCCTTTCCAGCTGCGCCGGACGCACGGTGGACACCGACCCGTTCTTTTTCCAAGCATTAGTGGAGCCAGTAATATTTCTCTGGTCATGTTTTTACTCGTTATAGGAGTTAAAAACATCATAAGGTAGTTAATTTAAACCGTTTTATAGCAATTTATATCCGTTTAGTGCGCATTTTGGGACATTTATTTCTGAGACTTTTTGAAGAGCCGGGCAGGTTTCCAGTTCATGCCGAACACAGTTGGCATTTCCACATGGCAAGAGGACAGCTTTCGACCAAAAGACGATTAGACCCAAGAAAGGATTCTTTGCCCAAGATTCTGATGGAAGAACAGCTCAAAGTAGGAACAATTTATTATGATAAATCATGTTTCTGTCGAGAAATGTTAATCGCTTATGACGCCATTCTGTTTGACGTAGCTTCGCTTGGCGCAAACTGTATTGAAAAGTAAGGATAATTTAAAAAATGTAAATCAGCGATTGTATTAAGAATTAAATTGTCTATCAATCGCTGTCCACCCTATATTTTTTAGTCACGTTTATGAGTATTTATGTATACGACTAGATCACTGTCTAATATGGCGCACGACATTGTCTGACCAGCTGGGCAACTTTTGTCATTGTCTAACCATGATTTTGGTGGCTAAATATGCACATTTTCGAACAAACTGTATATGTATGTTGTAATATGATGTTACAGGAGTGTCATCGGAAGAATTCTGAGAAGGTTAGTGAAAAAATTAATATATTTTGGCGATGATATGATATCGCTCTCTTTGGCTAGAATCAGTGCTCGGGTAACGTTTGCGTATGTGGTATGCTAATATAACGATTTATTGTGTTTTCGCTGTAAGACACTTAGAAAATCTGAAATATTGTCTGTATTCACAGGATCTGTGTCTTTCGATTAGTGTATGCTGTGTATTTTTACGAAATGTTTGATGATTAGTAATTAGGTGAACACGTTGCTCTATGTATTTATTCTAGTCCATTTGTGACGGTGGGTGCAATTGTAAACTATGATATCTACCTGAAATATGCACATTTTTCTAACAAAACCTATCCTATACCATAAATATGTTATCAGACTGTCATCTGATGAGGTTTTTTCTTGGTTAGTGGCTATCAATATCTTAGTTTAGCCGAATTGGTGATAGCACCTGATGGAGTAAGAAACTGATGGAGTTAGAAAAGTGGTGTCTTTTGCTAACGTGGTTAGCTAATAGATTTACATATTTTGTCTTCCCTGTAAAACATTTTAAAAATCTGAAATGGTGGCTTTATTTACAGGATCTGTATCTTTCATTAGGTGTCTTGGACTTGTGATTTAATGATATTTAGATGCTACTATTTAATTGTGACGCTATGCTAGCGATGCTAATCAGTGGGGGGGGGGGGGGGGGTTGGGGGGTGCTCCCGGATCCGGGGTAGATGCTCGTTAGAGGTTAAAAACAACCTGAGGATTGATTATAAAAAACATTTGACATGTTTCTACGACCATTACGGATACTTTTTGGAATTTGTCATACGGAACACGGCTTTGGTTTTCTCAACATAATGCGCAACCCAAATAGTGTTTTTTTTGTGATAAAAGTAATATTTATCGAACAAAAATAACATTTGTTGTGTAACTGGGAGTCTCGTGAGTGGAAACATCCGAAGATTATCAAAGGTAAGCGATTAATTTTATTGCTTTTCTGACTTTCGTGACCAAGCTAACCAAGCTAATATAAGGCTAGCTGTTGTAGCATTGAAAGCTACACTCACAAAAGCTTGGATTTCTTTCACTGTAAAGTATATTTTCAAAATCGGACACGATAGGTGGATTAACAACAAGCTACGCTGTGTTTTTGTGTATTTCACTTGTGATTGCATGATTATAAATATTTTGAGTAATATTTTTGCATTTGGCGCCCTGCAATTCTAGCGGTTGTTTAGGAAAGTGATCCCGTAAAAGGGATCCGTAGCGCAGAGAAGTTAACAGCGCGATTTGCCAAGGCAAGAAACTCTGATCGAGTCCAGAAATCTGGCTGTGGCTTCTGATTAAATTAAATGTTCACAGAACCGCTTGTTGCAATTTCAATGAGGCTCTCTTGTTCAGATATCGGTAAGTGGACTGGAGGCACGTCATCATGCAAGCAGTCAGACAAGTGAAAATTATGCTCCCATAAACGTAATGGACATATATCAGGAGCTGTGCCAGGCCCGCCATGTCTGTTGACTCATCCAGCTGTAACGCATATAATTCACTGGCTTGAATACGAAGCAGTAATTGTTTCAAAACATCTCCTGCCATGTCACTGATGCGTCGTGAAACAGTGTTGTTTGTACTTTGTTTAGCCAAGTCAGCCATATCAGCTATGTTTTTTAAAGGGCAGTAAATGAGGCTGAATGAACTGTTTCGCTGCCAGACAAGGCTCTGCTGATAGCCAGGTGTAGCAGTGGTAAGGTGTTGGTACTGCTGTTGGGATAGCTTTATGTAGGCCCTAACAGTTTGTGGGCACCATTTGTCACCGTTATAGTACAATTGATGTATTGTTTAGTGTTGTGTAGTGGCTTTTCTGGCATGCATAAACATTTTTGTGGGGGAGCTTGCCCCACCAAGATTTACATGCTAAAATCGCCACTGGGTGTGAATACTGTATAATGGATCTATATACTGTATATATATTCAAATAAATGCCCTTTTTCTGGCTCGCAAATTGAATTGGACAGGAGGCTAAAGCACTGGTACACTTTTGTGTACAAAGCATTGATGGGACAACTCCCTTTGTATCTCTGTTCCTTACTGACAAGATCTGTCACTCAATACAGTCTTCGTTCACAGTCGTTGCTGTCCTTGTCTCTTCCTAAGGTTAGAACTGAGATGGGGAAACAATCTTTTCCCCATAATGCCCTTCATCCTGGAACATGCTTCAAAAGATATTAAAGTTAGGGGAGTTAGTGTCCTTGCCTGTTTCGATAGCTGCAGTTGTTTCTAATCTTCAATTGTATCTGTAACACGTTGTCTTTTGTGTGTATTTTGTATTTTTTCTGTAATATTTTGTGTATACGCTGCTATTTCCCTGTTTTGCCTTCTTTCCAGGTCGCCCTCACAAAATAGGTTTTTAACCTCAATGGGTCTTACCTGGTTAAATAAAGGTTAAAAAAATATATTTAAAAAATAGATAATCTCTGCGGCCGTCCATTAAATCCTCGAAATCCTGTTGTGGCCCTCCAGGCAAAAAAAGTTTGCCCCCCCCTGGCCTAGTTTTTGGCCTATTGTCTAAGAAGTCATTGGTTAGGTTTGACTTGCTAGGGGGATGGCCCGTAGAGAAAATGGCACAGCACAGGTTCCAGAAAAACAGTTGCTTTCAAACTGGATTTTGTTGCTAATAGAGATAAGACAGTAATTCTGCTCATAAATTATGCATGTATGAACTACACTTGGACACATTCAGCCCAAAGTGGGAGGTTTAAAAAATACTTAGTAGTCGCCAAAGTTCCGGAGCATGTCTTTGAGGTTTAGAAAGAGTCTTTGCAACGGATCAGACCGCAAACCCCTATTGAGCCCCCATGAAGCTGCAGTGATCTTAACAGACAGAAAATTTGGAATTAAAATATTCCCGGAACTGTGAGACACGATCCTTGCTCGTTTGGACTCACTTGCCTCTTTCGCTGGAGTTGCTGAAGTCTTTTAAAGCCAGCTCAATCAAATCCATGGCCAGGGGTTCAGGGTGTTTGAGCAATGATTGGATGCAGGCTCTGAAGTCTGTCTGATTCCAGAAGCCATGTGATTATGAAAATGTATACAAATAGATCTTGGACAATTATGCGGATGAGTTTTCATTACTTTTGAATATCAGATGAATGTTGTAAGAGAACCTATGTTATGGAGAGAGAGAGATCAGTGCCTCGCTCGCTCACAAAAAGGCCGCGAGAAGCCTTTGCATACCGAGGAAATTGGTAGTAATGGAGGGGTTTCACAATTCATTTGCATCAAGAGAGAAATGAGGTAGTGGCAAGCAAAATCTCTCTCTTTACAGAGGGCAGCAGCACCAACTTTAGAAGAACCGAAGTCAATGTATCGAAAGCCTCACTAGGAGGATGGACATTTTTTATTGGTGCATTGTCTGTCACGTGCCACGGTGTATGCCGTTTGCTCCCTTCCTTGCACACCGCAGCATCCCACTTCTCTAGTTTCACAAGTCGGACAAGAACTTTGTGAATGTTAAAGACTGGTAATTGATGCACCTCTCGGCCACCTGAGCCTCCACTCAAGAGAGCTGCCTGCCTTCCAAGGCCTCAGGGTGAAGAGTTCAGGACAAGGGGAATCTTCTGTCTGTCCAACCACCTCCTCAAATCTATCTGCTGTTTGGCTAGCCTTGCTATGAACTCGCCCCCTGAGATTTGACCGGTCTAATCCAACACACACTCAGAGGTTGGGCCATTACATTCTGAAACTTTTCTAGTCTAAAACAAACAATCACTTTATCACTTTTGTATTTAATTGGCCAAAGTAGTATTATAGTAATGGATGAGCCTCCCCTGCATTTGAGCACATAAATATGACCAAGTGAATTTGTTTTATCAAGTAACTTTGACAGTTTTTTGCCCACAAGAATTCTTTGAACAAGATTTGGATACGTCATTGTGCATAAATTAAAATGTTCAATATCTACACCTGAATGCTAAACACAATAACCACTAAAACTTAACCTGAATGACTGCCCTTACCTAGCAAAGGCAAGTTATTAACAGAACGTAGAAAAACTGATAATATTGGTCTCTGTGTTCCAGATTGATAACCGCACTAAAGAAGATTAAAAGATGGAGCTGAGAGGAAAAGATGAAGAAAGGGGGTACCAGGAAGTGTATTCAGTAGGCACAGTATAGGATCAAATACATTTTCTCCTGTTTGTCAGATGAATGATGATTCTAAAAATGTTGATTGTATTGCCTGTGTCCCCCTTAAACCATGGGTCTTCCAATGGAAGGAGCTTCTCCGGTACGCTTTCCTATGGAGCTGAGAGAGTGTTATGACAACCCTAACAAAGCGAACAATGAGCTCACAATTGGCAGGGCTGCAGCACAGGAATGTT
Organism: Salvelinus fontinalis; assembly: GCF_029448725.1. NCBI lineage: Eukaryota > Metazoa > Chordata > Actinopteri > Salmoniformes > Salmonidae > Salvelinus > Salvelinus fontinalis. The sequence continues at coordinate 41,820,273 of NC_074695.1, forward strand.
GACCATGAGATGGCTGGAGGCTTTGGCAGAACATGAACAAGCACACGGAGAAGACTGGATCTGTCTACGCACACACATCACACAATAATACATGTATAATAAGTATTTAATAAAGCATTTTCCACTATAGGGGAGAACCTGCATCCCACTGCTGGCTTGCCAAAGCAGTGATTGGGGACATCGTCCTGTGTAGGGTGCTGTCGTTTGGGATGTTAAACGGGTGTCCTGACTCTCTGAGGTCATTAAAGATCCCATGGCACTTATTGTAAGAATAGGGGTGTAAACCCCGGTGTCCTAGATAAATTCCCAATCTGTCTGTCATACCATCATGGCCACCTAATCATCCCCAGCTTCCAATTGGCTCATTCATCCTCCCTCCTCTCCCCTGTAACTATTCCCCAGGTCGTTGCTGTAAATGAATATGTTCTCAGTCAACTAACCTGGTAAAATAAGGTTTAAATAAAAATAAAAGAACTGAGGGGAAAGTAACACTTTTTTTTACTAATTACCCAGAGATCGATAGAGGTAGAGACACCCTTTTTTATGACAACCAGTGCCTTTAGAAATGATTCATACCCTTGACTTTTCCCCCACACTTTGTTGTGTTACAGCCTGGATTTTAAATTGATTTAATTGAGATTTTGTGTCACTGGCCTACACACAATCCCTCTATTGTCAACATGGGAATTCTGTTTTTGTTAAGGCAAGCCTAAGTATGTTCAGGAGTAAAAATTTGCTTAAGTCACATAAATTGCATGGACTAACTTTGTAGGCAATAATAGTGTTGAACAGGATTTTTGAATGACTACCTCATCTCTGTACCCCAAACACACACAAGTATCTGTAATGTCCCTCAGTTGAGCAGTGAATTTCAAACACAGATTCAACCACAAAGATCAGGGAGGTTTTCCAATGCATTGCAAATAAGGGCATCTATTGGGAGATGGGTAAAAATAAAAAAGCTGAATTTTAAAAAAACAGACATTGAACTTTGAATGGTGTATCAATACACACAGTCTCTACAAAGATACAGGCGTCCTTCCTAACTCAGTTGTCAGAGAGGACAGAAACCGCTCAGGGATTTCATCATGAGTGCAACGATGACTTAAACGGTGTAATGGCTGTGATAGGAGAAGCCAGGATGGATCAACAACATTGTAGTTACTCCACAATACTAACCTAAATGACAGAGTGAAAAGACGAAAGCCTGTACAGGATAAAAAATATTCCAAAATATGCATCCTGTTTACAATAAGGCAATAAAGTAAAACTGCAAAATATGTGGCAAAGAAATTAACTTTATGTCCTGAATACAACGAGTTATGTTTGGGGCAAATCCAACACAACACATCACTGAGTACCACTCTTCAAATTTTCAATCATGGTGGCGGCTGCATCATGTTATGGGTATGCTTGTCATCGGCAAGGACTACAGAGTTTTTTTTAGGATAAAAATAAACTAAATAGAGCTAAGCACAGGCAAAATCCTAGAGGAAAACCTGGTTTAGTCTGCCTTTCCACAGACACTGGGAGACAAATTCATCTTTCAGCAGGACAATAACATAAAACACAAGGCCAAATATACACTAGAGTGGCTTACCAAGATGACATTGAATGTTCTTGAGTGGCCTAGTTACAGTTTTGACTTAAATCGGCTTGAACATCTATGGCAAGACTTGAAAATGGCTGTCTAGCGATCAACAACCAACTTGAAAAGAGCTTGAAGAATTTTTTTAAAGAATAATGTGAGAATATTTTACAATCCAGGTGAGCAAAGCTTTTGGAGACTTACCCAGAAAGACGCACAGCTGTATTCACTGCCAAATGTGATTCTAACATGTATTGACTCAGGGGTGTGAATACTTATGTAAATTAGATATTTAATTTTCAATACATTTTCAAACATGTCTAAAAACATGTTTTCTCTTTGTCATTATGGGGTAGTGTGTAGATGCGTGAGAGAGAATATTTTTGATTAAATCCATTTTGAATTCAGGCTGTAAAACATCAAACTGTGAAATAAGTCAAGGGTATGAATCCTTTCTGAAGGCCCTGTCTGTGCTCTACCATTAGCAACTGTAATTTCATCTTTAGACGAGCAGCTGTTGTGTAGCTCTTAGTGCCAAGCCGCGGCGTTAATGTTTCTAATGTGAAAATGGGCAGGTCATTCTTGAATTACAGTGGCATTTGGGCATGACATTGGAGAAAATTAACTTAATTTTTCTAGTTTATGTATTTGGGAACATTTTCCCATTCTAAATAAACTAATATGGTAGCTTAATGACTTTACAAATGTTTTACCATGATGTTAACATTGTGCCACCAGTTGGATTATTAACACCAATGATGGTAACACCAATGAGACATTTTAGGTAAATAAGGATTTTCTGACATGGAGGCCACAAATGCTCAAATCTAAAGTGAACAATCCTTTAAAAGTAATTTACTAAAATGATATTATTAATTATTTTGCTCACAATGTTTTTTCCCTTTATTTAAACACCAACTGACACTGGATTTAGACACACCAAGTTATCAATGGAATCCTTCAATTTATGACATACTAAAAGGTTAGCTAAGAGTTCTCTTTAATATAGACCCTTCCCCGATAACAGTTTGCCACTGGAGTCCTTGTTTATCTTTGTAATGAGTGATTTTCAAGGCGGTAACACCAATGACATGAAACTGAGTGACACGTCATACTAGTAAAGAAAATAGTTATTTAAATAGCCTTTGTTTTAATTGATCTATACAATATATTAAATAGTTTCGTTCACTTTCTAGCATTCATAATAATTGATTGATACAGTATCTCTAAAACACTACAATTCTACACATCACTAGTGGGATACGCCAATTTGCATACCCTAAGTACTTTAAACAATGCCTAAACCTACAGTTCTGCAGGATAAAGGACTTGCATTATGTTCTACCATTTATAAACAGTTCAATATATACAAAAACATTTATGATGTGTAACTATGTCATTTTAAATGTGTTTTTCATGGTTGCAAAGGCAAGCGACGCAAATGCCACCGCAATTCAAGAACGACCAGGGCAGTACTCGTGCCTGGCCTCCATTCCTATGTCCGTCCCTTGAAGGTGTCCATGCAGGTGTAGCACCCTGAGAAGCGATGGATCTCCTCCAGGGCCGCCTGAGGCAGGAGACTGTTGGAGAAGAGAATGGAGCATGTTTATCTAACAGAGGTAGATCATTGAACCACACTTAGGTGAAGATGAACTTTGCCCGAGACCTGAAGACTTGTGTTAGCTCCCCAAGCTAGTCCCTAGGGCTTTAGTTCAGAGGGCTAACACAGTTGTTGGCACTCAGAAGACCCAGTGTCACCGCCTCATCTATCTAACTTAGTAGTAGGCAACTCTGGTGTCGTGCCTGGGATTCGATTCCCCTACCTCTTGAGGATAACGAGAGCGTGCATGGTCCATGGTAAGTAGACGAACGGCGTGTTGGTCCGGACTGCGTCCACCGTCCGCTGGGCCACCAGCTCAGGATTCAGCGGTGGGAAGAGCTGAGGGAACCTGGGGGATGAACACATCACAACACTTTACCTTCAAACTCTCACTTCACTTTTATTTAACCCTGTAAGTCATATTGTCAAATGTGTCTTGGTGAATTTCTTTCACAATATCGATTCATTCTTCCTGTTATTGATGTGTGAATGGGATTGGTCCGTGTAGACATTCCATCCATTGCTTTCTATGGAACCTCTATCTGAGTCCATGTGTCAATTCTGTGTGCTGACTGTGCTTACTGGCTGACCCACTGTAAAACAACTAGAGTGCCATATATGGTAGACTCAATATATGGTAGTTCCAATGTATGGTATCCCATGGTGGGCACACTCACCTGACTTTCATGCCCTGAAACATGTCTGTGTTGGTGTGGAAGGGGAGCACGGTGGTGCAGCCCACCCCGGGGCAGTCCAGCAGGCCCAGGGTGAGGCTCTCCATGAAGGCCAGGGACGATGCCTTGGAGGTGCAATAATCTATGGCCCCCGGGATGGAGGACAGGGACAGGATGGAGTTGATGCACACCACGTGGCCATGGCAAAGTTCCAGAATGCGGGGTAGGAAAGCTTTGGTGGTCTGGAGAGAGGGAGAGAGTTAGAGCGAGAGAGACAGAGAGAAACGTGACCGTCTGCACACTGTTCTGCTCCACTCACTACTATTCCCAATTCTCAAAATGAGTTCCCTTCCTACCTTCAGGAATTCACAAGAATAAGAGAGAGGAGTTGCAGCAGTCAGAGGGAATTGGGGAACTGAACCTGTTCCACATCCCATCAGAGCAAATCAGAAGGCAAACTAAAATCATGAGATCCTTTTAACAGTGTCAGCAAGCCTTCTCAGGTACCAGCATTTGATTTCAGATCTATTGATTCTTAATTATTTTTATTTAACCTTTATTTCAAACAGGGAGTTATCTTGAGGCCAGTAGTAGATAGAGTACTAAAAACATAACTTCTCCCCTTCATACATTGTGGTATCAACATACGTGGAAAGATGACCTTTATATTTCAAATAACTGAAACAAATCAAAATTCATAAAATGCTTCAATACATAATACAAGACATAAGGAATTAGTACTTTCTTGTATCAACATACTTATCTAAAGGAAATCTATTTTTCAACACTCACCCAGAACTGGCCCAGTGTGTTGATGTGTTGAGTCTTCATCAGGGCATCATCGTCACTGTCCATCAGACTCTTCCCATGAACCACTGCTGCGTTATTCACCAGAATGGTGACGTCGCCTACCTAAGAGACAAAAATAAACATATTCTGTTAAAAGGCTTACCTCTGTTTTATTACTTTGTATTAAGTTGCAAGACTGATAAGTGAGCGATAATTATGTCTGATTTTAATCCTTGTTAAGTTAAAGACATGCTCTGGAACTTTGGTGACTAAGTGTTTTTTTAAACCTCCAACTTTGGGCTGAATGTGTCAATGTGTAGTTCATACATGCATAATCTATAAGTAGAATTGCTGTTTTACCTCAATTAGTCACGAAATCCCTAGTTTGAAAGCGACTGTTTTTTTGGAAGCTGTGCCATTTTCCCTACATTTTCCCTCACGTGGGCCAGCCCCCCAGAAAATTGAGTTCTAGCCCTCGCCATTTGAATGACAGGTAGGAAGATGCACACATAGCAGAGCGAGAGAGACAGCCATGACGTGGTGCATATATCTGCACATACGTGACGTAGTACGCAATTTTCAGGGACTACTTTTGTCTTGTGAGCTTTATTTTCAGAACTACTGGCTAAAAAGTATACAAAAGTACCAGAGAATCTCTTAAAGCTGATACATCATATATCCCTGTGAAACACTGTACAGTGGAAGATCCCAGAGGCAACCTTCGAAAGACTGGTTGGACTGTAGACCATTTTCAACACGGTCATGTGTTTGTTATCTAAATGACATAGGAACTGGGTTGTTCATTTGGGTGGGGCTACAGTATCTCGGAGGTTATCTCTACTGTACCTTCTCTCGGACCACCTTGGCCTGCTTGTACACCTCCTCGCGATTGGCCACGTCACACAGGAAGTAGTGGCACTCGACTCCGGTGGTGAGAGAGATCTCCTCGCAGGTCTCCTTCAGACACCTCTCAGTGCGGCCCCACAGGATCACCTGACAGGCAGACAAGGTCAAAAAGAACAGTCTATTGGCCTGAGAACACATATTTGGACTTGTGTCATCTTGTAGGAATCACAAATAAACACACAGGCTTTCTGGGCGGCAAGAAAAATGTTTTTTGTAGATTAATGATCATTGCATGCATTTCTTAAACCAGTGCTCAGGTAGCCTACAGTAGGTTCAAGATATGAAGTTATATTGTATTACGTTAACATCTTTCCCATCTGTTTGAGATTGCTGTGCTTTGCAAAGTGCTATATCTTGAATTGCTCATGGAGGAGGCATTGGCTAGAGATTTTGAGCAGACACAAGTTCTTTGATTTGCAGTTTTGGAGTGAAAACCAGAGACAAAGATCTAATATCTGTCCCCAGAGGGGCCCCTGTACACTGATAACCTTGGATGTCTAGCTACTGGCCCCACTACACACACAAACACATGCAAGACACGCAAGCATGCACACAAACGCAGACAGACACGCACGCACATACACATTCACCAGACTCTCACACAGACACATGAACACAGACACACGGACAGACAGAAATAACCATCGGATCATTTTACAACAATGACAAATGCTTCGGTGATAAAAAGGAATATTTTCACTGAACCGAACTGTGCCTTCCACTACCCTGTCAGTGAACTTTCTTGAACAGTCACTGGGGACCCGGAGAGGCTAGAGTTGAGGTTAAAAAGTCAAATATCATTGTAGCACTACGGAGCCAACCGCCCAACCTGTCATCAACCCATTGTAAAGCACAGGGACTGAGGAAACACCTGTGTTTGTGTGCCTTTACAATCAGGGACTGAGGAAACACCTGTGTTTGTGTGCCTTTACAATAAAATGAATGGGGAAGGGAACACACTACACATCATACGTCCCCCAGGTCAGCTAGGGGACGAGAGGAGTTCAGGCTCCGTTCCACTAGCTTACTTTAGTGAGTGCTTTCCCAATTACATTTCACATGGAAAACAAACACACCGAGAGTGACTGATAGACTCAAGTTTTTAATAGAACTAAAGCTATAATATAAGTTATACAACAATACAATAGATTTTGAAGTTATGCTTGAATCAAATAGAGTATAAATTATAAAACATCTCCAACAACTCTTTCTTCTCCCCAACTTTCACATGAGATAAAATGTTAATGGATTCTTGTTCATATTCTTCTTTCTTTTTTAAATAAGATAACATACAAGCTATACAAAGTGATGTGAGCACGGTACAGTGGTGGATATGACTGTTTGGCAGTGGATTGCTTTTTAATTGTGCGTTTATCATATTGATGATATGCGCAATGACGCACAAATGCATAATAGCGCACAGTGATTGTTTACCTTTTTTGCCCCATGTTTTGCGAACTCTTTCCCCAAATGCCGACCGATGCCCCGTCCACCGCCGGTGATCAGCACCACCTCTCCACGTAGGTCCTTCCGTCTGCTCGGGAGCAACAACCCAAAGCATGCTTTTAATATGCAGAAGAGGATGTGGAACGGGAAAAGCAAAGCGTGTCCCAAGTTATTTAGTTCCATTACGACTTTGAGGTATAAAGATGCCTTTTTCTGAGAATACAATTGGAGTATCCACATAGGCAATGCACACCTTCCCAAAGTGCGGGGATGCCAGATGTTGGAACTTTAAGTCTTCTCCATAACACTACCCCTCTACGACAGAATTATCATCACTCCAGTTTGAATATCAATGTTGACACATAAGTCTTTGTTATAATAGGCACAGTACGAACATGCAGTGACAATAGCTGACATTGAGAGCCAATGCCAACAGTGCGTGCGCCAACCAACACAATTTGGATTTGACTTCTTCGACTATGCTCAGCCTTTTCAATCCCAGCACTGTCTGACTACCGGTATGACGACAATATGGCTTTATATAGCCCATTAATGTTGATTGACAGTTGTTGGAGATTAAAGTCCCTCCGATTTAACTGTGCGTTAACGGCGGTTGCTCATTTTCTTTCTCTCCACCCCCAAGAGAGCTGCGAGAGGAGAAAGTCGCATGGGGAAAAAGTATGAATTGCAGAGGACAGGGGTTACATGATCAAGTTTACAACCACCACTGTCTTTATGTTATGAATTGCCAATAGGCTGTCCTAACTATATAGAAGTAGCCTATGTGTTATTTGATTACTCTGGTGATATATCAGTAATCCCATAAAGATCGTGTTTTAAGGTGACGATATTCAACATGAGATCACTTGTAACTCTCATCTGATTGTAGGCTCAAGTTCCATCATATATCTCTATTCCCAGGACAGCACATATTCAAACAATACCTGTTTGGTCACATTGGCACCTTGACTCTGATTTGGTGTCGGTAAAATTAACTGGGCTGTGTATTCAAGTAGGGACCATTACCGCAGACCGTACATTTCTCTTAAAAGAATTGCAAGCATTTCAGCAAATCGAGAAAAAAAACATATCACTCTTTTTCTATGACTCTGAACAAAAATACATTTCAAGGACATTTCTTCCAACCAAACATTTATTTTATCCAAGAACTTGCTGCCCAAGATATGTCAAAAACATGTTATATTGTTTGTGTTCTGACCTTCAAATAACAGGAAGCCGGGGGAAAAGCATCTAATGCGGGCCAGCCCACATAAACTTGGTTAAAATGACCTCTAACACAGGTTGGAATCTACCATAAAACATAACCACTGTGATAGTTGGTCATAGGATGTTGAAAAAAACAAAAGGGAAGAAGCAGTTAGGCAGGCAGAATGACAACATAAAAGCTTAGAAAGTTAGAATGTATGTAGTTCTCATCTTCTTTCTGACAATGTTTTTATTTTCCTAAGCTGCTTTTATGAAAAGGGAACAGTGCTTCAGCTCCAGTAGCTGCAACTGCAGATGGGGAAGTGAGTGACAGAGGAGACTCGAGAGACTAGTGAGACTGGAGAAGGGCAGGGGTCCATTTTGCTGTTCACGTCATCTCCCATGTCACGGCTAACATTAACAGCATGGTGGTCAGCTCCAGTGCCTCATTGCAATAGGCTGCATCTGCTAATAGAAATAAATAAGCATTAGTTTGTCTTTAGTAGAATGACTTACGTTGACCTTGCAAAGAATTGAGTTTCCTTTTGTCCATTCTCTCTATGCATACCAACAAAATGCTGTCTTCCCTTCTTAAGTCTGGGGTTTTCTGTAAAAACAGAGAAAATAAAGTCATATGGATGAGGAGAGGGGGTAACTTGACATAGAGAACCCTTGACATAGAGAACACACACACCAAACACGATGAGCCGCGTGTGTGTGTCAGTGGATCCCAGAGGGTTCTGGGCAGTGCATCGGAACATGGAGCCGTTGAGCTCGGCTGGTACTCTCTCAAGCACCAGCTCCCTCCCATTATGGTCCTCTCTCCCGTCCAGCAAATTACCTCCCACCCTGGTCCAGGTGAACAGTGGCTCGGGGAACACCATATTCTGAAGAGTGCATGGGGAAAAGCATCCTTTGTAAATAATGTGTGTATGAGATTGAATACATTCCAGCCGGACTGCACATAATCACTGATACACAAATCACCTTGCATCCCAAATAATTACTCTGTGATCAAGATGATCGATTATGTGCCTTGCCAGCTCATCTTACTCAAACTGATCCAATCAAACACACTGAATGACTTTCATCCAAATGTATCTACCAGTTAGCTGTATTCTATAGTCATAGATCGCCACCTGTTGGTGAAGTGTTATATTTTTGAAGAAGGTTCACTTCCAATGATTGTGATATGTGGTTGTCTTTCCTACTACAGTTTAATGCACTTATTGGTGCAAATAGCACTTCTCATCTACTCACCCCCGTGGAAGAGATCTGGAGGCCCTGAACTGTAATGCGGACAGTGTCTCCTACTTTAGCCTTACCAGGCGACATGGAGAGTTTGGGGCCCCTGGGAGCAGCTAAAGGGAAATAAAATATAAACAATCAATGTTACATATTTTTTTATCTGATCTAATCTAATCTTTAATATTTTAACAAAATTGTCACATTTACATTTTGGTCATTTAGCAGACACTCTTATCCGGAGCGACTTACAGTCACTGCAGTCAGTAACAAATCACTTCTATTATTTTTTCCTTATTTGTCACATAAACTATTTACAAAGAAATAAATGCAGCAAGTCATCTATACTGAACAGAAATATAAATGCAAGATGCAACAATTTCAATGAGTTACAGTTCATATAAGGAAATAAATAAATTAGGCCCTAATCTATGGATTTCATGACTGGGCAAGGGCACAGCCATGGGTGGGCCTGGGAGGGCATAGGCCCACCTACTTGGGAGACAGGCCCAGCAAATCAAAATGACTTTTTGCACACAAAAGGGCTTTATTACAGACAGAAATACTCCTCAGTTTAATCAGCTGTCGGGGTGGTTGGTCTCAGACAATTCCGCAGGTGAAGAAGCCGGATGTGGAGGTCCTGGGCTGGCGTGGTTACACGTGGTCTGTGGTTGTGAGGCTGGTTGGACGTACTGCCAAATTCTCTAAAATGACGTTGGAGGTGGCTTATGGTGGAGAAATTAACATTCAATTCTCTGACAACAGCTCTGGTGGACATTCTTGAAGACAGCATGCCAATTGCGAGCACCCTCAAAACGTGAGACCTCTGTGGCATTAGGTTGTGTGACAAAACTGCACATTTTAGAGTGGCCTTTCAATATCCCCAGCACAAGGTGCACCTGTGTAATGATCATGCTGTTTAATCAGCTTCTTTATATGCCACACCTTTCAGGTGGATGAATTATCTTGGCCAAGGAGAAATGCTCACTAACAGGGATGTAGACAAATTTGTGCACAAAATTTGAGAGAAATAAGCTTTAAGTGCATATGGAAAATTTCGAGGATATTTTATTTCAGCTTATGAAACATGTGACACTTTACATGTTGCCTTCATATTTTTGTTCAGTATATATTCTCTGTATAAGCTTTCAGCTATTTTTGAATAGCTATTTTTGATTATGAAAAATCTCCACTATATCTAGTAATCCACTCATACTTACTGATATGAGGTTTGCCATGTATTCATCATAAACTGATGCCCGTGGCTGTACTGCATACAGAACATAGTGTGTGTAGGTGTGTGTGTGTGTGCTTATGTGATTACATATGTAACGGTGTAAAAAATAGCTGATCTGCCGTGAGATTTCTAATGCGTTTCTAAGGAGAACTAATGGATGCTCTGAACAAATACTCCATTAAGGATCATCCTCATTACGTGAGTCACTGCCTCTAAATAGTCGCTGGCTGCTGCTGGATCCTGAGCTAAAGCATATGAGTACCGTATACTCCTGTAGTTAGCTGATGCTTTGGGCTGGGAAGTGATTGTTTTCTGCCATTACTGAATGCATTATCTCTAAGTATGGTTGTGTGTGTGTATATATATATATATATATATATATATATATATATATATATATATATATATATATATAAAATGTATTCATTTAACCTTTATTTATCTAGGCAAATCAGTTAAGAACAAATTCTTATTTACAATGACGGCCTACCCTGGCCAAACCCTAACCCGAACGGCGCTGGGCCAATTGTGCACCGCCCTATGGGACTCCCAATCACCACCGTTGTGATATAGCCTGGAATCGAATTGCGCCACTCGGGAGCCATATTCCCTAAATTCTGTTTTCAGATGCCACATTCTCTAAATTCAGTTTTCAGACACCATGGACATTTCCCATTAATTCAGGAAAAAATGTAATCCTATAGTGAATTTGGACTTTAACAATTATTTTGGAAATATATTATTTTGGAATATAAACCGAGTGGTTTGAGCACAGAATACTGATTGGCTGAAAGCCGTGGTATGCTACGGGCATGATTAAAAAAATACTTTTACTGTTCCAAACACAATAACAGAACACACAAGCACCCTCAAACAGACATACTGTACATACCAGCAGCGGAGAAAAATAGTAGAGAACTGTGTCCCTCACAATCACACTACTCTAAAGGTACTTGTTTAACTTGAAATACGGCATTAACCAGACTGTTGCAGTAAGTGCAAACAGATTTGGAGACCGGACCTAAAACATATGACCATAGTTGAAAAGATTCTGAAGTTAAACCTGAAGTTTATAATAGCAATAAGGCGGGGGTTTGTGCTATATAGCCAATGTACCACTGCTAAGGGCTGTTCTTAATCGCGACGCAACGCGGAGTGCCTGGATACAGACCCTCGGGCCTTATTGCTTAATTATACCATGGCGTTGTTGAATATTTATTTCTGATTGGTTTGAAGGGCATTCTAGAGTGTGCATTATTTCCCTATTACGCACAGTATGTTTGCACGGTATAATTCAATGGCTATAGTTCATTCTAATATGTTCTATGTTCGAGCTGCTTTTGAAAGCAAAAGTCGTATTGAAAACATTGGTATTGTTGAATTAGATTTTCATAATGGCAAGCTAGGACTGATGGTTTGATTGGTTAAACTCGCAAGTCTGTTTGCTTGGTTACCACGGCAACTACTGGCAGCTGTCTAGTATACTTGTAATGCTAGCTACTTCAGTGGATGTTGAACACATTTCTATCTAGCGGCAAATGTATTAAATTATAGCCATGGTATAAAAGGGATAATCAACTCTGGGCTCTATGCGTTCTCTGTAAAATAATGCAACTCTGTGCAAGGTCAGTCTACAGTCGTGGCCAAAAGTTTTGAGAATGACACAAATATTAATTTTCACAAAGTCTGCTCCGCAGTTTGTATGATGGCAATTTGCATATACTCCAGAATGTTATGAAGAGTGATCAGATGAATTGCAATTAATTGCAAAGTCCCTCTTTGCCATGCAAATGAACTGAATCCCCAAAAAACATTTCCACTGCATTTCAGCCCTGCCACAAAAGGACCAGCTGACATCATGTCAGGGATTCTCTCGTTAACACAGGTGTGAGTGTTGATGAGGACAAGGCTGGAGATCACTCTGTCATGCTGATTGAGTTCGAATAACAGACTGGAAGCTTCAAAAGGAGGGTGGTACTTGGAATCATTGTTCTTCCTCTGTCAACCATGGTTACCTGCAAGGAAACACGTGCCGTCATCATTGCTTTGCACAGAAATGGCTTCACAGGCAAGGATATTGCTGCCAGTAAGATTGCACCTAAATCAACTATTTATCAGATCATCAAGAACTTCAAGGAGAACGGTTCAATTGTTGTGAATAAGGCTTCAGGGCACCCAAGAAAGTCCAGCAAGTGCCAGGACCGTCTCCTAAAGTTGATTCAGCTGCGGGATCGGGGCACCACCAGTACAGAGCTTGCTCAGGAATGGCAGCAGGCAAGTGTGAGTGCATCTGCACGCACAATGAGCGAAGACTTTTGGAGGATGGCCTGGTGTCAAGAAGGGCAGCAAAGAAGCCACTTCTCTCCAGGAAAAACATCAGGGACAGACTGATATTCTGCAAAAGGTACAGGGATTGGACTGCTGAGGACTGGGGTAAAGTCATTTTCTCAGATGAATCCCCTTTCCGATTGTTTGGTGCATCCGGAAAAAAGCTTGTCCGGAGAAGACAAGGTGAGCGCTACCATCAGTCCTGTGTCATGCCAACAGTAAAGCATCCTGAGACCATTCATGTGTGGGGTTGCTTCTCAGCTCACTCACAATTTTGCCTAAGAACACAGTCATGAATAAAGAATGGTACCAACACATCCTCCGAGAGCAACTTCTCCCAACCATCCAGGAACAGTTTGGTGACGAACAATGCCTTTTCCAGAATGATGGAGCACCTTGCCATAAGGCAAAAGTGATAATTAAGTGGCTCAGGGAACAAAACATCGATATTTTGGGTCAATGGCCAGGAAACTCCCCAGACCTTAATCCCATTGAGAACTTGTGGTCAATCCTCAAGAGGCGGGAGGACAAACAAAAACCCACACATTCTGACAAACTCCAAGCATTGATTATGCAAGAATGGACTGCCATCAGTCAGGATGTGGCCCAGAAGTTAATTGACAGCATGCCAGGGCGGATTGCAGAGGTCTTGAAAAAGAAGGGTCAACACTGCAAATATTGACTCTTTGCATCAACTTCATGTAATTGTTAATAAAAGCCTTTGACACTTATGAAATGCTTGTAATTATACTTCAGTATTCCATAGTAACATCTGACAAAAAATATCTAAAGACACTGAAGCAGCAAACTTTGTGAAAATTTATATTTGTGTCATTCTCAAAACTTTTGGCCACGACTGTACATATTCTTTCTGTTTTCAATGAGACATTAGTATGGTATCCAGCTGATTTTCATGGTCAAACCAGTTGGGGAGCCTGGTATCTGAGGAAGGTAGAAGGTGGAAGGGCATGCTCTGGTCTGGTACCCACACAGAGTGACCTCAGCCTGCATGGGCATGGACAGAGCTGGATGCTTGACCTCGCAGCTGAACAGGGCGTCGTTGTCTAGTTGGGGGTTGAGGCTCCAGGTGAGCATGGCTCTGACCTCCATGGTGCCATCGCTGGAGACCTGCCGCCTGTGCTGGAAGTAGTAGAGCGGGTCTGTGCTCTGCACCCAGCGGGGGAACTCCCGGCTTACCACCGTCTCTGGGATCACCTCTGTGGTGGTGGGGCTGGGCTCAGACCCCTCCACACCGCCAGGCTCACCCAGGGCCCCTGGTTCCTCCCCGGCCCCTCCTGTCTTCCCTGTCCCTCTGGTCCCAGGGGTGTCATGGTCCAGACGGGGGGGCTTCCCCTGGTCCTGGTCCAGCAGGGAGAGGGACTTCTTCAGCTTGGTGTCATCCAGATCTCTGCTGATCAGGGGCCTAGAGCCCCGTAGACCTGCAATGCCCCTTCCCTGGGACTGGCCCCCACCACCCTCCATAATAGAGGGGAACACCTCGATCAGCTCGCTGTCACGCTTGAAGTACACCTGAGAGGGGAACGACATCGTAAGAGCCCGTAACAACCAACACTAATCATTTCAACAGTGCAGTGAGTGTTCTTACTTCAAAATATATTCTAGTAGGAGTACTTTTGAGTAGTTTGCATGTGGGTAGCCGAGGAACTCTCAACTCTTCTTTTATATCGAGGCCATCAGTCGATTCTTGTAAAAATGTAGATTCTGAAAACACTTAACCTGTACCTATGTTCATCCTTTAAAACTGCGATCCTTTCGCGGGGTCCTGAAATTCATACTTTTAATAAAAACATTTAGCAAATACAACCATCAACTTTTTCCTCATTGCTCGTACTACTTAAACTGAGATTCAATTAGACCTGTGCTATCCAGTATCCTTGGGAAGTCCCTACCCCATTGAAGTTGACATTTTAAGTGGTTACGGTAAGAGTTTAGGTTAGGGTTAGGTAAGGTTATGGTTACGGTTAAGGTAAGGTTAGGATGTCCCAAGGAGCCCGGATAGCACGGACCCAATCTCAGTTTACGTAGTACGTGCAATGAGGGCATTTTTACTTATTTATATTAACAAACAAATATCAACAAACAAAAGAGAAATAGTCACATGCAAACAAGCATACATACTAACTTTTTACAATGCCACAAGCATACATAAACTTTTTCCATGGGCAGGAATCCTAAACAAAGAAATGGTATTCATAAATAATACAAGTTTAAATTGCCTTTTTGTTTTCCATTTTAGTTAAGTAGTGCCATATTATTTAAATTAATTTATAAAGTAAAAAAACTAACATTTTGAATTAGACCATTTGCATGTGTGAATATTAAATGTACCTAATATTATTAGCAGTTGAATGAAATATACTACATCTTTATCAACGTCAGAATTTCTCAAATAAATCATTACATCAAAACCATTAAATTGTACAACCTATCATGTTTTCTTTGTAACACAGTTCTTTATGTCAATCCTAAAAAAAATCTACTATAAATACAGGTAAAGAACAAATAAAAAATGATATCCTTCTCCATTCCACAGAAATCACAATAATAGTCAATATTCAGTTTGCATCTTTCTAAAACATGTTTCACAGGATAAATGATATGTACCATTTTAGATGAAACTTCCTTTACCTTGTTAATGATACAATATTTGTTAGGAATTTCCTATGCTTTCCCCCCATTGTATATCACCATAGATAAAAAAAATCTTGCTGAGGGAAATGTAGTATCACAGACAATATTCCTAATCTGTTTATTACAACATTTACTTTGAGGGTATTAATTTAGCTAATTAATATATTATTTTCATTTAAATCTACTTACATCAACCATAGAGGAATACAAAAATTATAACAAATAATTTTGGAATTGCATCAGAAACAATTGCATATTTTTTTCGGGGTTATTGGAATTATAAATTTAGGAAGATATTCCCCATATGAGAGATATCATCCTCATTCAGTAACTAGCCAACCAAAATTATTTTATTCCCAAACCAGTTACAAAAAAAAGAGACATACAATTTTCAAATATCTTTGATTGTTTCATAGAAAGTATCTGTCTGGGTACAAAAAAAAGCTAAAAGTGCCTGATTATGGAATTCGGCCAATTCTACAGGGGGTTTATCAACATCAAAACATCAACATCAACATTACACCGAAGCTAAACCAGCAACAGAGTCAAATAACTACTTAGGGAAGACATTCCAAATAGTGTTCTGGTTCTTAATATACACTGCTCAAAAAAATGAAGGGAACACTTAAACAACACAATGTAACTCCAAGTCAACCACACTTCTGTGAAATCAAATTGACCACTTAGGAAGCAACACTGATTGACAATAAATTTCACATGCTGTTGTGCAAATGGAATAGACAAAATGTGGAAATTATAGGCAATTAGCAAGACACCCCCAATAAAGGAGTGGTTCTGCAGGTGGTGACCACAGACCACTTGTCAGTTCCTATGCTTCCTGGCTGATGTTTTGGTCACTTTTGAATGCTGGCGGTGCTTTCACTCTAGTGGTAGCATGAGACGGAGTCTACAACCCACACAAGTGGCTTAGGTAGTGCAGCTCACCCAGGATGGCACATCAATGCGAGCTGTGGCAAGAAGGTTTGCTGTGTCTGTCAGAGTAGTGTCCAGAGCATGGAGGCGCTACCAGGAGACAGGCCAGTACATCAGGAGACGTGGAGGAGGCCGTAGGAGGGCAACAACCCAGCAGCAGGACCGCTACCTCCGCCTTTGTGCAAGGAGGATCAGGAGGAGCACTGCCAGAGCCCTGCAAAATGACCTCCAGCAGGCCACAAATGTTCATGTGTCTGCTCAAACGGTCAGAAACAGACTCCATGAGGGTGGTATGAGGGCCCGACGTCCACAGGTGGGGGTTGTGCTTACAGCCCAACACCGTGCAGGACGTTTGGCATTTTCCAGAGAACACCAAGATTGGCAAATTCGCCACTGGCGCACTGTGCTCTTCACAGATGAAAGCAGGTTCACACTGAGCACATGAGCACACGTGACAGACGTGACAGAGTCTGGAGACGCCGTGGAGAACGTTCTGCTGCCTGCAACATCCTCCAGCATGACCGGTCTGGCGGTGGGTCAGTCATGGTGTGGGGTGGCATTTCTTTGGGGGGCCACACAGCCCTCCATGTGCTCGCCAGAGGTAGCCTGACTGCCATTAGGTACCGAGATGAGATCCTCAGACCCCTTGTGAGACCATATGCATGTGCGGTTGGCCCTGGGTTCCTCCTAATGCAAGAAAATGCTAGACCTCATGTGGCTGGAGTGTGTCAGCAGTTCCTGCAAGAGGAAGGCATTGATGCTATGGACTGGCCCGCCCGTTCCCCAGACCTGAATCCAATTGAGCACATCTGGGACATCATGTCTTGCTCCATCCACCAACGCCACGTTGCACCACAGACTGTCCAGGAGTTGCCGGATGCTTTAGTCCAGGTCTGGGAGGAGATCCCTCAGGAGACCATCCGCCACCTCATCAGGAGCATGCCCAGGCGCTGTAGGGAAGTCATACAGGCACGTGGAGGCCATACACACTACTGAGCCTCATTTTGACTTGTTTTAAGGACATTACATCAAAGTTGGATCAGCCTGTAGTGTGGTTTTCCACTTTAATTTTGAGTGTGACTCCAAATCCAGACCTCCATGGGTTGATAAATTTGATTTCCATTGATAATTTTTGTGTGACTTTGTTGTCAGCACATTCAACTATGTAAAGAAAAAAGTATTTAATAAGAATAGTTCATTCATTCAGATCTAGGATGTGTTATTTTAGTGTTCCCTTTATTTTTTTGAGCAGTGTACTTCAAAATTCTATTTATTTTGAAAGTGCTACAGTTGAAGTCAGAAGTTTACATACACCTTACTTAGCCAAATACATTTTTAAACTCAGTTTTTCAGAATTATTTATTTCAGCTTTTATTTCT
Source organism: Salvelinus fontinalis (assembly GCF_029448725.1). Taxonomy (NCBI): domain Eukaryota; kingdom Metazoa; phylum Chordata; class Actinopteri; order Salmoniformes; family Salmonidae; genus Salvelinus; species Salvelinus fontinalis. The sequence continues at coordinate 41,838,256 of NC_074695.1, forward strand.
TTCATCACATTCCCAGTGGGTCAGAAGTGTACATACACTCAATTAGTATTTGGTAGCATTGCCTTTAAATTGTTTAACTTGGGTAAAACGTTTTGGGTAGCCTTCCACAAGCTTCCCACAATAAGTTGGGTGAATTTTGGCCCATTCCTCCTGACAGAGCTGGTGTAACTGAGTCAGGTTTGTAGACCTCCTTGCTCGCACACACTTTTTCAGTTCTGCCCACAAATTTTCTACAGGATTGAAGTCAGGATTTGTGATGGCCACTCCAATACCTTGACTTTGTTGTCCTTAAGCCATTTTGCCACAACTTTGGAAGTATGCTTGGGGTCATTGTCCATTTGGAAGGCCCATTTCAAATCAAATCAAAGTTTATTTGTCACGTGCGCTGAATACAACAGGTATATGTAGACCTTACAGTGAAATGCGTACTTACAGGCTCTAACCAATAGTGCAAAAAAAAGTATTAGGTGAACAATAGGTAAGTAAAGAAATAAAACAACAATAAAAGACAGGCTATATACAATAGCAAGGCTATAAAAGTAGTGAGGCCACATACAGACACCGGTTAGTCAGGCTGATTTGCAACCAAGCTTTAACTTCCTGACTGATGTCTTGAGATGTTGCTTCAATATATCCACATACTTTTCCTACCTCATGATGCCATCTATTTTGTGAAGTGCACCAGTCCCTCCTGCAGCAAAGCACCCCCACAACATGATGCTGCCACCCCCGTGCCTCACGGTTGGGATGGTGTTCTTCGGCTTGCAAGCCTCCCCCTTTTTCCTCCAAACATAATGATGGTCATTATGGTTTCATCAGACTAGAGAACATTTCTCCAAAAAGTACGATCTTTGTCCCCATGTGCAGTTGCAAACCGTAGTCTGTTTTTTTTATGGCGGTTTTGGAGCAGTGGCTTCTTCCTTGCTGAGTGGCCTTTCAGGTTATGTCAATATAGGACTAATTTTACTGTGGATATAGATACTTTTGTACCTGTTTCCGCCAACATCTTCACAAGGTCCTTTGCTGTTGTTCTGGGATTGATTTGCACTTTTCGCACCAAACTACATTCATCTCTAGGAGACAGAACGCTTCTCCTTCTTGAGAGGTATGATGGCTGTGTGGTCCCATGGTGTTTATACTTGCGTACTATGGTTTGTACAGATGAACGTGGTATCTTCAAGCGTTTGGAAATTGCTCCCAAGGATGAACCAGACTTATGGAGGTCTACAATTTTTTTCTGATGTCTTGGCTGATTTCTTTTGATTTTCCCATGATGTCAAGCAAAGAGACACTGAGTTTGAAGGTAGGCCTTGAAATACATCCACAGGTACACCTCCAATTGACTCAAATTATGTCAATTAGCCAATCAGAAGTTTCTAAAGCCATGACATAATTTTCTGGAATTTTCCAAGCTGTTTAAAGGCACAGTCAACTTAGTGTATGTAAACGTCTGACCCACTGGAATTGTGATACAGTGAATTATAAGTGAAATAATCTGTCTGTAAACAATTGTTGGAAAACTGACTTGTGTCATGCACACAGTATATGTCCTAACCGACTTGCCAAAACTATGACTCCAACCTAAGTGTATGTAAACTTCCGACTTCAACTGTAGTTAGAATATTGAAATCAAAAACCTCAAGTCCTCCTTGTTCTTGGGTATTACTGAGAATATCTTTCCGTAGATGGTGAGGCTTGTTCCTGAAAATAAGATGATAAAGAATCTTATCTAAGTCCTCTACAATTTTAGTGGGTAAGTCAAGTGATAGAGAGACATAAACCGACCTGGATAACCTGTCAGCTTTGGACAATAAAACCTGACCATATTATGAAATATCTCTCAGTAACCAGAGTTTCAATTTCTTCTTGGTTTTCTCAATAATTGGGTTAAAGTTTAAATTACTCCTTTGTTTTTCATCCTTGCATATAACAATTACAAGATAAGTTACCTTATCTTTAACTGGGATACCATATACTTCCCGTAAAACACAGTCCTTTAGTGGAAATAAGACTGATTTATTGATATACATTTTCAAACCTGAAACCAATAACAACTCTTCAATACAGGAAACTGCTTTAGAAAACTCATTCTGGTCTCTCAAAAATATGGTGATATCAGCCAGTTGACATAGTTTAAATTTCTGCTGAAATACATTGAAAACTCCCTTTCTTGATATGAAGAGCCATAATTTGAGTAACCAATAAAAATACAAATGGACTAATTGGCCAGCCCTGCCTAATGCCACGCCCAATATCAAATCTTTGGGATGTCCAGTGAGCTAATTTCACAGATCTAGTACAACTACTGTGTAAAGTTTGGACTGCTTAAAAAAAAAAATCACTAAACCAAACCCAATAAAACAGATTGCTTTGAACATAAACTCATATGCTACAGTGTCAAAAGCTTTATAAAAATCAACAAAGATGCGAAAACTATCAAGGATGAGGTCCTTATAATCAATCATATCCAAGATCAAACTGAGGTTACTACTAATGTGTCAGCCATGCATAAAACCATATTGTTCTTCATCAATTATATGATGTAAGCCTTGTTTCAACCTCTTAGCAAATACATTGGCAAATAACTTTCCATCATTATTCAACAGGCTAATCCTTATTAGTTTTGGGAGTCAAAGTAATTACACTGTGCTTTACGGAAGCCGGTAACTCCCCTTTTTCTTGAAACATAACACGAATGAAAGAAATCAATCCCACATACCCTAGAGAGGTTAAAGGTCTTACTCACATCGGCTGCGGAGAGCGTGATACACAGTCTTCTGGAACAGCTGGTGCTCTCATTCATGTTTCAGTGTTATTTGTCTTGAAGTGAGCATAAAAGTAGTTTAGCTCGCCTGGTAGGCTCGTGTCGCTGGGCAGTTCTCGGCTGTGCTTCCCTTTGTAGGCGGTAATGGTTTGCAAACTCTGCCACATCCGACGAGCGTCAGAGCCGGTGTAGTATGACTTGATCTTAATCCTGTATTGACGCTTTGCCTGTTTGATGGTTCGTTGGAGGGCATAGCGGGATTTCTTATAAACTTCCGAGTTAGAGTCCCGCTCCTTGAAAGCGGCAGCTCTAGCCTTTAGCTCAGTGCGGATGCTGCCTGTAATCAATGGCTTCTGGTTGGGGTATGTACGTACAGTCACTGTGCGGACAACGTCATCGATGCACTTGTTGATGAAGCCAATGACATATGTGGCGTACTCCTCAATGCCATCGGAGGAATCTCGGAACATATTCTAGTCTGTGCTAGAAAAACAGTCCTGTAGCTCAGCATCTGCTTCAAATGACCACTTTTTATTGATCTAGTCACTGGTGCTTCCTGCTTTAATTTTTGCTTGTAAGCAGGAATCAGGAGGATAGAATTATGGTCAGATTTGCCAAATGGAGGGCGAGGGAGAGCTTTGTATGCGTCTCTGTGTGTGGAGTATAGGTGGGCCAGAGTTATTTTTCCTCTGGTTGCACATTTAACATGTTGAGAGAAATTTGGTAAAACAGATTTAAGTTTCCCTGCAATAAAGTCCCCGGCTACTAGGAGCGCCACATCTGGGTGAGTGTTTTCTTGTTTGCTTATGGCGGAATACAGCTCATTCAACACTGTCTTAGTGCCAGCCTCTGACTGTGGTGGTATTTAAACAGCTACAAAGAATACAGGTGAAAACTCGCTTGGTAGGTAGTGTGGTCTACAGCTTATCATGAGCTACTCTACCCCAGGCGAGCAATAGCTCTAGACCTCCTTAGATATCGTGCACCAGCTGTTGTTTACAAAAGTACATAGACCGCCGCCCCTTGTCTTACCAGACGCCGCTGTTCTATCCTGCCGGTACATTGTATAACCATCCAGCTGTATGTTGATATTGTTGTCGTTCAGCCACGACTCCGTGAAGCATAAGATGTTATTCGTTTTTAACTTCTTGAGAATACAGGGGGTGCTGTTTCGCATTAGCATAATTGCCTCTACAGATTAAACTGCCTCTTATTCAATTATTGCTGTTACTATATGCATATAACCATATACCATTGGATAGAAAACAAGCTATGGTTTCTAAAACCGTTCCAATTTTGTCTCTGAGTGAAACACAGGTCATTTCACAGCACTTTCCCTGAGCCAGAAGAAGATTGCAAGATGTGTATGCTCGCTTCAACGCTCTGCCTATATATGGTCATGCCACCTATGACCCGAAACACACTTCATTCTTCTTCCTCTGGGTGTCAGGAAGTTGTCAGAGGAGAAATTTTTTGTTTATCTTGTACTGACGTGAAATAAGACCTATTTCTTTAGCGTGACCGACAACTTCCGGTTTCTGAAACGCGCGTTTTAGAGCTGCCATTGTCTTTTGTTATGCTGACGTTACGGATGAAAACTATCTCCGTCTCGAAGTTTGTTTGATACATGTGACCATATCACCGTAATGTATGTTTTTTCAATATAGTTTAATCAGATTATTAGAATTTTTTCGGGAGTTTTGCCGTGTTCCGTTCTTTGAGTTTTTTAACTTTGGACAGGGACCGTGCCAGTCGACCAGTACCCAGGCTAAATGAAGAGGGGAAGTTGCCATTGTGAATGGATTGAACGACTCATCAGGACTAAGGACACCTTGATCAACATTCTGAGGAAAGATCAGCAATAGTAAGAACCAATTTACGATGTTATTTCATATATCTGTCGTGCATGTGAACTGGTCGGGCGCGTCCAGCTGGTTCTGGCTGGCCTGGTTATGCTAATTTAGCGCTACATTTTGTTTTCGCTATAAAACATTTAAAAAATCTGAAATATTGTTTGGATTCACCAGATGTTGGGCTTTCAATGTCTGTACGCTGTGTATTTTTTCTGAAATGTTTTAAGACAAGTAATTAGTTATATAACGTTGGTCTCTGTAATTGTTCTAGCTGCATCAGCACTATATCAGATTGCAGCTGCAATGTAGAACTGTGATTTATACCTGAAAAATGCACATTTAAAAAAAAAAAACTATGCTATACCATAAATATGTTATCAGACTGTCATCTTATGAATTTGTTTGTTGGTTAGTGGCTATCAATATCTTAGTTTAGCCGAATTGGTGATAGCACCTGATGGAGTAAGAAACTGTTGGAGTAAGAAAATGGTGTCTTTTGCTAACGTGTTTAGCTAATAGATTTACATATTGTGTCTTCCCTGTAAAACATTTAAAAAATCTGAAATGGTGGTTTTATTCACAAGATCTGTGTCTTTCATTGGGTGTCTTGGACTTGTGATTTAATGATATTTAGATGCTACTATTTAATTGTGACGCTATGCTAGCGATGCTAATCAGTGTGTGGGGGGGGGGGGGGGGTGCTCCCGGATCCGGGTTAGGTACTCTGTAGAGGTTAATGTCCCGTTGGTAGTTTAATCTTCTGAGTAACTCGTCAATTTTATTCTCCAAAGATTGCACGTTTGCTAGCATAATGGAGGGAAGTGGGGGTTTATTCGATCGCCTACGAATTCTCAGAAGGCAGCCCAACCTTTGACCTCTCTTTCTCCACCTTCTCTTCACGCAGATCACAGGGATCAGGGCCTGTTCCCGAGGAAGCAGTATATCCTTTGCGTCGGGCTCGTCAGAGTCATGAAAGGAAAAAAAGGTCCTTGGTGAGTAATCGCAGTCCTGATGTCTAGAAGTTATTTTCGGTCATAAGAGACGGTAGCGGCAACATTATGTACAAAATAAGTAAAGAAATATGTTACAAACAACGCAAATAAACGAACAAAAAAGCACAATTGGCTGGGGGCACGTAAAACGTCTGCCTTCTTCTCCGGCGCCATCTGGGGAAGTAAATACTCTGAAGCAACAGTGCACAACACTGAAAACGCAGGTTGCAAAGCTGCAACAGCCTTCCGCTCGGCCTCCGGAACTGTTGACCTGCAAATGTCCTTCACTTTTGCTTTGATGTTCTCTTTTTGCGATTCCATAAATTTGAAGATTCCATCTCTGACTGTACCGGTCAGTCTCGTTAACCTTTGACTCTATTTCTGTGAATTTCTTCTCCTGTTTTGCAACGTGAGTTTTCAGTGTTGCGTACTGCTGCTTCAGAGTATTTACTTCCTCAGCATGGTAATCAATCACTTTCTTCAGGTTAACGATGATGACAGTGTTCTTTTTCACAAAGTCCATGATGTCATCTGCGCTCTATTTGATGTTAGCCGTGAGGATGCAGACAATGTTGTCCTGTAGCTGGCTCATTGATGGTTCCCTTCTCTGGCTCTTTGGAAGTTGCTTTGTGGTATTCGGGTATGAATCACATTCACCCCCCTTTTCTACACTACAACCATATGAATGAGTTTCAGCAATGCCTTTTTCTCCTTGAAAGTCGCAGCATCCATTATCTCAGCAACAGTTTAGTTATGTCCTGACTCCATGCTGCTAGCTGAAACTTTTCGATAACTATCGTAGCTAACTTGTTCGTTGGAAATCATCAAAATATTTATATGATTTGATTAATGAAACTTATTCGAAATAGCTACACTGTATGGCTATATATATTTATTTAGTTTTGCAACTGCAGCCTACATTTATAAACTTTGTGAGAAAACCCAAAAATTGTTCCTCAGCTAGACATTTTACTACCTCCTATGCCACCATCTTGAGCGCCCCCCCAGTTGTAAAGGACAAACATAGTGTAACGACCCTGGGTTTATATGCCACTTGAGCATGCTTTTGTGGCACATTCGACAGCGTTTGTGGCACAGTCGATAGCGTGCTGGACGTCGGGCTAAAAGTTTGAGGGTTCGAGACCTGCTCCCTGCTGTTTCATTACCACCCTGCATACCACTGCTGGCTTGCTTCTGAAGCTAAGCAGGGTTGGTCCTGGTCAGTCCCTGGATGGGAGACCAGATGCTGCTGGAAGTGGTGTTGGAGGGCCAGTAGGAGGCACTCTTTCCTCTGGTCTAAAAAATATCCCAATGCCCCAGGGCAGTGATTGGGGACACTGTCCTGTATAGGGTGCCGTCTTTCGGATGGGACGTTAAACGGGTGTCCTGACTCTCTGAGGTCATTAAAAGATCCCATGGCACTTATCGTAAGAGTAGGGGTGTTAACCCCGATGTCCTGGCTAAATTCCCAATCTGGCCCTCAAACCATCATGGTCACCTAATAATCCCCAGTTTACAATTGGCTCATTCATCCCCCTCCTCTCCCCTGTAACTATTCCCCAGGTCGTTGCTGCAAATGAGAACGTGTTCTCAGTCAACTTACCTGGTAAAATAACGGTAAAATAAAATAAAAATAAAATTACAATAGGTACAGGTAACTGTTCTCAGAATTTACATTTTTACAAGAATTGACTGATGGTGGCTCAATGTTGTTGCTAGCAAATCGCGGTGCCAAAAAAACTCAACTCCGTCTCGATATAAGAAGAGAACGGAGTTGAGCGTTCCTCAGCTAGCATGTGGGCAAGCTCACCATAGGGGCTGGTTTTCCTCCCATGACGATGCAGATTAGAGTGAAGTTCTGGGCCTCGTAGCGATTGAAGGGGGCCGGGCAGTCTGCTGCCACTACAGAGATGGATTTAGGAGGCACTATGGAGGAAAAGAAGGAGCCTAGGACTAAAACGACAAAACCATCCACATATAGGCAAAGTTTGTCTAGTATTTTCAGTTACCACCCTCCCAGTATTTCCCGAAGGGCAACTTTAAAAAAAAAAAAACTAAACTAAAACATGTTTTTCATGTCTGTACTTGATGACAGAAAGTAGTCTTCTGTGCATTTCCTACATCTCAACAGTAGAGGGAGGCAGGTGATAAAAATGCTGATAGTGGTGGTAATGAAAATGGCTAAAACACAAAAGAATCGTGGATGCAGGACAAAGGCTACAAAACCTTCCATCCACAAAATCCTATCCAATACCACATGATCATATCTATATAACATGAATTCTCTTGAATTGTACCCATGACAGTGAGCACAATGGTGCCTGAGGCTAAGACCACCCTGTCTCTAGAGGCCTTGTCGTAGATCCCCACATGGCACTCATATGGTCCATCATCTTCCATCTGCACCTCAGGGAGCCTGGCAACACAACAGCAAACCCAGGAAGATAACACAAGTACAAGATAGGAGTTTTACAGCACTTTTCCATACACTCAAAACCTTTATAAGATCAAATAAAAAAGGCAAGATAAGCCTACACATGCAAGTGAAAACACTGACCAATGCTCTTTTTCTTGAGGCTGCAGACTACTGGTCAAGCTTACCGGACAGTTGATTGGTAGACCAGGTCTTCTCGTCTGCGGAAGTCCTCCATATGGGAGAAGTTGCTGTTGTACATGGCATCGTAGGTGAAGATCTTCTGCTTGGCACTGCCACCCTCTGTCACCTAGAAAGTTAAAGAATACATCACACACCCTGGGCATGTCAATAATAAACAAGCTTTCTATACAAAACTATCAATGCACACAGTTATTATTTTCCAATTCATGAAGCCTAGAGAGATATGAAGCCTCTTCTTTAATCAGTTTAGTTAGTTGTTACTAGATGTGAATTTCACAGTGGGGAGTTAATGGGAATTTGAATTGAATTTTCACAAGGAGCTTATTATAATAATAATTTAAGAAATCTTATGAAACCTAGTAGCTCTTCAGAAGTCAGATGGCTTGTTATGTACTGTATCTAAAGCTCTGTCTCTTCTGAACAAAGCTTTGATGCGTTTGAATTGAAGTGTCAAAGGAAAACAGTAGATAACAATGTCGGTCTAGTCAAAAACATCTCATGGAAGTAAACACAAAATATGTGCTGTTGCAAACAACCATACGGTCCATTCAGGGACACCAAGGCAACCCTACTCACCCGAAACCACACAATCTCTCGCAGGTTGCCATCTGTCCTGAAATTGCACTTGAGTGTCACCGTGTCTCCAATGACAACGGGAGGGAGGGACTCAAGAGTGACCGTTAAATAGCCTGTGGTTCAAAGACAACAAGTAAAATATCTGTTACACAGATTTCCAAACGTATTTCTCCCCACAATGTATTGTCCACTCCCTTCTATGAAACCCATAGCATAAACCAGCGCAAAACATGCTATAGGCATTCATTAGACATAGAATAGAACAACGTTATGATTCCTAATGGCAAAATCAAAGATTGTTGCTATACTTCTCAAATGATTATACCTCCCTCTCTCTGTAGCGTTGGGAATCAAACCTTATCAGCTAGCTGTAATGGATTATTAATAGTGCATTATCAAGGTTATGTAGCCAAAGCATCATCTATTTTGTCTCATGCAGGCAATTACAGGTTGGGATAGCAATATAATGTACACACTTTTTCCCCCTTTACTTTAATGATTAATTAGTGCTGATTTTACACACATTTTCAGAAATGTGTCTTCACATGGTATTAAAATGTTTATCTTATCCGTCCACTGTGTCCGCATTGTGACCACATTTCATGGTCCCTCCCTGTATGCAAATAATTTCACAGCTTTTCTTTCAAAATCTAATTTATTTGAAGACATATTGTCAATGGTAACACCAGTCAAGGATTTTATAGGGCGGGATAATGATGATTTAAATGGTTTCACTGTCCAGATCTGTCTACACTTGTAAGATATCCAGACACAATGCGTGCCTGACCACCTCCGGAGGTGGTGATCACAATCAGATCATAATGCGTCTCTTAATCATCTACACCTGTCTAAAAATGTTGGCACAATCAGAATGTGGACAAGAGCAGGACAAAGGATGCATGTTAAAACCAGTGGCACCACTAGTACATGTTGATGGTTGTAACGGCAGCCTTCCCTCTCTTCACGAGAAGATCTGGGTCTGGGTGGGCATCTGTCCGCGGTGGCGGCTCCGGCGCAGGACGAGGCCACCACTCCACCATTGTCCCCCTCCTTAGCGTCCTTTGAGTGGCGACCCTCGCCCCCGACCTTGGCCTAGGCATCTTCACCAAGTTCCCCACTAGATTGAGGAGACAGCTCAGGACAGAGAGGTAGCTCAGGACAGAGAGGTAGCTCAGGACAGAGAGGTAGCTCAGGACAGAGAGGTAGCTCGGGACAGAGGGGCAGCTCCGGACTGAAGGGCAGCTCCGGACAGAGAGGCAGCTCTGGACTGAAGGGCAGCTCCGGACTGAATGGCGGCTCCGGACTGAGGGGCGGCTCCGGACTGAGGGGCGGCTCCGGACTGAGGGGCGGCTCCGGACTGAGGGGCGGCTCCGGACTGAGGGGCGGCTCATGACTGAGGGGCGGTTCATGACCGGAGGGCGGCTCATGACCGGCGAGCGGCTCATGACCGGCGAGCGGCTCATGACTGGCGAGCGGCTCATGACTGGCGAGCGGCTCATGACTGGCGAGCGGCTCATGACTGGCGGGCGGCTCATGACTGGCGGGCGGCTCTGGCGGCTCCTGACTGGCGGGCGGCTCTGGCGGCTCCTGACTGGCGGGCGGCTCCTGACTGGCGGGCGGCTCTGGCGGCTCTGACGGCTCGGGACAGACGGGCGGCTCTGACGGCTCGGGACAGACGGGCGGCTCTGACGGCTCGGGACAGACGGGCGGCTCTGACGGCTCGGGACAGACGTGCGGCTCTGACGGCTCGGGACAGACGGGCGGCTCAGATGGCGCTGGGCAGGCAGGCGGCTCAGATGGCGCTGGGCAGGCAGGCGGCTCAGACGGCGCTGGGCAGGCAGGCAGCTCAGACGGCGCTGGGCAGGCGGGCAGTGCAGGCGGCGTTGGGCAGACGGCCGACTCTGACCTGCTGAGGCGCACAGTAGGCCTGGTGCGTGGTGCCGGAACTGGTGGTACCGGACTGGAGACACGCACCTCAGAGCGAGTGCGGGGAGCAGGAACAGGGCACACTGGACTCTCGAGGCGCACTATAGGCCTGGTGCGTGGTACTGGCACTGGTGGTACCGGGCTGAGGGCACGCACCTCAGGGCGAGTGCGGGGAGAAGGAACAGTGTGTACAGGGCTCTGGAGACGCACAGGAGGCTTGGTGCGTGGTGCTGGAACTGGAGGTACTGGGCTGGAGACACGCACCATAGGGAGAGTGCGTGGAGGAGGAACAGAGTTCTGGAGACGCACAGGAAGCCTGGTGCGTGGTGTAGGCACTGGTGGTACTGGGCTGGGGCGGGAAGGTGGCGCCGGATTTACCGGACCGTGAAGGCGTACAGGAGCTCTTAAGCACCGAGCCTGCCCAACCTTACCTGGTTTAATGCTCCCCGTAGCCAGGCCAGTGCGGCGAGGTGGAATAGCCCGCACTGGGCTGTGCTGGCGAACCATGTGCCATGTACACCCGCCCGAGGAGACGCACTGGAGAGCAGATGTGTTGAGCCGGCTTCATGGCACCTGGCTCGATGCCCACTCTAGCCCGGCCTTTAGCACCCCCCCAAGACATTTTTGGGGTTTCTTCTCGGGCTTCCTGGCCAGCCGTGTTCCCTCATAACACCGGTTCCCCTTCTCAGCTGCTTTCGCTCTCCTAGCTGCCTCCACCTGTTCCCATGGAAGACGATCCTTACCAGCCAGGATCTCCTCCCATGTGTAGCAACCCTTTCCGTCCAACACGTCCTCCCAAGTCCATTTCTCCTGGTCCCGCTGCTGCTGCTGCTGCCGCTGCTGCCCGTTGCTACGCTGCTTGGTCCGAAATTGGTGGGTGGTTCTGTAACGGCAGCCTTCCCTCTCTTCACGAGAAGAGAGGGTGTAACAGGGATCGGACCAACACGCAGCGTAGCCAGTGCTCAACATGTTTAATTAAACGATAAACAGTGAACACTTACAAATACAAAATAACAAAATGTGGCAAACCGATACAGCCCTATCTGGTGCAGAGAAAACACAAAGACAGGAAACAACCACCCACAATCCCCAACACAAAACAAGTCACCTATATATGATTCTCAATCAGGGACAACACAAAACATCTGCCTCTGATTGAGAACCATATTAGGCCAAACATAGAAACGGACAAACAAGACACACAACATAGAATGCCCACCCACCTCACGTCCTGATCAACACTAAAACTAGCAAAACACATAAGAACTATGGTCAGAACGTGACAATGGTACTCTTTTTCTCCCATTGGTGTGGTCTTAGTGTGTGCTAAGTGCTGTGGCTCTGTCGGGGTAAAAAGGTCAGAATGATGAATTAAAAGCCAACCTGTCTCCTAAACAAGTCAAGAGAGGATATAGTGCTTAGAAGCACTAATCTCTATCTCTACCCTGCACAGGCATCTGAGGCCACAGAAACCTAGTAGCGACCTCGTTCTCTGAGAATTTATACACTGTAATGAATGATATGTTTTCATTTGCACTTTCATAAGCGCATTCTGTGGCAGAAAGAATCTCAACTAGCTTTAACTTAAGTAAATATTGTGAGTGTTGTAGGCTGCGTTTAGACAGGCAGCACAATTCTGAAACTTTTTTCACTAATTGGTCTTTTGATCAATCAGATAATCTCTGAAAAAAGATCTGATGTGAAAAGATCTGATGTGATTGGTCAAAAGACCAAATAGGCTGCTCTTATACAGGGAGCCCAATTCAGATTTTTTTTCATCCCACTAATTGGTCCTTTCACATCAGATATTTTTCAGAGCTGTTCTGGTTGGTCAAAAGAATAATTAGTGAAAAAAAGATCAGAATTTGTGCTGCCTGTGTAAACGTAGCCACGGTGTTATATAATAATGCCAGTGTAGCATTCCAGCCCCTCCCTCCCACCTTGGCCTCTACACCCTGACATCATGGTGGATTATTTTTCACCATGTTTTTTCCCGCTAATCCCCCAGCTTTTCATCTACAGACCCAGCCATTCGGCACATCGCTATGCGTCCTGCTCCAGATACTACATGGATGGGAGGAGAGGGCTGGAGGGTCTTGTGCTACATACTCACATTAAAAACATAAAAAATAAACAGCAGCTCCTTGGAGCAAAGAGAGCTGACACTCAACTCTGTAAGCGTGAGTCCTGTAGGTGAAGGCAAATATTTTTTAACTCAGGTGTTTTTATGATGTCCGTCGACATTTCTTAAAGCGGCCATTCCCACTAAGAATCTACAATCCAAATCATGGTGGTATTAGATTATATGGTGATCAGAGAATTAGAGCCTGGCGTTGTGAGTCTTGATTCTTCAGAAAATGGGCTCACTCAAGGCATAATGTGGTTGATCCCTACAAGCATTGACTCAGCTACTGCAAATGGGAAGGGGGGGGGGGGGGGGGGGGGTGAATAAAGCACAGACAGAAAGACAGAAAGGCAGCAAGGAGATGACTATCTCTCTCTTTCTCTCTCCCACTCACAGACCAAGTTGATCTCACGAGCCGCTGGAGGTGGAGTGCCATTCGTCTGGCAAGCAAGACTAAAGACCCAGACGCACGCACGCACGCACGCACACACACACACACACACACACAGATGCTTGAAATAATACATATCCTCAGTGTTTTTGTTGCTGGCATTGTGTTAGGGCCTAGAGCCTTGGGGCAGTGGAATTTAATCATTTTAGAGGACAGATTACCTGTAAAATGGGTCAGCCAAACAAACAGCCTTTATCCCTCAGATAATCAATCAAAAATCTGGATTGAGTAACTAGGACTGTGACATCATAGCCTCACTGGCAGCAGGCAACTTTTGTTTACATCAAACATGTATTAATATGAGCACTCAATGTACAGACACTGAAGCAAATCTCCTCAAGGACAAAGATCTTCAACTAATCCTTTTGGATGGCTGTCAATGACTTGACACTGTTTATAGTCAATCTAGGCTACTGTGTAATGAGTTTCAAACATGTAATCAAAGAACATCTACACCCTATAATCATTGGAAAGTTAATTCTGCAGGGTTGATAGCTTTAGCCTATCACATAAGTATGTGTCTGTCTGCATGTATATATATATATATATATATATATATATATATACTGAACAAAAATATAAACGCAACATGCAACAATTTCAAAGATTTCACATGACTGGGCAGGGGTGCAGCCATGGGTGGGTTTTGGAGGGCATAGGCCCAACCACTGGGGAGCCAGGCCCAGCCAATCAACAACAAAAAACATTGACAACAGAAGGGCTTTATTACAGAAAGAAATACTCCTCAGAACCCCCCCCCCCCCCTGCCCCCCCCCACCCCTTCAGATAGGAAACCGGATGTGGAGGTCCTGAGCTGGCGTGGTTACATGTGGTCTGCGGTTGTAAGGCTGGTTGGATGTAATGCCAAATTCTCTAAAATAACGTTAGAGGCAGCTTATGATACAGAAAATGAACATTACATTCTCCGGCAACAGCTCTGATGGACATTCCTGCAGTCACCACGCTCCCTCAACTTGAGACATCTGTGGCATTGTGTTGTGTGACAGAACTGCACATTTTAAAGTGGCCTTTTATTGTCGCCAGCACAATTGTAATGATCTTGCTGTTTAATCAGCTTCTTGATATGCCACTACTGTCAGGTGGATGGATTATCTTGGCAAAGGAGAAATGCTCACTAACAGGGATGTAAACAAATGTGTGCACAACATTTGAGAGAAATAAGCTTTTTCTGTGTATGGAACATTTCTGGGATTTTTTATTTCAGTTCATGAAACATGGAACCAACACTTTACATGTTGCGTTATATATTTTTGTTCAAAGTATATATAAGTATGTGTATCTATATATGTACTGTATGTGTGTATATATATTTAGGTGAAATAGTCTACTGCATTGAGCTTTAGAAATAAAATAAAAACGTTTTAGCTAATAAGAACAAAATGCTCCTTATAGTATAAAAAACAGACTTACCAACTGCTAAATCCAAAATATATACAATGAGACATTGAGAAAAAGCACAACTCATCTTCACCGTTAGTGTGTGAGGTCAAGTTTACATTCCATCTACTTTTAGGCGAAAAATCACCGATAATGTGTCATCCACCGTGTCTGCGGCACGGGGTCGGGTGCCCTTTCGGAACGCTTCATTCTGCACCGGAACGCAGACCTACTTTTCTGTTTCTGTCAAGCGAGCAGTGAGAAAAATATGTCCTCTTCCCGTTATTAACTCCTGAATAGTCAGAGGATTAAAAAAAGGAACAGATTTGAATGAACTCTCTCAACACACGCCACACGCGTAAGAGCGCGCACACAAGAACAGATAGGCGCGCCAAATCCAATCAGGAGACAGACAGTTGCCTCATGTTAGTGCTATGAAATATAGGCAAAATAGCTCATTATTCGTTTAGATTATTTATTTGTATGTAATTATATAAAACGTTGGCTACAGTATGAAATAGGGACATACGTTGAGGGGGGAAAAGCATGTAGCCGCTCTGTGTCCAAGATAACAGTATATTCGCTCGTACCTCAACTGCCTCCCAAAGTCATTCACTGAGTTTGCAAAAATCCCAAATTAGCAAAAATGAAGAGCTTGAAGACCATGAACTATTTATTCCAATAACAACGTGACATACTGTAAAACGAACTGTCCAATAAGTATCTTCAAATAAGTTCCTTCAATAAACAGTGTGTTTATTGAAATGGAAACCAGGGCATTTAAAACAATTCTCGCAGAATAAAAGGACATTATTACACAGAGTATGTTGATCATCAAGTTGATTTATGACAAATTGTATATGTAGAATTCCCTTTCTCCCAAAAGTGGGATACATATCAGTGGTGTGCTGTACCTATAATTTACATTAAGTTCACTGGTAACATTTTCCATTAATGTACACTGTAGCCCTGTCCTGCAGTCAATCACCAAAAGCGCCCTCTTTGGCCTCATGGGTGGAATTGTATTAGTATTTTTCATAATTTCATAATTAATAAAGCTTATTGTAAAAAAACACAGACAAATCCGATCTTTCTATGTCAAACAATGTTGTTATATTTCAGTCTTCTGTGATGTATACAAAGTGTAATATTGGGATGCAAACTCAAAATTGAATACATTTCAACTCTATATCTGACATGGTGCAGGTGCCTTCTTTATTTTAAGCCCATAAATATGTGTGTGAGGTGTATACTCTTTTTCAAAGTAGATTTGTTTAAGAATACCAAGAATCACAATGATTTAGCCCACTGCAGTAATTAAGGGGTTGTAAATGTTTTATAAGTCATTCATACACATGCCCCCATACACCCTGACTATACAATACCACTAGCTGTCATGTTCTGTGTTAGCAAAACACATGATACACTGGCAAAATGAGGGAATTAGAAAGACAACAAGCAAATCCAATCTTGTGTTCATAACTGTCACTTTTCAATTAATTATCAATTATCCTTTTTCTAAGAACACGTTTAAAAGATATGCAAAGTCATATTTGGTGAGCCTCCTCAAATCACATTTGACAAGACCCCCTGGTCTAGATCTGCCAGACTGAAGCAGCATCTGGTTGGAAGAGTGCATGTTAAGAGTTTCGAGTTCCCTCAGATGGGACTCCGACGTGGCCCCAGGGCCTGAAACATGTCAGACAGTTTGAAGCAGCAGCACACCACTAGACTCCATCCAGAGCTCCAACCACCAAGGTAGTAGAGGAATGTACCATAGTGTATAGCCCTTCCTGAAACAGTCTAGTCTACCATCCTGAAATATATTGCTTAATAGTGTCTCTTCTTACTAGAGCACGCAATACATCAGGTGAGAGGGAGGAGCCAGCTCTCACAACATCCAATTAGACTTTTCTCTACTGCTAGTGGGAGTTGACAAACCATGAGCATACTTTCATTTGGGACCCCATTGGGTGCTGCAGTCCCCTCCCTAAGCCTACGGGACCACCTGCGGCAGCCGAGGTCACCTTGTCTTTCCCACTCCCCTCCCTGGCTGCCCCCGCACCCACACGTCAGGGTCTTCGCTCAGCTCGTAGATGGAGCCGTCCTGGGGGGAGGAGCAGTCCGGTTGAGGCTGCAGTTATTGTAGCTGGGGATTTTAACAAAGCAAATTTGAGGAAAAGAGTGCCTAAATTCTATCAGGATATCGACTGTAGTACTCACACTGCTAAAACACTAGACCACTGTTTCTCCAACTTCCGGGATAAATACAAGGCCCTCCCCCGCCCTCCTTTCGGCAAATCTGACCACGACTCTATTTGCTCCTCCCTTCCTATAGGCAGAAACTCAAACAGGAAGTACCCGTGCAGAGGGGTATTCAACGCTGGTCTGACCAATCGGAATCCACGCTTCAAAATTGTTTTAATCACGCGGACTGGGATATGTCCCAGGTTGCTTCAGAGAATAATATTGACAAATTCACTGAAACGGTAACTGAGTTTATCGGGAAGTATAGGAAATTGTACCCACTGTTGTACCCACTGTGACTATTAAAGCCTACCCTAACTAGAAACCGTGGGTAGATGGCAGCATTTGTGCAAAACTGAAAGCGCGAACCACTGCATTTAAACATGGATAGGTGACTGGGAATATGGAAGAATACAGAGTAGTCATTCCCTCCGTAAGGCAATCAAACAGGCAAAACGTCAGTATAGAGACAAAATGTCACAATGCAACAGCTCAGACACGAGACGAATGTGGCAGGGTCTACAGACAATCATGGACTGCAAAAGGAAAACCAGCCACGTTGCGGACACCAACGTCTTGCTTCCGGACAAGCCTTACACGTTCTTTGCACACTTTGAAGATAACACAGTACCATCGACGCGGCCCGCTCTCCTTCTCCGTGACCGACGTGAGTAAGACATTTAAACGTGTTAACCCTCGCAAGGCTACCGGCTCAGACGGCATCCCTAGCCGTGTCCTCAGAGCATGCGCAGACCAACTGGCAGGTGTGTTTACGGAAGTATTCAATCTCTCCCTCTCCCAGTCTGCTGTCCACGCATGCTTCAAGATGGCCACCATTGTTCATGTACATAAGAATGCAAAGGTAACTGAACTAAATGACTATTGTCCCGTAGCACTCACCTCTGTCATCATGAAGTGCTTTGAGAGACTAGTCAAGGATCATATCACCTCCATCTTACCTGTCACCCACAATTGAGAGCATCCTGTCGGGCTGTATCACCGCCTGGTACGGCAACTGCAACGCCCACAACCGCGCAATGCATCACCGGGGGAAAACTACCTGCCCTCCAGGACACCTACAGCACCCGATGTCACAGGAAGGCCATAAAGATCATCAAGGACAACAACCACCCGAGCCACTGCCTGTTCACCACGCTATCATCCAGAAAGTGAAGTCAATACAGGTGCATCAAAGCTGGAACCGAGAGAGTGATAAACAGCTCCTAGCTCAAGGCCATCAGACTGCTAAATAGCTATCACTAGCACAAAGAGGCTGCTGCCTAAATACACAAACTTGAAATAATTGGCCACTTTAACAAATGGAACACTTGTCACTTTAACCTGTTGAGGCTGGGGGCGCTGTTGTCACTATTTATGCTAATCGAGTAATTTTTGAAACGGCTTCCCACAAAATTCTTGATCGTACAATATGCATATTATTATTATTATTGGATAGAAAACAGTCTATAGTTTCTATAGGAGTTGAAATTTTGTCTCTAAGTGGAACAGAACCCATTCTACAGCAATTTCCCTGACATGGAGTCAGATTTCAGAAATGTTGGCCCCTGATCTGGAGTCAGTTAAAAGGCCACAGTTATTGCTATGAGTATACGGACACTGCTTACGTCTTCCCCTGGATGCCTTTACGTGATGACGATTTGAATGGGGTCGATTGCGCGTTCACAGGCACTACAAATTAAAAAACACTGTAGCTAGGAACTCTTTTCTTGCTGCGTTATGCGCGTGGAGGACACCGACCCGCACCTGTTCCAAGCATTAGTGGAGGGAGTAATATTACTCTGGTCATGTTTCTACTCGTTATAGGAGTTAAAAACATCATAAGGTAGTTAAAACCTGTTGGGGATGGGGGCGCTGTTTAGACTATTTATGCTAATGTGGCTAATTTTTTAAACGGCTTCCCACAAAATCCTTGATCGTACAATATGCATATTATTATTATTATTGGATAGAAAACAGTCTATAGTTTCTATAGGAGTTGAAATTTTGTCTCTAAGTGGAACAGAGCCCATTCTACAGCAATTTCCCTGACATGGAGTCAGATTTGAGAAACGTTGGCCACTTTTCTGAAGTCATTTAAACGGGCACTGTCGTTGCTATGACTATACGGACACTTCTTACGTCTTCCCCTGGATGCCTTTACGTGATGACGATTCCAACGGGCTCGATTGCTCGTTCACAGGCCCTACAAATGAAAAAAACCTTTAGCTAGCAAGTCTTTTCTTGCTGCGTAACGCGCGTGGAAGACACCGACCCTCTCCTGTTCCAAGCGTTAGTTTAGCCTGTTATATTTCTCCGGTCATCTTTTCACTCGTTATAGGAGTTACAAACATCACAAAGTAGTTAATTTAAAGCGTTTTATAGCAATTTATATCCGTTTAGTGCGATTTTGGGACATTTATTTTTGCAACGATGTGAAAAGTTGGGCACGCTTTTCAGTTCATCCCGAACGTAGTTGACATTTCCACATGGCAAGAGGACAGCTTTCCACCAAAAGACGATTTCTCCCAAGAAAGGATCCTTTGCCCAAGATACTGATGGAAGAACAGCTCAAGGTAGGACATTTTTATTATGATAAATCGTGTTTCTGTCGAAACATTTTAGTGGCTTAGGACGCCATGTTTTTTGACGTAGCTTCGCTTGGCGCAAACTGTATTGAAAAGTAAGGATAAATTAAAAAATGTAATAACGCAATTGTATTAAGAATTAAATTGTCTATCAATCCCTGTCCACCCTATATTTTTTAGTCACGTTTATGAGTATTTATGTATAAGAGTAGATCACTGTCTAAGTGGCGCAAGGACGTTTTCTTTACCAGCTTGTCTACATTTCACATTGTCTAACCATGATTTTGGTGGCTAAATATAAACATTTTCGATCAAACTGTATATGCATGTTGTAATGTGATGTTACAGGAGTGTCATCGGAAGAATTCTGAGAAGGTTAGTGAAAAAATTAATATCTTTTGGCGATGTTGACTTTTATCGCTCACTTTGGCTAGAATCAATGCTGGGCTGCTAATTGCTATGTGCTAAGCTAATATAACGATTTATTGTGTTTTCGCTGTAAGACACTTAGAAAATCTGAAATATTGTCTGTATTCACAGGATCTGTGTCTTTCGATTCGTGTATGCTGTGTATTTTTACGAAATGTTTGATGATTAGTAGTTAGGTAAACACGTTGCTCATTGTAATTATTCTAGTCCATTTGTGATGGTGGGTGCAATTGTAAACTATGCCATATACCTGAAATATGCACTTTTTTCTAACAAAACCTATCCCATACCATAAATATGTTATCAGACTGTCATCTAATGAGTTTTTTTGTTGGTTAGGGGCTATAAATATCTTAGTTTAGCCGAATTGGTGATGGCTACTGGTGTTGGTGGACAAATAAAAGATGGTGGATTATGCTAATGTGTTTTTAGGTAATAGATGTACATCTTTACATATTGTGTCTTCCCTGTAAAACATTTTAAAAATCGGAAATGTTGACTGGATTCATAAGATCTGTGTCTTTCATTAGCTGTATTGGACTTTAATGTGTGAAAGTTAAATATTTTAAAAAAATATTTTTTTTGAATTTCGCGGCACTGGTTTTTCAGTGGGGGGGGGGGGGGGTGTGCCGCTAGCGCCACGCTGATCCTAGACAGGTTAATTTAAAGCGTTTTATAGCAATTTATATCCGTTTAGTGCGATTTTGGGACATTTATTTCTGAAATGCTGTGAATCGCTGGGCACGCTTCCAGTTCATCCCGAACGCAGTTGGCATTTCCACATGGCAAGAGGACAGCTTTCCACCAAAAGACGATTAGACCCAAGAAAGGATCCTTTGCCCAAGATACTGATGGAAGAACAGCTCAAAGTAGGACATTTTTATTATGATAAATCGTGTTTCTGTCGAAAAATGTTAGTGGCTTAGGACGCCATGTTTTTTGACGTAGCTTCGCTTGGCGCAAACTGTATTGAAAAGTAAGGATAATTTAAAAAATGTAATTCCGCGATTGTATTAAGAATTAAATTGTCTATCAATCCCTGTCCACCCTATATTTTTTAGTCACGTTTATGAGTATTTATGTATAAGAGTAGATCACTGTCTAATATGGCGCACGGACATTTTCTCACCAGCTGGGCTACATTTCACATTGTCTAACCATGATTTTGGTGGCTAAATATGCACATTTTCGTTACAGGAGTGTCATCTGAAGAATTCTGAGAAGGTTAGTGAAAAAATGTATATATTTTGGCGATGTTGACGTTATCGCTCACTTTGGCTAGAATCAATGCTGGGCTGCTATGTGCTATGTGCTATGCTAATATAACGATTTATTGTGTTTTCGCTGTAAGACACTTAGAAAATCTGAAATATTGTCTGTATTCACAGGATCTGTGTCTTTCGATTAGTGTATGCTGTGTATTTTTACGAAATGTTTGATGATTAGTAAGTAGGTAAACACGTTGCTCTATGTAGTTATTCTAGTCCATTTGTGACGGTGGGTGCAATTGTAACCTATGCCATCTACCTGAAATATGCACATTTTTCTAACAAAACCTATCCCATACCATAAATATGTTATCAGACTGTCATCTGATGAGTTTTTTTCTTGGTTAGGGGCTATAAATATCTTAGTTTAGCCGAATTGGTGATAGCTACTGGTGTTGGTGGACAAATAAAAGATGGTGGATTATGCTAATGTGTTTTTAGCTAATAGATTTACATCTTTACATATTGTGTCTTCCCTGTAAAACATTTAAAAAATCGGACATGTTGGCTGGATTCACAAGATCTGTGTCTTTCATTAGCTGTATTGGACTTTAATGTGTGAAAGTTAAATATTTAAAAAAAAATTTTTTTTTGAATTTCGCGGCTCTGCCTTTTTCAGTGGGGGTGGGGGGGGAGTGCCGCTAGCGGCTCCCTCAGCCTAGACAGGTTTAATAATGTTTACATTTCTTGCATTGCTCATCTCATATGTATATGCTGTATTCTATACTATTCTACTGTATCTTAGTCTATGCCGCTCTGACATTGCTCATCCTTATATTTATATATTCTTAATTCCATTCCTTTACTTAGATATGTGTGTATTGGGTATTTTGTGTGTATTGGGAAATTGTTAGATATTACTTGTTAGATATTGCTGCACTGTCGGAACTAGAAGCACAAGCATTTCGCTACACCCGCAATAACATCTGCTCAACATGTGTATGTGACCAATAAAATTTGATTTTTAAATTTTTTTATTTTAAAAACAATACAGCCAGTCACACCAACGCAACGGGAGGACCTCGATGCCACCGGATGCCAGATTTAATGCGCAAACGTTGGTTGTGTCTTTGCCAAGCCTGACTTGTAATTTTTTTAATGTCCTCCAATTTGGGCACGGGCAGGGTGACGATGATGCCCTGGGCAGTGCCCACCCACAGCAGCCCCTGGCAGATGAGTAGGCTGGTGACCCGGACGCTGCCCTGCTGACCTGGAAGAGAGACACAACCACCATTCTGTCACTTCATTCTGTTCATGTCAACGTTGCAGCTTCCCACTCCTACATCCAATCTTAGCCTCTATGAATACATATGATCAATAGGGGGAAAAAATACACGTAGCCTTACATAGGGCAATGTGAACCTATTACCAGATTGTTCATACCTGTATACAATTATTTTAGACCTACACAAGTGTCTAGGGGGTGGATTTGAATAATGTAAGTGAAAAAAAGTAGTCGGTGACCTGTGACCTTCTACACTGTACTTGCCTGGGCTGAGGAATATGGAGCGCGTGGAGAAGTTGATCTTGTGTAGGTGCTCTAGGTACGCCTCAAACCTCAGAGGGGGGGGGGGGGGGGGGGTGAATGAGTAAGACAGAGTGAGTGAGTGAGTGAGTGAGTGAGTGAGTGAGTAAGTGAGTGAGTGAGTGAGAAAGAAAGGTGTTATGATTGAGAGACGGAGAGGAGAGGTTGTGTGAGGTTGTCAATGCATGTGTCCTCTTCATACTAGCTACAGTATCATACAGTATTAAAACCTATCCTTTCCAGGGTCATATAGGCCTTTTCTCATTTGGGCAAAAGTCTGTCCTCCATCCTCTCTTCTCCGTCCTCTCTCCTCTGTGATCCGGAAACCGATAAGTGGTCGAGTGTGTCAATTCGTTAGTAGGCAAACGAAAGATGGTCCTCCCCTCCTCGATAGCCTCCTTTTGGCAAAGAAGCACAAGTGTATCCTACCGCAGAAGAGTTTTGATATCTGCCACACCCCCTTTGAATCAGCTGTTATATTGTCGGAGGAGAAAAGCATGCACACATTTAAAAACAATATGTTACTTGTCCTTTTATCTATGAAATGTCTTGCACAACTAACCTAATTCGCTTTCATCACGTTACACATTTATTTTGGGATCCATCCCTGCAAACGTAATTTGCCTGATGACGCGAGTGGAGAAGAAGCTTCTCATTTCATACAAGCGCATTTTCGTCCACGTTCACTCTCCTTGATTACCTTTGACCTTTTTCAAAAGGAGGCGAGAGAGGACAGAGGAGAGAGGACGAAGAAATTGAGCAAATTTAATTGAGTAAAGGCCATTGTCTCTATTCTTTTCCTATCCCTCCCTCTTTCCTTCAGCCCTGTGTAAATGAGGGTGTATAGAAGGATGTGTTTTGCTCACCTGGAGGTGGAAGCTGGAGCCCTGGATGACGGTGACGAAGCTGGCACAACTGGCTGGGATGGGGCCACTGCACACAGTCACATCTGCTTTAGAGAGTGCTAAATCGTGGCAATTGATGGTTACAATTGAGATCACCTGTGCGGGTGAGTTTAGCACCCAAAGCACACACATCCCTGGGTCGCTCCTTTTTTCAGTTCGCCGCAGCTAGCGACTGGAACGAGCTGCATAAAACACTCAAACTGGACCACTTTATCTCCATCTCTTCATTCAAAGACTCAATCATGGACACTCTTACTGACAGTTGTGGCTGCTTCACGTGATGTATTGTTGTCTCTACCGTCTTGCCCTTTGTACTGTTGTCTGTGCCCAATAATATTTGTACCATGTTTTGTGCTGCTACCATGTTGTAGCAGTTTTGTTTTTTAAATATAGGACAAAATACACATCACGACAAGACAGACATCACAACATAAAGAATAAAGAGAGACCTAAGAACAACATAGCATTGTGTTGCTTCAATGCTATGTTGTTCTCTTAGGTCTCTCTTTATTCTTTATGTAGTGTTGTGATGTCTGTCTTTTCGTGATGTGTGTTTTGTCGTATATTTAAAAAACTAAACTAAAACAATTATCTCAGCCCCTGTCCCGCCTTTTGGCTTCTGGTAGTCCGTCATTGTAAATAAGAATTTGTTATATAACGAGAGATTACCTTGTGTTAGTACGCTGGCCAATGCTCATTGCAATAGACCCATCCTGTTCATTTTTATGTTTTTTTTTTGTAACCTGTAATTGATTACCTTGATTATACGAGAAAATGGCTGTGATATAAGATATGACTGTATGATTATACAGTTGGTTCGCAGTCTCACCTCCCCTCTTCCGAGTGTAAACGGCAACTTTTCCATTCCCCGGCCCAGCGAACAGGACAGAGGCAGAGTGTTTCAGGCACAGAACTGGACAACTGTCTGGGTGGGAGAAGGTCAGAAGGCACTGGGTGGCAGTTTCCACACTAAAATACACACGGATCCTGGGAAATGGAGTTAATGAGAAATAAGGTGACCTCAAGGGCATTTAAATATTAGGTACATGACAATGACAATAACATGAGCAAACATGAATTCTACTGATAGAGTTGTGTGTGGCTACTTGGGCTGCTACGTTCCGGTTTCTACTAGCAGTGCTACAGACAATACATGCCACAATGAGCTGAATGCTTAATGTTAAGTCTGACACGTTTTTTCTGATTTGTTGGTTCCTTGATGGGGAATAGTGGATAAACAAATCCATAAGGTGCAGCATAAAAAATTCAGCCATTTTTGTTTGTACTACAGTGTACATGATGACTCACTAACCATCCTGCAGGCCTACACAGATGGTGTTGCCAGAGCTGGCTGTGTTCTTTGCAGCAGCGTCTGAATCATTTTCCTCTTCGGTGGGACAGGGCTCCATTATGTGGTCCAGAAACAGGACTGGCAACCCCAGCTGGATGGGCGTGGACCGTGTGTGGCGTGGACCGGTTCAGAGAGAAGATTTCCACTTGACCGTGGTTGCGGTCACCTCCACTGGCCACTTGGTCATTACAGATAGAGGCTGTTAATGTGTCGACCAGCTATTGATCACAGGTCTTATTCGTGACACTAGACCCTCTGAGCTAAAGAGCTAAAGCTAAGGCCTAGGTTACTGTATCACATGAACCAACATAGCTCATTGAACCACCTTCATTACACTTCCTACCACTAACCTAACCTCCTCCTCTCCGCAGCTCAGTTCAGTCCTGGAATCTATTTACAGTTTGCAGTGTTTACCCAGAGACAGCCCTGCAGTAGAGATGTTGCTGGATGCAGAGAAGCCCAGCAGGGCACAACGGACCGGGTGGTGAAGTGCCGTCTTCAGCTGCAGACAACACAACAAATGCTCAGTTTTACCCACAGACCTACTGTAATCACTACTCAGTTATAGCAAAGAGGGTTGGAGATGAGTAGTAAGTGTTTTTGGTTATATGGATATAGGTAGTATTCTACATTATAGGCAATATATTGCATATTACAGCTGCATTTTCATTTCTTATTTTGTTGGTTACCAGAATGTTCCTTTGCCTCAATACAAATGTTGAATAATGACCTGAGGAAATGGTTTTCCTTTGACATTATTAGAACGTCTCTGCAACATCCCGCTTGACTTCCTGTTCAGAGGACAGAGTATTTGAGAGTATTTTGAGTATGCGTCCAATGCTCTAATAAATCCAAAATGGTTACCAATTCCATATTCCAGGACAAGTAAAAAATAATCTCACACAGGAATGGTGCTTTCAAGACAACTAGGAACTGGAAAAAAACGAGGTCATATAATGACGTCAGTGATCTTCAGGTCGGAAAGTCAGAGCTCTAGAAAGATTACCACGTTTCCGACATTTTCGAGTTGGATGTCCGTTCAAAACTATTTTTCCCAGTCGGAGCTAGTTTTTTGTGAGTTCCCAGTTGTAAATAATGATCTTCTGAAATGACTTTGTCAAACCAACAAAATAACTAGGGCTTTACAATAATGGTGAAAACGTAATGTTGCGGTTAACCTTCTACTGCAGTGGGCTAAATCAGGATCACACAGAGTGTTTCTTGGTAGTCTTGAATAAATCTACTTTGAAACAAAATGATCTACACATGGTTTATGGGCTTAAAAAAAAGAAGACACCTGTACCATGTCAGATATAGATGTTGAGTTTGCAACCCAATATTACATCACAGAAGACTGAAATATAACAAAACTGTTTGACGTAGAAACACTAGACTTTCTGAGTAAAAAAAATTATAATGTTAATTGTGAAAAATATTCATAACATTCCCCCCATGAGGCCAGTAGGTCATTTGACTGCAGGAAATGGCTACGTGGGTTAAAGTTTTCCGAAAGGTCATAGAGAGCGCACAGAGGGACATGTCAAAATGTTGGATTTTAGCACTTTAGCAGACTTTTCCATGTGGTCTATATTAAAGGGCACTTTATTTAATATAACAGGCCTTTAAAAAATCTAATATTGCTGCACAATTTCTATCAAAGGGATGCAAAAGGGACTCATTTCATGGAACGACCCTACACTCGGGGTAGAAGATTGTTTTGTGGAATACTTGAATTGAAACATGCATTTATAGTTGCAGATAAAGACGAATGAGATTTCCGATGAGGTTTGATGGGACGAGGCCGATGGTATTAGACGAACAGGGATAACAACACAGACATAGTGGGGTTGAGCTGCAATATGATTACACACACTCACACACTCTGGGTATCAGTCAGAATGAAGACGTATAAAGAGCTTGGTCACACTACTAAGCTACATATGGATGAAAATTGGAACATTTTAGATCAAACACAGGGACAAGTTCATCATCTCCAAGCACCCTGCAGTGGTCCGCCGTCTCCAGGTGACTGGCCTCTGCCACTGCTTCTGCATTTCCATACAAATTGTGTAAATGTATTTTCCTTTGAGTTTGCCATCCATCACACACAATTTCTCCTTTCAGAGACGGAGGCATCTGAATTTCAAATAGTTAAGATGAAGGGAATAGTGGTGTCCAGTGTGTAAGAGTTCGGAGGAGCGGAGGGAGATGGAAAGAACACTGGGTTGCATCCAAAATGGCATCCTATTCCCAATATAGTGCACTACATTTGACCAGAGCCAGCATAGGGTAGTACACTATAATGGAATACAGTGACATTTTGGACGCAGGCTGGTCTGTGATTTACTGTTTACTTGTAATGTATGCATGAATATGTATGCAGGAATATTTGTGGGACATGAGCCATCAGCCTTTCAATCTCAATTTGGAAAGATTAATTTGAATACCATCCAGCATTTGCCTCGCTTTATGGATTATCTTCAGGACTCAATGGCCTCAGCCGAGTCACCAGAAATAAGGTGCTTACCCTTTGATCTCTCCTCCATCCCTAGACACAGAGACTGTGAAAGAGGGGAAACTGAGAGAGAGTGTGTTGATACGGTATCAGCAGTATAGGTGTTGAAAGGGGGAGAAACACAGATTATCACTACATCTGACAAATGACATGACTCCAGATTGAAACAAGCCATGTCATTCATTTTGTGGGACTTCCGAGGCTGTGGGGGATTTCACTTTGCTCCAACAATGAGAGAGAATAATGATAGTATCCCATCTCCTCTACAGGACACACGTAAGCATGCATGAATGCATGAGGGCACACACACAGGCTTACTTTCACTTGACAGAAGGTTTCCTTTCATCTTAACTGCATTATTCTATTATAATGAGTTAGTTTTGCACATATTTGATAACCAACAGTGCATATTTGATATCCTCTTCAACATCCTTTGTTACTTTAACCCTGCCAGGCAAACTAAGGTGGTGTGTTAGCATGGCATAATAGCAGTGTAGTACTGGAAGAGCACATTATATCTTTCATCTTAACATACCTGCCTTTTACTTAGTAATGAGCTATTTTGTAACAGCCTGAAATACTGCTTTAGGTTATAGTGCTATTTTTTGCCCCTCTGGGATATGTGTAGGTAAGACCAAGGTCCCGTATCATTATACCAATGATGTTATAGATGAACTCAACAATGTTGAATTATAATAAACCCACTGGGCAAAAACTGGTTGACACAATGTTGTTTCCAACATGGAAAACTGATTGGATTTGTAAAAAGTCCTCAACGTAAGGGAATTTCATAATTGGTCAAATTACGCTTATGCCCAGTATCAGACGTTGTAAAATTACAAATATTTTAAAAAGTATATACATATATTCATATACAGTGCATTCGTAAAGTATTCAGACCCCTTGACTTTTTCCACAATGTGTTATGTTACAGCCTTATTCTGAAAAAAAAAAAATACAACATTTAAATCATCAATCAACACACATTACACCATTGTGACAAAGCAAAAACACGTTTTTGTATCTTTTTTTGCAAATTTCTTAAAAATAAAAACAGAAATACCTTATTTACATAAGTATTCAGACCCTTTGCTATGAGACTCGAAATTGAGCTCAGGTGCATCCTGTTTCCATTGATCATCCTTGAGATGTTTTTACAACTTGATTGCAGTCCACCTGTTGTAGATTCAGTTGATTGGACATGATTTTGAAAATGCACACACCTGTCTATATGAGGTCCCACAGTTGACAGTGCAGGTCAGAGCAAAAACCAAACCATGAGGTCGAAGGAATTGACCGTAGAGCTCCAAGACAGGATTGTGTCAAGGCACAGACCTGGGGAAGTGTACCATAACATTTCTGGAGCATTGAAGAATACAGTGGCCTCCATCATTCTTAAATGGAAGAAGTTTGGAACCACCAAGGCTCTTCCTAGAGCTGGCCACCCGGCCAAACTGAGCAATCGGGGGAGAAGAGCGAAACTCCCCAAATATAGGTGTGCCGAGCTTGTAGTGTCATACCCAAGAAGAATTGAGTCTGTAATCGTTGTCAAAGGTGCATCAACAAAGTACTCAGTAAAGGGTCTGAAATCTTATGTAAATGTGAGTTTTTTTTATTTTTAATACATTTGCAAAGATTTCTAGAAAACAGTTTTTGCTTTGTCATTATGGGGTATTGTGTGTAGATTGATGAGGGAAAAATACAATTTAAGTCATTTTAGAATAAGGCTTTAACGTAACAAAATGTGGGAAAAGTCAAGGGGTTTGAATACTTTCCGAATGCACTGTTATATATATATATAGTGCAAGAAATAACAAAGGGTGTTATTTATACATATATATATATATCTCAGGAGGTTGGTGGCACCTTAATTGGGAAGAACGTGCTCGTGGTAATGACTGGAGCAGAATCAGTGGAATGGTATCAAATACATCAAACACATGGTTTCCAGGTGTTTAATGCCATTCCATTTGCGCCTGTAAGTTGCTCTGAATAAGAGCGTCTGTTAAATTACAAGAAATGGCAATGTAAAAAATGTTCCTCTGGTAATTTCGTGGTCTCTTAGATGAGCAAGGACTGCTATTCTCCTCATGTGAGTGAAGGATTCCATTTTCTTTATCAAACAGCTTCTTCTTATCAGTCAATTTGGATGACTTGTCCAGCTCAGTTGCCAGGAAATGTTAGAGATATAGACACTGACTGAACGAGATGTAACCTGCTAATCATAGCCTGCAACACACAAAGGAATCCCAGTCACACTATTCTAATTGCCAATTATTCAATTTTTTTCTGATTCCCCGGTTGATTGAAGCCAAGGCCTGCTACATCGTCTGCTCTCTGTTCAAGCGCAAATCCACCAATGTACCAGATACCTTCAGAGGAACTCAAACTTAATTTCTCACTTTACTTTATTACAGTGTCATCTGACCCAAATTGTTTTCTTCATAAAACCACAAAACCGGACTTTCTGTTGTCTACGATCGGTTTCCTACTCTCTTAAATGGCATAATTTTGCTGTCAAAATATGTCCACTCCACCACTGAGCTTCCTCACAGCTATAGCTGCTTACCTTTAGGTCTTGAGTTTTTGGGAAAAAGATGGGGAGTAGTCAGGCTAGAAAGGGACACCAGAATGGAGGTCTAGTCTTCACATCATCCTCCGCACATACCCAGCCCGGCGTGTTCTCTTCCCCTTGGTCAAAAGATATACGTTTAGCTGTACACCTCTACAACATCCACCAGTGGGCAAAACATATACAATGACCAATATGCGACAAAGCTTTAATATGTATTAGGTCTGTATTAGGAGTAGGCTAGCTAAGCTCGTAGGCTAGCTATACTGTTAAAGATTCACCCAGGAGATCTTGCTGAGGGGACTGGCGCTGTTGAAAAACCATTAAACTGATCGGCCGTCCAGATCTGAGGGACAATAAAATAAATGCATTAACATATAGGCATACAGGCTCACACGTGTCTGCAAACAGACATAGACAATCACAAGCAAGAATGGTGCAGATGGAAACGGAGAGGGGCTTTATGAACATCCAGACTACACTCCCTGACCTAGCCCTGACCCTGCATTCTAGGGCTATGGATTCTATTCTAGCTAGTGGATAATGTTGCTCATGCTGGACCTTGAATTGCTTTTGTAGAGAATGAGTTTCCATCAGAAACATGAATAAAAGCACTAACTGCCTATTTGGCATTTAATTGACTGGCTGTAGTTGTAAAGGGCACCAATATTCCAATAATAAACCACACAGGAATAAACTAGCCACAGCTTGGCAGTAGACTAAGAATGTGCCAGTCCATGCCACCCACTCCAAGCTGCCCTGCCATCTGCTACCCACCTAACCAAGGGAGGTCCCAAAGACCAACCAACCACCCACGCACACACACATAGTAACACAGGGAATAAATACACAATGTGTAACGCTAGCTTGGCTACATACATGGGGTAACAGTGTTGGCGTGTCAGTGTAAGTATGTGTGAGTGTGTAGTGTGGGTGCATATAGTCAAAAAGAGTTAGTGCAAAAAGGGTCAATGCAGATAGTCCTGATAGCTATTTAGTTAGCTATTTAACAGTCTTATGGTTTGGGAGTAGAAGCTGTTCAAGAGCCTTTTGATCGCAGACTTGGCGCTCCGGTACCACTTGCCTTGCAGTAGCAGAGAGAACAGTACATTTTTTACTTCCTCTGACACCGGCTGGTATAGCGGTCCTGGATGGCAGGGAGTTCGGCCCCAGTGATGTACTGGGTTATACGCACTAACCTCTGTAGCGTCTTGCGGTCGAATGCCAAGCAGTTGCCATGTCAAGTGGTGATGTAGATAGTCAAGATGCTCTCAATGGTACAGCTGTATAACTTTTTGTGGATCTGAGAGCCCATGCCAAATATTTTCAGCCTCTTGAGGGGGAAGAGGCATTGTTGTACCATCTTCATGACTGTGTTGGTATGTTTGGATCAAGATAGGTCCTTAGCGATGTGGACACAGAGGAACTTGAAGGTCCACTACAGCAAAATGTCAATATGAATGGGGGTGTGTTTGGCCCTCCGTTTCCTGTAGTCCACGTTAAGCTCCTTTGTCTTGCCCAAGTTGAGGGAGAGGTTGTTGTGCTGGCACCACACTGCCAGGTCTCTGACCTGGTCCCTAAAGGGGTGTCTCATTGTTATTGGTGATCAGGCCCACCACCGTTGTGTCAAACTTGATGATGGTGTTGGAGTCATGCGAGGTCACGCTGTCGTGGGTGAACAGGGAGTACAGGAACAGACTTAGCACGCACCCCTGAGTGGCCCCCATGTTGAGGATCAGAATGGAAGATGTGTTGTTGCTTACCTTCACCACCTGGGGGTGGCCCGTCAGGAAGTCCAGGATCCAGTTGTAAAGGGAGGTGTTCAGTCCCAGGGACCTTTGCTCATTGATGTGCTTGGAGAGCACTATGGTGTTATGTACGCTGAGCTGTAGTCAATGAACAGCATTCTCATGTAGGTGCTCCCTTTGTCCAGGTGGGAAAGGGTAGTGTGGAGTGGAGTGCAATAGAGATTGCGTCATCTGTGGATTTACATGGGCAGTATGCAAATTGAAGTGGGCCCAGGGTCTCTGGGATGATGGTGTTGTTGTGAGCCATGATCAGCCTTTCAAAGAATTTCATAGCTACAGATGTGAGCGCTATGGGGCGGTAGTCATTTAGACAAGTTACTTTGGTGTTCTTGGGCACAGGGTTGAAACATGTAGGTATTACAGACTGGGTCAGGGAAAGGTTGAAAATGTCAGAGAAGACACTTGCTAGCTGGTCAGCGCATGCGCTGAGTATGCGCCCTGGTAATCCGTCTGGCCCTGTGGCCTTGTCAATGTTAACCTGTTTAAAGGTCTTCCTCACATTGGATACGGAGAGCGGGATCACACAGTCGTCCAGAACAGCTGATGCTCTCATGCATGGTTCAGTGTTACTTGCCTCGAAGCAAGCATAGAAGGCATTTAGCTTGTCTA
Source organism: Salvelinus fontinalis (assembly GCF_029448725.1). NCBI lineage: Eukaryota > Metazoa > Chordata > Actinopteri > Salmoniformes > Salmonidae > Salvelinus > Salvelinus fontinalis. Next base: position 41,870,772 of record NC_074695.1, read on the forward strand.
GTAGGCTCGCGTCAGTGGGAAGCTCTTGGCTGGGTTTCCCTTTGTAATTCGTGATAGTTTGCATGCCCTGCCACATCCGATGAGCGTCAGAGCCGGCGTAGTAGGATTCTAGGATTAGTAAGTTTATTTGTCAAGTGCGCCGAATACAACAGGTGTCGACCTTACAGTGAAATACTTACTTACAGGCCCTAGCCAACAGTGTGATTTTTAAGTAAAAAATTGGTATTAGGTGAACAATAGATAAGTAAAGAAATAAATACAACAGTAAAAAGACAGTGAAAATAACAGTAGCGAGGCTATATACAGTAGCGAAGCTATATACAGTCACCGGTTAGTCGGGCTAATTGAGGTAGTATGTTCATGTAGGTATGGTTAAAGTGACTATGCATATATGATAAACAATGAGTAGTAGTAGCGTAAAAGAGGGGTTGGGGGGGACAATGCAAATAATCTGGGTAGCCATTTGATTACTTGTTCAGGAGTCTTATGGCTTGGGGGTAAAAACTGTTGAGAAGTATTTTGGTCCTAGACTTGGCGCTTCGGTACCGCTTGCCATGCGGTAGTAGAGAGAACATTCTATGACTGAGGTGGCTGGGGTCTTTGACAATTTTTAGGGCCTTCCTCTGACACCACCTGGTGTAGAGGCCCTGGATGGCAGGCAGCTTATCCCCAGTGATATACTGGGCCGTAGGCACTACCCTCTGTAGTGTTTTGTGGTCGGAGGTCGAGCAGTTGCCGTACCAGGCAGTGATGCAACCAGTCAGGATGCTCTGGATGTTACAGCTGTAGAACCTTTTGAGGATCTGAGGACCCATGCCAAATCTTTTCAGTCTCCTGAGGGGAAATAGGCTTTGTCGTGTCCTCTTCACAACTGTCTTGGTGTGTTTGGACCATTCTAGTTTGTTGGTGATGTGGACACCAAGGAACTTGAAGCTCTCAGCCTGTTCCACTAGAGCCCCGTTGATGAGAATGGGGGCGTACTCGGTCCTCCTTTTCCTGAGATGCACAATCATCTCCTTTGTCTTGATTATTTTGAGGGATAGGTTGTTATTCTGACACCATCTGGCGAGGTCTCTGACCTCCTCCCTATAGGCTGTCTCGTCGTTGTCATGATCAGGCCTACCACTGTTGTGTTGTCTGCAAACTTAATGATGGTGTTGGAGTCGTGCCTGGCCACGCAGACATGGGTGAACAGGGAGTACAGGAGGGGACTGATCACGCACCCCTGAGGGGCTCCAGTGTTGAGGATCAGCGTGGCGGATGTGTTGCTACCTACCCTCACCACCTGGGGGCGGCCCATCAGGAAGTCCAAGATCCAGCTGCAGAGGGAGGTGTATAGTCCCAGGATCCTTAGCTTAGTGATGAGCTTTGAGGGTACTATGGTGTTGAACGCTGAGCTGTAGTCAATGAATAGCATTCTCATGTAAGTGTTCCTTTTGTCCAGGTGGGAAAGGGCAGTGTGGAGTGCGATTGAGATTGCGTCATCTGTGGATCTGTTGGAGCGGTATGCAAATTGGAGTGGGTCTAGGGTATCTGTGATAATGGTGTTGATATGAGCCATTACCAGCCTTTCAAAGCACTTCATGGCTACGCACGTGAGTGCTACGGGTCTGTAGTCATTTAGGCAGGTTGCCTTAGTGTTCTTGAGCACAGGGACTATGGTGGTCTGCTTGAAACATGTTGGTATTACAGACTCAATTACATTTACATTTACATTTAAGTCATTTAGCAGACGCTCTTATCCAGAGCGACTTACAAATTGGTGCATTCACCTTATGATATCCAGTGGAACAACCACTTTACAATAGTGCATCTAACTATTTTAAGGGGGGGGGGGGGGGTTAGAAGGATTACTTTATCCTATCCTAGGTATTCCTTAAAGAGGTGGGGTTTCAGGTGTCTCCGGAAGGTGGTGATTGACTCCGCTGACCTGGCGTCGTGAGGGAGTTTGTTCCACCATTGGGGTGCCAGAGCAGCAAACAGTTTTGACTGGGCTGAGCGGGAACTGTACTTCCTCAGAGGTAGGGAGGCGAGCAGGCCAGAGGTGGATGAACGCAGTGCCCTTGTTTGGGTGTAGGGCCTGATCAGAGCCTGAAGGTACGGAGGTGCCGTTCCCCTCACAGCTCCGTAGGCAAGCACCATGGTCTTGTAGCGGATGCGAGCTTCAACTGGAAGCCAGTGGAGAGAGCGGAGGAGCGGGGTGACGTGAGAGAACTTGGGAAAGTTGAACACCAGACGGGCTGCGGCGTTCTGGATGAGTTGTAGGGGTTTAATGGCACAGGCAGGGAGCCCAGCCAACAGCGAGTTGCAGTAATCCAGACGGGAGATGACAAGTGCCTGGATTAGGACCTGCGCCGCTTCCTGCGTGAGGGAGGGTCGTACTCTGCGAATGTTGTAGAGCATGAACCTACAGGAACGGGTCACCGCCTTGATATTAGTTGAGAACGATAGGGTGTTGTCCAGGATCACGCCAAGGTTCTTAGCACTCTGGGAGGAGGACACAATGGAGTTGTCAACCGTGATGGCGAGATCATGGAACGGGCAGTCCTTCCCCGGGAGGAAGAGCAGCTCCGTCTTGCCGAGGTTCAGCTTGAGGTGGTGATCCGTCATCCACACTGAAATGTCTGCCAGACATGCAGAGATGCGATTCACCACCTGGTTATCAGAGGGGGGAAAGGAGAAGATTAATTGTGTGTCGTCTGCATAGCAATGATAGGAGAGACCATGTGAGGATATGACAGAGCCAAGTGACTTGGTGTATAGCGAGAATAGGAGAGGGCCTAGAACAGAGCCCTGAGGGACACCAGTGGTGAGAGCACGTGGTGCGGAGACAGATTCTCGCCACGCCACCTGGTAGGAGCGACCTGTCAGGTAGGACGCAATCCAAGCGTGGGCCGCGCCGGAGATGCCCAGCTCGGAGAGGGTGGAGAGGAGGATCTGATGGTTCACAGTATCAAAGGCAGCCGATAGGTCTAGAAGGATGAGAGCAGAGGAGAGAGAGTTAGCTTTAGCAGTGCGGAGCGCCTCCATGACACAGAGAAGAGCAGTCAGGGACATGTTGAAAATGTCAGTGAAGAACACCTGCCAGTTGGTCAGCACATGCCCGGAGCACATGTCCTGTTAATCCATCTGGCTACGGAGAGCTTGATCACACAGTCGTCCGGAACAGCTGATGCTCTCATGCATGCCTCAGTGTTGCTTGCCTCGAAGCGAGCATAGAAGTGATTTAGCTCCTTTCGCAGGCTTGTGTCACTGGGCAGCTCGCGGCTGTGCCTCCCTTTGTAGTCTGTAATAGTTTGCAAGCCCTGCCACGTACATAGGCGGAAATCCCAGGGGGGACGACCCCCCCAATCCCAGGGGACACGACCCCCCCATCCTGGGAAAAATATGATTTGTCCCCCCCAATATATCACTGTAAACATAACTATGTCATTTCAATAATATGAATAATACGCAATGAAAGCACTTATGCTGATTATAGACACTTAATAGCGCGTTTTTAAGTTTCAAAAGATTGACCCCTCCCCCGCTTTTTGCTTCACAATGGTTTGATCTAATGCCAGTTCTTTAGCTGGCAAGGTAATAGAGGGTTCGTATCTACTGTCCGAAAGACACTCAATGTACGTAACTGACGTGAGGTTAATCCAGTCAATCGGCCATAGCAATGTTATTTTTTTTGTGTTGGCAGGGTTCACACACTAGCTGAATTTGCAGAGCTAGCGCGCAAACTAAAGAAAACATTAACCATCAAGCTAGCTAGTACTTATTCCATTTATGTGGCGTCGTCAAAGATGGAATCTTTGCTATCATCAGCTTATTCCAAGATCAGCATGCAGCTGGAGTGCTTCAAAGTCCCTGTGATCAGGTTAGCGATAAACTGAAGTCCAAACTGAACAGAACTACACTCTCTTATACCATTGTCTTAAATATATATAATGGTCTCGTTGCAAAAGCTAAATTGTCGCTAGTGAACTTTTTGCTTTTTCTTTTCTTTCACCTTTATTTAACCAGGTAGCAACGATTATAGCAAACACCACAGAAATGGAATTGGTGCTCGCTAGCTTTGCAAATTCAGCTATTGTTGGAAGCCAGCCAATATGAAACAAACTATATTAAAATTACGAAAGGTTGCAGCATATGTTGTGTAAATGTGTGTGTGTGCAGCTAGACCGGCCAGCCAGCCAGCCAGGTAGAAAAATGGCGGACATCAGAGTATTTTCCAGTACACCAAAACGCAAAGTAAGAACTCTAGTAGCCTAATATCTCAAAGACTAGTTGATAAAATGTTCATAAGAAATAAATGAAATGCTAATGGGAATGTTTCACAATGATGTCATTAGGCAGAGCAGGCAACAGATGGCACACAGACAGCAGAGTTGGGGATAGATATGCAGGGACAGACTGGCAGAGACAGGGAGTCTCAGGTAAGTTTGTTGAGTCTTTGTTTGGCAACATTATGAAAGGTTCTCAATTTTTTGGACTTGTAAAATAGGGACATAATTGGAAAATGCCATGGTTACCCCCACTCTCAACTTAAACTGGTGACTAAACTAAGATTTGTTTAAGGCAATGGTATTGCTGTTGTGATTAATTGTGTCGTTTTGGGTACCGGTAGTTATGAGAACAGCAAACACCTTATTTCTTTTCTAAGAGACAGACTGTGAGTCGGTGAGGGTGGTGAAAGGGAAAGAGCCAAGGAGAGAGACTTCAGAGGACAGTGTCACAGCCACGGCAGGACCAGGTGTCACCCTTGTTGCCAGCAGCACCAGTATAGGGGACAGTGGCACAGCATTGTCCAGTTACCTCTGTGATGGCACAAAACCATATCAGCCACACCCACAATTTATAGAACCGCAAACTCTTGCCAACAGAGTGTTGACGTTTCAAGAGAGATGGTTTCGCGATTTCCCCTGGCTACATTATAATCCATCAATAAAAGGAGTGTTGTTTTTTCACTGTTGCCAAGGGTTTTCAAGCCAGCCATCTTTTGGCCAAAGAGCAGATGCTGCCTTCATTAGTGCAGGATTTAGGAACTGGAGAAAAGCCATTGAAAAATTCACAGCACATCAAAACTGCCAAACCCACCGCCACTTTGTAACTGTAACAGCACACCAGCTACATCCAATCAGTGCCCAGTTATCCAGCGCGTGGGAGGACGCAAGGCATTGCTTGATGAAAATTGTTAGTTCGGTGCAGAGTTACGATGGTGCCTCAAACATGGCAGGAAAATAAATAAGAATCTTAGCCCTGTATTGACGCTTTGCCTGTTTGATGGTTTGTCGGAGGGCATAGCAGGATTTGTTATAAGCTTCCGGGTTAGAGTCCCCCACCTTGAAAGCGACAGCTCTACCCTTTAGCTCAGTGTGAATGTTGCCTGTAATCCATGGCTTCTGGTTGGGGTATGTACATACAGTCACTGTGGGGACAATGTCCTCAATGCACTTATTGATAAAGCCAGTGACTGATGTGGTGTACTCGTCAATGCCATTGGAAGAATCCCAGAACATGTTCCAGTCTGTGATAGCAAAACAGTCCTGTAGTTTAGCGTCTGCTTCATCTGACCATTTTTCTATAGACCAAGTCACTAGTGCTTCCTGCTTTAATTTTTTGCTTGTAAGCAGGAATCAGGAGGAGAGATTTACCAAATGGAGGACGAGGGCGAGCTTTGTATGCATCTCTGTGTGTGGAGTACAGGTGATCTAGAAACGTTTTCCCTCTGGTTGCGCATTTAACATGTTGAAATGAGAAATTAGGTAAAACTGATTTAAGTTTCCCTGCATTAAAATACTCGGCCACTAGGAGCGCCACGTCTGGGTGAGCGGTTTCCTGTTTGCTTATTTCCTTATACAGCTGACTGAGTGCAGTCTTAGTGCCAGCATCAGTTTGTGGTGGTAAATAAACAGCCACGAAAAGTATGGATGAACACTCTCTAGGAAAATAGTGTGGTCTACAGCTTATCATAAGATACTCTACTTCAGGCGAGCAAAATCTAGAGACTACCTTAGATTTTGTGCACCAGCTGTTGTTTACAAATATGCACAGACCCCCCCCCCCCCCCCTCTCGTCTTACCGGCATGTGCTGTTCAATCTAGCCGGTGCAGAGTATATCCCGCTAGCTGAATATCCATGTCATCATTCAGCCACGATTCCGGGAAACATAAGATGTTACAGTTTCCGTTGGTAGGATATTCGTGATCATACCTCGTCTAATTTATTGTCCAATGATTGCATGTTGGCAAGTAATATTGACGGTAACGGTAGCTTTCCCACTCGCCTTCTGCGGATCCTTACGAGGCACCCCGCTCTGTGTCCTCTGTACCTGCGTCTCTTTCTCTTGCCAATGACGGGGATGTTAGCCTTGTCGGGTGTTCGAAGTACATCCTGAGCATCCATGTCAGGGTTAGGGCCTGATCTTAGGTGAGCAGTATGTTCTGTGCCGAAGACTCATTGAAGTCTTTGTCCAGATTGAGGTGAGTGATTGCTATTCTTATGTCCAGAAGCTTTTTGGTCATAGGAAACGATGGCGTAAACATTATGTAGAAAAAAGTTAAGATCAGCGCAAAAAAAAACACACAAAATAGCAAAATTGGTCAGGAGTCCATAAAACGGTGGCTATGCATCCTAGCGCCATCTTTAGTCACTTCTGTGTATCCCTTTTAACTTCCAGCCGCAGGTGGCACTTGTTGGCACACTGGACCTCGTCCTCTTTGGTGCGGATGAGCCTCTGCATTGCTAGGCACGTCCTGCCCTACTGTTGTGTTAAGAGAAATGGTGGTAGAGGAATGGTATCACATAATAAACATAATAACTGTCAAGGTGACAGTGTCTGTCTAATAAGCAGTGTTGAAAAGTAAACGTTAATGTGTGTACATGTGTGTCTAACCTGGTAGGTGCCTTGTAATGTCCTGACTAGCAAGGTGACCTGTTCAACAACAGACAGGTCGTATTGTAGCTACTCCAGCTCCTGGTACAGTCAGGGAGGGCCCAGGAACACTTACCTGGCACACCCAGTCATATCTTTATCATCGGCGTCATCATCATCATCATCACCTTCATCGTCATCATCACTATCATTCTTCTCCTCTTACTCCTCCTAAAGCAAGTTTCAAGTTTCACGTTTTAATGTCACGTGCACAAGTACAGTGAAATGCCTTTCTCGCAAGCTCCAAACCCAACAATGCAGTAATCAATATCAAAATGCACAAAGGGCTGTTGTGGGTGAAGGCTTTCTCAAGCCAAAGAGGTACAGTAATACATCTGATTCAACTAGTTTTAAGTCTTTCTTGAGGAGTGGACTGTGATTAGTTGATCAGCTGAATCGGATCGGCTGGAGCAAAAGAGTACACCTACACCTGCTCTTTGCGGATAAGATAGACAAGACATCCCTGTAACTGTCCCTGTCACCATCATTCTCTGGCTTTTCAAGAGTTAGTAAATATCCTGCTGGGTTTCTCCACCAAAACACTTCCACACATCAACAGTAAGTTAACTCCAAATGAGACTGAACCTCAAAATAATACAGGGATGTTTATCTCAGACATGTGAGACTCTAGGGAGAACATCTGGCATACTCCCAGAGGGTTACATGTAGCCTCTATTATCACTCAATTAGGGCAATAAAGCCTTTAGAGATTTAAAAACAAGTCAGTTCTCCCCAAGCAGGTAGTGGTAGAGACAGCTCATACCCAGATAACTGACAGTATTAGTTGGAACAAGTGCTTGGAGACAGAGTGGGAAGGCTTGCTTTTTCATAGCTTACATTGGGTATTTTGTCTTGAATGTGAAGGTGTACAGTGCATTTCAATTTGAATTGGACGAATTGAATGTGTTTTTACCTGGAACATTAGCAACGTTTGCCCGTTTCCCTGTATCTTTGCTCTGAAAGCTCTCCTGTCCCACCTCTAACACCTGCGTCTGCAGCAAGGGGGCGCTCCACTTCACTGTGTATTTAGGACCAATGGGAACTTGGCTGCTGATATCAGGGGTACCCCTAGTTGAAGAAACAGCAACACATTTCAATGGCCTGAAGATAGAGACGGATAGATGGCGCACCTATTTTCAATAGTATTTCCCATGCTGTCCTAGAAGCCATCATTGCAAAGATAGTGCCCTCTCTTTTTCCATCTCTATGGGCCTGAACAAGATGCTGGACAAACATTGAGGGCTCTATTTTAACAAACCTAACACAATGGCAAATCTTAGCGCTTGAGTTAACACTATATGTCTGGGGGTGTGTCAGAAATATCTTTGCTATTTTCACTGCGGGAATTATGAGCACAATAGCTGGCGGGGAGCTGGCGTTTTGATGAATAAATAAATTGTGTAATGAGCGCTTGCCTCTGACCCTATTACGGGGGCTGAGTCACTTGCTTACTAGTGCTCTTCCATGCCATCCCTAGGAGGGGTGTGTCATTTGAGTGGGTTGTCACAGACTTGATTTTCCTGTCCGGTTTTCCACCCCCTCGGGCTCGTGCGGTGGAGGAGATATTCGTGGGCTATACTCGGCCTTGTCTCAGGGTAGTAAGTTGGTGGTTTGAAGATATCCCTCTAGTGGTGTGGGGGCTGTGCTTTGGCAAAGTGGGTGGGGTTATATCCTGCCTGGTTGGCCTTGTCCGGGGGTATCGTCGGACGGGGCCACAGTGTCTCCTGACCCCTCCTGTCTCAGCCTCCAGTATCTATGCTGCAATAGTTTGTGTCGGGGGCTAGGGTCAGTCTGTTATTTCTGGAGTATTTCTCCTGTCTTATCCGGTGTCCTATGTGAATTTATGTATGCTCCCTCTAATTCTCTCTCTCTCCCTCTCACTCCCCTCCCGGAGGACCTGGGCCCTGGGGCCATGCCTCAGGACTACCTGGCCTGATGACCTGGCCTGATGACTCCTTGTTCCTAACCCTAAGGACACACTTCAGATATTGCCACCCTCCCTTCTCAGCGCAAGCGAGCTCATATAAGACAGGTCAATTTCCAATCCTTGCGCAAGTATTTGAAAATAGCCCAACGCAGGTTGAAATTGCCAACGAGCGTGCGTGTTACCCTCTATGTAAGATAATGCATTCAGCAATTGAAAAATCATCCAAATGTGTCAGGGCTCTTTGAATCAACAATATGAAAGGGGGTCAGGAATACATTGTAATTACCGTCCTTCTGATCAGTTGAATATCTCTCCAAACAGCGGACCCCCTACTGATTTTTGGGCCACATTATTATTCATATATTCCCCATAATCATGCATGGGAAACATTGTGAAACATTACGATCCCTTTCACAAGTTAAGGGCAAAGTTGGCATGAGGCATGAGCTGAATCAAGTAGGGTGCAATGAATAATTTGTGAGGTTCACTGATCAAAACGGAAGATTTTAAGATGTGAAGTTGGGTGAAACTTGGGGAAAACTTGACCTTTCTTCGTTAATGACATTATCCAAATATGTATATATTCTTAATTCCATTCCTTTACTTTAGATTTGTGTATATTGTTGTAAAATTGTTACATATTACTTGTTACATATTACTGCACTGTTGGAGTTAGAAACACAAGCATTTCGCTACATCCGCAATTACATCTGCTAACATGTGTATGTGACCAATAACATTTGATTTGATTTGGAGAAGACAGAGAAAAAAAACGTTGATTCACATTAATATGCAGTGTGGCTGATATTCTTTCAACATGACATTTGACAGTATGCCTCATCCATAGAGAATCTAGTTCTATGGTCGCGTCCTGGTAGTGCTGACTCACTTGACACTGATGTTTGCACAGATGAGGGTGTCGTTATTGAGGAAGACTTTGCGCTCCTTGGACTTGAAGACCTGTCCTTTCTCCCTGTACACCATCTCAATCAGCACCTGGCACAGTATCAGCTGCCTCTAGTCTGAGTTAAAGAACTGTGGAGGGGACACAAATATCACACAACATTACACACTATCTACACACAACACAACAAAACACAAAACACTCACTCATTTACTCTTACACAAAGTAGTATTAACAAAAACAAAAAAATATCTTATTGACCTCAAAATACATTTTGAGAAAGACACAGATGCACAGACCTTGCTCAGTTGGCGGTCACCAACTCTGAGTGCCAGCTGCTGGATTTCAGCGACCTGGTCTGCTACTCGTTTCTGCTCGTTTAGCCTCTCGGCTAACGTCTCCAGCTCAGTGAGGGCCAACTGCAGGGGCATACGGTCAGGGTGGGCCTGGGGAGTGTTCTTCAGCATGTCCTTGATGTCCTGGGGGGGTAGGGGGAGAGGAGGAGATAGAGACAGGAACAAAAAGAGTAAGTGAGAGAGAGAAAAGGGAGGGAGAGAGAGAGAACCTGTCAGGGAACATTAAACCTGTTATTTACACAAAGGATTCCCCCAAGAGATCTGGGTTTCCACCTGACATGCTTAACAGAGCAAGCTACTGTATACTATGGCCCTTATATGCAGTGGTGGAAAGTACTTAAGTAAAATACTTTAAAGTACTACTTAAGTAGTTTTTTGGGATATCTGTACTTTACTTCACTATTTTTGACAACTTTTACTTCACTACATTCGTAATTAAAATAATGTACTTATTACTCCATACATTTCCCTGACACCTAAAAGTACTCATATTTTGAATGTTTAGCAGAACAGGAAAATGGTCCAATTCACGCACAAACCAAGAGAACATCTCTGGTCATCTCTACTGCCTCTGATCTGGTGGACAAATGCTTTGTTTGTAAATGTCTGCCTGTTGGAGTGTGCCACTGGCTCACCATACATTAAAATAACAACAAAATGGTGCCGTCTGGTTTGCTTAATATAAGCGATTTGAAATGATTTATTCTTTTACTTTTGATATTTAAGTATATTTAAAACCAAATACTTTGTCTTTTACTCAAGTAGTATTTTACTGTGTGAATTTCACTTTTACGTGAGTCATTTTCTATTAAGAATTCTTTACTTTTACTCAAGTTTGACAATTGGGTACCTTTTTCCACCACTGCTTATACACTGCTCAAAAAAATAAAGGGAACACTTAAACAACACAATGTAACTCCAAGTCAATCACACTTCTGTGAAATCAAACTGTCCACTTAGGAAGCAACACTGACAATAAATTTCACATGCTGTTGTGCAAATGGAATAGACAAAAGGTGGAAATTATAGGCAATTAGCAAAACACCCCCCAAAACAGGAGTGATTCTGCAGGTGGTGACCACACACACCACTTCTCAGTTCCTATGCTTCCTGGCTGATGTTTTGGTCACTTTTGAATGCTGGCGGTGCTTTCACTCTAGTGGTAGCATGAGACGGAGTCTACAACTTTAGCAGCAGCAGTAGGAGGAGCAGCAATGTGTAGATAAGGTCCCAGAGAGGAAGAAGAGGAACCAAGAGAGACTGCTGACAAAACCACTAAACACACAGCAAGGCAGTGCATTTAAACTAGCTGTGTACATATGCTCCTCAGTATAGGATGAGTGTGTGTGTTTATTAACCCAACTGTAGTTGAATTAAACACTCATACCTTTTCAGTGGAGGCTGCTGAAGGGAGGACGTCTCATAATAATGGCTGGAAGGGAAACCATGTGTTTGATGTTGTTGATACCTTTCCACCTATTCCGCTCCAGCCATTACCACATGCCCGTCCTCCCCAATTAAGGTGCCACCAACCTCCTGTGGTTTGTATAGTCAAGTGTTAGCATATTACACCATAGGGCTACTAGTAAAGTTGGGCATGCATACTAAAATGCTACTACAACCAAAACCTTTATTGGTTACAATTTGCGATTGAAAAGTGATGTGCATTTGACTTCATAATATGCTTTTCATATGATATTTGAGCCTACATAGTACTGCTATATTTTGGAAAAGACATAGCAACATACCATAGAGACAGTGGAGGCTGCTGAGAGGGAGGACGACTCATAATATTGTTCGGAATGAAGTGAATGGAACAGTATCAAACACTCCATTCCAGCCATTACACTCCATTCCAGCCACTATTATGAGCCGTCCTCCCCTCTGCAGCCTCCACTGATAGAGATTGCAATATTGTAACCGTTCCATTATGTTGTGTGCGAGCGCACAGGTAGTACCATTTTGAAGTAGTTAGGTGAAAGGGTACATACTGCCACCTGTAGTGTGTTGTTTGAACAGGTATAAAGCCAAGATTTGGCGATTTACTGCTACCTGCAGTTATGGAATGTTTGCTCACGAATATTATTAATTGGTTGATCCATCCTGATGACCCGGATGGAATAATGTGATCCTTCCTTCACCCATAGGAAGTTCCACCAAGTTGACTACTTCAAAATGGTGAAAGTGCTCAATGGCGCTGCCCATGCTAAAACAGGATTTTGGGCACTAGAGTCCTCTATACATCTCCATTCAACAAACACAGACACAATGCTTACATTGATGCAACAGGCATCCTTGGGTGTCATTAAATAATTGTAGCACAAAGTTATGTATAGTATCAAGGTCTGAATAACAAATACAAAAAAATATAGAGATTGCAAAAGCAGCTGAGTATACAAAATAAGAGCCCTCCCTATCTTACTACTGCTGTGGGCCATGCAGTGTCTTGACTTTGGTCTCGCTGTCTGACTACTCATCATAGCTCTCAAATTCACTGCCGCTCCAGCCGTTGTTGGTGCCATGATGGTTCTCTGGCCTCAACGTTCTCATAGATGCAATCTAACACACAACCGGGGAGACATTAATTACATACATTATTTTCTCGCACACATGCATCTGCAGATGCACACAGACACACACATGCATGCACACAGGCGTGCACTTACACACGCACACACACACACACACATATACACACGCACACACCTTCCACAGGAGAGAGGAGGCTCTCACAGGGCACGTCATCATAGTTGACCTCTGGACGACTGGTCCTGAAGATGACGTCTGGACTGGTCATGTAGATGCCATCAGGGCTGGTCGGGCTATTCAGGATGTCATAGCGGCTGGTCGGATTGGTTGTGATGACATTATCGGGGCTAGTGGGGCCAGGTGGGCTGTCTGTGCAGGCCATACCATCTGGACTTTGCAGGCCCTCCGGACTAGACACGTTTTCATTTTCAGAACTTACTGCATCACCTGGACCTCCTACATCAAGCGTGGGGGAGGTTTCCCTGCAAGAGAGCAGTGCATCATTCCAACCTCAGTTAATTGGTTTGAAGACATTCAGATCAGGGGTCAGCAACAGGCGCTCTTTCGGGTCATTGTCAAAAAGTCGTTACATTTTGGTGATTTTAGTTTTTTGTAAAGCAAAGACTACAATTATCAGAAATTCAGCTAAAACTTAGTTTAATTTAGGGAATCTGTTCACCATTCCCACGAATAAAAGAGACGTGATCGTGTAATCAAGGTAAGAAATTATTGTTATTTTCAATACAATCAATCTCCTTTCGGGCTTAGTTGTTGTCAATTTGCAGTGTATAAATGATCAGAATTATGTTCCAGCCCCCAGACCATCTGCTCCGACAGAAATCGTCCCGCGGCTGAATCTAGTTGCCTACCCCTGAGTTAGAGCATGGTACATTGGACACTACTACCACTCCCCAGGGTTTTTAGCCATGGGTGACTAGCTAAGTAAACAGACACAAATTGTGGGTTGCAGGTCAATAGATGACTTTCAAGGTTACTACAAGATTACCAATGCAAGGTCAATCTGGTGTACAATCCCACAGGATTTTCCACTGCATTGGGTATCGTGGGAATTTCTACCCAGCATCAAGAGCACTTACAGGCAGGAGATGGTGAAAATCAAAACTATTCCTACAGCCCTGACTAGTGTGGAGCGAATTAGCTTTGGGCCCCTCAGGGTTGAGAGAAAGCCTGTTTCCATGTGGAAAAGTCTGCCCTATCGCTGAAGAATAGGGTTCATGTCCTGGTCAATATAGCATGGTCAATAAATGCACTCCTATTACAGAGGGGAAGGTGACAGCTGTCTCTTGCCCCTATAGGAAATCATGTTGTATCTCTCCATATGTAGGATCTTAATTTGATCACTATTTTGTTGCGGAGAAGGATCCTGCACTGCAGGAAATGCAAACTTGTAGTGTATCTGAGTTTTAAAAAGGCTTCTAAAGTTTGTAATTTCAACTGAAAATTCAGACTTGACTTGCCCAAATTAAAAATGTATCAACCCCAACAAAAATATTAATTAATTATAATCCACTGAATAATTCACATTTCCTGTTGCTGCTGAATTATTTTTCCTATTGTAGCACAGTGGCTCAAATTAAGATCCTACATCTGTAGCTCTATAGTACTTGCATGTTTTGTATCTATATCAGGGATTATTCCATTTGCAAAGGGGTGTAATATGTCAAATATCCAATAATTGTCACACCCTGATCTGTTTCACCTGTCTTTGTGTTTGTCTCCACCCCCCTCCAGGTGTTGCCCATCTTCCCATTATCCCCTGTGTATTTATACCCGTGTTCTCTGTTTGTCTGTTGCCAGTTTGTTTTGTATTGTCAGGTCTTACCAGCGGGCTTTCCCGTCTTCCTTTTTGTCAAGTTCTGTTTCCTAGTTTTCTTGGTTCTGACTATTCTGCCTGCCCTGACCCCGAGCCTGCCTGCCGTCCTGTACCTGTTTGACTCACGAATCCCTGCCTGTCCTCGACCTGCCCTTTGCCTGCCCTGTGTTTACAATAAATAATCTGAGAACTGTACTATCCGCCTCCTGTGTCTGCATCTGGGTTATATTCTGAGGCATGATAGTAATGAGGTTTGCTCCTTTACCCACCAAGAAAGACTATTGTTATTTCCCAATTCCACAAAGTTACTTAACAATAACAATGGTCAATTATTTTCTAAATTAATTTAGCAAGGCCTACATTGGGTATGATTTTGCTATACTGTGTAGGATTGAGGATGCGATGATAGTGACAGGGACAGGTGGCTTATACTAGAGGAGCTCAGGACTGTGGATCACATAGGGTGGCTAGACTAGTCTGAGGTTTAGTAAACGTTAATGCAGTCGCAGAGTGAGCTCTGACACCACACTGAACCACTCCTTCGCTGAGGTGGCTCTGTATGGTGTGTGAACTGAAGAAATAATGCACACACTACTGTGAGGAAACACACCACTGAGCTCACACACGCACACAACTGGGATATCTCATACACTTCGCTCGCATGCATGCACGCACACACTCCCACATGACTGAGATCACACATGTAACTGAGATTCTCATAGACATGCACGCCAGTGGAGGCTGCTGAGGGGAGGACGGCTCATAATAATATCGAATGGAGTCAATGGAGTGGTATCTACCACATGGTAGGAAAAATTACTTGTGTGATGCACAACGTAGATGTCCTAACCGACTTGGCAAAACTATAGTTTGTTAACAAGAAATTTGTGGAGTGGTTGAAAAGAAAAATGAGTTTTAATGACTCCAAACTAAGTGTATGTAAACTTCCAACTTCAACTGTACAGGGGGAAAAGGATGGGGCCCAGAATTTACCCCTGAGGGACACCATAGTTAATAGGTGCTGGGGACGATACTGAACCACCCATGCTCACTGAAAAACGCCTGCCACATATATATGACCTGAACCAGTCGAGAGAAACGCTGGAGATTCCCACCCACCTCTGAAGCTGGTCAACAAGGATGTTATGATCAATTGTGACAAATGCGGCACTGAGATCCAAAATAACTCAAATAGAGAATTAATCGGTAGCCAACAGAAGGTCATTACTGACTTTCAATAAAGCAGTTTCCGTGCTGTGAAGTGAGGGGAAGCCCGACTGGAATTTTTCAAATTAGTTTTTCATACTCAAATTAGCTTTCTCACTGACAACAGACAATTGACTTGTGAACACTCTCAATCAAGTGTGAATGTCAAAAACAAGACTACATGGTGAGGCAGCAGCAATGATTCCACCGGTGGAATTAGGGTGACCGCATCTAAAATGCCAAGGGAAAGATTCTGTGGGACATTTGCGGAACAGCGGACAGAATACATTTTTGGGGCAGGTTAATGGATCACGTTCAAATGGGGACATAGTTCTGCTGTATGAAGGTCACTGCCTGTTAAAGGGGCAACCCTTAGTTGCTACATCCATTTTTGGACTTATAAATGAATGATATGTACCCATTGAGTGTTGAAGAATATAACAAATAAATGACTCATGAGTGTCAGGATTTGGCCAGGATTGTTCAGGTTTTGGTCACTAGATGTCCCCATTGCACCTTTAGTTTTTTCCTTGCTCTAATTATTGTTTGTACCTGTGTGTCATTTCCTTGTTGGTATTTAAACCCTGTGTGTTCCTCAGTTCTTTGCTCGGTGTTTGTATGTTAGCACCCAGCCTTGTTGTGAACATATATTTCTCTTGTTGGATTTTCCAGAGGTTCTCTGGTTTTGTTCTTGTTTATTTTTGATTAGTCTTTTGAGGTTTGTTTTTTCCCTGCTGTTCTTACCACTTTGTGGATTTTCTTTGTATTTTGGAGGATATCCGTTTTTGCCTCTTGGCTTTATTTTGGACGTTGTGGATTTATATTCTTTGCCTGAAGATCTTGTTCTTTTATTAAACCACCATCTCTAGTACTGCTGAGTCTGCCTCATCTTCTGGGTTCTGCCGACTATTAGTGACTTTTTCTCACACCGGGTCCTGACAATGAGCATAGTTCAGCTGTCGTACCTCATCAAAACCCAAAATATAGCATGTTTAATTTACTCCAATGTTTGTAAACAAACTAAATGTAAACAACCTAAAAACATGATTAAAACTATTGATATCATGGATGGTCAGTCCTTGCACTCATAGCGTAGTGGACGGATTATAGAGTGGGTGCATTTCTCCAGACCCATCCCTCAGCTTTTTACTGAAACTGTGGTGGGGAGACACTTTGTTAATGTTTCAGTTAAGGATTGCTGCTTTAAATACCTTTAATAGAGTCATAGTGTTATAGTGCAACCCTGTAGTGAGTGAGTTAGTTTGTGCTGTTAATATCAAGCAAAGTTGAGAATGCAAAGAATTTCTAACAAAAATTGTGATATTGAAGGCAAAATATAAACCCAAAAGTATTGATAGCAAAACTAAATATTGCAAGGAATTTTTTTCGAAATGTGAAAACAAATGAATGTATATGGATGCCCCAAAAATAGTTTCCAGTGAATTTTTTGTATGATAACGCAATGAAATAAAACATCTTTGGTTGTTACCCTGGCCTTTGCTTTCGCTGCCTTTTCTTTCCAGTTGCAAGTTTTGGCACATTCCAGCAACATAGCACCCTGTATCCCACTGCTGGTTTGCCTCTGAGGCTAAACAGGGTAGGTCCTTGGATGGGACACCAGATGTAGCTGAAATGTACATATAAAACTTCACACGTCCGACAACCACGTTTCTGATTCGTGAAGATCCCCCCCCCCCATCCCCCCAAAAATGTCATGTTTTTTTTTTATAAGGGCTCTCTCTTTCTCTCTGAACATTCAAAGGGAGTTAACTTCAGGCATTTGAAGACCCTCTGCAGTATTGCAGAATTCGAATTTTTTCCTCTTTGTTATCTACATCCTTTTCAGAATGCACATCTCACAATGGGTTGCTCTGTAAGCCTATCAAATGTGTAGTGTCTTAGCTCTTATTACTTATTTATATAATAAGAAAGACTCTGAATACAATAAATGGAACTGGAGCTTCACATTTTACTGGAATCAGTTAGAGCCAGAATAACATCGAACAACACTGCGCATGCCCAAGGGTGCTCCATTCTTAAAGGGGACATCAGTAATTAACAGAACATAACATTCCTTCTTTTATACAATCAGAGTTACTTTTACCAACCCCCAACTGAAACACTTCCCAGAACTTGTTGTAGTTATTTTGCATCTTTTAATTTGAACTTGAACAGTTAGTTTTTGTTTGTTTGTTTATAAGTCCAGTCTGTCTGGTGGCCGGTGCCTTCGTTCTGGGTAGCGCCTAGGATTGTCTGGAGGCTCCTGAACATCCTCAGTGTGTGCTTGCTCCCTTATAGCTTCTGCTATAGCAGCACCTTCATCAACACGTTCCCTTCTTTCAGCCTGGGGTCTCTTTACTGCTCCACCGTCCTCTACAGTTCCCTGTGTGTCATTCTCAGGAACTCTCTGTGCCTGTTCTTTCTCGATTGTTGTGCTGTTTTCCGTGGAATGCATTTGGTTAATGTGACGCCGCCACATTATGTCTGGGCTCACTTGAACCTGGTAAGTTCTGGGTCCCGTTTGTGTATGTACGGTCCCTCTTGTCCATTTCCCTCCTCTTCTGTAGTCTCGCACCATCACTTCCTGTCCTGTTTGGAGATGGCGCTCCCGGCCACCGGAGAGCATCTTGGCTTGTTTGTTCAGCACTTCATTACGCCTGTTAGGCTTCATGAGGTCCAGCCGTGTGCGGAGAGGCCTCCCGAACATCAGTGCGGCTGGGCTTTCATTTGTCGTGGCATGTGGGGTGTTTCGGTAGGAGAGCAGGAACTTGGCCAGCTTTGTTTGCAAAGTCCCTTCATCTCGTTTTGCTGCCCGGAGTCCTTGCTTTAGGGTTTGCACAAAGCGTTCTGCCAGCCCATTGGTGGCAGGGTGGTACGGAGCTGAGGTTGAGTGTTTGATTCCATTTACTGACATGAATCTTGTAAACTCGTCACTTACAAAAGCTTGTGCGTTGTCACTTACTAGCTGCAGCGGCAATCCGAAGCGTGCAAACGTTGTTCTGAGACACTCTATCGTCTGAGCTGAGGTGGAGGAGTCAGTGCAAAACACCTCTGGCCATTTGGAATGGGCATCAACTATAACCAGAAACATGTGCTTTTCAAAGGGACCAGCGTAGTCCACATGAATTCTCTGCCATGGCTCTGTGGGCCATTCCCAAGGGTGGACTGGAACAGGAGCAGGCATGTGAAGGGTTTCCAAACATCCGCTACAGTTCTTTGCCATATTTTCTATCTGTTGATCCAGACCTGGCCACCAGAAGTGGCTCCTTGCGAGCAGCTTCATTTTGACAATTCCAACATGACCTTCATGTAGTTGCTGCAAAACCTGATGTTGGCATTTCTGGGGTATCATGACTCTCATTCCCCACATCAAACATCCTTGGTACGTTGTAATTTCGTTTCTCCGCTGGAAATACGGAGTCAGCTCCTTTCTGCCTGTAGCTGGCCATCCTGACATGGTGTAGGTGTACACTTTTGACAAGGTCACATCTTTCCTTGTCTCCTGTTTGATCACTGTGCTTGTGACCGGTAGTGCCTCGAGCTGAGCGGTATGGAAAATGTCCACTGCATCCACACTCCTTTGTCTTTCTCTTCTACACGGCAGTCTGGATAATCCATCTGCATTTGTGTGGAGGGACGACGGCTTAAACTCAATGTCATACATATGACTGGCGAGGAACAAGGCGTATCGCTGTAACCTGGCTGCTGTCATTGCCGGAATGCCTTTCTTTGGACTGAAAATGGAAAGCAACGGCTGGTGATCCGTAACCAGTGTGAAACGCTTGCCATATAGGTATGCATGGAATTTCTTGACGCCCCACACTAGCGCCAGTGCTTCTTTGTCGATTTGTGAGTAGTTTTTCTCTGCATCATTCAATGTTCGTGATGCAAATGCAATTGGCCTCTCTGACCCATCTTTCAGTGTGTGTGAAAGGACGGCCCCTAAGCCATAAGGGGACGCATCACAAGCCAACTTCACTGGCAGTTCAGGGTCGTAATGCATCAGGACCTGTTCAGATGTGATGAGCCGTTTTGCCTCCAGAAATGCATTTTCACACTGTTCTGTCCACCGCCATGTCCTATTCTTTTCCAGGAGCTGATTTAGAGGCTGGAGTACTGCTGAAAGGTTTGGGAGGAATCTTCTGTAGTAATTGATCAGTCCCGCAAAAGATCTCACTTCTGTGATATTTTGTGGTCGTGGTGCCTGTACCACTGCCTCGATTTTGTCCTGTGTTTTGTGCAATCCATTGCGGTCAATTTCATGTCCACAGAAGACAATCTTGTCTTTGAAGAACTCACATTTCTGTAAGTTTGCCTGTAGACCATATTCTTTCAGTCTTTTCAGGACCTCTTCCAGGTTAGCCAGGTGTTCTTTGTCGGTGCGTCCTGTTATGATCATGTCATCCAGGATACACTGGGTTCCTGGGATTCCTTGCAAAATCTGGTCAATAGTTCGTTGCCAAATGGCTGGGGCCGATGCAATGCCAAAAACCAGGCGGTTATACCTGTATAGACCTTTGTGTGTGTTTATTGTCAGGTACTGTTTGGAGCTCTCTTCAACCGGTAGCTGCAGGTAAGCCTGTTTCAGATCGATTTTACTGAAGTGTTTCCCACCAGCTAGTGCAGCAAAGATGTCCTCCAGACGTGGCAAGGGGTATTGGTCCACATGCAACATTGAATTCACAGTTACCTTGAAGTCCCCACACATTCTAACAGACCCGTCTTTCTTCACAATAGGAACTATGGGTGTGGCCCATTCGCTTCTGTCCACTTTCGTCAGGATCCCTGTATCCTGCAAGCGATCGATTTCCGCTTCCACCTTTGGTCTCAGGGAGTATGGAACAGATCTGGCTTTGCAGAATTTTGGGGTTGCGTCATCTCTCAGTACAAGTTTAGCTGTGAAGCCTTTTACTGTTCCCATCTGATCACTGAAAACTGTGCTGTATTTCTTCCGCAAGTGTTCCAGTGTTTGGTCTGTGTCCTTCTCTTTGAACTGTAACGTGTGGAGCATTTTCAAATCACACCAGTTCAGCTTTATTTTTGAAAGCCATTCCCTGCCAAATAATGGGGGGCCAGTTCCAGGCACCACATACAGCTGTAACTGCTGTGTTTGCTCCCCATACCTCACTCTGACCTGCAACACCCCCATTGGGCTCAATCTCTCTCCTGAGTAGGTCTTCAGCAACACATTTGTGTTCTTCAGCTTGATAGCCTTGAAGTGCTCATTGTAGACAGTAGTGGAAATTATAGACACTGCAGATCCTGTGTCCAGCTCCATTTTGAGGGGTTTGCCTTCGATATCTGGTGTCACCCATATTATGCTACTGCTGGGAGAAGTCACTGTGTTTAACTCCATTGTACCAATTACTCGTTCATCTGAATCACTGCCACTGTTCTCTGCTAGTGCATTCACAGACCCTTTCATTTTCTCAGTTTTCCTGTTGTGACTGAATTTTGCTCTGCATGCTCTTTGAATGTGCCCCCTTCTACTGCATTTGTGACAAATTTCGTCTTTGAAACGGCAGTCCTCTGCTCTGTGACCATCTCTGTCACACCTGTTGCATTTATCGGCCACACGGGGGCGCTGTCGGCTGCGCGAAAACTTGTGCAGGGAAGTTTGTGATAGGTCAGTATTTCTTTTACTTTGCAACTCAAATGCATCTTTCGTCGCGATTTCCATAGTCACAGCAATTTCAACAGCCTTTGCAAACGTGAGATCTGATTCTGTGAGCAAACGTTTTTGAATGTGTTCATGTTTCAATCCACAAACAAATCTATCCCTTAATGTGTCATTTAGGTTCTCTCCAAACTGGCAATGTTCAGACAGTTTCTTCAACTCTGCTACATATGTACTAACACCCTCCCCCTCATTCTGATCTCTCTTGTGGAAACGAAAACGTTCCGCGATGAGGAGTGGTTTAGGTGATAGGTGATTTTGCAATATCTCCACAATCTCTGTGAATGTTTTATTTGAGGGCTTCAGAGGGGCAGTCAGATCTCTTAGCAAACTGTACGTTTTTGGGCCAATTAAACTCAACAACGCTGGTACTCTCTTGTTATCAGCAATGTCGTTTGCAATGAAGTACTGTTCCAGTCGTTCAATGTAAGTTGCCCAGTTTTCTTGCGTGTCCTCAAACACATCTATTTTCCCGATGCTAGCCATTCTCTTTACCTCAGGCTCCACGGGTCTTTGATCTGCCGCCTCGTTCTCGTTAGCTCTCCCCTCGTCGTCACTGCTTGCTAGCTGTTGTGCTACAGGGTCAAAATCTTCCTCTCTTCCTACGAGCTCCATCTGCATTCGTGATGCACACTGCAGGTAATCATCCTCGTCGCCATTGTAGTGTCTTAGCTCTTATTACTTATTTATATAATAAGAAAGACTCTGAATACAATAAATGGAACTGGAGCTTCACATTTTACTGGAATCAGTTAGAGCCAGAATAACATCGAACAACACTGCGCATGCCCAAGGGTGCTCCATTCTTAAAGGGGACATCAGTAATTAACAGAACATAACAAAATGCATCAGGTCACTCTCCTGAAATCTGAAGGTCACCCCCCACCACACCACAGGAGGTTGGTGTAATGGCCGTCTGATGAAGAATCAGGAGTGGACCAAAGCGCAGCACGTGTTCATGATTTTTATTTAACTCAGAACACTACGAACAAAAATAACAACAGCAAACGAACAGTTCTGTAAGGTAACCAAACTAAACAGAAAACAACTACCCACAAAACGCAGGTGGGAAAAGGCTACCTACGTATGGTTGTCAATCAGAGACAACGATAGACAGCTGCCTCTGATTGAGAACCACACCCGGCCAAACACACAGAAATAGAAAACATAGAACACAAAACATAGAATGCTCACCCCAACTCACGCCCTGACCAAACCAAAATAGAGACATAAAAAGGATCTCTAAGGTCAGGGCGTGACAGTTGGTTGCACTTTAATTGGGCAGAACAGCCTCATGGGAATGGTTTTCATGTGTTTGATGCCATTCCATTCACTCCCTTCCAGCCATTATTATGAGCCGTCCTCCCCTCCACTCACTAGTGGGGTCCAGGCTCTATTGCAATGTGATGATACAGAGAGTAATGGACAGCCACAGACAATGGCGGTCTCAGTTCCTTGTTCTCGGTAAAGACAGTTTTAGCTTCATGAACTTAGTGCAACTCAGCTTACCCTATCATACAAATCTAAGGCTGTTTAGCCCCATTTTGTTTTTACATTGTCTACAATGTATAGCTCCAAATATGTTTTAAACGATCATGTCAGTCTAATTGACCTTCAGGCATTCTGAATTTCAGAGTGGTTAGCTAAGTCCCATCCCTAAGCGTACTAGCTTACCAAACAAAGTGGAAGGGTCAGGCTGTTGAAATGAACACTTTCAAGTATGTAATTCACTGACATTTAGCAATGAGCTCTGGTCAAAAATGTCCCCTTTCATCTGTGGCTCTAGCCTAGATAATACAAAAAATTTGCTTTTGGATGGTATGCACATCCCCGTCACAAGAGGGCGACATGATACTTTGGTCGCTTCATGGGTTGTAGTTTTCTTTACATTTTCCAAGTCCCATGTATTTCTATTTTGTAGTACCCGCCAGGCCGGCATGTCACGTCTCAGCACATATTCACATTTTAACAAAAAAGACAGGCAAAGGGGGAGGGCTCATAGCGATAAAGCAGACCATCAATCAAAAGACTTATAGGCCACAGCAAACGAATCCCAGGTAAACATTGAAACATATACTGAATAAAAATATAAACGCAACATGCAACAATTAAAAATATTTGAGTGAGTTACAGTTCATAAATTCATTAGGCCCTAATCTATAGATTTCACATGACTGGTAACACAGATATGCATCTGTTGGTCAGATACCTTAAAAAAAAGTTAGCGGTGTGGATCAGAAAACCAGTCAGTATCTGGTGTGACCACCATTTTCCTCATGCATGCAGTGCATGCTACATATCTCCTTCGCATAGAGTTGATCAGGCTGTTGATTGTGGCCTGTGGAATGTTGTCCCACTCCTCTTCAATGTCTGTGCCAAGTTGCTGGATATTGGCGGGAACTGGAACACGCTGTCGTACACGTTGATCCAGAGCATCCCAAACTTGCTCAATGGGTGGTGATGTCTGGTGAGTATGCAGGCTATGGAAGAAGTGGGACATTTTCAGTTTCCAGTAATTGTGTACAGATCCTTCCGAAATGGGGCCATGCATTATGCTGAAACATGATGGCGTGTGATGGCGACGTATGACTGGCACAACAATGGGCCTCAGGATCTCGTCACGATACCTCTGTGCATTCAAATTGCCATCGATAAAATGCAATTGTGTTCGTTGTCCGTAGTTTATGCCTACCCATACCATAACCCCACCACCACCATGGGGCACTCTGTTCACAACGTTGACACAAGCAAACCGCTCGCCCACACGACGCCATACACATGGTCTGTGGCTGTGACGTTGGAGGCGGCTTATGGTAGAGAAATAAACATAAACATTTCTGGAAACAGCTTTGGTGGACATTCTTGCAGTCATTATGCACATACATGCACACACAGCATGCACACACAGCACATTTTAGAGTGGCCTTTTATTGTCCCCAGCACAAGGTTTACCTATGTAATGATCATGCTGTTTAATCAGCTTCTTGATATGCCACACCTGTCAGGTGGATGTATTATTTTGGCAAAAGAGAAATGTTCACTAACAAGGATGTAAACAAGTTTGTGCCTAAGGAACATTTCTGGGATATTTTATTTCAGCTCATGAAACATGGAACCAACACTTTACATGTTGCATTTATATTTTCGCTCAGTGTATATGTTACAACTTTTATCACAAGCTGTAACGTATACATAAGGGAGAGTTATGGCTTTTTGCATTATCCAACTGTAGTTAATTATAAATGTAGGCAGTACTCACGTGGTTTCATCGAGCCGGAGACTGCAGATTCTTTTGTTCAAAAAAATCCATCAAAAAACGAGGAAGACGGACAGACACTAGAGAATCAGGAAATCCTTCTGCAGGCGTTAATTAGTCACCGAATTAGAAGTAAAATAATCTGAAATCAAGAGGTTTAGCAACTTTTAGTTGGAGAAAGCGAAAGTTTTTCATCGGTGTATTAGGTAGCTAACGTTAGTTAACGTTACTCAAGGTTTGTGTCTTTGTTTAGATATCGATAGCTTACACTAGCTGGCCTTAGTTAGTGACGTTAGCTGGCTAGCTAGATTAGCTAGCTAACTAATTCATTTTTTTATCAAGTGAAACCGTGCACTGTGTGGCTATTTTCGTATTTTTCCGTAGTTTAATAGTTGTCTGTTGTTCAGTAGGTAGTAGCCTCAGATTATGTTAGCACAAAGACAAAGAAATGCGGACAACTGAGTGCTAGAATTCATTACTAGCGCGAGTTGCTATGTTAATCGTGCCTAAAATAGGTGGCTTTCTAACTTGTGTGTACTTGGACTTCAATTTAACGTGTAAATGACAAGCCATTTACGCTTAGTTTTCCTTTGACTGTTTACATGTCTTTCCTCTCAAGAGCATTGCGTTGTCAGCAATAATAGTTTGGTTTCGGTTGTATTGATATCCAAATGCATGTCTGTGTTTTCACCCCCACTTTAATAGATATTTTGACAAACATGCCACGCAAGAAGGTAACAGAAGTCTCAGGGAATGGTGGGATCAAGAGGAAGCGGGCAGGAGGCAAAAAGAAGGAAAGGGAGTTCAGCAGTGATGATGAGTTTGACGATTATGAAGAGCAGGAGAACACAAAGAAACCTGGCAAGCCTGCTACAAAGTCAGGCCTTCAACCAGTCACTGTCGCGGACGATATCAAGGAAAAAATAGTAAGTCCTCCTGACCTGCATGAGGTTGTCGAACATTGTTCAGGTAATCAAGGGAAGGGGTTTGTGAT
Source organism: Salvelinus fontinalis (assembly GCF_029448725.1). Classification (NCBI taxonomy): domain Eukaryota; kingdom Metazoa; phylum Chordata; class Actinopteri; order Salmoniformes; family Salmonidae; genus Salvelinus; species Salvelinus fontinalis. The sequence continues at coordinate 41,896,377 of NC_074695.1, forward strand.
GTGACTATATAGAATTGTGGTTAATGTGAATAGAGAATGTAACAACATGTTATTAGTCACTTGTAAATCAAGGGTGCTTATGCATTGCTAGAACAAAACATCAGGAGAAACGTTAAGATAAAGCTGATCCCTGTATTGTCATTTCTATAGAAACTTGACTTACCTAAAGTCAAAGGTCAACTGCTCATTTTCGGAGCCACCAACTGGGATCTCATCGGAAGGAAAGAGGTGCCAAAAGCACAAGGTATAACCCTGCCCAGTCCTGTATGTTGCTGTATGCAATACTCCACTCAGTTGTCCCTTAATAGCACTTGTGTCATCAACTTTGAAAGTAGTTTTTCCTGTCTTTCTACTGACAATCTTGAAGCAATCCTCATAATTGACTGCAGTATTGAACTGTTCCTGTTTCTTATCAAATCAAACGTTAAAGTGCATTTAAAAATGCAACCGACTTTACGTTAAAATTGTGCTGTGTGTGTGTGGTCTCTCAGTGGCCTTCAGGAACCTAGGCCAGAACTTGTGGGGTCCTCACCGCTACGGCAGCTTGAGTGATGTGCAGGTCAGCAGTGTGGTGTCTGGGCCCTGTGCTGCCCACAGCCTCCTAATCACCACTGAGGGCAAGCTCTGGAGCTGGGGTAGGAATGCTATACTGTAATAGCTCATAGTTTATACTTGTATGTGTATGTCTCATAGATGTAATCATTCTAGCTTGTTTGAGTCCAGGAGAAAGGATCAATATTGACTTCTTTCTCTCTTTGTCAGGTCGAAATGAAAAGGGTCAGCTGGGTCACGGGGACACCAAGCGCCTGGAGGCCCCAAAGCTGATTGAGGCCCTCGCAGACGAAGTGGTGGTGGCTGCAGCATGTGGACGTAACCACACCCTGGCATTGACAGAGGGTGGCACCGCCTACTCGTTTGGAGAGAACAAACTGGGCCAGCTGGGCCAGGGCAACCAAACAGATGCAGTCCTCAGTCCAGCCCTGGTAAGCAACATAAACCTCCCTATTCATCTGCCTCATTATTGTGGCTGATTTATTACAGGTTTAATATGGCCACATCCTGAGCCTGTGCTTATCAAAGCTTTCCCTTTCCCCTCTCAGATCCAGTACAATGGGCAGCCCTTGGTCAAGGTGGCGTGTGGGGCAGAGTTCAGCATGGTGGTGGACTGCAAAGGAAACCTCTACTCCTTCGGGTGCCCAGAGTATGGCCAGCTAGGTATGTCCACAACTAACGAGCAGGACAGATTTAAACTTCTAAAAAAAGTTTCTCTAATGACACATTTTAAAGAGTCACAACGACCCCTTCAAAAATCATTCTAGATCAAACACCGGCGTTGCACTTATTTTTGTCTTGTGTTTTGGGTCACAGGACACAACTCTGATGGCAAGTTCATTGCCCGTGCTCAGCGCATCGAGTTTGACTGTGAGACCATTGCACGCCGCGTGGCCATCTTCATCGAGAAGAGTAAGGACGGCCAGGTGACGCCTGTACCTAACGTGGTGGTCCGAGACGTCGCCTGCGGAGGCAATCACACGGTGAGGAGGGAAGACCAGGACCTGTATTCAGTCTTGGAAAACGATCAGTTTGGCCTTTTTAGATCATAATGAATAAAATGACAGGTACTTGGGGGACCTGATTCTAGATCAGCACTCCTACTCTGAGACACTTTATAATTATGGGCTCTGATCCCTACTGTCACAAATACCCCTTGAGCCAGAAATGTGAATTTTAGAAATAGAAATCAAGCAATGGTATAAAGCTTTGTCTCGCAGTAGTGTTGGTGTATATTAGTGATGTTAGCATGAGGTGTGTGTTTCCAGCTGATATTGGACTCCCAGAAGCGGGTGTTTTCCTGGGGCTTTGGTGGTTATGGACGGCTGGGTCACACGGAGCAGAAGGACGAGATGGTGCCCAGACTGGTGAAGCTCTTTGACTTCCCCGGGCGCGGGGCATCCCAAATCTACACTGGCTATCAGTGCTCCTTCGCTATAAATGAGATGGGTATGGGACACAATGCTTAACCCCTTGAATGTCGCACTGATGAGTAAATCTTTTTAGAATTATTTTATTTATCACCCCTATTATCAATTTATACCACTATAAACCAATAATACTACTGTTACTTCCCCAAGTCTGTTGCTCTACCTGATATACACTCTGTACAAAACATGTCTCTTTCCATGACAGACTGACCAGGTGAAAGCTGCGATCTCTTATTGATGTCACCTGTTAAATCCACTTTAATCAGTGTAGATGATGGGGAGGTATGGTTAAAGAATGATTTTTAAGCCTTGAGACAATTGACATGTGGATTGTGTATGTGTGCTCTTCAGAGGGTGAATGGGCAAGACAAAAATGTGCTGCTGAACGGGGTATGGTAGTAGGTGCTAGGCGCACCGGTTTGAGTGTGTCAAGAACTGCAATTCTGCTGGGGTTTTCACGCTCAACTGTTTCTCGTGTGTGTCAAGAATGGTCCACTACCCAAAGGACATCTAGCCAACTTGACACAACTGTGGGAAGCATTGGAGTCAACATGGGCCAGCAACCCTGTGGAACGCTTTCAACACCTTGTAGAGTCCATGCCCCCAACGAACTGAGGCTGTTCTGAGAGCAAAAGGTGGTGCAAGTCAATATTAGGAAGGTGTTCTTAATGCTTTGTACACTGAGTATATTGTAGTGATTTTCAAGCGGTATGCCAACTGATTTTGAACCTTACATCTGTCAGTCTAAACAATGTAGCCATTACGCCAAAGAGGTGGACAAATTTTGCTGGTGTTTTTTTTTTATAAGGAAGCTACAATATTAACATTTTGTGTGCAGGAGGGCTGTTTTTCTGGGGGGTCACCAATACCTCGCGGGAGTCTACCATGTACCCCAAGTCCGTGCAGGACCTGTGTGGCTGGAAGGTCCGCAGTCTGGCGTGCGGGAAAAGCAGTATAGTTATCGCTGCAGACGACAGCACCATCAGCTGGGGACCCTCCCCCACCTTTGGGGAACTGGTAAGTTTTAATTGGTGTATTTATAAAGCAGACTTCTCGCATCCAAAGTGCTGTACCGTTATAGAAATGTACTTGCGTGCTCGAAAGACTGCTGAATTGGCACACCTCTTCTGGCTTCTCTACCTGTTATGACATGGGTTTTGTGTTTTGTTACAGGGATACGGAGACAACAAGGCCAAGTCCTCCACTACTGCTCAGGAGGTGAAGACCCTGGATGGAGTTTACGCTGAACAGGTGTGGAGCAGCAACAGAGAATGAAAACAGTGATGAATTTGAATTCCCACTTATGTAATCTGTAGATGGGAACTGCATTTAGGTGCAGCTCTTTGGGCTGAAACATTTGGGTGTTTGTGGTTGCAGGTGGTGATGGGATACGCACACTGCCTGGTCATCGCCAGACAGGATACTCCACAGGAACAAGAGAAGCTCAAGAAGCTGCCAGAGTACAACCCACGCACGCTCTGATAGGGCACCATCCAGCTGCCTCACCTTTTATTTTTTTACTCCAGAGACAACCGATTCTCCAGAATGCACCTGCCCTTTAAGTCACCTTTGTAAGTCTTGATGGATGGCTGGGGAGGGTGGGCTTCCATGAATATGTATGCATACACTTTGAAAAACAAGTCAGGTCTAGGCCATAGAGTCAGAGGTTAAATGAAAAAAATGCGCCACAACAACTAAGACTGAAACAAATCCACTCTGGACAGAATACATCCTGCTCACAACGCTTGTCAGATTTCTACAGCTGGATAGAGGACTCTACCACTCAACTCTCCAAGCACGTTATTCCTCTCTGGGTTCTACTCCTACCCCAAAATCCATGCAACTCCACTGAAGAGTTCACTATATTTTCATGAAGTCTTTTTATTCTTCTGTTGAACTGATCAATGTCCTCTCCCTCACCATAACAGGTGCTACATCAGTCCTCTTTGGGCAGATTCATTTCCAAGTGAGGGATCACTTCAAGACCAACACTCCATCCCTTTTAAAATTGTCGTTTGGGGGTATGGAGTAAATGTTTCTTTGTGTTTGTTCCCAAAGACCAATTGCTGAATTTAGTTTAATTTGTTCATGAAGTCCATGGCAGTATTAGTCTTTGTCAGGTCGATCTGTATGCATTGTCAGAACACAATCGGGATCTGAGACATTTGTGTCACCAAGTTGATGCTCTCCGGCCATTGACTTATGTTACATTCTTTGGTTAATCTCTTCACTTGTATGATTAAATGTTGGCGTTGAGGATGCGCAACTGTCCCTCAAAGGCCACTGTCTGCTTGTTGTCATTCCTGATATTTGTTAGATTTTTTCCCCCTTATTACTTTTTAGCCTGGGAAACCAGCTGTGGACACTGCAGTCTTGGGAATGATGAAAACAAGCATGAATGTGATTTTGGGAGAACTTGAGTTGTGTGCCTCTGTTCTAGTGTGAAACTACACTTTCTGCACTGCTGTTAAAATTCTTTATTTCATAAACTCCTGTGTTGAGCATCCTAAATAATACCATAGATTATATTATTATATTTATAGTGAATTTGAGGGGGGGGGGGGGCATGATGTAAGATGCTACCCTGGTATTACAAATTATGTATTGGCTACTAAAGCCAACAATTTACTGCTGTGCGATGGAGTTTTGATGAAAAAATCTGATAATCAAATGCTACTATTTATGCTGCCCTAATTTGAATTGTGTACAGAAAATGAAGCTCTTGAGTATTGATCAGTTTTTCTGGCACAATTTGGTGAATGCGCCCGATGCCTTCAGAAAGCCTTGGTTTCCCCATCTACTAGTGGAAACACCACTGGTAGGAAAATGCCTTATTTTTTTCCCCCGTTTCGGTCTGTCGATCTGGCTCAGTTACAGTAATCTAGGCGTGAGCAAAAAAAAAAAGCGTTGTACGGTGCATTCGGAAAGTATTCAGACCCCTTTTTCAACATTTTGGGAAATTCTTATTCAAAAATTGATTTAAAATGGTTTTATTTCCCCTGCAATCTACACACTATCACATAATGACAAGGTAAATACAGGTTGACATTTTTGCACATTTTATATATTTTTTAAATCAAACATCTTACATTTACATAAGTATTCAGATCCTTTACTGAGTACTTTGGTGAAGCACCTTTGGAAGCAATTACAGCCTCGAGTCTTGGGAATGACGCCACAAGCTTGGCACACCTGTATTTGGGGGTTTTCTCTCATTCTCTGCAGATCCTCTCATGCTCTTTTAGGTTGGATGGGGAGCGTTGCTGCACAACTATTTTCAGGTCTCCAGAGATGTTCGATCGGGTTCAAGCCTGGGCTCTGGCTGAGCCACTCAAGGACATTCTGAGACTTGTCCCAAAGCCACTCCTGCATTGTCTTGGCTGTGTGCTTAGGGTCGTTCTCCTGTTGGAAGGAGAACTTTCACCCCAGTCAGAGGTCCTGAGAGCTTTAGAGTAGGTTTTCATCAAGGATCTCTACTTTGCTACGTTCATCTTTCCCTTGATCTGACTAGTCTGCCACCACCATTCTTCACCGTAGGGATGGTGCCAGGTTTCCTCCAAACGTGACGCTTGGCATTCAGGCCAAAGACTTCAATCTTGGTTCCATCAGACCAGAGAATCTTGTTTCTCATGGTCTGAGAGTCCTTTAGGTGCCTTTTGGGGAAACTCCCGACTGGGCAGTCATGTGCCTTTTACTGAGGAGTGGCTTCAGTCTGGCCACTCTACCATAAAGGCCTGATTGGTAGAGTGCTGCAGAGATGGTTGTCCTTCTGGAGGGTTCTCCCATCTCCACAGAGCAACTCGGGAACTCTGTCAGAGTGACCATCGTGTTCTTGGTCACCTACCTGACCAAGGCCCTTTTCCCGCTTGCTCAGTTTGGCCGGGCGGCCAGCTCTAGGAAGAGTCTTGGTGGTTCCAAACTTCTTCCATTTCAGAATGGAGGCCACTGAGTTCTTGGGGACCTTCAATGCTGCAGACTTTTTTGGTACCTTTCCCCAGATCTGTGCCTCGACACAATCCTGTCTCAGAGCTCTACAGACAATTCCTTCGACCTCATGGCTTGGTTTTTGCTCTGATGTGCATGGTCAACTGTGGGACCTTAAACATGTGTGCCTTTCCAAATCATGTCCAATCATTTGAATTTACCACAGGGGGACCAAGTTGTCGAAACATCTCAACGACAATCAATGGAAACAGGATGCACCTGAGTTCAATTTTGAGTCTCATAGCAAAGAGTCTGAATATTTATGTAAATATAAGGTATTTCTATTTTTTTTATACATTTGCTAAACTTTCTGAACCTGTTTTTTTGCTTTGGAAGCTTAGAGATAGGTCTATAATTATTCAGTGAGGAGGGATATAGATTGCGCTTTTTAATGAGAGGTTGGACCAGAGCCAGAGGTCAGACAGAATGTTGAGGCCAACAGTATGCATAAACCTCTAAGTAGTCTAGTAGGGACCATGTCACAGGGGTAGGAAGAAGTCTTCACACCACACACGCTTACACTTGGTGACAGTTCCTTGCATTCTCGCCATTGACTCTTCTGCCATATGCTACCTGGGTGTGTTACATTCTTCAGGGGTGTGTGGCAGATCCAGATATGTAGTACAGACTGATTCCGCAGGCAGGGACCTCAAACACACAACACAGGATTCCTATCCTCTCAGGCATGACAAATCATGGCAACTAATACTCTTACAATCAAAATGGCTCCCAACAAGGTGGACTTTCTATTTCTAAAGACACGCCCAGGGTATACTGTGTTCAAAGGTCTTTATCTCAAGAACGCTTAGCAACAAAACGGCTGTAGCAGAATGCAAATGTTCTGATAAATGAAAGTGGCACCAGTGTGCTGTTTGAGGGGGCATATTACACTTTTAGCTCTCAAACTCGAGTGAGGGTCATTCCTGAGCTCAGGCCAAAAGTAGTGCACTATGTAGGGAATATGGTGCAATTTGGAAGGCATTTCTTATGAATAACTCAAGGCTTTTGGGAGAAAGATGGCCATAGATGGAGTGGTCTTATGATTAGACCCCAGCAGAGAGAGGCCTACGTGATCTACGGTCAGTCAGAACAGTGCATGGATTGTTTGGCCGAAGGGAATCCCAGTCAGTGCTCTATACTCCCACACCAAGGACATTACTCAATCAAAACCTCTATCCTGGTTTCTGGGATGTATGTCGTAAACAACATTGCCCCACTGCAGCAAGTAAAAACATACAATGTATATACAATTTCGTTTTTAATTTTTTTTTATTCACCCATAAGTTGTGTTGATAACATGAACCCAAATGTGGATTCTTGCAGCACACAAAGAATGTTGTTTTGAAACTGGGGACCAAGTTTGACTTACTAAGGCTTGCTCTGTAAGCCTATCAAGTCACTTTCCTAAAATATGGAGGTCACCCCCACCCCCATACCTTCCCATCCTTCCTATTGGGGTCCAGGCTTTGTTGCAATGCGATGATACAGAGAGTAATGGACAGTCACAGCATCTAGGGAGGGCTGTAGATGTCCTCTGTGCGGTCCACTCTCACACAACACGGTTAGCCCTGAGCTCCTGGCTCTAACCACACAAAGGCTGTCACTAGTTGCTGCTCCCACACTAGGATCAGGAAACGATGCTCTCTATGGTTTAGCGCTCTCCCGCTGTTTTCCCTCTCTCCCTGCAGTGCATTAACAGGCGCAGTCCTACACTACTGGGGTACAAATATTCACAACACCCCATTAGCCAATCAGGAGCATAGGTTCAGCATTTCCACCAATCACAGCTTTGTGTGAATCCTGGCACCTCATTCTCAAAACGTGGGCTGGGATAAGGAGGAGAGCATTGTCAGAGGCAAGACTGGCACCTATAGGCCTTTACTAAGTAACACTGGCACAATGTATCAAATCATTATACTATTGAAGTCACATTAAGATTACCCACTGTTCAATGGTCAATTACTTGATGATACCCACTGATTCTTGAAAAATATTTGTATTTTTTATTGATTTACCTTACCCTATCATACAAATCTATAGTTTTTTGCCCCATTTTTTGTATACATTATCTACAATGTATAGCTCCAAATATGTTTCCAACGATCATGTCAGTCTAATTGACCTTCAGGCATTCTGAATTTCAGAGTGGTTACCCCTAAGCCTCATCCTAAATTTAGTAGTTTAGCAAACAAAGTGGCAGGGTCAGGCTGTTGAAATTAACACTTTCAAAGTATGTAATTCACTGACATTTGGCAATGAGTTCTAGTCAAGGATTTCCCCTTTCATTTTGGCTCCAGCCTAAATAATCTCGAATTTGCATTTGTAAAAAAGTCCACTCTTGGATGGTATGCACATCCCCGTCACAAGAGGGCGACATGATACTTTGGTAGCTTCATGGGTTGTAGTTTTCTTTACATTTTCCAAGTCCATTTTTATTTTGTAGTACCAACCGGGCCGGCATGTCACGTCTCTGCACATATTTACATTTTAACAAAAAAGACAGACGACAAAGGGGGAGGGATCATAGCGATAAAGCAGAACATCAATCAAAAGATTTATAGGCCAGACATCCACAGCAAACGAATCCCAGGTAAACATTGAAACATATGTGTTACAACTTGCATCACAGGCTGTAACGTTAATATACATAAGGGAAAGTTGTACGTATTTTACGAGTTATAGCTTTTTGCATTTTACGACTGTAGTTAATTATAAACATAGGCAGTACCCATGTGGTTTCATCGAGCCGGAGACTGCAGATTCTTTTGTTAATTTTATTTTATTTTTTTACCTGAAGATGGACATGCAAGAGAGAATAAGAATAGGAAACCACTCTGCAGACGTGTTAATTACTCACAGAATTAGAATGAAGATACTCGGAAGACTGGTTCCTATATAGTTCAATGAGCTTGTTACACAGGAATCTGAACAGATTCAGAGTAGTGGGTGTGCATTTGTAACGACGAAGAGTCGTTTTTATTTTTTTTCTATAAAGATATAATTTCGAATCGGTTTTTGTATTGACGAAACGTGAATAAATCCGGTGGAGGTGGTTGAGCAACACTGGGCTGTGACTGGAACAGAGATGGATGAAAAGGTAGGCAGGTTAGGAGTTGATGAGGACGGGATGGAGTGGAAAAAGGTTAAGAAGAAGAGAACGCCTGAGGAGCCTTTGCAGGTCTTGTGGGGAGAGTAGTGATGACGGAGGTTGGGTTCGCAGTGTTGTACTGAGAGAAGTGGCGTTCAAGGTGTTGGTGAAATTTAAGGACCCTATTCAGATGATTTAATAGTCACAGGTACAGGTTGCAGGTGTGATTACAGGGTACAGTGGACATCTTAGGATTCGAGCTCCAACATGCAGGACTAGTGAAAAAAATCATGAAAATGGTAAAATAACCAATATGCATAATAACAAAGGTGGCAGTGATGAATAAATACATTTCTATTGGGGTGGAGGCAGAGTAAAGACTATTGAGGGGGTGGAGTGGAATGACCATAGGGGGACAGCAGCATGATCATTGAGTGAAATAAAAACAAAAAAGTTATAATATACATATTAACAACTGCAACAGTGATGAACGTTATTATGGTGGGGGAAGGTCCAAACGGGGAGTAGCATGGGAGGGGGGAGCAGGTAGCTGACTAGTGGTGGCTATTCAGCATCCTGAGGGTATAAACTGAAAGACTGGACAATAGTTTTTGCCATGATGCTGTGATGTGTGGGGGAGAGATGTGCGGGGGAGAACATGCATGTGGAGATGGGGTCCAGTTAAAGTGCTGGTAAAAATCATCTGTCATCTGTCCTCGTTTGCAACACTCACTACCAACTTCAAAACTGCCTCTGGAAGCAATGTCAGCACAATAACTGTTCGTCGGGAGCCTCATAAAATGGGTTTCCATGGCCGAGCAGCCGCACACAAGCCTAAGATTGTCGTGCGCAATGCCAAGCATCGGCTGGAGTGGTGTAAAACTCGCCGCCATTGGACTCTGGAGCAGTGGAAACGCTTTGTCTGGCGTAATGAATTATGCTTCACCATATGGCAGTCCGTCGGACGAAGCTATGTTTGGCGGATGCCAGGAGAACGCTACCTGCCCGACTGCATAGTGCCACTGCCAACTGTAAAGTTTAGTAGAGGAGGAATAATGGTCTGGGACTGTTTTTCATGGTTCGGTCTAGGCCCCTTAGTTCCAGTGAAGGGAAATCTTAACGCTACAGTATACAATCGCATTCTAGACGATTTTGGGCTTCCAACTTTGTGGCAACAGTTTGGTGAAGGCCCTTTCCTGTTTCAGCATGATAATGCCCCCATGCACAAAGCGAGGTCCATACAGAAATGGTTTGTCGAGATCGTTGTGGAAGAACTTGCCTGGCCAGCACAGAGCCCTGACATGAACTCCATCAAACACCCTTTGGTATGAATTGGAACGCTGACTGTGAGCCAGGCCTAATCTCCCAACATCAGTGCCACTAATGCTCTTGTGGCTGAATGGAAGCAAGTCCCCACAGCAATGTTCCAACATGTAGTGGAAAGCCTTCGCAGAAGAAGAGTGAAGGCTGTTATAGCAGCAAAGAGGCGACCAACTCCATATTAATGCCCATGATTTTGGAATGAGATGTTTGACGAGCAGGTGTCCACATACTTTTGGTTATGTGGTTGTAACTTGGGATCACAGGACTGACATGGGAAAATATACAGGATGACCTCCATAAGATTATCAGTCCAGCCAGGAATCATGTATTGGTTAATTTTCATAATGGCGTTAATCCTTCAATGGAATGCCAGAAGTATGATGGCTAATGGTGTCTTGAGGAGTTACCAGCCAAACCTGATGTGATATGTCTCCAGGGGACCTAGTTTAAACCTACTCTCAATTTTGTATTACAAGGTCATGTTGCAGTGTGTAGAGAGAGGGTGGCAGGGGAGGAAGAGGATGTGCTTCCTTTATAAAGCAGGGGGATCCCATATAGGTGTGTGGGAGTTGAACAGGAGTATGTAGTGGTAGAGGTGTGGTTGGCAGGGGGGGAGAATATGGTAATAGTGAACTTTTACAACCCGTGTAAGACACTAGAGTTGATGGCCCTTGGGAATGTAGAAGCTCACGATAGGAGACGGGTAATGTGGTGTGGGGATGTTAGTGCTCATAGTACACTCTGGGGAGGATTACGGACTGATGTACATGGACAAGTGTTGGAGGAACTACTGGATGAGAAAGGGCTTGTGAGTCTTAATGCCGGCCGGGGAATCAGGATTGACCCAGTAACTGGAAAGGAATCTGCTCTGGATCTTACTTTGATCTCAAGTTCAATGGCAGGCAGATGTAGTTGGGAGGTTTTGGAGGAATCTACAGGGGGTACGGATCACTATCCTATCAGGTGTACTGTAGGATTGAGGGAGGAAGATTCAGTAGGAAATGGATTGAGGAGATGGATATTTGGGGAAAGCGGAGTGGGCTTAGTTTCAGGAGTTGAGTTAACAGGAGCTGCCTAGGGTTGATCTCAATTCGGAGATAGAAAGAGTTAATGATGCAGTAAGAGGAGATGCAGTAGGGGCGACACGGCAGGTGATTCCTACGGGTACAGGGGGGAGAAAGAGTAACGCAGTTCCCTGGTGGACTGAAGAGTGTAGAGAAGCAGTGAAGAGTAGCAACAGGGCTTTCAGAATGTTGAAATGGTCACATAATCACCAGCACCTGATTCAGTATAAACAAGCACAAGCAGTAGTAAGGAGGATTATTAGGACAGCTAAGAGGGAGAATTGGCACCGGTTCTGTGGATACATAGGCAGGACCACTCCTATGGGGGATGATTAAGAGGATGAGTGGGGTCAGATGGGATCGGGATCTCCCTGTGCTGTGGGGAGATATGGAGACGGCTGATATGTTATCCCAGGCATTTAAGGTGCATTGCTAAAATAATGTGACGCAGCGTCGGAGGAGGAGAACATCCTGCGGTCCTGGATCAGAGGGAGATGGTGGGGGTGCATTGAATGCCCCTTTTCCGTTGGCTGGGATGAAGAGAGCGTTAGCTAAAGCTGGGGTAACATCTCCTGGGAAGGATGAGGCGTGTTACATCATGATGGCTCATCTCAGCGACACTGCAGTGAAGAAAGTATTGGTCCTTTACAACAAGGTGTGGCAGGAAGAGAAACTGCCTGGGAGTTGGAAGCAGGCTGTAGTGGTGCCGATACGGAAACCAGGGAAAGAGTCCTTTTAAGCTATAGGCCGATAGCGTTGACATCTCATGTATTTGAACTTATGGAAAGGATGAAATGGGAAAGGCTGACTTACTTTCTGGAGTGTAGAAGACTAATGTCACCAGATCAAAGTGGGTTCAGGAAAGGCAGGATCCTGTACTGTGCCTTGAGTCAGTCATACGGAAGGTCCAGGCAATAAGGAGGTGGTGGTAGCCGTTGTCTTTGATGTAGAAAAGGCTTATGATGTGGAAGGAAGGCCTACTCATCAAGCTGGATAACATGGGGTTTGGAGGAAGGGTTTTTAACTGGATCATGTATTTTCTTTTTGGGCAATCAATACAAGTGAGGGTGGGGAGCTCTGTCAGAAAGCTATAAGGTAGATAATGGTACATTCCGGGAAGTTCCATTAGTCCTTTGTTGTTCTCTATTATGATTGATGATGCATTCTCCCAGGTGAGACCTGATATTGGGAGGTCATTAATTGCGGATGATGGGGCACTGTCGAAGAGAGGGAGAAATATTACCCATACAATCGGAAGAGTTCAAGAAGTGATTAGTGAAGTAGAGCAGTGGTCCCTCAGATAGGTCTTCAAGTTTTCAGTTGAGAAAACAGACTGTGTTTCTTTCTAGAAGGAAGGTTGGGGAGTAAAAATACTTGAAGTTGTATGGAAGGAATCTGGAGAGGGTGGGAGGGGTTTAGGTTCCTGGGGGTCTGGTTTGACACTCGAGTGACGTGGGCAGAGCATATTAACAGAGTACTTGTCAAAGGAAAGAAAATATTGAATGTGATACATTGCTTGTCAGGAATGGAGTGGGGGCAGATAGAATGGTGTCAAATGCTATATATAGTGCTGTTAAAGTCATCACTGGATTATGGAAGTATGGCATATGGATCAGCAGCTCAGACATCTTTAAAAAAGCTAGATGTAATCCAGCTTCAAGCCCTAAGAATATGTCGTGGAGCACTCAAGACCTTTCCGGTGGCAGCGATGCAGGTAGAGTTGGGAGAGATGCTGTTTAAAGTTAAGAAGACAGCTATACATGACCTATACCCAATAGGACAAGGACATAAGGTTACACACGCTACAAAAAATGTACTCCTAGAACATTAACGAAATCTGAATACAATCTTTGGGTGGATAGGCAATGGCATGGCGAGAGAGATGGGGTTGTTTGGGAGGAAGTTGGGCCCCTCTGTGGTTCTTCCTACTATCCCACCTTGGTTTCTACCTCAGCCAGTGATTGATCTAGGGTTGATTGCGAGGGTAAGATATGGGAGGACAGGTGCAGGGAGGACAGGTGCAACTTTTAGTGTTCCTGAGTTTAAGGTGGCAGTGACAAAAAAGAGCAACGGATAATTTATCTGTTTGCACAATGGAGTTGTTGGCCAGAGTGGGTGGAGGAGGAGTAGTCTTCTGCTCTGACTCCTGTGCAGCACTGATGAGCCTAGCTTAATACATCCTGTCTGCTATGTGATGCAAATGATGAGGTTTTGCAGTACTTGTATAGGGTGAAACAGGTTGGGGGTATTTGTGATGTTCCTCTGGGTACCAGCTCCAGTGGGAGGAGAGGGGAATGAGGAGGTAGGTGGATGTTGTCACCAAGCAGGCTCTTAAACATCCTAATGTTGAGATGGAATTGTCAAACAGTAAAGCAGAAGCCACGCGGTTTAATAAGAACAGTGGTTAAAAACAAATGGCAAGAGTTGTGGAACAGGGAGAGGAAGGGAAGATGCCTGTTTAAGATCCAGGAAAAGGTGGTGGCAGGGAGGTCCTCAGGCTGAGAGAGAAGGGAGGGAAGTGTAATCACAAGGCTCAATAGTACATTGAAATTGGTGGGGAAACATCTGACTAGGAGGTGTGATCATTGTCAGGAGGAGATGGAGACAGTGAAACATGTTCTATTTTAGTGCCAGAAATACGGGAGGGAAAGGGAGTGATTGTTATTAGATTTGAGGGTGGCAGTAATTTGGGGTGGCAGGTAGCCTAGTGGTTAGAGTGTTGGGCCAGTAACCAAAAGGTTGCTAAATCGAATCCCTGAGCTGACAAGGTAAAAATCTGTCGTTCTGCCCCTAGACAAGGCAGTTAACCCACTGTTCCTAGGCCGTCATTGTAAATAAGAATTTGTTCATAACAGACTTGCCTAGTTAAATAAAATAATTTAAAATAATGGGATTGAAGAGCCAGGATTCAGTGAACTGCTGGGGAAATCTTCAGGGGATATAGTAATTCCTTATGTATTTAGTTTCCTTAGATAGACGAGAATCATGGGTAGGATTGAGACTTTAACTGTCTCTGGTCCACACTCCAGTCCAGTTGGTGGCGGTAATGCATCTTAAAATTGGTTGCCAACTGACATATAAAATCCACAGAAGAAAATCTGAAGCCAAGAGATTTAGCAACGTTTTCATCTCACCTTCAACTTTTAGTTGGGGAAAGATAACGTTTTTCATCTGTGAATTAGCTAGCTAACTTTACTCAAGATGTGTCTTTGTTTAGAAATCGATAGCATAAACTAGCTGGCCTTAGTAGCTGGTAGTAAAAACCGTGCATTGTGTGGCTATTTTCATATTTTTCCGGAGTTTAATAGTTAGTTGTCAGATAGGTAGTAGCCATTGATTATGCTAGCATGACGACAAAGAAATGCGGAGAAGACTGACTGCTAGAATCCATTACTAGCTAATAAAAATCAAATCAAACTTTTTGTCACATGCACCGAATACAACAGGTGTAGACCTTACCGTGAAATGCTTACTTACAAGCCCTTAACCAACAGTGCAGTTCAAGAAAGAGTTGAGAAAATATTTACCAAATAAACTAAAGTAAAAAATAAAATAAAAAGTAACACAATAATATAAAAATAACGAGGCCATATAAAGGGGGTGCCGGTACCGAGTCAATGTACAGGTTAGTCGAGGCAATTTGTACATGTAGGTAGGGGTGAAGTGACGATGCGTAGATAATAAACAGAGAGTAGCAGCAGTGTACAAAACAAATGGGGGGGGGGGGGGGGTCAATGTAAATAGTCCAGTGGCCATTTGATGAATTATTCAGCAGTCTTATGGCTTGGGCGTAGAGGCTGTTTAGGAGCCTTTTTGTCCTAGACTTGGCGCTCCGGTACCGCTTGCCGTGCGGTAGCAGAGAAAACAGCGACTGGAGTATGAGATTTTTTGGGGCTTTTCTCTGACACTGCCTAGTATATAGGTCTTGGATGGCGGGAAGCTTGGCCCCAGTGATGGGCCGTAATGTAGCGCCTTACGGTCAGATGCCGAGCTGTTGCCATACCAGGCAACCGGTCAGGATACTCTTGATGGTGCAGCTGTCGAACGTTTTAAGGATCTGGGGACCCATGCCAAATCTTTTCAGTCTCCTGAGGGGGAAAATGTGTTGTAGTGCCCTTTTAACGACTGTCTTGGTGTGTTTGGACTATGATAGTTTTTTGGTGATTTGGACACCAAGGAACTTGAAACTCTCGACCCGCTCCACTACAGCCCCGTCGATGTTAATGGGAGCCTGTTCGGCCTGCCTTTTCCTGTAGTCCACAATCAGCTCCTTTGTCTTTCTCACATTGAGGGAGAGGTTGTTGTCCTGGCACCACACCGCCAGGTCTCTGACCTCTTCCCTATAGGCTGTCTCGTCGGTGATCAGGCCTACCACTGTTGTGTCGTCAGTAAACTTAATGATGGTGTTGGAGTCGTGTTTGGTCATGCAGTTGTGGGTGAACAGGGAGTACAGGAGGGGACTAAGTACACACCCCTGAGGGGCCCCAGTGTTGAGGATTGAGGTTCAGCGTGGCAGACGTGTTGTTGCCTACCCTTGCCACCTGGGGGCGGCCCGTCAGGAAGTCCAGGATCCAGTTGCAGAGGGAGGGGTTTAGTCCCAGGGTCCTTAGCTTAGTGATGGGGTTTGTGGGCATTATAATGTTGAACGCTGAGCTGTAGTTAATGAACAGCATTCTCACATAGGTGTTCCTTTTGTCCAGGTGGGAAAGGGCAGTGTGGAGTGCGATTGAGATTGCGTCATCTGTTGGGGCGGTATGCGAATTGGAGTGGGTCTAGGGTATCCGGGAGGATGCTGTTGATATGAGCCATGACCAGCCTTTCAAAGCACTTCATGGCTACCGATGTGAGTGCTACGGGGCAGTAATCATTTAGGCAGGTTACCTTTGCTTCCTTGAGCACAGTGACAATGGTGGTCTGCTTGAAACTTGTAGTTATTACAGACTCGGTCAGGGAGAGGTTGAAAATGTCAGTGAAGACACTTGCCAGTTGGTCCGTGCATGCTTTGAGTACATGTCCTGGTAATCTGTCTGCCCCACGGCTTTGTGAAATGTTGACCTGTTTTAAGGTCTTGCTCACGTTGGCTACCGAGAGCGTTATCACACAGTCGTCCATAACAGCTGGTGCTCTCATGCATGCTTCAGTGTTGCTTGCCTCGAAGCAAGCATAAAAGGCATTTAGCTCGTCTAGTAGGCTCGCATCATTGGGCAGCTCGCGTCTGGGTTTCTCTTTGTAGTCCGTAATAGTTTTCAAGCCCTGCAACATCCTTCGAGTGTCAGAGCCGGTGTAGTAGGATTCAATTTTAATCCTGTATTCACACTTTGCTTGTTTGATGGTTCGTCTGAGGGCCTAGTGGAATTTCTTATAAGTGCTATGACGTTACTAGCCTGAGTCGCTATGGTTAATCATGGCTAGGATAGGTGGCTTTCTAACTTTTGTGTATATGGACCTGATCATTGCAAAATGCGTGGTCAGCAGTTGAGGAAGAAGACTTTGGTTATGGTTGTATTGATATCACAATGCATGTCTGTTTTGTTTTCGCCCCAAATTTTCTCCAGTGACAAACATTGGCAGTAGAATGGTCCGTACTAAAGAGCTCAGTGACTTTCAACGTGGCACCGTCATAGGATGCCACCTTTCCAACAAGTCAGTTCGTCAAATTTCTGCCATGCTAGAGCTGCCCAGGTCAACTGTAAGTGCTGTTATTGTGAAGTGGAAACGTCTAGGAGCAACAACAGCGCAGCCGCGAAGTGGTAGACCACACAAGCTCACAGAATGTGACCGCCGAGTGCTGAAGCGGGTAGCATGTACAAATCGTCCGTCCTCTGTTGCAACACTCACAACTGAGTTCCAAACAGCCTCTGGAAGCAAGGTCAGCACAAGAACTGTTCGTCGGGAGCTTCATGAAATGGGTTTCCATGGCCGAGCAGCCGCACACACGCCTAAGATCACCAAGTCAGGCCTTCAAGCAGTCACTGTCGCGGACGATATCAAGGAAAAAATAGTAAGTCCTGACCTGCATACGGTTGTCGAACATTGTTCATTTAATCAAGGGAAGGGGGTTGTGATGTGACTATATAGAATTGTGGTTAATGTGAATGGAGAATGTAACAACATGTTATTAGTCACTTGTAAATCAAGGGTGCTTATGCAGTGCTAGAACAAAACATCAGGAGAAACGTTAAGATAAAGCTGATCCCTGTATTGTCATTTCTATAGAAACTTGACTTACCTAAAGTCAAAGGTCAACTGCTCATTTTCGGAGCCACCAACTGGGATCTCATCGGAAGGAAAGAGGTGCCAAAAGCACAAGGTATAACCCTGCCCAGTCCTGTACGTTGCTGTATGCAATACTCCACTCGGTTGTCCCTTAATAGCACTTGTGTCACCAACTTTGAAAGTAGTTTTTCCTGTCTTTCTACTGACAATCTTGAAGCAATCCTCATAATTGACTGCAGTATTGAACTGTTCCTGTTTCTTATCAAGTCAAACGTTAAAGTGCATTTAAAAATGCAACAGACTTTACGTTAAAATTGTGCTGTGTGTGTGTGTGTGGTCTCTCAGTGGCCTTCAGGAACCTAGGCCAGAACTTGTGGGGTCCTCACCGCTACGGCAGCCTGAGTGATGTGCAGGTCAGCAGTGTGGTGTCTGGGCCCTGTGCTGCCCACAGCCTCCTAATCACCACTGAGGGCAAGCTTTGGAGCTGGGGTAGGAATGCTATACCGTAATAGCTCATAGTTTATACTTGCATATACACTACCGTTCAAAAGTTAGGGGTCACTTAGAAATGACCTTGTTTATGAAAGAAAACCCCCCCCAAAATTGTCCATTTAAAAGAACATCAAATTTATCAGAAATACAGTGTAGACATTGTTAATGTTGTAAATTACTATTGTAGCTGGAAACGGCGGATTTTTAATGGAAGATCTACATCAGGCGTACAGATGCCCATTATCAGCAACCATCACTCCTGTGTTCCAATGGCACGTTGTGTGAGCTAATCCAAGTTGATCAGTTTAAAAGGCTAATGGATCATTAGAAAACCCTTTTGCAATTATGTTAGCACAGCTGAAAACTGTTGTGCTGATTTTAAAGAAGCAATAAAACTGTCCTTTAGACTAGTTGAGTATCTGAGGCATCAGCATCAGGGTTCGATTACAGGCACAAAATGTCCAGAAACAAATAACTTTCTTCTGAAATTCGTTAGTATATTCTTGTTCTGAGAAATGAAGGCTATTCCATGTGAGAAATTGCCAAGAAACTGAAGATCTCGTACAATGCTGTGTACTACGCCCTTCACAGAACAGCGCAAGCTGGCCCTAACCAGAATAGAAAGAGTGGGAGGCCCCCGGTGCACAACTGAGCAAGAGGACAAGTACATTAGAGTGTCTAGTTTGAGAAAAAAGACGCCTCACAAGTCCTCAACTGGCAGCTTCATTAAATAGTACCTGCAAAACACCAGTCTCAACGTCAACAGTGAAGAGGTGACTCCGGGATGCTGGCCTTCTAAGCAGAGTTGCAATGAAAAAGCCATATCTCAGACTGGCCAATAAAAATAACAGATTAAGATGGGCAAAAAAACATAGACACTGGACAGAGGAACCAAACAAGTAGGCTCATTTTGAGCCTGTAATCGAACACACAAATGCTGATGCTCCAGGTACTCAACTAGTCTAGAGAAGGCCAGTTTTATTGCTTCTTTAAAATCAGCACAACAGTTTTCAGCTGTGCTAACATAATTGCAAAAGGGTTTTCTAATGATCAATTAGCCTTTTAAAATGATCAACTTGGATTGTCTCATAGATGTAATCATTCTAGCTTGTTTGAGTCCAGGAGAAAGGATCAACATTGACTTCTTTCTCTCTTTGTCAGGTCGAAATGAAAAGGGTCAGCTGGGTCACGGGGACACCAAGCGCCTGGAGGCCCCAAAGCTGATTGAGGCCCTCGCAGACGAAGTGGTGGTGGCTGCAGCCTGTGGACGTAACCACACCCTGGCATTGACAGAGGGTGGCACCGCCTACTCGTTTGGAGAGAACAAACTGGGCCAGCTGGGCCAGGGCAACCAAACAGATGCAGTCCTCAGTCCAGCCCTGGTAAGCAACATAAACCTTGAAAAAGAAAGGAGAGCCGCACGCTCTAGGAGCTCAGATCCCATAATTGAATTACCTAATAACCAACGTTTCGACAGACAAGCTGTCTTCATCAGGGTATAATGACAAACACTGCTGTAACTAGTTTATATAGTGTCAAAGGACACACACAACTGTCTGTAATCATGGCCGGGTGTGGCTTGATATCATTGGTTAATTTACAGATATAAATAGAACATATAAAAAAACATAAATGGATAGCATGCGATCATAGATACAAATTGGCTACATAGGCCTACAAAGAATTACAACGAATAGCAAAATCATAATGGCTTCAGATCAACGTCTACGTTGAGACCGAAGGGAGAAAGGTTCTTTAAATGAAAGATCCAGGCAGCCTCTCGTTTTAACAATAAATTGTCGAGGTCACCCCCTCTCGTAGGGAGGGTGATGTGTTCGATGCCGATATAAAGTAGGGACGAAATCGAGTGGTTCGCTTCCAAAAAGTGAGCCGCAACTGGGTACGTCGAATTTTTGCACCTAATAGTGCTACGATGCTTCATAGTTTTAATTCACACATCGTTTTACCCACATACTTTTTACCACAAGGACAAGTTATAAGATAAATAAATGTCTAGTGGAGCACGTAATCACACCTTTTGATTTGTTTCCCTGTTTGAAGGATCTACATTTGTAAGTGCCATTGCATTGGGCGCAGACATTACACTTGTAGTTTCCATCTGGTAGAGGCACAAATAGACGTGGTGTAGAGATATTTTGTGGTGGTAAATCAGAGTTTACCAATTGATCTCTGAGATTTCTTCCCCGCGAGAATACGACCAAGGGAGGGTCCAAAAATGCATGACTGATACTGTCATCGGATCTTAGAATGTGCCAATGTTTGAACGATTGCCTTAATTTGTTCAGAGCACTTTGAATAGCGGGTAGTAAGAACACAAGAATGCTTATTTTGGGGAGACTGTCCTTGAAAGAGATCATGTCTCGATTTATTTAGGATTTTCTCAATGGCAGTATTAATCTGACCGTTTTTGTACCGCCTTTCCTTGAATTTTCTTTGCATCTCAGCCATATTTCGGTCAATCTGATTGTTTTTTGCAAATTCTTTTGATTTGACAGAATTGGCTGTAGGGAAACTGTTTTTCAAGGGAAGCAGGTGACAACTATCATCCCTCAACAAATTGTTATGATCAATAGGTTTCCTGTAAAGATCAGTGTATAGAACATTATCCTAACACAAAATCAGAAGATCAAGGAAACGGATTTGACGTGTGTCAGATTGCATAGTAAATCTCAGGTGCTCAGAACGAGAGTTAAGAAAAGCCTGGAGCTGTTTTGCATCATCCCTCCATAGAACAAAAATATCATCAATGTACCGTTTCCAAAAAATTATGTTAGGCAAGAAAACATTTTTGAGAGGGTTGAAAATAGACTGTTTCTCCATGTAACCCACATACAAATTAGCATAGTTAGGAGCCATAGGGGATCCCATAGAAGTACCCTTCGTCTGAATAAAGTAATCATTTAGAAACATGAAATAGTTGTGTGTGAGTACTATTTCCGCCAATTTTATAATGCATGCACTGGAAGCAACATCAACCTCCCTATTCATCTGCCTCATTATTGTGGCTGATTTATTATAGGTTTAATATGGCCACATCCTGAGCCTGTGCTTATCAAAGCTTTCCCTTTCCCCTCTCAGATCCAGTACAATGGGCAGCCCTTGGTCAAGGTGGCGTGTGGGGCAGAGTTCAGCATGGTGGTGGACTGCAAAGGAAACCTCTACTCCTTCGGGTGCCCAGAGTATGGCCAGCTAGGTATGTCCACAACTAACGAGCAGGACAGATTTAAACTTCTAAAAAAAGTTTCTCTAATGACACATTTGAAGAGTCACAACGACCCCTTCAAAAATCATTCTAGATCAAACACTGGCGTTGCACTTATTTTTGTCTTGTGTTTTGGGTCACAGGACACAACTCTGATGGCAAGTTCATTGCCCGCGCTCAGCGCATCGAGTTTGACTGTGAGACCATTGCACGCCGCGTGGCCATCTTCATCGAGAAGAGTAAGGACGGCCAGGTGACGCCTGTACCTAACGTGGTGGTACGAGACGTCGCCTGCGGAGGCAATCACACGGTGAGGAGGGATGACCAGGACCTGTATTCAGTCTTGGATAAGGAATGCTGACCTAGGATCAGTTTGGCATTTTAGATCATAATGAATAAAATGACATGTACATGGAGAACCTGATCCTAGATCAGCAGACCAACTCTGAGGCGCTTTTATGAATATGGGCTCTGATACCTACTGCCACAAATACCCCTTGAGCCAGAAATGTGCATTTTAGAAACAGAAATCAAAGAATGATATAGAACTTTTGCATCTCACAATAGTGTTGGTATATATTAGTGATGTCCCCATCCCCCAAACTTTGCATAATCACTGAATGAAGAACATACATTTGAGTCATTCAACAGACGCTCTTATCCAGATCAAGCTACAGTGTTACCTTCATGTTTAATGAATGAACCTGCAGATGGAGGCCTCTTTGTTCTGGTCCTTAAATCTGGACACTAATAGAGAGCTGAGCGGGTCTGGTAACATTTGGCACCAGCCTGTGTTTAAAGGGATAGTCCACTCTAAGTATGAGTTTTCACTTATATTGGCTGTAGTTGATTTGCAAAGTTAGTTTTTTTTCTTCTCACTTTTTTGTTAGCGTGAGGTATGTGTACTGTGTGTGTCCAGCTGATATTGGACTCCCAGAAGCGGGTGTTTTCCTGGGGCTTTGGTGGTTATGGACGGCTGGGTCACATGGAGCAGAAGGACGAGATGGTGCCCAGACTGGTGAAGCTCTTTGACTTCCCCAGGCGCGGGGCATCCCAAATCTACACTGGCTATCAGTGCTCCTTCGCTGTAAATGAGATGGGTATGGGACACAATGCTTAACCCCTTGAATGTCGAACTGATGAGTATATCTCTTTAGTATTATTTTATTTATCACCCTTATTATCAATTTATACCACTATAAACCAAGAATACTACTGTTACTTCCCCAATTCTGTTGCTCTACCTGATATACACTGTATACAAAACATGTCTCTTTCCATGACAGACTGACCAGGTGAAAGCACACCCTTATTGAGGTCACCTGTTAAATCCACTTCAATCAGTGTAGATGATGAGGTCTGGTTAAAGAAGAATTTTTAAGCCTTGAGACAATTGAGACAAGGACTGTGTGTATGTGCAAGACAAAATATTTAAGTGCCTTTGAACAGGTTATGGTAATAGGTGCCAGGCGCAACGGTTTGAGTGTGTCAAGAACTGCAACGCTGATGGGTTTTTCACGCTCAACAGTTTCCCATGTGTATCAAGAATGGTCCACCACCCAAAGGACATCCAGCCAACTTGACACAACTGTGGGAAACTTTGCAGTCAATATTGGCCAGCAGCCCTGTGGAACTCTTTCGACATCTTGTAGAGTCCATGCCCAGACGAACTGAGGCTGTTCTGAGGGCAAAAGGTGGTGCAAGTCAATATTAGGAAGGTGTTCTTAATGTTTTGTTGTGTATGTTGTAGTGATTTCAGGGCGTATCCCAACTGTGAACCTAGCGTCTGTCAGTCTAAACATTACGCCAAGAGTTGGACAAAGTTTGCTAGTGTTTTTTGATAAGGAAGCTACAATATTAACATTTTGTGTGCAGGAGGGCTGTTTTTCTGGGGGGTCACCAATACCTCGCGGGAGTCTACCATGTACCCCAAGTCCGTGCAGGACCTGTGTGGCTGGAAGGTCCGCAGTCTGGCGTGCGGGAAAAGCAGTATAGTTATCGCTGCAGACGACAGCACCATCAGCTGGGGACCCTCCCCCACCTTTGGAGAACTGGTAAGTTTTTAATAATAATTAATTGGTGTATGTATAAAGTACATTTCTCACAACCAAAGTGCTATACAATTATACACTGAACAAAAATATAAACGGAACATGTAAAGTCTTTTCTCTCAATTTTTTTTGCATAAATTAGTTTACATCCCTGTTAGTGAGCATTTGTTGTTTGACAAGATAATCCATCCACCTGACAGGTGTGGCATATCAAGAAGCTGATTAATTATGATAATTATACAACTGCACCTTGTGCTGGGGACAGTAAAAGGCCACTTCAAAATGTGCAGTTTATAGTCACACAACACAATGCCACAGATACCTCAAGTTTTGAGGGAGCGTGCAATTGGCATGCTGACTGCAGGAATGTCTACCAGAGCTGTTACCAGATAATTGAATGTTAATTTCTCTACCGTAAGCTGCCTCTGTCGTTTTAGAGAATTTGGCAGTATGTCCAATTGGCCACGCAACCACAGACCACGTGTAACTACGCCAGCCCAGGACCTCCACATCCGGCTTCTTCACCTGCGGGAGGATCTGAGGGGGGCGGGGCTGAGCAGTATTTCTGTCTGTAATATAGCCTTTTTGTAAGGAAAAACGCATTCTGGTTGGCTGGGCCTGGCTGCCAAGTGGTTAGGCCTATGCCCTCCAAGGCCCACCCATGGCTTCACCCCTGCCCAGTCATGTGAAATCCATAGATTAGGGCTTAATTAATTTATTTCAATTGACTGATTTCCTTATATGAACTGTAACTCTCAAATCTTTGAAAATGTTGCGTTTTATATTTGTGTTCAGTATAGAAATGTACTTGTGTGCTCGAAAGACTGCTGAATTGGCACACCTGTACCGGCTTCACCTCTTATGACATGGGTTTTGTGTTTGTTACAGGGATACGGAGACAACAAGGCCAAGTCCTCCACTACTGCTCAGGAGGTGAAGACCCTGGATGGAGTTTACACTGAACAGGTGTGGAGCAGCAACAGAGAATGAAAATAGTGACGAATTTGAATTCCCACTTATGTAATCTGTAGATGGGAACTGCATTTAGGTGCATCTCTTTGGGCTGAAACATTTGGGTGTTTGTGGTTGCAGGTGGTGATGGGATACGCACACTGCCTGGTCATCGCCAGACAGGATACTCCACAGGAACAAGAGAAGCTCAAGAAGCTGCCAGAGTACAACCCAGGCCCCCTCTGATGTGGCACCATCCAGCAACCTTACCATTTGTCAACAGATTCTCTCCAGAATGCACCTCCCCTTTAGGTCACCTTTGTAAAGCTTGATGGATGGCTGGGGAGAGTGGGCTCTTATGAGTATGTATGCAAACACTTCAAAAAACAAGTCAGTTCTTTTTGTGTTTGTTCCCAAAGACCAATTACATTTTCTTTGTTCATGAAGTCCATGGCAGTATTACTCTTTGTCAGGTCGATCTGTATGCATTGTCAGAACACAATCGGGATCTGAGACATTGTGCCATCAAGTTGATGCTCTCCGGCCAGTGACTTATGTTACATTCTTTGGTTAATCTCTTCACTTGTATGATTAAATGTTGGTGTTGAGGATGCGAAACTGTCCCTCAGGCCAGTATCTGCTTGTCATTCCAGACTTTTTTCACCTCAGTGACTCCTTTTAGCCTGGGAATCCAGGTGTGGGCACTGCAATCTTGGCAATGAAAACCAGCATGAATGTGGTTTTGCGACTCTCTTTTAGTGCAAATGGTTAACAGAGTGTGGTTATCCTAGTTTTAAATCAAGACTGGTTGTTTTTCTTCATTTGTTTTGGTGTCTGGGTCAGAAGGCCTGCATGTTTTTTACATTTCAAATGTGGAAATGGTAAAGGTTAATTAAATTGGTTGATTTTGTTCAGTCTGTTCTGACATTGCCTGCCCTCCTGCCTTCCCCCCACTTCAAGAGGGGTTAAAAGCTATTGTTGGCCAGTAAATCTTGTCATCACTGCTGTCAACAGCCTGGTTTTGACCACTGTATGTAGCAGTTAGTATGCATCCATCTGCTGACCAATCATCCACCGTATTTTGGATGAGCTAGGAGTAGATGACTGGGATCGTACAGATGGGCAAGTTTCTTGTACATACCGATGATGTGTACTCCATGGCTTGATTTCGGGTCACACTTCTAGCACCAATCTGATTTAACTAATTCTGACAGGCAAATTTCCCCATTTACAAATGAGCATATCACACCGTACACAGGTTGAGCTGCCAAATACTTGAGATTCATGATTTACAGATGGTTATGCTGGATTAACATTGTGGAAGGTTGACTGTTTTGTCTGCATTTTGGGAGTTATGGCTAGCTGAATCTAGTGCCTTCAGAAAGTATTCATACCTGTTCACACAGTTGTTTCAGCCTGAATGTAAAATGTATTACATTGTTTTTTTACACTTGTATACAAACACCCCATAATGTCAGAATTGTTTAAATTTGTACAAATTAAATAAAAATGAGAAGCTTAAATGTCTTGATTCATAAGAATTCCACCCCTTTTGTTATGGGAATCCTAAATAAGTTCAGGAGTAAAAATGTGCTTAAGTAACAAGTTATGTATAACATGATTCTTTAATGACTGCCTCTTCTCTGTACCCCATACATACAATTATCTAAGGTCACTAAGTTCAGCAATGAATTTCAATTAAAGACCAGGGAGGTTTTCCAATGCCTCGTAAAGGGCACCTATTGGTAGATGGATAAATATGACAAAATCTGACATTGAATATCCCTTTGAGCATGGATAAGTTAATGACACTGAATGCTGTATCAATACACCAGTCACTACAAAGATACAGGCGTCCTTCCTAACTCAGTTGCCGGAGAGGAAGGGAACCGTAGATTTCCCCATGAGGCCAATGGTGATTTTAAAGCTGTTTAATGGCTGTGATTGGAGATAATGGAGGATGGATCAACAACATTATTACTTACAATACTAACCTAGTTGACAGGGTGAAAAGGAAGCCTGTACAGAATATTCCAAAACATGCATCCTGTTTGCATCAAGGCACTAAATACAAAGTGTTATGTTTGTGGCAAATCCAAAACAGCACTTTACCGAGTACCACTCTCCATATTTTCAAGCATAGTGGTGGCTGCATCATGTTATGGGTATGCTTGTAGTCATTAAGTACTGGAGTTTTTCAGGATAAAAAAAATTAAACATAGGAGCTAAGCACAAGAAGAAACCTGGTTGTCTGCTTTCTGGAAGTTGAAATCACCTTTCAGCAGGACAACAGCCTAAAACAAGGCTAAATATACACTAGTAATTTACCAAGAAAACAGTGTTCGAGTGGCCGAGTTATTGACTTAAATTTGCTTGAAAATCTATGGCAAGACCTAAAAATAGTTGTCTAGCAATTCTCTGCTAATTTGACAGAGCTGGATGAATTTAAAGAATAATGGGCAAATGTCACAACCCAGGTGTGGAAAGCTGTTAGACTTAGCCAGAAAAACTTCTACAAAGTTTTGACTCAGGGGTGTGAATACTTATGTAAATGAGCCATTTCTGTATTTCTTTCTCAATAAATTTGCAAAGATGTCTATAAACCTGTTTTCACTTAGTCATTATGGTGTAATGTGTGTATATGGGTGAGAGAAAAAGTATATCTATTTTGAATTCAGGATGTAACAAAATGTGGAATAAGTCCAGGGGTCTGAATACTTTCTCTAGGCACTGTACTGCATTGTCACAAGGTTGAGTGATCGTCACCCACAGTGTGTATTCAGGAGTGCACACCGCAGCAAAACGTTTTGCAATGAAAATGTGTTTCTTGTTGGACAAATTCAGCTAGGTCCCTCCCTGTTTTAGACCTTTCGCTTCCTAGTAAATATACCCGTTCCATGTCTCGTCACCATAGAGAAAAAATAAAAAACAGGAGTACTCTAAGAATTTATTGAATGTACAAAATCCAGCAGACAAAGTTTAATCCTCATCCTCTTCCTCCTCCTCATCCTGGTTGATCTGGAAGTAACGCAGCTCGTAGCTCTCCTTGGTGTTGGCCACAACACGCAGCCAGTCGCGAAGGTTGTTCTTCTTCAAGTACTTCTTGGTCAGATATTTCAGATATCTGCAGACAGGAGACAGATGGCATTCAGATGTGAGAGGTTGGGCTTTTCCACCAATGCAATACACATACTAACTTAGTAAAGAAAAAAATATATACACAGTACCAGACAAAAGTATGGACACCTACCTATTTTCTACATTGTAGAATTATAGTAAAGACATCAAAACTATGAAATAACACATGGAATAATGTCGTAACCAATTGTTTTTTTTAAACAAAGCAAAATGTATTTTATATTTGAGATTCTTCAAAGTAGCCACCCTTTGCCTTGATGACAGCTTTGCACACTCTTGGCATTCTCTCAACCAGCTTCATGAGGTCATGTTAAAAGTTAATTTGTAGAATTTCTTTCCTTCTTAATGCGTTTGAGCCAATCAGTTGTGTTGTGACATGGTAGGGGGGGTTTACAGAAGATGGCCCTATTTTGTAAAAGACCAAGTACATATTATGGCAAGAACAGCTCAAATAAGCAAAGAGCAACGACAGTCCTTCATTACTTTAAGACATGAAGGTCAGTCAATCTGGAAAATATCTTCAAGTGCAGTCGCAAAAACCATCAAGCGCTATGATGAAACTGGCTTTCATGAGGACCGCCACAGGAAATGAAGACCCAGAGTTACCTCTGCTGCAGAGGATAAGTTCATTAGCGTTACCAGTCTCAGACTGCAGCCCAAATAAATGCTTCACAGAGTTCAAGTAACAGACACGTCAACATCAACTGTTCCGAGGACAATCCGTGAATCATGTCTTCATGGTCGAATTGCTGCAAAGAAACCACTACTAAAGGACACCAATAAGAAGAAGAGACTTGCTTGGGCCAAGAAACAAAAAGCAATGAACATTAGACCTGTGGAAATCTGTCCTTTGGTCTGATGAGTCCAAATTTGAGATTTTTGGTTCCAACAGCCGTGTCTTTATGAGACACAGAGTAGGTGAACGGATGATCTCTGCATGTGTGGCAGGCCTCCTAATTGTCCCTGGAATTTCTAAGCAAACAGCTGGAGGCAGGGCTTTCTCCTATAGATCTCCATTTTTATGGAATGGTCTGCCTACCCATGTGAGAGACGCGGACTCGGTCTCAACCTTTAAGTCTTTACTGAAGACTTATCTCTTCAGTAGGTCATATGATTGAGTGTAGTCTGGCCCAGGAGTGTGAAGGTGAACGGAAAGGCTCTGGAGCAACGAACCCCCCTTACCGTCTGCCTGGCCGGTTCCCCTCTCTCCACTGGGATTCTCTGCCTCTAACCCTATTACAGGGGCTGAGTCACTGTCTTACTGGTGCTCTTTCATGCCGTCCCTAGGAGGGGTGCGTCACTTGAGTGGGTTGAGTTACTGACGTGATCTTCCTGTCTGGGTTGGCGCCCCCCCTTGGTTTGTGCTGTGGTGGAGATCTTTGTGGGCTATACTCGGCCTTGTCTCAGGATTGTAAGTTGGTGGTTGAAGATATCCCTCTAGTGGTGCGGGGGCTGTGCTTTGGCAAAGTGGGTGGGGTTATTTCCTTCCTGTTTGGCCCTGTCCGGGGGTATCATCGGATGGGGCCACAGTGTCTCCTGACCCCTCCTGTCTCAGCCTCCAGTATTTATGCTGCAGTAGTTTGTGTCGGGGGACTAGGGTCAGTTGGTTATACCTGGAGTACTTCTCCTGTCTTATCTAGTGTCCTGTGTGAATTTAAGTATGCTCTCTCTAATTCTCTCCTCTCTTTCTTTCTCTCGGAGGACCTGAGCCCTAGGACTATACGTCAGGACTACCGGGCATGATGACTCCTTGCTGTCCCCAGTCCACCTGGCCTTGCTGCTG
Source organism: Salvelinus fontinalis (assembly GCF_029448725.1). Lineage (NCBI taxonomy): Eukaryota > Metazoa > Chordata > Actinopteri > Salmoniformes > Salmonidae > Salvelinus > Salvelinus fontinalis. Next base: position 41,925,672 of record NC_074695.1, read on the forward strand.
TTCCAGTTTCAACTGTTCTGCCTGCGGTTATGGAACCCCTACCTGTCCCAGACCTGCTGTTTTCAACTCTTAATTATCAGCTATGAAAAGCCAACTGACATTTATTCCTGATTATTATTTGACCATGCTTGTCATTTATGAACATTTTGAACATCTTGGCCATGTTCTGTTATAATCTCCACCCGGCACAGCCAGAAGAGGACTGGCCACCCCTCATAGCCTGGTTCCTCTCTAGGTTTCTTCCTAGGTTTTGGCCTTTCTAGGGAGTTTTTCCTAGCCACCGTGCTTCTACACCTGCATTGCTTGCTGTTTGGGGTTTTAGGCTGGGTTTCTGTACAGCACTTCGAGATATTAGCTGATGTACGAAGGGCTATATAAAATAAACTTGGATTTGATGTGTGGTTCCCACTGTGAAACATGGAGGTGGCATGATTGTGTGGGGGTGCTTTGCTGGGAACACTATGTGATTTATTTAGAATTCAAGGCACACTTAACCAGCATGGCTACCACAGCATTCTGCAGCGATACGCCATCCCATCTGGTTTGCACTTAGTGGGACTATCATTTGTTTTTCAACAGGACAATGACCCAACACACCTCCAGGCTGTGTAAGGGCTATTTGACCAAGAAGGAGAGTGATGGAGTGCTGCGTCAGATGACCTGGCCTCCACAAATCACCCAACCTCAACCCAATTGAGATGGTTTGGGATGAGTTAGACCGTAGAGTTAAATGGAAAAGCAGCCAACAAGTGCTCAGCATATGTGGGAACTCCTTCAAGACTTTTGGAAAAGCATTCCAGGTGAAGCTGGTTGAAAGATTGCCAAGAATGTACAAAGCTGTCATCAAGGCAAAGGGTGGTTACTTTGAAGAATCTAGAATATATTTTGATTTGTTTAACACTTTTTTGGTTACTACATGATTTCATGTGTTATTTAATAGTTTTGATGTCTTCACTATTATTCTAAAAAAAAAAGAAAGAAAAACTCTTGAATGAGTAGGTGTCCAAACTTTTGACTGGTACTGTATGTATGTATGTGTGTATGAATGTATGTATGTATGTATAACAAGAAAGGTTATGAAATACACCATCTTGGAAACAGGTAATGCGCAAGTGAAATTCACAGTTTGGAAGGATTTTGGAGTCATTGTGGACAAGGACAACAACCCGGTAGATGGATGCAAAAAGTGCAAGAAGGTATATATAAAACTATATAAGCCTACTATCAAATTAATATAACGTTAAATCAGTCCTTCATTCATTTAGACCAGTGGTCACCAACCAGTCGATCGCGATAGGTGCACTTGACTCAAAAGTCAGGCGCATGAGACAAACTCCACCTACCCGGTGGACCGGTAAATCTGTAACTAAATCGAGTGCACCTACTGCGCTGCCCAATCGGATAGCTCAAATCACCGTGGCTACAGAGCTTCCATGAGCCTGGCCACAACCAAGTCGAATAGGCTACTAGCCTATGTAAGATTTAATAACTTTTAAAACCATGACTACAGACTGTCAACGAATACAGCAAAGAGCTGCTGTTTTTACGAGTGAGTTCATGTTTAAATTTATATTCCGCACCGTCACTGTTTTTATTAAACTATTACCTATTACTAAACGCGCTTCTCCGTACTTCCGCTCGGGCTGCAGCTGCAATGAATGAGTTGCCAAGTATTGATAGCCCTGCATTTTATTATTATTAGCAGCTCGTCGCGCCAATTTTAATATTAAGGAATATTTAACTTTCTCTGGTCATAGGAACAACATCAATTTGTGCATGAGGTAGAAGACGGTGTCCCCTCTGGTCAATCTCACCGAAGGAAAGGAAGGAGAGAGCAGGGACCGTGAGAGGCAGATGGGGAAAATCGTTTTGAATGGTCATCCAACTCGGAATTCCAAATCGGAAACTCGGGCATCTTTCTAGAGCTCCGACTTTTCCACCTGAAGATCACTGACGTGGTGATTTGACGTCGTTGACCATCAGATGCAGGTACCATCAGTCCAGTAAAATAAAAAAGACAATTATTTAAATTCATGCTCCACAAGTGCTGAAACAACTGATCTATTTTGTTATCAAAGCTTGAGTTTTGAAATATAATATGGTCTGATTAACAACATTGGCAGGCCAATCATATAGCCAATATGCTCTGATAATGCATTAGGCCTACTGCCCAAACCTCATTCCTACAAAACTGTTTGTATGAGGTTAAAGTTTTAAAATCTGAGCAGTAGATCCTAGATTGCTTTTTGACTGCGAAAGTGATATTGACTTTGGTTGGTGACCACTGATTTAGGCCATATCAAGTTTAAACCGGTGTGGCTGGTAAATGTTTGAGTATAGCCTACTAAAATGCCTTTTTGCAGCCTAGATTCTGCGATTTGTTTATTTCAATTAAACCATTTGATTATCTAAACAATAAACAATATTGAATGTAAAGCTTTGACAGCTATAGTCTTTCCTTCAGTAAGAAGGCTAATTAGAAGGCCATTTTTCCCCAGAGTGATTTCAGTTGTCAATGTGCCGCATTTCATTGTGAAAATAAAATTGTCGTTCATGGCATTGTTTCCTTTTATCCAAATGTTGAATAGACATGCAGACCAATTCATGCAGGGAATGGAATAATAGCCTAGGCTACTACTCTGGAGTCATACAAATTATACAATAAATTGATTCCCGAGCTCCACCTGTTCAGATTTTCACCGCAACCCAACCCACCTGAATATAATTGTTCCGAGGGCTGATCCGTGACCTGGTGAAAATCTGAACAGGTGGAGCTCGGGAATTTATGTGACCCGCGTTGGGTGAGTGTGGCTCCAAACAACACCCGTGCAGGACTCTAAACGTGCAGTTAGGGGGAGTCATCGGCAGGGGTGGGTAAACTGAACAGGGAAGTCTGAGAGAAAACTTTCACTGAGTAGACAAAACAATAAGAACACCTGCTCTTGATGTCACTTATTAAATCCACTAAAATCAAATTAACATTTTCAGTGTAGATGAAGGGGAGGAAAAGGGTTCAAGAAGGATTTCTAAGCCTGGAGACAAAAAAACTCAATATTAGGATGGTGTTAATGTTTGGGTATACTCAGTGTATATTAATGCACATGATGTTACTGGTGCATGTCAGAAGCAGCAGATAAACAACCCCCCTATGTTATGCCTTAAGTGGAATTATTAATAATTTTATTCTACATAGCCAAAAGTCAACATTGGCATCAACCTAGACAAAGATTACAGATATATGTATTTATTATTGATCCCCATTAGACTCTTCCTGGGGTCCAGCAAAATTAAGTCATTTATCCATTGTAAGCAGTGCGAAAGTGTAAGTAATGAATTTATGAGTAATTATTTTGTCATGATGTAAGCATTTAGGAAAGTTTTTGTAGCATAAACATGAAAACAAAACTTCTTGGGTGAAAGAAACATTTTATAAATCGAGTTTTTTTTAATTATAAGAATGAATATGCAAATTCTGTTTGCATTGCAATATTCATTACTACAGTGCTGAGTTGCCAGTGCAGTTACCGTACCTTTTGGAGAAGGGGACCTCAGAGGACACAGTGATCTTGCTCTTGCTCCTCTCAATAGACACCACACCGCCACCCAGATTGCCAGCTTTCCCGTTCACCTTGATGCGCTCCTGAAGGAACTGCTCCTATAACCATTAAGACATACTGTGTAAGCATATACTTCTAATTTCCCAAAAACAAAAAGATTGACAGCTGTCCAATATGACTACTGTAGTGCAGGGTTTCCCAAAGTCAGTCCTGGGTTTCCCAAAGTCAGTCTTCTTTACTAAATCAAGTGGTAGGGGTGCCACTGTCAGGGACAGGCTGAAACACAATTCAAGATTGTGGCTAAATTAAAGGGGACTCGAATAAGGGCGTGTGAAACTTTTTTTTTTAAATATTCATTTCACTGCAACCAGGTACAGGTATAAAACTACTTACAAAGTTGGCAGCATCCATGATGCCATCTTCAACAGGGTGGGTGCAGTCCAGAGTGAACTTCAGGACCTGCTTCTTCTTCTTGCCACCCTTGGAGCCTTTGTTGATTTTGTTGCTCTGTTTCTTCTGCAAATCAGATTAACAGACAAATAAAATGAGCCGTCCACCAACGCTTCTCCGATTAGCTACCTGTCTAGGTCATTAGCTAGCTATCGCTCTAAAAGGCCATCCTGCTAGTTCTAGTAACCAAGTTAGGTAGCTGTCTAGAATCTAACTAGCTAGGCTTCTAGTTCAAACATACGCGCTACAACCGCTCAGACATCAACTAAGTTAGCGATCTGTCTATCGTCAGTTAATTCTCAATTCAGAGGAAGCTTTAGTCAGTTAGCTAACCAGGCCTATACTTTTATCACTTAACTACTGCTGACTATAAAACGAACTGGAAAACGTTAAGCTAGTTTTCTGTAGCTAGCTACAACGTGGTGGATCTCTACGCTAGCTAAATTAGCAGGCCTCGTGAATAACAAAACCCAATGCAGTATTAACGAAGACATAAGCCCCCCCTCCGAATATGCCCCTATTCATACGAATATGACACAAAGTAAGTACAGTCGTTTGAAGTGTGAAACATGTATATATTTGTAAACTTGTTCACACGCGATTGTACCCACCACAGGAGCCATGGCGAAGAATTTAGCAGAAAGGAAGAACTGGGTTTGCGCGTGCGTTACATTTCGGCCTGTTAAATCAATCGCTGATTGAGTCGATAGAATCACTGAATCAGAGTTCGATTACTATTTTTTTTCAACAAACATTATTTTATTTAAATTCCATACAATTTGAAAGATTAATTAGTACAATAGAAACTACAAATTGTAACAAAATAACATACAAACACCCTGGATAAGAGCATCTGCTAAATGACTAAAACCTACAGCGTTTTACATGCAAAGACTTTTGAAAAGTAGCTATACAATTAGCTACACGCTACGGTGATACAGTATTTGAATGCCTCCATACAGCTGTTACATCTTAGCAAACCTTCTCTCTGAAATAAACTTGTCTCTATTAACATCCTGTCCAATTCCAGGTGGTACTCCAAAAACCAGAGAATATTCAGAGACGAGTTATCGTCATTTTAGTTGCCAGACATATTGCATTTCCCAACGTATTTGATATTTGTAGGAACTAGTAATTTCTATGCGACGCGGCCAAATTGTATTAGTGACTGTGCGACCAGAACAAAGATCTACACACATGCAAGAGGCATTTTTCAATGGAAACAAAAAGTGGATTCAATATTTGTTTTTTTGGAGTTGCACCTGCAACTGGACACGTACATTTATAAGAGACGTGTTTCTTCCGAATTAAGAACAATGAAAGTATTGGCAAGAAAAGGTTAGTTGAAAATATTGCTACAACGGCTTTCCACTAGCTAAGCTAAGGTGTAGGCCTAACGGCTGTATGAAGTGCCGCGTTGAGGTGCTAGTCGGAACTAGGAAACTCGGAAATTTCCGACTTGCTAATTGGTTGTAGTTATACACCTGCTGCGTTCAATCAGTTCGCAAGTCGGACATTTCCGAGTTTCTTAGTTCCAACTAGCACGTGAACTTGGCAGAAGCGTTCCCATATCACCAGTACAGTGTGTAGCTACTATCTGGTGCCCGATTGCCAGTCGATGACGTGTCATGCAATCATTGGTTGATTCATTCAAAGTCTGAGCAGAGGACTTGACCCTCGTCAATGGGCGGGATCCATTAAGCTGACCCGCGGGTCACTGGTCTATGGCCTGTGTCTGGAACGGACAAAAGCGGCAAAGGAGGAGCACCTTCTCAAATCGAACATTAATTTGCGCCACTCGGTCATGTTGTCAACATGGCAGCATGGTACATCGTCCAGAAACATGCATAATCTCTTTTCCATAAAATATATTTTTGAATTTTCAAACTAGTTTTCATTGGGAAGGCAGATAAACCGCTAATCAATAGCATTCACTTTTGAAAGTATAAACACAGAATCTTACTCATTACTCCTCTTGCTTAATGAAGTCACTTTTGTTTTGGGGACACCTGGCTCATCAATGCAATCAACTTTCACCAGGTGCAAAATACCTGGGCGCAGGGGCGAATCCCCTCAGTTTAATATGTATCATAATGCAAATTATGATTGGTCCATCATAATGACTGTCAAAACTCTGCTCTCTGATTGGTCCTTCATAATGACATGGTCATAACCCTGCTCGCTCAATTAGGTTCTTCATAACATGGCTCTCTAAATAGTCCCTTAATTATGATAGCGTCATGTCATAACCCTGCTCTCTGATTGGTACTTTCATAATGACATCATCATAACCCAGCTCTCTGATTGGTCCCTTCATTACAACAGCGTCATGACCTTGCTGTCTGATTGGTCCCTTCATAATAATATCTTAAAACCTGCTCTCTGATTGTTCCTTTAATAATGACATTGTCATAATCCTGCTCTCTGATTGGTCCTTTCGCTATGACGTCGTCATAACCCTGCTCTCTGATTGGTCCCTTCATAATTGTCAAAACCTTGCTTTCCCATTGTTCATTACAATCAACCCATACTGGGCTATAGTTCCTTGCCAAATGTTATGTAATGAACTCTGGCATAATGAGCAGGGAGGCAAACAACAAGGTGACATAACCTTTGACAATTTAAAAGATACATTTGAAGTCGGAAGTTTACATACTCCTTAGCCAAATACATTTAAATTCCATTTTTCACATTTCCAAATATTTAATCATAGTAAAAATTCTCTGTTTTAGGTCAGTTAGGATCACCACTTTATTTTAAGAGTGTGAAATGTCAGAATAATAGTAAAGAGAATGATTTATTTCAGTTTCTATTTCTTTCATCACAGTCCCAGTGTGTCATAAGTTTACATACACTCAATTAGTATTTGTTAGCGTTGCGTTTAAATTGTTTAACTTAAAATGTTTCGAGTAGCCTTCCACAAGCTTCCCATAATACGTTGGGTGAGTTTTGGCCCATTCCTCCTGACAGAGCTGGTGTAACTGAGTCAGGTTTTTAGGCCTCCTTGCTCGCACATGCTTTTTCAGTTCTGCCCACAAATTTTCTATAGGATTGAGGTCAGGGCTTTGTGATGGACATTCCAATACCTTGACTTTGTTGTCCTTAAAACCTTTCAGTGATACCCATCCCGGATCCGAGATCCTCCTCATCAAAAAAGCTGACTAGCATAGCCTAGTCTAACGGGACAGGGATATCAAATAATATAATTTTCATGAAATCACAAGTCCAATACAGCAAATGAAAGATAAACATCTTGTGAATCCAGCCATCATTTCCGATTTTTTACATGTTTTACAGCGAAAACACAATATGTATTTCTATTAGCTAACCACAATAGCCAAAGACTCAACAGCATATTTTCACCATGTTTCTACCGCATAGGTAGCTATCACAAAACCGACCAAATAGAGATATAATTAGTCACTAACCAAGAAACAACTTCATCAGATGACAGTCTTATAACATGTTATACAATAAATTCATGTTTTGTTCGAAAATGTGCATATTTGAGGTATAAATCATAGTTTTACATTGCAGCTACCATCAAAAATATAATCTAAGCAGCCAGAATAATTACAGAGAGCAACGTGAAATACCTAAATAATCATCATAAAACATTTATGAAAAATACATGGTGTACAGCAAATGAAAGATAAACATCTTGTGAATCCAGCCAATATTTCAGATTTTTTAAGTGTTTTACAGCGAAAACAGAATATAGCATTATATTAGCTTACCACAATAGCCAAACACACAAACGCATTTATTCACCACATAGATAGCATTCGCAAAAACCATCAAAAGATATAAAATTAATCACTAACCTTGAACAACTTCATCAGATGACAGTCTTATAACATCAGGTCATACAATACACTTATGTTTTGTTCGAAAATGTGCATATTTAGAGCTGCAAACCGTGGTTATACATTGTGAAAATGTAGCAACATTTCCCCAGAATGTCAGGAGCTATTTTGGACACTCACCTAATCTGACCAAAGAACTCATCATAAACTTTACTAAAAAATACATGTCGTACAGCAAATGAAAGATACACTGGTTCTTAATGCAACCGCCGTATTAGATTTTTTTAAATAACTTTACCATAACAAACAGCTTGCGTTATTGCGAGACAGCGCCCGGAAAAACGGCGGAGAATAGAAATAACATTTTCCACAGAAATACGAAATAATATCATAAATTGTTCTTACTTTTGCTGAGCTTCCATCAGAATCTTGTACAAGGAGTCCTTGGTCCAGAATAAATCGTTGTTTGGTTTTAGAATGTCCTTTTCTCCTGTCGAATTCGCGCCACAATGCTAGCCAATGTTGATGACGTTCCCATTTTCTCTCGACGCAAAGAACGGAAAACTCCAAAAGTCCCAATAAACGTTGAATAATCTGATAAAACTCGGTTTAAAAAACATACTTTACGATGTTATTATCACATGTATCAAATAAAATCAGAGCCGGAGATATTAGCCGTGTATACCGAACGCTTATCAGAAGACAATATGGAGGTGCTTCGCCGCCTTGGTAGAGAAAGGAAATTCCTGACCTGCCACTCCAAAAGCTCTTGTTCGACCTCAGATCAAGCTAGACACCCCATTCCACCTTCCACTGCCTGTTGACATCTAGTGGAAGGCGTATGAAGTGCATGTATATCGATAAATATAAGCCAGTTGAATAGGCAGGCCCTGAAACAGAGCCCCATTTTCAGAATTTTCACTTCCTGTCTGGAAGTTTGCTGCCAAATGAGTACTGTTTTACTCACATATATAATTCAAATTGTTTTAGAAACTTGAGAGTGTTTTCTATCCAATAGTAATAATAATATGCATATTGTATGATCTAGAATAGAGTACGAGGCCGTTTAAATTGGGCACGATTTTTTCCAAAGTGAAAATAGCGCCCCCCTATTGACAAGAATTAAGCCATTTTTCCACAACTTTGGAAGTATGCTTGGGGTCAAATGGAAGACCCATTTGCAACCAAGCTTTAACTTCCTGACTGATGTCTTGAGATGGTGCTTCAATATATCCACATCATTTTCCGTCCTCATGAAGCCATCTATTTTGTGAAGTGCACCAGTCTCTCCTGCAGGAAAGCACCCCAACAACATGATGCTGCCACCCCTGTGCTTCACGGTTGGGATGGTGTTCTTCAGCTTGCAAGCCTCCCCTTTAACCTCCAAACATAACGATGGTCATTATGGCAAAACAGTTATATTTTTGTTTCATCAGACCAGAGGACATTTCTCCAAAAAAGTACGATCTTTGTCACCATGTGCAGTTGCAAACCGTAGTCTGGCTTTTTTATGGCTGTTTTGGAGCAGTGGCTTCTTCCTTGATGAGCGGCCTTTCAGGTTATGTCGATAGAGGACTCGTTTTACTGTGGATATAGATACTTTTGTACCTGTTTCCTCCAGCATCTTCACAAGGTCCTTTGCTGTTGTTCTGGATTTGATTTGCACTTTTCCCACCAAAGTACGTTAATTTCTAGGAGATAGAACGCATGTCCTTCCTGAGAGGTATGATGGCTGTGTGGTCCCATGGTGTTTATACTTGCGTACTATCGTTTGTACAGATGAACATGGTACCTTTTGGCATTTGGAAATTAATCCCAGGGATGAACCAGACTTGTGGAGGTATACAAGTTTTTTTCTGAGGTCTTGGCTGATTTCTTTTGATTTTTCTATGATGTCAAGCAAAGAGGCACTGAGTTTTAAGGTAGACCTTGAAATACATCCACAGTTACACCTCCAATTGACTCAAAATATGTCAATTAGCCTATCAGAAGCTTCTAAAGCCATGCCATCATTTTCTGGAATTTTCCAAGCTGTTCAAAGGCACAGTCAACTTAGTGTATGTAAACTTCTGACCCACTGGAATTGTGATACAGTGAAATAATCTGTCTGTAAACAATTGTTGTAAAAATTACTTGTGTCATGCACAAGTAGATGTCCTAACCGACTTACCAAAACTATAGTTTGTTAACAAGAAATTTGTGGAGTGGTTGAAAAATGAATTTTAATGACTCCAACCTAAGTGTATGTAAACTTCTGACTTCAACTGTATGCTATTTCCAAAACTAATATTCATTGCTCAATTGTCCCCTTTATTGTTCCATTCTGAATTAGCAACCAATGCATGACGTTTGACAGGAGTCATTGGAGGCTGCAGTGGGGGAAATAGAGGGATTAGAGAGAGTAATGTATTTTGGTCACCTGTTGACAGATGAGTGGTGTCTGGTTACTCTTTTGTCATCCAGTACTGCTGTGCTGTGGTCACACCTCCTCCAATACCCACTGAGTACCCTGACTTTGGTTTTGACGTCAGCGCCGGCACTTCATCCCCTCCAGGCATACTCAAAGACCCTCCACATATCTGTCATTCCTGCTTGGGACAGCAGCTAAGGCAGCAAGCAGTAAGGTAATGTTTCAGCTTTACTCCCATATTCTTATATTATTAAGTATCTGCTTCTTGACTTGTTCATTAAGTATATGCTTAAAAGGAATGTACTTTAATGTACTTCCATCGAGTTGAAGGTTGGGAGTACTGATTGATTATTGACTTCCCTGGAATACTTTCAATTATATGTGTTTGTAACAGTATACCACAGTTGATACATCATGGAATGATTAGGGTGTCTGATGAAACGTGCATTTTCACCAATTCGCTCAAATGTCACTAACATAGATCAGCATCACTCTGATGGGCTTTCCTGTATGTGTTTTTTCAGATGTCTGGAGGAATCTTCTGCCCTTTGGAGAACCTATATGACCCAGACAGTGCCAACTGCCACCCCTTGGTATGCCACTTATGCCATGAGCAGTACGAACACCCCTGTCTACTGGACTGTTACCACACATTCTGCGCCAGTTGTCTGCGTGGCAGGGCAGTGGAAGGCAGACTCTCCTGCCCCCTCTGTGGGTAAGTAAGCATGGGCATTCCATTGATTTACTGGATGGCATAAATCATGATATACAGTACCAGTCAAAAGTTTGGACAAACCTACTCATTCAAGGGTTTTTCTATATTTTTTATATTTTCAATATTGTAGAATAATAGTGAAGATATCAACACAATGAAATAACACATATGGAATCACGTAGTAACCAAAAGGTGTTAAGCAAATCAAAATATATTTTAGATTTTAGATTCTTAAAAGTAGCCACCCTTTGCCTTGATGACAGCTTTGCACACCCTAGGCATTTTCTCAACCAGCTTCACCTGGAATGCTTTTCTAACCGTTTTGAAGGAGTTTCCACATATGCTGAGCACTTGCTGGCTGCTTTTCCTTCACTCTGCGGTCCAACTCATCCCAAACCATCTAAATTGGGTTGAGGTCAGGTGATTGTGGAGGCCAAGTCATCTGATGCAGCACTCCATCAGTCTCCTTCTTGGTCAAATAGCCCTTACACAGCATGGAGGTGTGTTGGGTCATTGTCCTGTTGAAAAACAAATGATAGTCCCACTAAGCCAAACCAAATGTGATGGCGTATCGCTGCAGAATACTGTGGTAGCCAGGCTGGTTAAGTGTGCCTTGAATAATAAATAAATCACTGACAGTATCACCAGCAAAGCACCCCCACACCATCACACCTCCTCCTCCATGCTTCACGGTGGAAACCACACATGCGGAGATCATCCGTTCACCTACTCTATGTCTCACAAAGACACAGCGGTATCGCGTTTTAGGGAAGACCCGGATGCAGTGTCAAAGTAACAAAAGTTTATTACTAGAATAGGGTCAGGAAAAACGACAGGTCAAGGGCAGGTCAGTAATCCAGATCAGAGTCAAAGGTACAGAACTGCAGGCAGTCTCAGGGTCAGGGCAGGCAGGCAGGCGTCAATAATCCAGAGCGGTGTGACAAGGTACAGAACGGCAGGGTCAGGGCAGGCAGAATGGTCAAAACTGGGAAAATTTGAAAACAGGAACTAGAAAAAGACAGGAGCAAGGGGGAAAACGCTGGTAGGCTTGATGGACAAAACGAACTGGCAACAGACAGACAACACAGGTATAAATACACTGGGGATAATGGGAAAAATGAGCGACACCTGGAGGGAGGTGGAGACAAGCACAAAGACAGGTGAAACAGATCAGTGTGTGACAGGTGGTTGCAACCAAAATCTCAAATTTGGACTCATCAGACCAAAGGACAGATTTCCACCGGTCTAATGTTCATTGTTCATGTTTCTTGGCCCAAGCAAGTCTCTTCTTCTTGGTGTCCTCAAGTAGTGTTTTTTGTTGTTGCAGCAATTCGACCATGAAGGCCTGATTCACGGAGTCTCCTCTGAACAGTTGATGTTGATATGTGTCTGTTACTTGAACTCTGTGAAGCATTTATTTGAGGCTGGTAACTCTAATGAACTTATCCTCTGCAGCAGAGGTAACTCTGGGTCTTCCTTTCCTGTGGCGGTCCTCATGAGAGCTAGTTTCATCATAGCGCTTGATGGTTTTTGCGACTGCACTTGAAGAAACCTTCAAAGTTCTTGACATTTTCCGGATTGACTGACCTTCATGTCTTAAAATATTGATGGACTGTCATTTCTCTCTGCTTATTTGACCTGTTCTTGCCATAATATGGACTTGGTCTTTTACCAAATAGGGCTATCTTCTATATACCACCCCTACTTTGTCACAGCACAACTGATTGGCTCAAACGCATTAAGAAGGAAAGAAATTCCACAAATTAACTTAAGGCACACCTGTTAATTGAAACGCATTCCAGGTGACTTCCTCATGAAGCTGGTTGAGAGAATGCCAAGCGTGTGCAAGCTGTCATCAAGGCAAAGGGTGGCTACTTGGAAGAATCTCAAATATAAAATATATTTTGATTTGTTTAACACTTTTATGGTTACTACATTACTCCATATGTGTTATTTCATAGTTTTGATGTCTTCACTATTATTCTACAATGTAGAAAATAGTAAAAATAAAGAAAAACCCTTGAATGCGTCTGTGTGTCCAGACTTTTGTGTGGTACTGTAGGTATTTTAATTTCCTATGGAACAAATTACCTTTGATTTATCATATCAATGACCAACTCAGTGGCTTTGTGGTTACATTTTAAGCCCTAAGATTGGAAAGTTGGGGGTTTGTTCCACGGTTGAGTCATACCAAGGACTGTCCCAATGGGACCTGATGCCTCACTGCTTGGCACTCAGCATTAAGGAGATGGATTGGGGGGATGGCCCTGGAACAGACTAGCGTCCAGAGCATGTACATGTACAGTGGCTTGCGAAAGTATTCACCCCCCTTGGCATTTTTCCTATTTTATTGCCTTACAACCTGGAATTAATGTGGATTTTCTGGGGGTTTGTATCATTTCATTTACAGAACATGCCTACCACTTTGAAGATGCAAAATATTTTTTCTTGTGAAACAAACAAAAAATAAGACAAAAAAACTGAACTTGAGCGTGTGTAACTATTCACCCCCCAAAGTCAATACTTTGTAGAGCCACCTTTTGCAGAAATTACAGCTGCAAGTCTCTTGGGGTATGTCTCTATAAGCTTTATCACATCTAGCCACTGGGATTTTTGCCCATTCTTCAAGGCAAAACTTCTCCAGCCCCTTCAGGTTGGATGGGTTCCGCTGGTGTACAGCAATCTTTAAGTCATATCACAGATTCTAAATTGGATTGAGGTCTGGGCTTTGACTAGGCCGTTCCAAGACATTTACATTTTCCCCTTAAACCACTCAAGTGTTGCTTTAGCAGTATGCTTAGGGTCATTGTCCTGCTGGAAGGTGAACCTCCGTCCCAGTCTCAAATCTCTGGAAGACTGAAACAGGTTTCCCTAAATGATTTCGCCGTATTTAGCGCCATCCATCATTCCTTCAATTCTGACCAGTTACCCAGTCCCTGCTGATGAAAAACATCCCCACAGCATGATGCTGCCACCACCATGCTTCACTGTGGGGATGGGGTTCTCAGGGTGATGAGAGGTGTTGGGTTTGCACCAGACATAGCGTATTCCTTGATAGCTAAAAAGCTCAATTTTAGACTCATCTGACCAGAGTACCTTCTTCCAAATATTTGGGGAGTCTCCCACATGCCTTTTGGCGAACACCAAATGTGTTTGCTTATTTTTTTCTTTAAGAAATGCCTTTTTTCTGGCCACTCTTCCGTAAAGCCCAGCTCTTTGGAGTGTACGGCTTAAAGTGGTCCTATGGACAGATACTCCAATCTCCACTGTGGAGCTTTGCAGCTCCTTCAGAGTTATCTTTGGTCTCTTTGTTGCCTCTCTGATTAATACCCTCCTTACCTGGTCTGTGAGTTTTGTGGGTGGCCCTCTCTTGGCAGGTTTGTTGTGGTGCCATATTCTTTCAATTTTTTAAAATATGGATTTAATGGTGCTCTGTACTTCTTCACAACTTTGTCCCTGAGCTGTTTGGAGAGCTTATTGGTCTTCATGGTGCCGCTTGCTTGGGGGTGCCCCTTGCTTAGTGGTGTTGCAAACTCTGGGTGTATAACAGGTGTGTATATACTGAGATCATGTGACAGATCATGTGACACTTAGATTGCACACAAGTGGACATTATTTAACTAATTATGTGACTTCTGAAGATAATTGTTTGCACCAGATCTTATTTAGGGGCTTCATGGATAGGGGGTGAATACATATGCAAGCACCACTTTTCTGTAATTTTTCTTCATTTCACCTCACCAATTTGGACTATTTTGTGTATGCCCATTACATGAAATCCAAATAAAAATCAATTTAAATTACAGGTTGTAATGCAACAAAATAGGAAAAACGCCAAGGAGAAAGAATAATTTTGCAAAGCACTGTACGGTAGTTTAAGCTGCCTCACGCTACAGAAACAGGAGATAGGCTCCTGCCCCTATGGGCAGCTCTGGCTTGGACAAGGCTAACTTGTTTTAGGCTTACTTTATCATATCAATAGCTTTTGTAGTGAAATGTCCCATTGGCTCTTCAACTCCATTTTCTCCATCATGCCTGATGTCATTGGAAGGGCTGAAGTATTTATCATTGATGCGTGTTCACTAAAATATACATAGAACAACATAGCCTCTCCAGTTAGCAGTGCCAGAATGAAAGTTTTACGGGATTATATGGGGGGAATAGACAGCTGCAGTGTAAATCCTGCCTTTGTTTCATCCTGCCTGGTATTGAGAACAGCTTGGTCCTAGATAGCTGGCAACTCTCAGTTAGAAGATAAAGAGAATTTGGACACCTTGACATTTGAATGATTGATCCCTCTAGGCTCAGATTACGTTAATTGCTGTGCCCTCCAGGACTGGATTATGTAACAGTGTTGTCATTATGGAGTACTGTGGATATGGATATGGTAATGTAAGTACAAACTAGTTTAGATGAGATTGTGGTGGTATTTCCAGGATGCCTATGAGTTTATTTTGCCTGAGTCACATGAAGCTCAACTAGTACATGCTCTGTAATATAGGCTACATGCTTTACTTTCTATGACAGCCTGTACATTTGGATGAAGTATTCATTGGAGGTCTTCTTATGTAAGGGTGAGAGGCTACAATGGACCTTACTAAGTGTAGGACACGCCTAGTCAATAATCTAGCCCCCCTTTAAACAAAGGAAATTTGCTCTAAGCAAACTGTTTGTTTGTGGCATTTATTAAATTAATGACATGGGAAATCACACTGGTATAAAGTAATATGCAGTGTCGTTGTTGCTATTCTTGTCATTGACATTACCTTGTGTAATCAGAATTCAGAGCGATGCTATTTGTGGCTGTGTTACCGTGAAGACTAGGTGAATACTTGGTAATGGGAGAGGCAATAGCCTACATGAGGACAATAGTTCAACAGCTGTAGCATAAGATATCCAACTCACACAGAACAAAGGGTAAAACTGCAAACACAATCACTTTTAAATATATTAGTTTGTTTCCATTAACTTTTCAGGGATCTCTTCACTTTAAGATTGTTAGTAGCTAAATGTGTTGGATCCTATTTGTAAGTTTTATGTAACCACTCTTGGTTTTGGTACAGACAACAGTCCATTGTCAAAGGCCTAAGTGCCTTACCCCAGGAGGACCGCCTGCTCAAGTTCCTGGTGGATAACTCTACTGACTGTGAGGAGACTGTTCAGTGTTCCAACTGTGATCTGGAGTGCAAGAAGCAGGTATTAAGGTTTTATTAACTCTGAATGAATGATTTATTTGAACCTTAGCCATGTATGCAAAAATTCTCCTAACAAACACAGGTTTGGATCATCACATAATTGGCATATATATATTACTCTTTTATAGAATTTCCTCGTGGGCGAGGATATTGGAAGTGTAATCAAAGCCTTGTTTTTAACTTGTTTTTAACTAGGACAGAAGAATTTATAACTGACTTTTTCTGACATAACATAGGTACTGCAGATCCCCTTATTGTATGGGACACTTTTAAATATTCCTTTAGAGGCCATGCAATTCAGTACTCATCTATAAAATAAAAGCAATTTAGGTCAAAAGAGTCCATATTAACAAAGGAAATTGAAGGACTAAGAGTACAGTTAGATAGCAATAAAAACTGCACCATAGAGGCACAGAATAATTTAGAAGAAAACAAAAAGAAATTGAGGAACTTATTCAAGAACGATCCAGTATAATATATTCAAAAAATAAAGCGAACTGGATGGAATATGGGGAAAAATGCACCAAATAATTTTTCAATCTTCAACATAGAAATGCTACCAATTTTTTTTATTGAAACTTGTTACAAATGGAGTCACGCATGATTCACCGAACAATATTTTGAAAGAGGAAGTGAAGTACCTTAAAAACTTCTACTTGGTCACAATCCCGGATCCGGGAGCACCCCCATCAGTAAAAAAGCTGACTAGCATAGCCTAGCATAGCGTCACAAGTAAATACTAGCATCTAAATATCATTAAATCACAAGTCCAAGACACCAGATGAAAGATACACATCTTGTGAATCCAGCCATCATTTCTGATTTTTAAAATGTTTTACAGGGAAGACACAATATGTAAATCTATTAGCTAACCACGATAGCAAAAGACACAACTTTTTTTTCTCCACCATTTTTTTCCTGCATAGGTAGCTATCACAATTTCGACCAAATAAAGATATAAATAGCCACTAACCAAGAAACAACTTAATCAGATGACAGTCTGATAACATATTTATTGTATAGCATATGTGTTGTTAGAAAAATGTGCATATTTCAGGTATAAATCATAGTTTACCATTGCAGGCACCATCACAACTCTCACCAAAGCAACTAGAATAACTACAGAGACCAACGTGAATTACCTAAATACTCATCATAAAACATTTATGAAAAATACACAGCGTACAGCAAATGAAAGACAAAGATCTTGTGAATCCAGCCAACAAAAAGTGTTTTACAGCGAAAACACAATATAGCATTATATTAGCTTACTACAATAGCCAACCACACAACAGCATTGATTCAAGCCAACAATAGCGATAACGAATAAACCAGCAAAAGATATACATTTTTTCACTAACCTTCTCAAACTTCTTCCGATGACAGTCCTATAACATCATATTACACAATACTTATAGAGTTTGTTCGAAAATGTGCATATTTAGCGGCACAAATCGTGGTTATACAATGAGAATAGTAGCCAAGCTGCCAACAATATGTCGGGAGAAATCTTGGGAGAGGCACCTAATCTAATCAGCAACTAAATTTAAACTTGACTAAAAAATACAGGTTGGACAGCAAATGAAAGATACATTAGTTCTTAATGCAATCGCTGTGTTATATTTTTAAAATTAACGTTACTACGACATACAGCGTGCGTTAAAGCGAGACCGCACCGAAATTAATGGCGGAATATAAGTTTTACATTTTTCAACAGAACAACGAATTAACATCATAAATAGTTCTTACTTTTTGATGAGCTCCCATCAGAATCTTGGGCAAGTTGTAATTTTTCCAAAAGAATCGTTGCTCGGTTGTAGATTGTCGCCTTCAACTTTGGAATTAGCAGTAAACATTAGCCATGTGGGCCAGACGTGCCCAACTCACTAGAACGCAGCACAAATAAATACCCGAAAATCGCAATATACTGATATAAACTGATATAACTCGGTTTAAAATAACAACATTATGATGTCTTTAACACCTATATTGAATAAAATCAGAGCCGGATATATCTAAGGGCTATAACGGGAGCTTTCTAGAACGCCATCCTGAGGTCTGTCTTGCGTCATGGCGAATGAAAGAAAGAGAGGACCCCACGTTGCCAGCCCATTTATAAGGCCTCAGATCTGCCTAGCAACTCCATTCCAATTCTCACTATTTGCTGACATCCAGGGGAAGGCGTATGCAGTGCATCTCAACCAATAGAAGACATGCAAATTAATAAACCGACCTCAGAACAGCCTGCAGATTTCAGATTTCTCACTTCCTCATAGGACAATTGCTCCAACTCGAGTTCTGTTTTACTCACAGATATAATTCAAACGGTTTTAGAAACTAGAGAGTGTTTTCTATCCAATAGTAATAATAATATGCATATAGTACGAGCAAGAATTGAGTACGAGGCAGTTTAATTTGGGAACGAAATTATTACAAAGTGCAAACAGCACCCCCTATTGAGAAAATAATATTCCTCCATCTCCACTAACCGAAGCTAATTGTATGGATTTTTCCCCTATTAATAATGTAAAATTAACAGCTGTACAGAAATACTCATGTGAAGGCCAAATTACAGAGGAGGAACTTCTTGATGCAATTAAAGCCTTTAAATCCAGGAAAACTCCAGGGCTGGATGGCATACCAGTGGAAGTATAAAAAACTTTTTGTTGATACATTCAGAGGACCATTATTAGCATGTTTTAACCACTCCTATATAAATGGTAGATTATCAGACACGCAACAAGGTCTGATTTCATTATTACTGAATCAGG
The DNA here is from genome assembly GCF_029448725.1 of Salvelinus fontinalis. Lineage (NCBI taxonomy): Eukaryota > Metazoa > Chordata > Actinopteri > Salmoniformes > Salmonidae > Salvelinus > Salvelinus fontinalis. The sequence continues at coordinate 41,944,576 of NC_074695.1, forward strand.
ATCCAAGTGGTATATATATAGATCCAGTCCATTTAAAAACTTGGAGCCCTCTTACACTTCACTGTTGTGATAAAAAATTATAGCTAAATGCTTGGCGCATAGAATTAAAAAGGTATTGTCAGATATTATTCATCCTAATCAGACAGGTTTTTTACATGGATGATACATTGGAAATAATATAAGACAAGTACTGGAAACAATAGAATACTATGAAATATTGGGGAAACCAAGCCTGGTTTTCATAGCTGATTTTGAAAAAGCTTTTGATAAAGTACGACTGGAATTTATATACAAATGCCTGGAATATTTCGATTTTGGAGAATCTCTCATGAAATGGGTTAAAGTTATGTATAGTAGCCCTAGGTGTAAAATAGTAAATAATGGCTACATCTCAGAAAGTTTTAAACTGTCAAGAGGAGTAAAACAAGGTTATCCACTATCGGCATATCTATTTATTATTGACATCGAAATGTTAGCTGTTAAAATCTTTATATTAAGGGATTAGAAATCTGTGGCTTGAAAACAAAGGTGTCATTGTACGCTGATGATTCATGTTTTCTTTTACAACCACAATTAGAATCCCTCCACAGCCTCATAGAGGATCTAGATACCTTTTCTAACCTCTCTGTATTACAACCAAATGATGATAAGTGTACTATATTATGTATTGGGTCTTTTGCATTAACGTGTAGTTTACCAATAAAATGGTCTGACAGGGATGTGGACATACTCGAGATACATATCCGAAAGAAAGAAATTATCTCTCTCCAATAAATTTTAATAGAAAGTTAGCAAAAATAGATAAGATCTTGCTACCATGGAAAGGAAAATACCTGTCTATTTGTGGAAAAATCACCCTGATTTACTCTTTAGTCATATCACAGTTTACCTATTTGCTTATGGTTTTTGCCTACACCTAGAGACCTGCTTTTTAAATTATATGAACAAAAAATATTTCATTTTATTTGGAATGGCAAGCCAGAAAAAATAAAAAAGGCCTAACAAATATGAATTCGGAGGGCAGAAATGATTAAATATTAAAGCATTAAACCTCTCACTAAAGGCATCAGTCATACAAAATGTATACTTAAATCTGAAATGGTTGACTAGTAAATTAGTAAGAATGTCTCACCCCATGTTCAAGAATGGCCTTTTTCCCTTTATTCAGATTACAACTGCTCACTTTCGGTTATTTGAAAATGAAATAATCTCCAAAATATTGTTATTTTTTAAACAAGCCTTAGAAAGTTGGTTGCAATTTCATTTTAATCCACCTGAAAAGACAGAACAAATAATACAACAAATATTGTGGTTAAACTCAAATATACTAATTGATTAAAAAAAAAACTATTTTTCGAGATTATTTTTTTAAAAGGTATAATCTTTGTAAATTATATCATAAATAGGACTGGTGGAGTTATGTCACACATGCAGCTAACACATACATATGGAAATGTCTGCTCTACCCAAAATTACAACTAATTGCAGCGTTACCACAAAAATGGAAGAGGCAAGTGGAAGGGGGAAAAAGTAAGGAACTTGTCTGTCGGCTCTGCATTAAAGACCAAAAATGGTTCAAGAAAATAGTGATAAATAAAAATACATCAATTTCATTTAAGGACCAAAAAATTGACAGCTGTGCCATAGAAGTTGCAAAATAGTTGGGAGGAGATTTTCGATGTACCGATTCCATTGCACATGGTTTATGAATTGACACGCAAAACGACACCGGATTCAAAACTTAGAATTTTTCAATATTATACAAAACTCTTGCAACCAATCGAATGTTATATATATGGGGGATACAGTCTTCCCAGCTCTGCAGATTTTGCTGTGAGGAGGTAGAGTCATTAGATCATTTATTTTGGTACTTTCCATATGTAGCTTGTTTTTGGTCACAGGTCCAGAAATGGCTGAAGAATTGCAACATTTACCTAGAACTAACGCTGCAGATAGCAATACTGGGTGATTTGAAAAGTCATAGTCAATCGATCAATAATATAATAATTGTTTTTGCAAAAAAAATTATCTTTATTTTACAATCTGTAGAAGAATGTGGCGGCAGCGTATCCTAGTGGTTAGATCGTTGGACTAGTAACCGAAAGGTTGCAAGATCGAATCCCCGAGCTGACATGGTCTGTCGTTCTGGCCTTGAACAAGGCAGTTAACCCACCGTTCCTAGGCCGTCATTGAAAATAAGAATTTGTTCTTACCTGACTTGCCTAAAAAAAAAATAGGAAGGTTTAGTACTTTTGTGAAGCATCACAGCACAGTTGAAAAATATATGGCAAATAGAAATCCAAAATGGATGGTGTTAAGAGATAGATTGGAGGGGTTGAATGGAGCTAAAGGGTGGGACTAATAACAACAAGATAACCAATGTAAAACATACGGGGTCTGTAAATGTATATAGGTTTAGAAATTTTGTGAAATACCACAGTTACAAATAGAAATCAAACTGGATTGACATCAGAAATTGAGGAAGGCCAGGACTAAAAACAAACAAAATATAACTATTGTAAAATATATTGTGTCTGTAAAATGTGTATTGTATGTATAAAAGCCTAAGTGTTATTGTTTATTAGTTTACTCCAATTGGGGGAAGGGTGGTAGGGTTTGCGGGGGATAATAAAGGTATATTCTAAAAAAAAAAGTGTGTATGTATGTATATAGATATATATATTTACCCCCCCAAAATATGGGGGATTGGAAATGATGCAGACAATTACATTGATGGAAGCAACAATCTCCGCAATATTAAAGCTAATCCACCCCTAAAAAAAAAACAGTTTTGGTTCATACCTGTAGTTTTTGTCTGCAGTACAAGCTTTTGAATATGTTGTGGTCTTGTGTGTTGACAGGATGTGGAAGCAATGTATTATTGCAACACTTGTAGCCAGCCGTTGTGTGGAGCTTGCAGGGAATCAACCCACAAGGCCAAAATGTTTGCCCGCCATGATATTGTCTCCCTTGCCAAACGCACAAAGGAGGTCCACAAAAAGTGTGGTGTGTTAAAAGTCCAATCTTCTTCAACTACAGCTAGATACCTTTTATGAATAAACTAGCAGGTGCACATAACATTTTCCAAGGCTCTCCAGCTCATATTCTCTCCTCTGAGATTACATTGTAATGCCTGTCTCTGCCTGTCTGTTTGTCTGTCTGTCTACCCACAGCCCTCCATGACGAGCTATACATAATGTTCTCCACAGAGAAGAAGTCCATGCTGTGTATCAACTGTTTCAGAGACATGCAAGTGTGAGTTACAGTCAGCTCCTATCCCCAATATTTGATCAGTTAAGTAATTAAATAATCAACCATTAAGCAATTGCTTTTTGTGTGTGTCCTCCAGGGAGAGCAGAGCACACTGCATTGATATTGAGACAGCATATATGCAAGGCTGTGAAAGGCTGGACCAAGCTGTCATAGTGAGTGCATTCTCTTCATTAACTCTGTATTATCTACTTATTCCATATTGCTGTAGAGTATACCTATAGACAATACATATGGGGGAACATGGCGAAGTTTAGTTTGTTGGGTGTGTGTGTATGTGGTGGTGTCCAGTGCCCTCTCATGATGTGACCCCTGACCCCTAGGCGGTAAAAGAGCTACAAACGTCTGCCAGGGAAGCCATCATCTTGCTGAAGGCGATGATCAGGGAGGTTCGAGAGAACGTGGATGAGGAGGAGAGCGCTATCAGCACACTGTTCAACAACATGCAGGTGAGCTGACACAGGCATCGGCCATTTTGAAAACATTCAACTCAACTCAAAGCTGGAAATTTCCCTCCATTCCAATGACAGTTTTTTTCAATCAATCAGTGTTCTTTAAAAAAATTGTTGAATGTTTTTTTTGTTTTCTGACTGCAGTTTATTCTACCACAAGGTGTCACCCTTCGTGTCTTATCTCCTAAAGTTGCTGAAAGTTCAATACATTGCACATGACATCAGAGCAAAATTGGATCAAATTGGAATGCTCAAGTAGTGCTTTCATTTACAAACTTAACATTGAGAGGAAATGAATGTCATTTTTCATTGTAATAGTTTTAATTGGGCAGTCTAATTAATTTAATTTAATCATTTAATCTTGACACAGATAATATTGTCCTCTTTTGAAGGAAAAACTGGCAGAAAGAAAAAAGATTCTTCTGAAAGCAGCTCAAAGGTGAGAATTAATTTGACTTCAGGCTACCTTGCTTGAAAACCAGTAAAGGTGGGTGCCACAGGAGGTTGGTGGCACCTTAGTTGTAGAGAACAGGCTCGTGGTAATGACTGGAGCGGAATCAGTGGAATGATGTCAAATACATCAAACAAATGGTTTCTATGTGTTTGATGCCATTCCATTTGCTCCGTTCCGACCATTATTATGAGCTGTTCTCCCTTCAGCAGCCTCCACTATTGGGCGCAGAGTCAATCATGTTTATAATGTAATGTATAGCCTATGCTCAGAGAAACTGTGAAATATTTGGTATTTACCTGTCATTGTTTGAATGGGCCATTCGAATACAGAACACACAGATTCAGCCTCAATGGTTGCATATAGCCATTAAAAATGACTGTAAACTCAATGAACTCTCAGGGCAGGAAGTCTTTCCGCAGACAGACACCAACTGCATCCCAAATGGCACCATTTTCCCTTTAAAGTGCACTACTTTTTACCAGGGTCCATAGAGTAGTGCACTATACAGGATATTTGGGATGCACCCAGAGATATTGAACAGGCTAATGGCTCATCTAATGCCTGCCTATGTATCCTGTTCCACATTTATAGATCCTGCTGGCAGATGAAGGTATCCATGGCAGCAGACCAATCTAGATAAAAGCCTAATTAATGATAATAATGTGTCAAACTAGCTACATCACGCTTGCATGGCACCACTTTGAACCCTGTAGCAGAAATGTTTCCCGAAAAGCTTTGCATCTGCTGCAAAAGCTAAAGAGTAAGGATGATAATCACATGAGATTCTTGCTATTGACATGTGGGTTAAGATCATGCATGTTGTTCCAGTTAGATACTGTAAGAGATCCATTTAAAATGGATTCTCTCTTGTTTTTAACAGTCAGCATGAGGAGAAAGAGAGAGCCTTCAAAGAACAGCTGTCTCATCTGGCTGCACTCTTACCCACTCTCCAGGTAATGTGCTGTCTATGGCACGCCTTTCTATCCTGGAGTAGTGATACATCTGTTGTATTTGTCATCCAAACGGATGGCCCATCTTGAGCAGGTGTACCATGCTCAACTCAAGCCAATGTTCTCTGCCTTTCCTGTCTCTAGGTTCATCTGGTCACTTGCTCAGCCTTTCTAAGTTCAGCCAACAAGTTTGAGTTTCTTGACATGGGATATGTATGTACAATACAGTATGATAAATAATGCCCAATCTGGTTCCATGAATCCAGAAGAGCACATACCAAAACATGAAATGTAATACTAGCAATTGTGAATACCGTTTTGAAGCAAATGTGTTTGACTTTAATATATGTTATCCAGCAACTGATGGAGAGACTGAAGAAGATTGTCAAACTTCCACACAGACTGAGACCAGCTCAGAGTAGTAAGGTAAATAATTAGGTGGGTGCTTATATTTGTCCTATTTCACACATGTATACGTGTGTATTAATATGCATGTGGGAATTGGAAATATCCCAATTCCACCTGAGACACCCTCGCAGAGTGGGGTCACGGCCAGAGTCGGCCATTATCAACGGTGACTCTGGATCAATTAGGGTAAAGTGCCTCGTTCAAAGGCACATCGGCAGATTTTTCACCTTGTCAGCTCGGGGATTCGAACTAGTGACCTTTCGGTTAATGAAAAGACCCTCTCTTGTCATATGCCTTTTCAACTGATGTTTTGTCATATCACATCCCAAATATTCACCCTATTCTATGTTTCTGGTTTAGATCAACACAGAGTATCGGTCCGAGTTTGCTCGTTGCCTTGAGTCTCTGTTACTGCTGGGCCAAAGACGCTCTGTGTCCATTGCTGGGAGTGTGACTGGATTGAGTTTGGGCAATGCCAGCGGACTGTGAGTCATATTTCACTCCTACCATATGGAAATAGTGCAGACCTACACGCTCAAAGGGAAAATGTCATCAGCATGTTATTGGTGTTCCCAATGAGTGAAACCTCAAATTTCAAGACAGTATGCTTGTACTTCCCAAGTATGCGCTTGTCATGTTCTAAAATATCCAGCGGAAATATGAGGACCCCCGTGCCTGATCCCCAAAATGTTATGTAAAGATATTGATTTATTCATTGTTTTGTTTAACTGTCCCCTCAGCCTGCAGTCGTCCCTGTCCATGCCTTGCCACTCCCCAGCCATCAGTGACATGTCCCTGGGCTCGTCCGTGGTGCGGAAGCCCACCCCCCACCGCTATATCAGCACCAAGGTCCTCCTGGCTGAGGGCGGAGAGACCCCCTTCACCGAGCACTGTCGCAACTATGAGACCAGCTACAGGGTGTGAGCTTCTACGACTCTTTTCAGTTACTGTACAGCTCTTACGAAATTACTGAGGACTTTCACAGCCAAACACAATGTTTTGGTATGTGTATTTGAAATACATTAGAGATGCATGGCTTATTGATTTCAATCAAGGCGCTACCCTGATTACTATACCCTGATGTAGACCATAAAAACATTGTGTTCTCCTGACTCCAGACGCTGCAGATGTCCATTCAGCAGCTGAAGGACCAGGTGCAGGAGACCCACAGGGATCTGACCAAGCACCACTCCCTCATCAAGACAGACACCATGGGAGACATCCTGGATACCTCCGTGCAGATGGACAGACAGATCTCCTCTGAGTACTCTGCAGTGGAACTCATGAGGGCCATGTTTGAGGAGGTGGGAATCACTAAAGCAATCAATCAATCGATCAAATGTATTTATAAAGCCCTTTTTACATCAGCCGATGTCACACAGTGCTGTACAGAAACCCAGCCTAAAACCCCAAACAGCACGCAATGCAGATGTAGAAGCACGGTGGCTAGGAGAAACTCCCTAGAAATTAGGATTATGAAAATGTATTCCCACAACATTGTTTATAAATGTAACCTGGTTTACCTTTTAGAGCTCATTTCCATCTTGTTATCCTTCACCATAGGTTTGGGAGACAACCTTTCAGAGGGTTGCAAATGAACAGGAAATCTATGAAGGTAATGGGGATTTAGTTTTTCTGTTAGCTGTAAGATAGATATGGTCAAGTTGGTGTTTTATATACTGCATGTGTCCATTCTGGTTTCAGCCCAGCTTCATGATCTGACCCAGCTAAGGCAAGAGAACAGTTATCTGACCACCATCGCCAGGCAAATTGGCCCGTATATCCGATCCATCGCCAAGGTGAAGGAACGCCTTGAACCCAGGTACTGGAGCACAGTCACTGGAACTCAATATCACAAACTACAATGTCTTGACTAACAAGATAGTTTGGCAAATGTACAATTTACTCTGACGAGGGTTCACAGACTGAGACGTTTCTTTCTGTCATGGTGACTGTGCAAGACATGGTTTACCACAAAGTGTTCCCTTTTCAATGTTCCCACAGACTGAAAGAGCCTAAGGAGCTGAAAGACGACCGTACAGAGGCCATGCTGAAGATCTATGAGGACACCACTACAGCCACAGATACTAAACAAACCATTTCAACAACACTGACGTAAGCTAGTGAGATTACTGAATAACTTGTTGGGAGAATTGATCTGATGGATTTCAATGAAAACTATACAACGTCTCTGTTAAACCTCTACTTTTATGCTTTACCTCAACAGAAATGACCTGACCGGTCAGCCTACCACAGATGACAACCACACTCTCAGCAACATCTCTGATGAGGCTGCCCTCAAGAATAATTTCTACTGGCCAGGGAAGCAGAAGACCACAGAGATAGCCATTTGGAAGGAGATGTATCCCTAAACAACAGGATAGGGGCATGGGACTTCACCAACAAAGTGCTCACCCTTGACTTACTGTATGTAAATTATATTGAATATAAAATCCAATATTTTCACATTGTGTGCAACAAGGTGTAATGTATGCTATGGTAACACCGTCACTGTGTTCAGGTTGGCTTCTTGTAGTAATTTAAGCATGCAGTCATTATCTATATAAGGACTACATTGGCAAAAACATGAAAGACAACCTAATGAGGAAGACAATTTTCTTAGGATAAACTTTTGATTTTATTTGACAGGACAATGGTGTTCATTCAATTCAGAAAATGTCAGTAAAGTGAAAAAAAGTTATCAACCAAGAGTTAGATAAGTACACCCTCTGCATGATACATTTTTAATTTACCTGTAATAAACTGTAGTATTGTTATACTGTAGTGCAACACAACTGGCTTTTTCCACATTCAGCTCAGCTGTATCATGCTTGGAGCAGCAAACTATCATACGTCTGCAGCCAACTGAATGTGCTCTTATATTAATTAATCTACAGAATCTCATCTTGATTCATGTAACACATCACTTTTACAGTGCTCTAGACTGTCCTCATTTCAGAAACTAACTCACACACACTCATCTTGCACAACAGTTAGTGCTTTTGACTGTTCTAATTTCACATTCTCTTTCACTCAGACATACTCCTCTTGCACTCCATACAGTCTGGGCATACAGAGTGGAGGGCAGAGGCGACCTTTCACCTGAGACAAGCTGCGGTAGTTCAGAAGGAAGCCATGTTGGGTGTAGCTCTCTGAACCCCTTAGCCATAGGAATGCATCTTTTGGTTGGTTTTAATACACAGTGAGCATGAGGTGACAAGTGCACAGAACAAATAAATAATAGATGGAGTGATGATCAAGTGGGGGTAGAGAGAGACCGTGTGAGAGCGATTGCATTTTAAAGATGACTATTAGTGAGTGCCCCTATTACTAAAACCCTATGGAGGAACAACACCCCTGATTCATAGTCTACACCCAGGGGACATTTTAAGGCTTACAGCAGACTGGAATAGAACAGTGAACGGATTGTCAGTATTCATTACGTTTTAAATTACTTACGAAGTAGATTTCTGATTACGCCGTACCGATTGGAGAAATCCGAGAACCAGGCTGCAACTTGCTCAGGTTGTCAAATTAGCAAAAGATTTCTGATTGTACAGCCTTTTGATCCTGAGTGGACATGGGATATGTGAATTTAAAATCAGGGGTTGGAACCAAAGTTATTTTCTCAACAAAAAACACATTTTTTTTTTTTCATTCTATTCCGATCAGCAAAATAAAGTTCTGAACCGGTTTGAAACCTGTGAAACCATTTTAATTTTTAAAAATATGTTTTTATTTTGACCATTTAGCTTATTAAAATGACTTCAGCAATCAGTGCGGATAGAGCAGGCAAGCTAGTTGTTTACATGCGTGCTAGTTGTTTACATGCGTGCTAGTTGTTTACATGCCTGATGGACAGACCAGTGTAGGCTATGGCGCAAGATGCTACTGAAATTTTACGGGTGGGGAGAGAGCGAGAGGTTTGAGGAGCAGGCTTGAAGCGCTGGCCCTCTAAGACATGCATTATCTGAATTAGGTTCACAGAATTATACCTAGGAGAGGCTTTGAATGTCCTTTGAGATAGCTAGCTAACAAGCTTGTGTGTGAAGAGCAGCACCAGAATTAAACACACATCTTACTTTTTTGTAGTTAATAAATCCAATCTGAAACTCAACTAGGCCTATAGTATCCTTAACTAGCATTAAAAAAGTTAATCCACGCTTCTCTAGCTAATTAAAAAGATCTCTCCCTATCTTCTCACACTTCTAAGGTCAGTACAGTAGCCTATGCTTCAGATGGGGGAGGGGCAGGTAGCCTAAACATGCACAGGCAAAGATTTTCAGTTTGCAGGCAGACACTGGAATAAGTTTGAGTGACAGAGTGAGGGCTTTGCACATGCGCTTTGTTGCGTTTCTTTTGTGGGACTAGAAAAAAAATGTCTAGAACGTAAAATAATCTTATTAACCGGTTTGCATGCTTTTAAAATAATGGTTCTGTTCCGGAACAGTATGGATCGCTTTTGTTCCCGATTCAGTTTCTGTTCATTAAAAATGTTATTTTACAGTTTTGTTCCCTGAACCGGTAAATTCATCATTTTGGGTAAGGATGCATCAGTATAGAAATTCTGGGCTGTAACCTATAACCAATATTTTCTCATGGCATATTTTGACATTTGATTACCATCAAAAGGCATTTTATAATTTATGAAAAGTTCATTAACTTATGGGGCAAAGACCATGTTTCAAGCAACCACTTTGCCACCATTTTAGGAAATTTTTGTAAATGTACAACAGCCAAACAGAAATAAATGCTTCTTAGCGCAGATTTACCTACTGGGAAAGAATATGTACGGGGGCAGATGAAATTGTGCATCCCTAATCTTGTGTAAAACTATTGTTGTAAACGCTGAGACCTAATAATGATGACTTAGTGATAAGCCAGACAAACAAGGAATAGCAGACACTCAACCAGGCTCATTACAGCACTTTGATTCAGTAACACAAGCTAAAAATCCATTCAGCATCCACTGAAGAAACTCAACTCCTCCCTATGGAAAACACAGAAAAGGGAGACATTGGAGATGAAGATGAAAAAAAAACATCTCTAGTAGTCAAACCAAAGAGGCGGTTGGATGTGTGCAATAGATATACAACATTGGGGGGTGTCGTTTATTTTTGAGTGAGTCCGTCTACCCAGGTTTTTGGGGAGCCCTTTACCACGCTCATAGGTGTCAGTCCGTGAGCTCTAGACCCCCCCCCCCCCAGGGCGGGCGACCACAAGTGCTAATCCACAGTATGCTGACAGGGGCTGCCCCTCACAGTGCCTGTCTGCCATGTTCATACATCCAGGACCCCATCTCTCACACCTAGGAGCTGTTGATGCGGATGCCTGAAATAAAGGGCAGGCCGGTGCCCACCTTCTTCTTGTATTCCAGGTAGTCCTCTCCAAAGAAATGGAGGAGAGAGACCTCCTCCTCCTCAATCCGTTCACGGAAGAAGCGCCAGCTGGCCATGGTATAGCCCGCGATGCAGACAGGGTTGCACAGCATCACCTGGAACATTGGACACGGAAAAGTGAAATCAGTGGAGTGGGCTTGATTGTAACATTTTTAAGAAATACAATTCTGGTAACTTTCACATTTTAGGCATGTACCTGTGTGCCAATGCTCCAGTAGAACCAGCCCACGTAGGACGGGTGTCTGAAGAAGGCGTAGACCCCATCGGTGACCAGCACGTGGCTCTGAGCCTTCTCGTTCTGGACGATGTGGTTAAAGTTAGAGCCAGCCGTCAGCATGGCAGACTTACGAAGGAAGTCCCCACACAGCACCATCAACAGGCCCACCAGGCTGAGCCAGCTCAGCTGCTTCAGCTCTGAGACAGAGGGGAAAAGTTCACAGCCAATTGAGACATTTCACTCCTCCTGTGACAACATGTCATGCCATTTCAACTTAGACATGAAATTATTGTCTGCGTTCCAGGCTGACTACGGCTCAATCCCAATACCCCCTAGCCCTCCCCTCCATTTTGCACCATCCCGCGAGCCACACTGAGTCATAGTGGTTATCCAATTCAACTTCGAGCGAGGGGGGGTGGTAGTGTCTTTTCAGCCCTCCAAATGATGAAAATCAACATGCAGACTTCCTATCGAATGGTTATTAAAACTACCATAAAGTCCTGCAGCCCAAGGCACTAAAGTTGCTTCAGGAAGATGGCTGACAAAAATACTAGGATGGAAGGAAATTTAATTAATTATAACTTCACAACGAATCATGCAAAGTATTTACAGTTAAGATGAACATGTTAGTTAATGTAGAGAACAATTATAATGCACATTTCTTGATCATAAAGTTAATTTACAAAAATGTAACAAGCTAGCAACAACTAGCTAACATTAGCCAACTAGCTTTCTATACAGGCGTTTTACATTTGTATGAATTGTAATTCATGTTGTAGGGACTCCTGAGCAAACCAGGCAGTCATCTGTGAAACCCAATGTATGTAAAGAATCTAGCTAACAAAAGCATCTACTGCAAATTTTATGTACAATTTTGTAAGCTTGCCTTCCTGTTCATTAAAAAAAAAAAAAAAAAAACTTCAATCACTTGTAATTGTTTTTTATTGTAGCTAGTTACATAACAGACTGAATATATTTGCCAATGCAGGTAACGTAGCTGTAGCTAACTATTTTCTTCCTTATTGTATAGTGGAGGATAAAAAGACCAGTATGCTATGGATGTGTAGCCTATCGGTGTATGGACCCTTACACATTTGGTAAAAAATGATTTAAAAAATTTGTTCAGAACAGTGATTTTAATTGTTCTAGCTACAATGCCTCCACTGTTAAGGACTGGGTGAAGGGAACGCAACTGTTACATGTCAAACTGCTATGGAATGAAAGTCCTGCTTCAGTCCTACTCCACACTGAACCACAGCCAGAGGATGGGTACATTACAGGCACGTTGTCTTTCATTTGATGCTCGTATGGTAAGTATGTATTTGTTGCATGAGAAATATAAGAAAAGATATTACTGCAGCCAGTACTGGCTCATCGTCAATTAATTGTGGTATCCGTTGGCAGTATCTGACATGCGCGAGTGAAAGGGAAAAGGGAAAGGTGGATACCGAGCCAGTTGTACAACAAATGTGTCTTTCCGCATTTAACCCAACCCCTCTGAATCAGAGAGGTGCGGGGGGCTCCCTTAAATCAACATCCATGTCATCGACGCGAGTGATGTAGTGATGTCCCATTCCCTAGGCCTAATCTCCCTACCACTAGTTGCTCCATTTTCAAGTGCCACTCACCCCCACATGAGGGACACTCAAAAACAAAGGGGAGGGCTAACGGGGGTATTGGGATTGAGCCTACATTGCAGGTGCCTGCCTGCGCAGAATGACGTGGTACGCAACCATTGGTTGATGCAATGCAATACCAGCAATGTAGTCAGGCTGGAACGCAACCATTGAGCACAAGTGTGGTATGAGGCAAGACCTGGGACAGAGAGCTTCTCTATAGTGAACTCCACCCATGAGGAGACAGCAGCCACGGTGTACTCCACACTGTGGTTGAGCAGGAACGAGTCCAGAGACAGGCTGCGGGGGTTAATGATGGCCGTCACCAAGTACTCAGAGTAGTGGAAGAAAGACATGGAACACATGTACCTGCAAATACATTCATTGACTGAGAACTATGCATAAACAGGTATCAAACTAACATCAGTTAGTTTTGTGTGTGACAGAGAAAGTAGAGGTGTTGGATGCTTACCAGCCAAAGTGTGTCCATGTAGTTTGAGAAAAGCTTATGATCAAGCCACACCCAAAAGTAAAACCAAGGAAGCAGGCTCGCACAGCAACCTGGGAGAAAAGAGCATGCTTCGATAACCTTTCTAACTTGAACTTGTGAAACTACAAAGCTGGCTCCAAATCAACAGCTAAGACAATAACATAACCTTAGGCATGGCCCACTTAACTTCAATAGTGTTATCTAGCTTATCGTTAAATTAGGGTTCTACTTTAGGCAATCAAGGTGACAGCTGTCTCAATCCAATTCAGCTAATAGGATTAGCCAGCTAACGTTAGCACAATACATTGTCAGAAAGAAGCGCGCCAATTAATATAACTGATCATTTAGATTAAGCCTAGCTAGCTGACTGACGTTTTGGATGGGCAAATACAACATAAATCTTATTTCAGACGTTAGTCAGCTAGCTAGCTACTACTGTAGCTCTTACCTTATATAGAGGTCCCTTATATATGATTAGCAAGAAGCCATTGAGAACAGCGATGTACACCGCAATAGCTATTTTACCCCTCACTCCAGTGAGATAGTCGAATACCCAGTCAAGATGTCCAGCGAATGTTCTAATAAGGGGAATTATAACAACACCAAGCCCTAAAAGAAAGCTTATTATACTTATTTTTCCCTCTAATGCCAACTTATTGCCTGCCATGATGAAGTGACGTTACTCCCTATGGGCTCTCGCGAGTTTTCCACAATCACAGAATTTCTTCATTAATCTTGGCTCAATTCCAGGGGGTGACGCTGCGCAGATGATCAAATCAGATTGTATTTGTCACATGCGCCGAATACAACAGTTGTAGACCTTATAGTGAAATGCTTACTTACAAGCCCTTAACCAACAATGCAGTTTTAAGAAAAATACGTGTTAAGAAAGTATTTTCTAAAATAAACTGAAGTAAAAAAATATATATATGATAATAATAAAGAAAATAACAGTAACGATGCTATATACAGGGTCAATGTGCGGGGGCACAGGTTAGTCGAGGTAATTGAGGTACTGTGAACAGTACCAGTCAAAAGTTTGGACACACCTACTCATTCTAGAGGTTTTCTTTATTTGTACTATTTTCTACATTGTTGAATAATAGTGAAGACATCAACAGTATGAAATAACCCACATGGAATCATGTAGTAACCAAAAAAGTGTTAAACAAATCAAAATATATTTTCGATTTTTCAAAGTAGCCACCCTTTGCCTTGATGACAGTTTTGCACACTACAATGTAGAAAATAGTAAAAATAAAGAAAAATCCTTAAATAAGGAGGTGCGTCCAAACTTTTGATTGGTACTGTACATGTAGGTAGAGGTAAAGTGACTATGCATAGATAATTAACAGAGAGTAGCAGCAACGAAAATAGTCCGCGTAGCCATTTTATTAGCTAGACAGGAGTCTTATGGCTTGGGGGTAGAAGCTGTTAACCTCCACGGGATTGGGTCCCAGGACAAAGACATATCTGATATGGGCAGAAAGCTTAAATTCTTGTTAATCTAACTGCACTCTCCAATTTACAGTAGCTATTACAGTGAAAGAATGCCATGCTATTGTTTGAGGAGAGTGCACAATTATGAACTTTAAAATGCATTAATAAAACAATTAGTCACATTTGGGCAGTCTTGATACAACATTTTGAACAGATATTCAATGGTTCATTGGATCAGTCTAAAACTTTGCACATACACTGCTGCTAACTAGTGGCCAAAATCTAAATTGCACCTTGGCTGGAATAATTATGGCCTTTCTCTTGCATTTCAAAGATGATGGTACAAAAAAACAAATACACATGTTTTTTTCTTGGTATTATCTTTTACCAGATCTAATGTGTTATATTCTCCTACATTAATTTCACATTTCCACAAACTTCAAAGTGTTTCCTTTCCTTTCAAGAATATGCATATCCTTGCTTCAGGTCCTGAGCTACAGGCAGTTAGATTTGGTTATGTCATTTTAGGCGAAAATTGAAAAAGGGTTGGATATTTAAGAGGTTTAAGAAGCCTTTTGGACCTAGACTTGGCGCTCCGGTACCACTTGCCGTGCGGTAGCAGAGAGATCAGTCTATGACTAGGGTGGCTGGAGTCTTTGGCAATTTTTAGGGCCTTCCTCTCACACCGCCTTGTATAGAGGTCCTGGGTGGCAGGAAGCTTGGCCCCAAGTGATGTACTGGGCCATACGCACTACCCTCTGTAGTGCCTCGCGATCGGAGGCCGAGCAGTTGCCATACCAGGCGGTGATGCAAGCAGTCAGGATGGTCTCGATCGTGTAGCTGTATAACTTTTTGAGGATCTGAGGACCAATGCCAAATCTTTTCAGTCACCTGAGGGGGAATAGGCCATGGTAGTTAGTTGGTGATGTGGACACCAGGGAACTTGAACCTCTCAACCTGCTCCGCTACGGCCCCGTCGATGAGAATGGGGGCGTGCTCGGCCCTCCTTTTCTTGTAGTCCATGATCATCTCCTTTGTCTTGATCACGTTGAGGGAGAGGTTGTCATCCTGGCACCACACTGCCAGGTTTCTTGACTGTAGAGGGGGCTATAAAGCCATATAATCAAACCTCTCTCTACTTGAGGTCTAGACAAAAAAAAATGATGAGGCATCACCTTTTTTAGATGGAGGGGAATTTGATTTTAGTAATGCTTAGGCTGTCTAGCAGAGGACATAGCACAGACTGAGATATCTCATATGTCATGAACTTACCATACTGTTCACAGGAAAGAAATTCAATAAATAGTAGTGGTCAGTCCAACAGACAAATTAGACTTCTGCTTAAATTTTTTGAACGGGAACAAGTTTTGTTACTCAACAGCCTGTTGAAACCAAATTGTTTCATTATTCAAAATGTACTGTACGAAGCAAACATTGCATTTATTACCCAGTTAAGACTGAGTATCATTCACATAAAATAATAGACAGAAAAACATTACATCTCTCATTTGCTTGTTTTGGCTACTAGCAATATGCAAACAGTGTGTGTTTGTGTGTGTGTATGTGTTGGGTTGAATTTGTGCCTGCTTGGATGAATAGGTTACATGTGTAGTAGAGTTAAAATGGTTATTCCATCAAACTTCAAATTATTAGAATAGTACACAACGCACAACAGAACAACCAGGTTGAGGGTCAGTGGCCTATGATCGCCAGGAACTTTACTTTTGGTGTCTATTTTTAATTGTTGCGCTACTGGTGCTGCCTGTTGATGTTAGGTAGGCAGCTACAGTAGCTGGATGATGTTAACATCTTCGGTTTTGTTTCATTAAATGTATTTGATTTCATCTGGGTGCTTGTGTCACCTACTAACACCCTGGTACTACCCATAGCTCCCGTTCTCCTCAGTCCGAGAAAACACTGAGAGAGAAAGATATGTGTTGCAGATTACTCCTTTGTAGAAGTCCATAACGTGAAATAAATAAAACATCCCAAGGTTAATGCTTTAGATATTGTTATAAGGGAGTGTGAGACTATTGAAACATGTTTCAGAGTTTCAGAGTTTTATTGTTATTAATATAGTTTACAGAGTGCTAAAAGTGCTGCTGTTGCTAGCTAGCATGCCTTTCTGTGATGCAGACGGTTAGCTGAGCTGCTGACTGGTGCTAGTGTTGCATTATGGGAGATGTAGTTTGGTCCTCTACGGTTTGAATGGAATAAAGGCGATTTCACGTTGTAACTTGTTTATGTTGCAATGTTTTTGTACATGAGTTGTTGTATTTTGGTACTGTCAACACTGAAAGCACTAGCAATGTATTGGGGATGTGAGACAGGATATGTGTTTTACCTTTCTTCATGCTCCTGTGTTGAACAACTTGTCAGATGGTGCATTGGAGACATGTGTTCCTATCCCGACTTTTCACAATACTATTGCAGAACAACATAAAAGCCTAAAAGACAGCCGTGGTGTCGCTCTTCATTTCTTGGTTTTCCTGTTGTACATAAGAAACCCGCTACACATGGACATATGCAAAGACTGGTGGGCTGGTAGAGCTGAAAATTGAGAACTATTATGTACTACCGGTTATTAGGGAAACACTTATTGAAGAAATCATGATCCATAGATGTTGAGGTCATTTTTGGTGGATTTAAAATATTTTAAGTTGTCAAGTTATTTAGTAGGCAATAGTGCAGAAATTGACCCCAAAAAATGAATAAAAAAAGCAGACATCATCCGTTTTTTTACAACAACATTTTTGCATATCAAAAATATGATTTCCCTTGTGATGTTACCTACCACGAGGCTCTTTTATTTAAGCTTTATTTAACTAGGCAAGTCAGTTAAGAACAAAGTCTTATTTACAATGACTGTCACGCCCTGACCTTAGTTCCTTTTTTATGTCTCTATTTTGGTTTGGTCAGGGCGTGAGTTGAGGTGGGCATTCTATGTTTTTTTCCTATTTTTTCTTTTCTATGTGTTTGGCCTGGTATGGTTCCCAATCAGAGGCAGCTGTCTATCGTTGTCTCTGATTGAGAACCATCCTTAGGTAGCCTTTTTCCACCTGGTGTTTGTGGGTAGTTGTTTTGTGTTTGCACCTTTCAGGACTGTTTCGATTTTCGTTTCTTACATTCACTTTGTTATTTTGTATTTTCGTGTTCAGCTATAATAAATTAACATGGACACTTACCACGCTGCGTTTTGGTCCGATCTTTCCTGTTCCTCAGATGAAGAAGATTGGTACAATGACGGCCTACTGTACCCCGGCCGAACCCTAACGCAGACAATGCTGGGCCAATTGTGCGACGCCCTATGGGACTCCCAATCATGGCCGATTGTGACACAACCTGGAATCGAACCAGGGTCTGTAGGGACGCCTCTAGCACTAAGATGCAGTGCCTTAGACCGCTGCGGCACTCGGGAGCCCACCATAGCTCTACCATAACCTATACTTATTTCAACATATTGTTCCTTTGTATACATGCAGGAATATTGCTTTCAGTAATAACTCTTTCCTCAGAGAGTAGTCTTCAAGTGACCATCTCAGCAAAAAATATTAAAACAAAATGGCATACAATGAACGGCATATACATACAGCATAGATTAAAACCTGTCTTTACAAAAGACCATTAACTTTGAATCTATTGCAGTGGTTCTTAACATTGTTGGAGGTACTGAACCCCACCAGTTTCATATGCGAATTCACCGAACCCTTCTTAATTGGAAAAATAAAATGTGATTTTTTCAAATTCAAAACATAGGTATATATTTTACTGGTGCACAAAATGAACCGTGCATCAACATCAACACCGTGTGTTCAAAGAACAAAATCATCAAAACATGATTTTCACACAAAAACAAAAACATAATAATGAATATTTACTGCAAATCAGTGTGACTTCTGCTGTTGCCTTTCAGAGACCAGTTCAGAAATGCTTCACCTTGGCAAGTGCCACTCTCATGTCATTTTCGCAACAAAGTCTGTTCCATTTCTTCATTTTTATGTCCAGCATCCTCGAAAAGGATTGCTCGCAAAGATATGTTGTAACAAACGGTATGAAAATCTCCAGAGCTTTCTTAGCAATAACAGGGTACGTCACCATTTGTTGACACCAAAACGTTGAAAGAGTTGTTGTTCTGAAGAGTTGCTGTTGAACCTGGCTCTGCTGAATTTCAATGATTTCATCGAGGTATTCATCATTGACATCTGTTGTCTCAACACTAAACGTGAACGGCTGTCTCACCCATGCTGGATATGACTCTCTTGTAGGGAAGTATCCGTCGAGAGACTTTGCAAGCTCATCTAAGTGCGTGGCAATTGCTTGCTTCAGTTCCGCGGGTACAGAAATGTCTCCGATTCCAGATACATCTTCGATCTTACTTACACAGTCGTCCAGCAGGGGAAAGTTTGCGAAGTTATCGTTCTCTGTTCGTCGTTTCCATAACGGTAGCTTTTTTTGAAAAGTCTTCAGGTTTTCCTCGCTTCGATGATGTTGACTCCACCGCCCTGCATCTTTTGATTGAGATGATTGAGAGCTGCGAAGATATCAGCCATGTACGCTAAAATGAGAATGAACTCAGAATTTTTGAAGCAATCTGCATGACAATGTTGGTGCTCTTGCAAAAACAGGGCTAATTCCACACGCACGGCAAAAACACGATTCAGCACCTGTCCCCGGGATAACCACCGAACGTTAGAATGGTACAGAAGTACCTCGAATTTAGAGCCCATTTCTTTACACAGCTCACTGAAGATGTGGTGCCTCAGAGCACTAGTTCGCACATAGTTCACGCATTCCACTACAATTTTTAATACTTCTGCCAGTTTTGGAGGCAAGGTTTTTGTTGCCAACGCATGCCTGTGCAGAATACAATGCGTAACAATGATGTGTGGTGCATCAGCTTTCATTAGCACACCAAAACCAGACTTTCTTCCCAGCATGACTGGAGCTCCATCCGAACAAACTGCAGAAACCATATCCCACTAAAGATTGTTGTCTTTGAAGAAGTCATCCACAAGTTTCTTCACATCGGCTGCCTTAGTTGTTGTTGTAAGAGGCTTACAAAATAAAAAATCTTCCTTTATCACGTCTCCTTTCACATAGCGCACGAATACAGCAAGCTGGCTTAGATTGGAAACGTCTGTGGTCTCGTCGAGTTGAAGGCTGAATTTTGCCGGGCTTGAAATCAGATCTGCAACTACTTGAGCCAAGATGTCTTTGCTCATGTCCTCTACTCTGTCGCTGATGGTGTCATTTGAAAGAGGAATTTGGGATAACTTAACTTCAGCCTCTTTTCCCAGCATGATATTCGCCATCTTCAACACAGCTGGTTTAATGAGTGTTTCACCAATGGTGTGTGGTTTGCCCTGCTTTGCGATCAGGTAAGCAACTTCGTACGATGCTGTGAGGATCTGTTTGTTGATGGGTACAAAGCCGAGAACAGGCAGAGTAGCCTTTTCATCGAATCTGGCTCTCTTCACCTTGAATTCAGCGAGCGTTGTGTTCTTGTATTTTCCATCTCCATGCAGCTTAAGGAAGTGTTCTCTTAGTTTTGCCGGTGCTAGACTAGAATTGCTCAACTTGGCATTGCAAATCATGCAGTTAGGACGCTGACTCCCATCACGTTCCGTTATACATGTGAATCCATATTGTACATATTCGTCCGACCACTTTCTTTTTTTGCTCGACATAGTAAGTATGAAGGGATTAAAATATTAAGAAAGAAATCACAAGACGTACCATCACGACAGTCACAAGTCGACTACTGAGCGCACCAAATTCCCTGCAGCACAGATAGGCCAAGCGATGTAGCGTGATCGCCTGCAGCCAATGATGGCCAAGCGGGGCGTGTCATCGCGAATCATATGATTCTGATGTGTGCCTTGACCTCCGCCGAACCCCTGAGACTGACTCACCGAACCCCTGGGGTTCGATCGAACCCAGGTTAAGAACCACTGATCTATTGTTTAAAAAATATATATATATGGAAATATATACACATATTGTTAAAAAAATATCCCAATCATTTCAGTTGCAAAATAGTACATATCAATTGAAATAATTCAAATAATAGTAAAATTAATTTTACATTAAAAACATTTAAATAATAATCTTTAGCTCTTCCAGGTGTGTGGAGATGATGATAGATTTGATGTGAGAGTAACTTTGCATAGGGTACAGAAACTGCTCAGTGTTACCATGCTCAGTCCCACTGCTGGTCTTGGTGTTTCCATGGAGATCCATACTGGATCAACAGTGGGGCAATATCTTCAGCAGGTAATGGAGACAGTCATAGAGTATCTCTGGAGTACTTTGAGTAGTTGTTGTGGAAGAGCAGGGGCCTCCTGACTGAGAAGAAGGAGTCTGTGTTGGAGACCCTGTTGTGGAGTTGGCTCTCAAGTGCCGTGCGAAGCTTCTCCACCCTATCAGTATATTTTCTCTCGAGGATCATAACTTTACCCCTGTGGGAGCAGAGAAAGGAAACATGAGTTAAATAGCCCGACAATATATAGCTCCCATAAGCTTAATTGAAAGACATCCTCATCAGTTCAATATGGTCCATTTGATGTGGTCCCTCATGTTGGATGTGCTTTAAGGTCTTTGTATATTGCCTGCTTTGAAATGAGAATGACTCCGTGTGCTTTCAGTGTGCAATGTCTCTGATTTTAACCTCATTTTACTTTCCCTTTATATCAGCTCTCACTACGCTTTAATGTGATGCAGCTTCTCATAGTATTTTTGGCAATCACGAGACCCTCGTGACAATAGAAAGTGCACAAATTGCTTGAATTAATTAAATACAATGGCCCTGATCCAAATGAACAGGTGGGAGGTGCACTTAAAAATGCCCGCCTCCCCCCTCCCATTCGTAGCATGATGTGTTATGGATGGGAACTAACCAATGAGCATTGACTACAACTGATACGTGGTGGGAGCGTGGTGAGAACATGGAGTACATCCTCTGTCTGTGGACATTTCACATGTTCAGTGGAGATGTTAAGCATCAAGTGTCCATGGCAGAGAAAGACATTTTCACTCCAAATTCCGTTACTGTGAGCATTGCTAGAGTACTTAAATAAGATCCATTTCATTGCATCTTATAAACTATGAAATAAACATAATTGAATACAAATTGACATTGTAGTGCTATTACAATTGTAATAATGGTGGTATTGGTATTAGTAATTTGTATTGACTATTTGATTAGGTGGTAAGAGTATAATACAAAATGTTTTTTTATCTTGTATTTTCATATATTTAGTCAAAAAGTCATCCTAATATTTAAAAGACTTTGAAGTTTGACTATTTAAATGCCCTTTTCCTACATTCTCACGCTTTCTATTTCATCTCCCTGAGCAGGTCTCACGTGGCCCATTGGGTGATTATAGTGTCCCATCTGTCCAGATGGTGTGCCTGTGAAAGCCTTGTGAGAGCCTTGTTGACTGCACTGTGGCTGGGCAGGAGGGAGGAGGGAGTAGAAGGGCCTTGGTCACTTGAGATTTGTGTGACGAGGCACACTTCCTTTGTGTGTCCGCCCCAGTGTCATTAACACTGAAGTGTGGGAAACTCAGGACCATGGCAGCTCTCACGTTCCACTTGTGCTGGAAGGGAGCTTGTGACTGGGACGCAGCCAGCGGCAAGCAGGACGGGCAGATGTGTGTGTGTGTGTCTAAAGGTTGTGGTGCCTGCATTTCTATCAGTAGATGTGAAAGTGTGCTAAAAGAGTAACAGTCCATATCTACACGTGGAGCTTTCCAAAACTCAATTTTGGATATATTAAAACTTCTTATGGCTGCAATCCCGTTAACGGGATCGATATGACAACAGCCAGTGAAAGTGCAGGGCGCCAAATTCAAACAACAGAAATCTCATAATTAAAATTCCTCAAACATTTTTTTATTATTATTTTTTATTTCACCTTCATTTAACCAGGTAGGCTAGTTGAGAACAAGTTCTCATTTACAACTGCGACCTGGCCAAGATAAAGCATAGCAGTGTGAACAGACAACAACACAGAGTTACACATACATGTATCTTATACCATTTTTAAGGTAATCTTGTTGTTAATCCCACCAAAGTGTCCGATTTCAAATAGGCTTTTCAGCGAAAGCACCACAGCCGATTATGTTAGGTCACCGCAAAATCACAGACAAACACAATATTTTTTCCAGCCAAAGACAGGAGTTACAAAAAGCAGAAATAGAGATCAAATGAATCACTAACCTTTGATGATCGTCATCAGATGACACTCATAGGACTTCATGTTACACAATACATATATTTTTTGTTCGATAAAGTTAATATTTATATCCAAAAACCTCAGTTTACATTGGCGCCATGTTCAGAAATGCCTCCAAAATATCCGGAGAAATTGCAGAGAGCTACGTCAAATAACATAAATACTCATCATAAACTTTGATGATGTCACGTTCTGACCTTAGTTCTTTTTTATGTCTTTATTTTAGTTTGGTAAGGGTGTGAGTTGGGGTGGGCATTCTATGTTGTTTTTCTATGTTTTGTTCTGTGTGTTATATTTCTATGTGTTTGGCCTAGTATGGTTCTCAATCAGAGGCAGGTGTCAAATTTCAAAAAGCTTTACGGCAAAACACAATATTCAATAATCTGAAAACAGCGTACAGCCACGAAAGCAAGCCATACAGTTACCCGCCAAATTGTGCAGTCAACAAAACTCATAAAAAGCAGTATAAATCTTCACTTACCTTTGCTGATCTTCGTCAGAATGCACTCCCAGGACTCCCACTTCCACAAGAAATTTTCATTTTGTTCGGTAATGTCCATAATTTATGTCCAAATAGCTATTTTTGTTAGCGTGTTTGGTAAACAAATCCAACGTCAGGAAGAGCGTTCACTAAAAGCTGACGAAATGTCCAAAAGTTCCGTAACAGTCAGTAGAAACATGTCAAACAACGTATTGAATCAATCTTTAGAATGTTTTTAACATAAATCTTGAATAACGTTCCAACCGGAGAATTACATTGATTTCAGATGAGCGATGGAACAGAGCTCCCTCTCATGTGAATGCGCATGGTCAGGTCATGGCAGACCTGACTAATTCCCCTCTCATTCGGCCCCCCTTCACAGTAGAGGCATCGGACAAGGTTCTACAGACTGTTGACATCTAGTGTAAGCCAAAGGAAGTGCAAACTCATCCATATCTCGCTGTGAATTCAATAGGATCTTGGTTGAAAATCGACCAGCCTCAAGAGTTCCCACCCCCTGTTTGGATTTTTTCTCAGGTTTTTGCCTGCCATATGAGTTCTGTTATACTCACAGACATCATTCAAACAGTTTTAGAAACTTCAGAGTGTTTTCTATCCAATATGAATAATAATATGCATATATTAGCAACTGGGACTGAGGAGCAGGCAGTTTACTATGGCCACCTCTGTGCACCTTTCATCCAAGCTACTCAATACTGCCCCTGCAGCCATGTTATATGTTACATGTTAACGGGTTGAAGTGAAGACTTTTCATGGCAGTAACTGCAACAACTGTGCAATGTTTATAACTCACAGAAATCTACTACCTGACAAATATACAGACCACACCAAAGTCAAACTGGATTTTTTCACCTTTATTTCACCTTTATTTAACCAGGTAGGCCAGTTCAGAACAAGTTCTCATTTACAACTGCGACCTGGCCAAGATAAAGCAAAGCAGAGCGACACAAACAACAACACAGTTACACATGGAAGAAACAAACGTACAGCCAATAACACAATAGGAAAAAAAGTCTATATACAGTGTGTGCAAATGGCATGAGGAGGTAAGGCAGTAAATAGGCCATAGTAGCGAAATAATTACAATTTAGCAAATTAACACTTACTTACTTACTTACTTTATTGTCCCCATGGGGAAATTTTGTTGCAGTGTCATGTACCCATTTAAAGTGCCGTTAAATACAAAACAAGATTGACAATACAACTTTCAATAACAGTCACGCACAAATAAAAAAATAAAAATTAATAATAGTAAGAAATAAGAAATAAGAAATAAAACATTTAAAACATAAAAAAATGTTAAAAACATTTAAATACAAAAAAAATTACATTTTAAATTTTAAAAAAGAAGAAAAAAAGAAGAAAAGACTAACCTGCTGGCCTTACGGGGTCAATGAGAACATTTGCCCGAGCTATTTAAGAGGGATATCACAACCTGGCACAAATGATTGTCTCGTTCTATTTTTCCTGCTGAGGGGTGCCCTATGCCTGCGCCCAGAGGGGAGTAATTCAAAGTCCAGGTACAGGGGGTGACTTGGGTCTAAAATGATTTTGTGAGCATTACGGAGCGATAGATAAATGTTGCCCCATCATTACATCTTTACATGACATTACACCAAAGACCCAAGGATTTTGAATAGCTCATGGATATGAAGAGATCCTCATTAATATGAACAAGTTAGGCTATTGGAAACAACCTGTTCCATGAAGCTAGTGGATAACACAGTAGCTCCATGTGCTGTTAGACTCACACCCCTGCCCCAGATCTCTCAGTCTCACACCTACTGTATGTGTGCCCTGTGACGAAACACTTTGTGCTCACTTTATTCTGTGATCATGGCAGAAGATGAGCAAACTCCTTCCTCTGGGGTCACCACTTTCCCAGATCCATAACGACACCATGTCAGCCCCCCTCCCTCCCTGCCACGCCCTGACCTTAGAGATCCTTATTATTTTCTATGGTCAGGGTGTGACTCGGGTGGGAAAATCTATGTTTCTATTTCTTTGTGTTTTGGGCTGAGTATGGTTCCCAATCAGAGGCAGCTGTCTATCGTTGTCTCTGATTGGGGATCATATATAAGTTGTCATTTTCCTTTTGGGTTTTGTGGGATCTTGTTTTCTGTTTCGTGTCTGTACCTGACAGAACTGTGTGTTTTCGCTTTGTTATTTTGTTTGAGTGTTTTTGATCAAATAAATCATGAACACTTTCCACGCTGCGCTTTGGTCCAATCCTTTCGACGAGAGCCGTAACACTCCCCTCCATTTCCGTGCCTGTCCCTCCCAGCCTTCCTCTCCCTCCCCATCTATTCAATTCAATTCAAGGGGCTTTATTGGCATGGGAAACATATGTTAACATTGCCAAAGCAAGTGAAGTAGATAATATACAAAAGTGAAATAAACAATAAAAATGAACAGTAAACATTACACTCACAGAAGTTCCAAAAGAATAAAGACATTACAAATGTCATCCAGTGTTGTAATGATGTGCAAATGGTTAAAGTACAAAAGGGAAAATAAATAAACATAAATATGGGTGGTATTTACAATGGTGTTTGTTCTTCACTGGTTGCCCTTTTCTTGTGGCAACAGGTCACATATCTTGCTGCTGTGATTGGCACACTGTGGTATTTCACCTTCAGTAGATAAGGGAGTTTATCAAAATCGGGTTTGTTTTCGAATTCTTTGTGGATCTGTGTAATCTGAGGGAAATATGTCTCTCTTAAATGGTCATACATTTGACTGGAGGTTAGGAAGTGCAGCTCAGTTTCCACCTCATTTTATAGGCAGTGTGCACATAGCCTGTCTTCTCTTGAGAGCCAGGTTTGCCTACGGAGGCCTTTCTCAATAGCAAGGCTATGCTCACAGTGGTCAGGTATTCTGCCACCGTGTAAACTTTGTTTAGGACCAAATAGCATTATAGTTTGCTCTATGTTTTTGTTAATTCATTCCAATGTGTCAAGTAATGATCATTTAGTTTTCTCATGATTTTTTGGGGTCTAACAGTGTTGCTGTTCTGGGCTCTGTGGGGTCTGTTTGTGTTTGTGAACAGAGCCCCAGGACCAGCTTGCTTAGGGGACTCTTCTCTAGGTTCATCTCTCGGTTGGTGATGGCTTTGTTATGGAAGGTTTGGAAATCGCTTCCTTTTAGGTGCTTGTAGAATTTATCGTCTCTTTTCTCGATTTTGATATTTAGTGGGTGTCGGCCTAATTCTGCTCTGCATGCATTATTTGGTGTTTTACGTTGTACACGGAGGATATTTTTGCAGAATTCTGCATGCAGAGTCTCAATTTGGTGTTTGTCCCATTTTGTGAATTCTTGGTTGGTGACCTCACAATCATAAAGGGCAATGGGTTCTATAACTGATTCAAGCATTTTTAGCGAGATCCTAATTGGCATGTCAAATTTTATGTTCGTTTTGATGGCATAGAATGCCCTTCTTGCCTTGTCTCTCAGATCGTTCACAGCTTTGTGGAAGTTACCTGTGGAGCTGATGTTTTGGCCGAGGTATGTATAGTTTTTTGTGTGCTCTATCAACCTGCTCTCTAGAGGCACACTCTTTGTCCTCCCAACAATAAACACTTCATTGAGCATGTGGCAGCCTGGGATCTCGCAATGCCCCTCCCAGCCCTCCCATTGGCTCCAGGCTATGAGAAACTCCAACAAGCCCAAGACCCACACATTCATATGGAGATTTAGGAGTATAAATAGGAGGGAGAACCAGAGGGAAGACGGCACATATCCAATTGGCTCTTTACTGAGACTTCAGCTCAACAGAACTACTACTGCCACAGCCATGGCACCAACAATGACTAGACAGATTACCTACTCTGAGCAGCACCTCTCACTTACTAAGGTAAACAAATGCTTTGAATACATACATACAGTACAATTCAATCTTATTCTATTGCTGTTAATTATACATGGCAAGTTGACTAAACTGTTCCTTGTTTTCTCTTTGTGCAGGTAAAGAAGATGTGCAGGGATCGCATCAACACCAGCATCGAGCAGCTCAAGCCCCTCCTGGGTCCCGAGTTCCTCCTGCAGAAGCCTGACTTCAAGCAGGAGAAGGCTGACATCTTGGAGATGACCGTCTATTTCCTGAGCCGACAGCAGCAGGCAGGAAGTTCCTCCACCGTGGCAGCCAATGGGGGCTACTCTCACTGTGTGCAGGAGGCTGTCAGCTTCCTGTTGCAGTGTGAGGTGAAGACACAGTCCCACAGCAGGCTGCTGAGCCACTTCCAGAGCCTGCAGACATCCAGCCAACATAGCCAGGCTCCCAGGTCCTTCTCCCCGCTGGGCTCCCCAGTCCACCAGGCCACCACCAAGGGTGTGCTGAGACCCATCTCCCATCCACTCTGGAGGCCCTGGTAGAGCAACCAGGGCCTCCACTTCAGAATAATCTACTTCAGGCAACACTTCAGACCTTTTCATGTCAGACAAACGGAATTAGACAGGCCAGTCTATGTTTTGACAGGCATGGACAGTGGTGTTCGGAGTGAAGGAGGTCTACTTCTTCTGCATTTGGCAAGAGATGCTATGTCATAAGTCTTCATCCAGATGAAGAAAGGGCATGTTTCGCCAGTATTCCTTTGAAAGGAAGGATTCTATGAAATGATTCAGATTGGTCTGGAATGGAGACATACTATGTATTTGAAAATGTACACTGATTTAATAACAGTGTTTCTCTTATTTTATTTTATCGTTTGAGAACCTTAACTCTGACAGTACAGAGTTAAATTATTGTAATAACGTACTTGTATTGTATTTCTAACCCATATTGAGTTGCTACTGTTTGTATCTGTAACCACCTGTTTGTTAGAATTTGTCAAACTCTTTACAATGAATTGTCACTGAATGATAAAATGTATCAATTTGATGATGTAGCTATATTATCACACAAATGGATCCAATGGATCTACACTAAATGTAAATCATGTTAGGATTATGTCAAATCAATGTCATTGATAATACAGTATTCAATGTTCAAAGAATATGTTAAAAAGTTCATTGTAACTTCGAAGATACACCTTTCATAAAGAACTTTTGTGTATTCCACAAAAGGTTTTGTAAAGAAAAAAGCTTTTCCGTGAAAAGTTTCTTTGCCTTTATTGGTTTAAATGACACGCCATTTGGAGTGACATGCCATCAAGCGTTTGAAAATAAATGAAAAACTTAAGTTTCTCAAAATTGCATTTTTGGTTTTATCTTTTCTGTTGTGCGGAGTCATATATCTACACAAAGTTCTCCACCCACATCCATTCTGATTACAACAGTAGTATGGCTAACTTTTTCATCCACACAGTTAAAAAGAAGACCACTCTAGTTAGTATATAAAACATATTGGTTTTTTATTTATTTATTTTATTTCACCTTTATTTAACCAGGTAGGCAAATTGAGAACACGTTCTCATTTACAATTGCGACCTGGCCAAGATAAAGCAAAGCAGTTCGACACATACAACAACACATAGTTATACATGGAGTAAAACAAACATACAGTCAATAATACAGTGAAAATAAGTCTATATACAATATGAGCAAGTGAGGTGAGATAAGGGAGGTGAAGGCAAACAAAATATATATATAAATAAATAAAAATATATATAAAAAGGCCATGGTGGCGAAGTAAATACAATATAGCAAGTAAAAAAAATAACACTGGAATGGTTGGTTTGCAGTGGAAGAAGGTGCAAAGTAGAGATAGAAATAATGGGGTGCAAAGGAGCAAAATAAATAAATACAGTAGGTAAAGAGGTAGTTGTTTGGGCTAAATTATAGATGGGCTATGTACAGGTGCAGTAATCTATGAGCTGCTCTGACAGCTGGTGCTTAAAGCTAGTGAGGGAGATAAGTGTTTCCAGTTTCAGAGATTTTTGTAGTTCGTTCCAGTCATTGGCAGCAGAGAACTGGAAGGAGAGGCGGCCAAAGGAAGAATTGGTTTTGGGGGTGACCAGAGAGATATACCTGCTGGAGCGCGTGCTACGGGTGGGCGTTGTTATGGTGACCAGCGAGCTGAGATAAGGGGGGACTTTACCTAGCAGGGTCTTGTAGATGACCTGGAGCCAGTGGGTTTGGCGACGAGTGTGAAGCGAGGGCCAGCCAACGAGAGCGTACAGGTCGCAGTGGTGGGTAGTATATGGGGCTTTGGTGACAAAACGGTTGATTGACTATATTCACAAACCTACATTTAGATTGTGAGGAGCACCTATCCTGAAGGTATAGAGATGTCAGTTCAATATTGGTTCCTGATTGATAAACCAAAACCTTGAAACCTATTGTTGATTTGTGGTTGGACAAAACCTATGTACAGTACCAGTCAAAAGTTTGGACACACCTACTCTTTCAAGGGTTTTTCTTTATTGATACTATTTTCTACATTGTAGAATAATAGTGAAGACATCAAAACTATTAAATAACACATATGGAATCATGTAGTAACCAAAAAAGTGTTAAACAACTCAAAATATATAAATATTTGAGATTCTTCAATGTCGTAGCCACCATTTGCCTTGATGACAGCTTTTCACACTCTTGGCATTCTCTCAACCAGCATCATGAGGTAGTTACCTGGAATGCATTTCAATTAACAGTTGTACTTTGTTAAAAGTTAATTTGTGGAATTTCTTTCCTTCTTAATGTGTTTGAGCCAATCAGTTGTGTTGTGTTGTTGGTCAATTTCTTCAACAGATGATCAGGTCTATATAATTATCAAACTTATCTATTTTGATAGTAGAAAGGAAACACAGACACTTTGTTAAGTATTAAAATTCTCCTTTAGTAAAACAATTGCACGGTGGCTGGGAAAAACTCCCTAGAAAGGCCAGAACCTAGGAAGAAACCTAGAGAGGAACCAGGCTATGAGGGGTGGCCAGTCCTCTTCTGGCTGCGCCGGGTGGAAATTATAACAGAACATGGCCAAGATGTTCAAATGTTCATAGATGACCAGCAGGGTCAAATAATAATAATCACAGTGGTTGTAGAGGGTGCAACAGGTCAGCACCTCAGGAGTAAATGTCAGTTGGCTTTTCATAGCCGATCATTCAGAGTATCTCTACCGCTCCTGCTGTCTCTAGAGAGTTGAAAACAGCAGGTCTGG
This sequence comes from Salvelinus fontinalis, assembly GCF_029448725.1. Taxonomy (NCBI): domain Eukaryota; kingdom Metazoa; phylum Chordata; class Actinopteri; order Salmoniformes; family Salmonidae; genus Salvelinus; species Salvelinus fontinalis. The sequence goes on from NC_074695.1 coordinate 41,975,106, forward strand.
GACAGGTAGCACGTCCGGTGAACAGGTCAGGGTTCCATAGCCGCAGGCAGAACAGTTGAAACTGGAGCAGCAGCACAACCAGGTGGACTGGGAACAGGAAGGAGTCATCAGGCCAGGTAGTCCCGTGTCACGATCGTCTTGCGAAGAGAGTGAGGACCAAAATGCACCGTGTGGAAAGTACATCTTCTTTATTAAAGAAAGAAGACGAAAACGGCACGAACACTATACAACTAAACAAAAACAACAAAACAGACGACGGTGAAGCTAATCAAACATAAGTGCTGACACTAAACACTTAGACATAGACAATTACCCACAAATGCATGATGCCCATGGCTGCCTTAAATATGGCTCCCAATCAGAGACAAATGAAAGACATCTGTCTCTGATTGAGAACCACTCAGGGAACCATAGACATACCTAGACACATTCACTCAACCATAGACATACCTAGAAACATTCACTCAACACAAACTCATACACTACACCCAACACCCCCTTTACCATATAACCACCCAAAATGACAAAACACAAACATTCCCCATGTCACACCCTGACCTAACTAAAATAATAAAGAAAACAAAGAATACTAAGGCCAGGGCGTGACATCCCGAGGCATGGTCTTAGGGCTCAGGTCCTCCGAGAGAGACAGAGAAAGAAAGAAAGAAAGAAAGAAAGAAAGAAAGAAAGAAAGAAAGAGAGAGAGAGAATTAGAGAGACCATCCTTAAATTCACACAGGACACCGGATAAGACAGGAGAAATACTCCAGATATAACAGACTGACCCTAGCCCCCCGACACAAACTATTGCAGCATAAATACTGGAGGCTGAGACAGGAGGGGTCAGGAGACACTGTGGCCCCGTCCGGCGATACCCCTGGACAGGGCCAAACAGGCAGGATACCACTAGAGGGATATATCTTCAACCACCAACTTACCATCCTAAGACAAGGCAGAGTATAGCCCACGAAGATCTCCCCCACGCAAACCCGGACAGGAAGATCACGTCAGTGACTCAACCCACTCAAGTGACGCACCCCTCCTAGGGACGGCATGGAAGAGCACCAGTAAGCCAGTAACTCAGCCCCTGAAATAGGGTTTGAGGCAGAGAATCCCAGTGGAAGAGGGGAACCGGCCAAGCAGAGACAACAAGGGTGGTTCGTTGCTCCAGTGCCTTTCCATTCACCTTCAGACTCCTGGGCCAGACTACACTAAATCATAGGACCTACTGAAGAGATGAGTCTTCAATAAGACTTAAAGGTTGAGACCGTGTCTGCGTCTCTCACATGGATAGGCAGACCATTCCATAAAATTTGAGCTCTATAGGAGACAGCCCTGCCTCCAGCTGTTTGCTTAGAAATTCTTGGGACAGTAAGGAGGTCTGCGTCTTGTGACCGTAGCGTACATGTAGGTATGTACTGCAGGACCAAATCGAAAAGATAGGTAGGGGCAAGCCCATGTAATGCTTTTTAGGTTAGCAGTAAAACTTTGAAATCAGCCCTTGCCTTAATGTCTGACTCTGGCGTTCCGCCAGCGGAACTCCTCCCACATTCCATTGAAAAGGCAGAGCGCGAAATTCAAAATATATTTTTTTGAAATATTTAACTTTCACACATTAACAAGTCCAATACAGCAAATGAAAGGTACACATCTTGTGAATCCAGCCAACATGTCCGATTTTTAAAATGTTTTACAGCGAAAACAGCACGTATATTTATGTTAGCTCACCACCAAATACAAAGAAGGACAGACATTTTTCACAGCACAGGTAGCATGCACAAAGCCAACCTAACTTACCAAGAACCAACCAAACTAACCAAGAAACAACTTCATCAGATGACAGTCTTATAACATGTTATACAATAAATCTATGTTTTGTTCGAAAAATGTGCATATTTGAGGTATAAATCAGTTTTACATTGCAACTACCATCACAGCTACCGTCAAAAATAGCACCGAAGCAGCCAGAGTAATTATAGAGACCAACGTGGAATACCTAAATACTCATCATAAAACATTTCTGAAAAATGCATCGTGTACAGCAAATGAAAGACAAGCATCTTGTGAATCCAGCCAATATTTCAGATTTTTTAAGTGTTTTACAGCGAAAACACAATATAGCATTATATTAGCTTACTACAATAGCCTACCACACTACCGCATTCATTCATCAAGGCACGTTAGCGATAGCAATAGGCACGTTAGCGTTAGCGAATAAACCAGCAAAATCTATTAATTTTCACTAACCTTCATAAACCTTCCTCAGATGACAGTCCTATAACATCAGGTTATAAATACAGTTATGTTTTGTTCGAAAATGTGCATATTTAGAGCTGAATACAGTGGTTATCCATTATGCTAACGTAGCTTCCTTTTCCCAGAATGTGCGGATATTTCTATTAGACTCTCACCTATTCTGACCAAATAGCTATTCATAAACATTACAAACAAATACATGTTGTATAGGAAATGATAGATCCATTAGTTCTTAATGCAATCGCAGTGTTAGAATTCTAAAAATATCTTAATTTGCGACATAAGGCTTATGTTATAGCGAGAGACTGGCCAAAACCTGGGCGCAAAACTACTAGTATACAGTTCGACAGATATATGAAATAGCATCATAAAATGTTTCTTACTTTTGGTGATCTTCCATCAGAATGTTGGAGAAGGGGTCCTTTGTCCAGAACAGTCGTTGTTTGGATTTAGAACATCGTTTTCCCCTCTTGAATTAGCAAGCACACTGGCCAAGTGGCGCGAAGCTCTCCTTTCTGAACAAAGGCACACAACGCAACACGCCTAACGTCCCGAATAAATTTCAAAAATCTAATAAAACTATATTGAAAAAACATACTTTACGATGATATTGTGACACGTATCAAATAAAATCAAAGCCGGAGATAGTAGTCGCCTATAACGACGTCTTTTCAGAAGGCAATTCCAGGTCCACCTGCGCGCTTTCAAGAAAACAGGAAATGGATGAATCGTCGTGCCAAGAGGATATATTCCACCTCAGACCAAGATAAACACTTCATTTCTTCTCTCACTTCCTCTTGACATCTAGGGGAAGGTGTATGACGTGCATGTATACTCATACGTGTCATGCCCATTTATAGGCAGGCCCTTGAACAGAGCATAATTTTCAGACTTTCCACTTCCTGGTCAGAAAGTGTGCTGCCAAATGAGTTCTGTTTTACTCACAGACAAAATTCAAACGGTTTTAGAAACTAGAGAGTGTTTTCTATCCAATAGTAATAATAATATGCATATTGTACAAGCAAGAATTGAGTACGAGGCCGTTTAAATTGGGCACGTTTTTCCCCCAAAGTGACAACAGCGCCCTCTGTCCTCATCAGGAAGCCAGTGTAGAGAGGCTAGCACTGGAGTAATATGATCAAATTTCTTGGTTCTAGTCAAGATTCTAGCAGCCGTGTTTATTTAGTGCTTTATCCGGGTAGCCGGAAAGTAGAGCATTGCAGTAGTCTAACCTAGACGTGACAAAAGCATGGATACATTTTTCTGCATCATTTTTGGACAAAGTTTCTGATTTTTGCAATGTTACATAGACGGAAAAAAGCTGTCTTGTAACGCAAAGGTCCTTCACAGTTTTTTTAGACAACTGTACAACCATCAAGATTAATTGTCAGATTCAACAGAAGATCTCTTTGTTTCTTGGGACCTAGAACTAGCATCTCTATTTTGTCCGAATTTAAAAGTAGAACATTTGCCGCCATCTACTTCCTTATGTCTGAAACACAGGCTTCCAGGGAGGGCAATTTTGGGGCTTCACCATGTTTCATCAAAATGTACAGCTGTGTGTCATCCACATAGCTGTGAAAGTTAACATTATGTTTCCAAATTACATCACCAAGAGGTAAAATACATAGTGAAAAGAATAGTGGTCCTTAAACGGAGCCTTGAGGAACACCGAAACAGTTGATTTGTCAGAGGACAAGCCATCCACAGAGACAAACTGATATCTTTCCGACAGATAAGATGTAAACCAGGCCAGAACTTGTCCGTGTAGACCAATTTGGGTTTCCAATCTCTCCAAAAGAATGTGGTGAACGATGGTATCAAAAGCAGCACTCAGCTCTAGGAGCACGAGAACAGATGCAGAGCCTCGGTCTGACGCCATTAAAAGGTAATTTACCACCTTCACAAGTGCAGTCTCAGTGCTATGATGGGGTCTAAAACCAGACTGAAGAGTTTCCTATGCATTGTTTGTCTTCAGGAAGGCAGTGAGTTGCTGTGCAACAGCTTTTTCAAAAATGTTAGAGGGGAATGGGAGATTTGAATATAGGCCAATAGTTTTTATATTTTCTGGGTCAAGATTTGGCTTTTTCAAGAGAGGCTTTATTACTGCCACTTTTAGTGAGTTTGGTACATATCCGGTGGATAGAGAGCTGTTTATTATGTTCAACATAGGAGGGCCAAGCACAGGAAGCAGCTCTTTCAGCAGTTTAGTTGGAATAGGGTCCATTATGCAGCTTGAAGGTTTAGAGGCCATGATTATTTTCATCAATGTGTAAACATATATAGCACTAACAAACTTGAGTGTCTCCCTTGATCCTAGGTCCTGGCAGAGTTGTGCAGACTCAGGACAACTGAGCTTTGGAGGAATACGCCGATTTAAAGAGGAGTCCCTAATTTGCTTTCCATTGATCATGAGTTTCACGGCAAAGAAGTTCATGAATTTACCACTGCTGAAGTGAAAGCCATCCTCTCTTGGGGAATGCTGCTTTTTAGTTAGCTTTGTAACAGTATCAAAAATACATTTTGGATTGTTCTTATTTTCCTCAATTAAGTTGAAAAAATAGGATGATCGAGCAGCAGTGAGGGCTCTTCAATACTGCACGGTACTGTCTTTCCAAGAGAGTCGGAAGACTTCCAGTTTGGTGTAGCGCCATTTCCGTTCCAATTTTCTAGAAGCTTGCTTCAGAGCTCTGGTATTTTCTGTATACCAGGGAGCTAGTTTCTTATGACAAATGTTTTTTGTTTTTAGGGGTGTGACTGCATCTAGGGTATTACGCAAAGTTACTTTTTTGTATTCTGACATCCTTGGGTAGGTGGAGGGAGTCTGGAAAGACATCTAGGAATCTTTTGGTTGTCCGAGAATTTATAGCATGGCTTTTGATGATCCTTGGTTGGGGTGTGAGCAGATTATTTATTGTGATTGCAAACGTAATAAAATGGTGGTCCGATAGTCCAGGATTATGAGGAAAAACATTAAGATCCACAACATTTATTCCACGGGACAAAACTAGGTCCAGAGTATGAATGTGGCAGTGAGTAAGTCCGGAGACATGTGGGACAAAACCCACTGAGTCGATGATGGCTCCGAAAGCCTTTTGGAGTGGGTCCGTGGACTTTTCCATGTGAATATTAAAGTCACCAAAAATTTGAATATTATCTGCCAAGGTCTGATAGGAGTTCAGGAATCTCAGTGAGGAACGCTGTATATAGGCCAGGAGGCCTGTAAACAGTAGCTATAAAAAGTGCTTGAGTAGATGGTCACTAGTGTAACCAGGAGTTGAGGCCTCATTTAGTACAGTAAATTCATCAGGCTTAAGGCATGTTTCAGACAGGCCAATCACATCAAGATTATGATCAGTGATTAGTTCATTGACTATGACTGCCTTTGGAAGTGAGGGATCAACATTAAGTAGCCCTATTTTGAGATGTGAGATATCAGAATCTCTTTAAAAATGACAGGAATGGAGAGGTCTTTATTCCAATGAGATTGCTAAAGCGAACACTGCCATGTTTAGTTTTGCCCAACCTAGATCGAAGCACAGACACGGTCTCAATAGGGATAGCTGAGCTGACTACACTGACTGTGCTAGTGGCAGACTCCACTAAGCTGGCAGGCTGGCTAACAGCTCTCATTGTGGAATTAGAGCCCTGTCTATGTTCGTAGATAAGATGAGAGCACCCCTTCAGCTAGGATGGAGTCCGTCACTCCTCAGCATGCCAGGCTTGGTCCTGTTTGTGGGTGAGTCCCAGAAAGAGGGCCAATTATCTACAAAAACTGTTTTCAACCAGCGATTGAGTTGTGAGACTCTGCTGTAGAGCTCATCACTCCTGCTAACTGGGAGGGGGCCAGAGACAATTACTCAATGCCGACACATCTTTCTAGCTGATTTACATGCTGAAGCTATGTTGCGCTTGGTGATCTCTGACTGTTTCATCCTAACATCGTTGGTGCCGACTTGGATAACAATATCCCTATACTCTCTACACTCGCCAGTTTTAGCTTTAGCCAGCACCATCTTCAGATTAGCCTTAACGTCGGTAGCCCTGCCCCCTGGTAAACAGTGTGGGTCATAACATAGGGTCATAACAAAGTGAACAAGTCTAAGCATCTTCTGACAGGTGGCTGTTTTCATCAGGCCTACTGCAGCCTTGTGTTCTTAGACAACCAGTCGTATTCTCAGAACCTCAGACAGTCACGGTGGGGCCCAGACAGGAGGAGTATGAGCGTAGGCGGTTTCCTGCCTTCTAATAGTGTCTGAAGGGCACAACACTCATCATAAAACAATTTATTAACCCCTTCAGTGACAAGGTAGGGGTGGTATACAGAAGATAGCCCTATTTGGTAAAAGACCAAGTCCATATTATGGCAAGAACAGCTCAAATAAGCAAAGAGAAACGACAGTCCATCATTACTTTAAGATATGAAGGTCAGTCATTCCGGAAAATGTCAAAAACTTTGAAAGTTTCTTCAAGTGCTGTTGGAATAACCATCAAGTGCTATGATGAAACTAGCTCTCATGAGGACCGCCACTGGAAAGGAAGACCCAGAGTTACCTCTGCTGCAGAGGATAAGTTCATTAGCCTCAGAAATTGCAGCCCAAATAAATGCTTTTCAAGTAACAGACACATCTCAACATCAACTGTTCAGAGGAGACTGTGTGAATCCGGTCAAATTGCTGCAAAGAAACCACTACTAAAGGACACCAAGAAGAAGAAGAGACTTGCTTGGGCCAAGAAATACGTATCCTTTTTATTGTGACAAAAAGTTTGAAACAAGTTTCTCAGGGTTAGTCCTGCAGATGGTCTGGCGGTGACTACGGAGCCCTCCCTCCCTCCAACCAGAGATCAAACACCGTGGCTAATGTGATGTGTAACAAGACACACTTCTATTGTCCCCTTATTGAGGCCGGTGAATGGACTGAGAGTGTGGGAAACAGGAGCTAGCACACTCCCAAAGGCACAGGGCTGATGGGAACCAGCCTTACTCCACCACAGGCCTGGCAGTCCAGAGTGTATGGCAGGAATTCAGACTGACTGTTGTCTATCTTTGGGTGGGTCACTGTTCACACACACTAAAAGACCCCAGACAAAGGCTAGCCAAAACCTTCCTTCCCCACACTGTCAATGTTGTCAATGCACAGCTAGCCAAATCCTTCCCTTCCCCACACTGTCAATGTGATCAATGCACAGCTAGCCAAAAGGGAATGTCTAGCTAACAGTTAAAAAATATTATTGTATAGATGTAGTTGACAAATTCCCCTTTATGAGTAGTTTTAACTCCATTGAAATGTTCAACATTCATCAGGCCAAAGTGGAGGAAGAAGACAGGGCGCTCTTGTAGCTCTTTGTCGATGTGCAAGGCCCCATTAACTTGATTTTTTCCCCAGATGGTCTGTGACATAGGGTTTCTGTTTGTTCTGCAACAAAGGATCAATTAACATTCCCAATGGGGCATTGAGGGAGCGGCCTGGCTTTTGTAGCTCATCTACCCCAGTGCTAGGGACTGGTGGGAAACTAGGGAGAGTACTCTCCTCACAGAACCCACAGGCCAGACATGTGTGACCTTTGCACTGCCTGAAACACAACCATTGCACTCTGCCAGTGACTGTGGCATTGTCTCCAGTCTCCCCACTCTGGTCCAGCAGCACATAGTCCAGCATTGATCACAGATGAGAGTTCTGGTGTTTTTCTTGGGAAAGTAACAATTTCTCTTATTAGTTACAATGTTATACTGTAGTTCCTCTTCTTTGTATTTAATGCCACGATATTTACCGTCTATGAGATAAAATACCTCTTCAGTCATACTTTGAATTGGAAAAATAAACTAAACACTTGTTGTGGGACTAAACATTCTAGAACGAATCTTTCCTGGGGGCAATATATCCACATGTGGGCATGAGTTGTCTTGAGCTTTCCCACACTCGAGAGCCAATGAGAACAGAGATACAGACAATAGATAACACAATGGTTAAATGTCAACTGTCTGTCAAAGCGGAGGCTACTTGTCTGGACGAAGTGTGTGGGGTGTGTGACAAAAAGTTTGATATATATACGTAAGTGTGTGTACCTCCCACATTCCAACACAGCGACAGCCATCTGTGTCTATGTGAATGTCTTCTTCATCAGACATGAGCATCATTTAGCATTAGCATCATTTTTATAACAATACAAGCCCAATGGTTACGATACCACTAACTTTCAAAAGTGTTGTAGCCACACTGTTGCAGTACTGACTGCATATATACAATGAATTGCATCCAAATTGTATGTATTTTATTGAAACGATGCGACAATTCAACTAATGTTGGGTTAATTACAAGAACAAAATTGTCTGGAGAGAAAGATAACTCTCCAGAGTAATTTTATTTTGTAATTATACTGGCAAGATTGTGTTAGAAATGAAAGGGTTCTGAAATTACTCAGATCTTTTCTTTACGGTCTAAATTACCCTCTTTTAAGAGGGCTCTTCCCTTCAGAAGTGTGTTGGCTTTTTGTTTTTACGTCATAGTTTTCTCATTTGATAGGTATGATAACCCAGATGTAATGTTAATTGCATGTATAATGTTTTCACCTATTAATCTATTAATCAGTAGTTAATAGCTTATCTTGCGAAACATCTCTGTGTTGCCTCTACTACCCCATAATCCATCAAGTTATTGATGTTTCTCCTATTGTTGCGATGGGCGGCCCTGTGGTCTCAGTAGTGTGGGAACCCCAGCCAGGTCTGGGCCACATGGCTTTGTCATGGTAATCTCTTGCTATATAAAAGGGGGAGACATCCCTTAGAGGGCCCAGACCACACTGCAGCCCAGGAGAACTAGCAGACAGACCTGTCACTCTCTCACACCTACAGACATGGCTCCCTGTTCAACCAACTTCTCTTTCCAGCACCTGAGGTTTGCAGAAAAAGACATTAAGGTATGCAAATGATGTTCAATCAATGTGTATATACAGTATAAAGTGTGTATGTTTACTGTGGCTTTTTCAGTTTATTGATGTCATATATTAGAGCTGTAGACTAATCAAATGTTCTTCTCTGCGTCAGATGAGGAAACCCATCGTGGAGAAGATGCGTCGGGATCGCATCAACGGCTGCATCGAGCAGCTCAAGCTCATCCTGGAGAAGGAGTTCCACAAACAGGACCCCAACACCAAGCTGGAGAAAGCCGACATCCTGGAGATGACCGTGAGCTTCCTGAGGCAGCAGCTGCAGCCGGATCCATCTCAGAGGGACTACGGCGAGGGTTATTCACAGTGTTGGAGGGAGTCTCTGCAGTTCCTGTCCGGAAGCCCCAAGAGAGACACCACTTCCATCATCACCTCGGCTGGACCTCTTCAGGGGCTCCAGCAACAGCTCTCCACCCAGGCCCAGAGATCCATCCAGCAGCACCCAATGGGCCATTCCACCTCCCCAGTCTCCTCCATCCTCCGACCCACCACTAACGGCAACACCACGCTCCAGGACACAGGAGCTAAAGGCCCAGTCTGGAGACCCTGGTAGAGAAAGACAGTGGACTGAAGTCACTCTAAAACCTGAGGGAAACAATGGACTGTATGTCCCTCACTATGTAGGAAACATGCATTTCCAACCTGCTCAACCGTTGTGGGTTTGCTGAGCTCTTATTTTCTCATCACATTGATGGACGGATATGTGTGGCACATTTGTGGCATATTTGAAGTGAGGTTAGACACTTTTTTGTGAAGGATGTTTTTTCTCTTGTTTTATCAAATTAGATTTCCATTTGCAGTGAAGAATATAGCTGCTGATTGAGTTATGATCTATTATTGTGAAATGTGCATTTTTTTCTTACTCCAGTGGAGTCCACGTGTTATATGATAGATGTAACAGCATCTACAATAGGCTACTGTATTTTCGGCAGCAATTCTTTGAGGATATTTCTCTATTGTTATTCATTGTTTTGTTATCTTATGGACGTATCTTTTATAAAGGCAATAGTATGTTGGTATGCTTTGTAATAGTACTGTTATTTTTCAGATGTTTTATATTGCATTTAAAGAAGCTCTTTAAACTATGTATGACATTTGTATGACAATAAAACTACAATCAATTTTAAATAAATAATAACCTTTTGTCCGGGATTGTGATTTTTGACCAAATTGTAGTGGATCTTGCATTCCATAGATTCTGTTCTAACTAGTTCATTTGACCATTAATTGTCTTGTCAAATTTGACTAACAAATTTAAGAAAATCCACATTTAACTTTCCAATAATTTCCCCCTAAGAAGCTTGGTTTAAGTATGAACGTTTTGCATTATCAAAAAGACAGTTTTACACATTAAAGTGCAATACTACCGCTTTTAAAACCTAATTTATTATCTCCTTCACCATATCAGTGTCTGCATGTGGTAACAGTGTCTATAGTGTCTACATATATTTATACGTTTCGTAGTTAAAAAGTGCAATTTGATAATGCCATCGAAAGTAAAAACATTTTAAAAAGTGATTTTCGAACACTATAAGATTTGCGGTGATGTGGGGAGTAGGAAAATGGCGTCCCCCTGGCTAGAAAAACTCATTGCATGTTTTGAAAATCAATTTTTTACTTTTAATTCTTGTTGATGTCATCGAGTAAGACTTTTTTTAGGACCTTTCTTCTGATCTTCAAATAAAATCCAATCAAATTGTATTTGTCACATACACATGGTTAGAAGATGTTAATGCGAGTGTAGCGAAATGCTTGAGCTTCTAGTTCCGACCTTGCGGTAATATCTAACAAGTAATCTAACAATTTCACAACAACTACCTTATACACACAAGTGTAAAGGAATGAATAAGAATATGTACATAAAAATATATGGATGAGTGAAGGCCAAACGGCATAGGCAAGATGCAGTAGATGGTATAGAGTACAGTATATACATATGAGTAATGTAGGTTATGTAAACATTATATAAAGTGCCATTGTTTAAAGTGGCTAGTGACACATTTATTACATTCAATTTTTAATTATTAAAGCGGCTAGAGATGAATCAGTATGTTGGCAGCAGCCACTCAATGTTAGTGATGGCTGTTTAACAGTCTCTCGGTCAAATAAAGCATGGTTCTACTGGGGCTTGAACCCAGGACTTGCTGCATGTAAAGCAGACGTGATAACCACTACACTATGGAACCACATAGTGGATTCTTTTTAACCACAGAATGTAGAAATGTGCAGTTTTCACATATGTAGACAGTAGACACTGGTATGGTGCTGGAGATAATGACTATGAAGTTGAAAAGTGGTGAAATTTCCCTTTAATGAAATACAAAGAAGGAAAACTAGGTCATTTTATTTGTTGGTTTATTTATTTCAAATAGCGCTATACAAAGAAAAGGTTATTAATTGATTTAAGCATAAATAATCATATGCAGATTCTTCAAATAGGCTACTGACTCACACACTTAGATTGAAAACCGAGAACTATGGGACATGTGTATGGGTCTTTGGGATAGCTGGGTATAAATCAGAGGCTTACAGGCTGTCCAATTGAGCTCCTGAAGCCTGCCACCACAGATGCCCAGTAAGAGGGCACACATACAGACAGGCACTCACACCAACAGAAGGCAAGGCACCTCTCTATGGCCTGCCCACAATACCACTTTCTATTCTTGTAAAGAGAGGCCAAACATATGCCACACAGACACTGAAGAAAGAGCACAACACCAGATGCAGCCAAAGAGGTTTAGCTTTGGTATTCTGAATTCTCCCCAGTAAAAACACACACTTCGCTAAGTCGAAAAGGAGTGCTTTAGAAAGCTAACCTCATAACTACATTACAACCATGTTCGAGAACATTATACATACATTTAAATGTGCACGGTCAACATTTACTTCCTCCTTAGCTAAGAGCAGAGCAACATGTACTATGGCATTTTTAAAGCCATATACCTATGCAATGGATTTGGAATAAGTATCAGGAAATACAAAAGGCAATCTATGAAAGACACATATATTTCACTGTTTGTTCATGGTATACATCTGAATACAGTTTTGGAAATGGGCCGTTGTGTTCATTTGGGGCCTCAGCACCATGATGTAGACCTTAGGCATGAAATAACCACCGAGTATACCGAGCACACTGGACACTATGGCCAGCACATGCATGGCCATGGCAAACTCTGCCCTTGTGACAAAATAGATGGTGAAGAAGCTGATCCAGGAGATCATGTAGACCATGAGACTAAAGGTGATACACTTGGCCTCATTATAGTTGGCTGGCAGGTCTTTGCCCATGTAACTGAAGGAGAAACAGAGCATGCTGAGCACAGAGACGTAGGCTAGTTCTATCATGGCACCGAAAGAGAGGGTGTTACTACACTCTGTGACAATGCAGTTGGAGTAGAAGGCCACGTCCTGGGAGGGGTACGGGGGGTTTAGAGCAACCCGGAGCACAGAGATCAACAACACTGTCATGGACAGGACAAGGACGGTGACTTCAGGCCCGTGGTTCTTAGCCCAGGTATCATAGGCACGGGGCAGCTTGGAAGACAGCTTAAAGATGCAGACCACTTGGAAGGAGCGTACGGTGACGCACGCCAGACACACGGTGAAGCTGAAGACGAAGAGGGGCTGCTTGAGGAGGCAGGCGGGCCGAGACGGGAGGCCAAAGTGGCACAGGGTGCTGGCGGCCGCCGTGGTTAGGGCCAGAAGCATCACCAGGCAGGTGCGCCCGCCAGCCGACTTGGCCACAGGGGTGCCCAGGTTGAGGAGGAAGACGACCACTGACCCAAGGGTCATGAACAGGGTCAGAGCCAGGAGGAGCAGCAGGGCAAGAGACAGGGGGGCGTCCCAAGCCAGCAGCAGGACCGTCCGATCCAGACACACCTTGCTCGCTTCTGTGGACCACTGGTGGAGCTCACACACCTGGCACCAGGTAGATCCTATAGAGTGACATATATATCATAAAATCAAGGCTGGGGTCAGTTCAACATTTACAGGATTTATTTTAGTTCAACCAGTTCAGAAGATGGTGTTTGCATTCATGAATTGAGTTTACATATATCCTCAGTATTGATTTTAAAACAGATATCACTGATATTCACACTATCAGAGACAGTTGCATTATCACTGTTATTCTAGTTGTGCTACTACCAGCTGCTTGCTATAGCTCAGGGGTGTCGAACTGACTTTGCCCCTCGGGGGGCTGCATTCAGTCTTCAACGAGGTCTGGAGTTGTTTCCTTGCCGTCAAAATTAGCTAAAAAAAGTCCTCCATCCATCCTTTTTGATGCTCTCTGACTGTGCACTGTGATTATTAGTGAGCTGGGCAGTGAATAAACTGTTAATATAGGTCCATTATCGTTTCTACACAGTTTAGATTTGGTTTTAGTCATTTTAAAGTATATTGAGTTTGTTTCCCCCCCAAAAAATGTTGTTTACCTCCCCAATTCTTTAACCCCCCCCCCCCAGAAAAAATGTACAATTAAATTTAAAAAAGTTTTTACTCAACTCACCCGTGGGCCAGATTGGACCCCAGGCGGTGTGTTAGACAACCCTGCTATAGCGACAGTTTATGAGAGGGGCAACATCCGCCACCTGCTGGACACTTTTAAACAGCACAATTCAAATCACTACAGTTAGAGGATGAACTATGGATGGGCACAGTGGGTGTGTGTGACTGTAATCTCACCGGTACTGTTGAGGAAGGTGTGAGCAGGACAGGCCAGGCAGTCAAAGCAGCACTTGTGTTGTCCTGTCTGCAGCTTCCTGTGACCTGTAGGGCATTCTGGAGAGCATATTGATGCAGGCACCTCCTGGACACAACCACAATAAAATCAACACACACACAGGTTTTCCAAGTCCACATGTAACCATGGTTTCCACTCTCTATGACTAGTTTCTACAATTCTAGTACCCAAAATCATTCTGCAATTTCATCTGACAATGGATTGTAATACTACTGTGTAAATACTGTAATATTGTGGCTATACTTTTCCCAGGTTGTCAATGTCACTAGCCCATTCAATTTGAGCAGGGTCCACTGTGAGGTCAGTGGGGTCTGGAGTGTAAGAGCCCACCACTCGGAGAGACCACTCTGTTCCCCTCCAAATCCAGGTCACGATGTCATATCCTGTGGGCGGGTCTCCGTTCTCATCAAAGTACACAGAGGAGTTCTCAACAGAGAATCTCACCTGCTTTAACAGTGGCAGAAGCTGAGGGAGAGACAGAGGAAGAAAAGCATGCACCAATTTAAACATGACTGTAACATACCTGTGATAGTGAACATTGTTCACTGTAGATTTTCAATAGTACATAGATATCAAGTGTGTCGTGAACTTGTGCTCACTTTCTTCAGAGTGGGCTTTTTGACTTCAGTACCATCATTTTGAAAACACTCACCTGCCAAGGTTGTACTTGAATCTTTTGGCATTCACCTGAGTCACAACCAAGTGCTTGGTGCAGTGCATGGGCCACAGCATATACAGCCTTGTAAACATTATAAGAGGATGTCATGTCATAGCCATCCAAAGATACGTTTTTTACTGCCATGCTATAGAGATCCGTATTTTGCAAACATTCAACCCTCAGGTCAACCACGCCATTGGAGTTGTTTCTAAGTAGCTTCGCAACAACATGGCTTTCAAACAACTCAAACCCAGCTATGGCTGCGTATTTGATGGAGACACCTAGAACAGTCCCGATGGTGTGAATCCCTGGTATCCCCGACACTAGAGTGGCCACTGACCAGTCCTCTGTCCCTATCCACACCTTACCAGTTACACCCTGCTCTATGACAAATGGGAAGAACCCACTAACTTTGCTTTTGCTGGAGAACACAACAATAGTGTTGACCTTGGTCTTCAAGATGTCCTTGACTATGCTCCTCATGGTCTGGTTGGTGGCCGTGGTGAGGTCGGGGATGACTCCTTGGTAGGCGATGCAGATGTCGTAGTAGGCCGCCTGTTGGGAGAGCCTCTGCATGCCCTGGAGGCCGTAGGAGTTATCGCTGCCCAGTAGAACGATCCAGGTCCAGTTAAAACGCACCAGCAGCTGGATCATGACGTCCACCTGGTTCTTGTCACTGGGGATGGTGCGGAAGAAGGATGGGTAGAGGTGCTTGTTACTCAGCAATTCGTTTGTGGCTTCATAGGATATCTAGGAAAAAAAATCACAAATAGGAGGAGGAGGACCAGGAGAGGGGACCAGGAGGAGGAGGACCAGGAGGGGGGACCAGGAGGAGGAGGACCAGGAGGGGGGACCAGGAGGAGGAGGACCAGGAGGGGGGACCAGGAGGAGGAGGACCAGGAGGGGGGACCAGGAGGGGGGACCAGGAGGGGGGACCAGGAGGGGGACCAGGAGGAGGGGGACCAGGAGGGGGGACCAGGAGGGGGGACCAGGAGGAGGAGGACCAGGAGGGGGGACCAGGAGGGGGACCAGGAGGAGGAGGACCAGGAGGAGGAGGACCAGGAGGGGGGACCAGGAGGAGGGGGACCAGGAGGAGGAGGACCAGAAGGGGGGACCAGGAGGAGGAGGACCAGGAGGGGGGACCAGGAGGAGGAGGAAGAAAAAATAAAGGATACATAAATGGAAAAAATGTGAAATCATAGGAGGCAAGGAGAAGACATTTAAACATATAGATAGAAGAGCAATAGAAGACAAAAACAAATGGTCACAAATGTGTTCCATTCTTAGTCTAGAGGGCAAAGAGACTAGCGTTAGTTTCACCAGTTATCGATAACTGAACTTGGGAAATACAATGTACCTGTGGCACCAGATAGGAGCCCAGCATTGCAGCCGGGGTGAAGGTGTAACTGCTACTATCAGGCCCAATCACTGCCACTGCTCTCTGGTCACCACCTGTCTTGTTTCCTGAAGTTCCTTGTAACTGTTGGGCCAGCAGGTCCAGAGTGGCCAGGACACTGGCTGGTGTATTGCAGATGTCATACGCCTGGTAACCCAGCGTCACCCCTGGGAGAAGGTGTTGGTTTTTTGTGCCATTGTTGATCTCCTCCACAGCGAATCTCATGGCTTGTATCAAATGATAGCCATGTTTATTAGATTTCCCTCTGAATAGGAGTGAATTGATTGCAAGCAGAATAAAAAGACATTAAAAGATAAATCCATTATCGAAAGAAAGTGATTGAGTCAAAAAAACTCACTGATGTCTAAAATGAACTAAAATGCCAGTGAAATAGATTAACAACATCCTCTTGTGAGATCTTTGCTATTGAACTTACTTTTCGCAGGCTCCCAGGTCTGGTAGGTTGGAGCTGGAGGTGGCTAAATTGTGGAGCGGAAAGAAACACGAGATGGAGTAGTCCCCTGAAAGCTGCAGACTGGTTCCCTCAGTCAGCTGGTGGCCAGTCAGGACCAGTACCAACCAGCTCAGGACGATACATACACCCATACCTCAACCTCAACAACCCTCAGCTCTGAACTGGAACTACGGGCAATCTACCTCTTCTTATGTTAGGGTGGATGGGTGGAGTGGAAAGAAGGTGGAATGGAGGGAGGGGGATCTGGATGTCGATGGTTTTGCATATTTTCCGGTGATGAAGTGAGGGTGTGCACATTTGCATTTTAACATTTATTTTTCATACAGTAGAGTTAGCTTTCCATTGAAATGAACTGCATAATTGTAATAGCCCATGAAAGAGGAGTCCGGTGTGACAATATCTATCACAGTCAAATGACAGTGCAATTAAATGATGTTCGACTGTAGTTTCATTGCAGTATCGGTGGTATGTTGGACTCAAGGTGCAGACTGGGCCACTAAGGTGCAGGAGAGAAGAAGAGAGCCACTGCACACTTAGAAGCAATGCAAATGTCATATTGTGGCTAACCTTTCAGTCAAAGCAATGTAAATCAGAGCTGGTTTAGTTTTTCTGTCTTGTCTGTTTTGTTATGAGGTCCATGTCTATGTTCCCTCTGCCTTATGTTCTATCAAATAAAATAAAAATATATATTCATGAAGCTCTTTTTACATCAGCAGACGTCACATAGTGCTGTACAGAAACCCTTCCTAAAACCCCAAACAGCAAGCAATGCAGATGTAGAAGCACGGTGGCTAGGAAAAACTCCCCAGAAAGGCAGGGACATAGGAAGAAACCTGGAGAGGAACCAGGCTCTGAGGGGTGGCCAGTCCTCTTCTGGTTGTGACGGGTGGAAATAGTACATGGCCATTAAGGCCAGATTCTTCTTCAAGATGTTCAAACGTTCATAGATGACCAGCAGGGTCATTCAGAGGTCGAGAAGGTACACACCCATGCCGTGTTTAGTGAGTCCGCCAAATCAGAGGCAATAGGGATGACCATGTATGTTCTCTTGATAAGCGTGTGAATTGGACCATTTTATCTGTCCTGCTAAGCATTCGAATGTAATGAGTACTTTTGGGTTTCAAGGAAAATGTATGGAGTAAAAAGTATATTATTTCCTTTAGGAATGTAGTAGAGTAAAAGTAAAAGTTGTCAAAAATACAAATAGTGAAATACAGATACCCTACAAAACTACTTAAGTAGCTTTAATACTTCAAAGTATTTTTACTTAAGTACTTTACACCACTGCAGTGGAAGTTGGCTGGATGTCATTTGGGTGGTGGACCATTTTCTTGAATGTTCTGTATACTCAGTGTTTAAAAAATTAACATTTGTGCTAATTGTGCTAAATAGAGCTGCACACATTGCTCTTTGCACTATGTTCGCGCTCTGCCATGGACTGACTCCCACATACAATATATACAGTGCATTCGGAAAAATTTCAGACCCCTTGACTTTTTCTACATTTTCTTAAGTTACAGCCTTATCTTAAAATGTATTAAATATTTTTTTCCATCATCAATCTACACACAATACCCCATAATGACAAAGCAAAAACAGGTTTTTAGAAATGTATTAAATACAAAAAATGGAAAAATCACATTTACATAGGTATTCAGACCCTTTTCTCAGTACTTTGTTGAAGCACCTTTGGCAGCAATTACAGCCTTGAGTCTTCTTGGGTATGACGCTACAAGCGTGGCACACCTGTATTTGGGGAGTTTCTCCCATTCTTCTCTGCAGATCGTCTCAAGCTCTATCATGTTGGACGGGGAGCTATTTTCAGGTCTCTCTAGAGATGTTCGATTGGGTTCAAGTTCAGGCTCTGGCTGGGCCACTCAAGGACATTCAGAGACTTGTCCCGAAGCCACTCCTGCGTCGTCTTGGCTGTGCGACTAGCGTGGTTGTCCTTTTGGAAGGTCAACCTTTGCCCCAGTTTGAGGTCCTGAGTGCTCTGGAGCAGGTTTTCATCAAGGTTCTCTGTACGAGCCTCCCGGGTGGCGCAGTGGTCTAGGGCACTGCATCGCAGTGCTAACTGCGCCACCAGAGTCTCTGGGTTCGCGCCCAGGCTCTGTCGCAGCCGGCCGCGACCGGGAGGTCCGTGGGGCGACGCACAATTGGCATAGCGTCGTCCGGGGTAGGGAGGGTTTGGCCGGTAGGGATATCCTTGTCTCATCGCGCTCCAGCGACTCCTGTGGCGGGCCGGGCGCAGTGCACGCCAACCAAGGGGGCCAGGTACACGGTGTTTCCTCCGACACATTGGTGCGGCTGGCTTCCGGGTTGGAGGCGCGCTGTGTTAAGAAGCAGTACGGCTGGTTGGGTTGTGCTTCGGAGGACGCATGGCTTTCGACCTTCGTCTCTCCCGAGCCCGTACGGGAGTTGTAGCGATGAGACAAGGTAGTAATTACTAGCGATTGGATACCACGAAAATTGGGGAGAAAATGGGATAAAAAAAAATATAAATTTTTAAAAAAAAAGGATCTCTGTACTTTGCTCCGTTCATCATTCTCTCGATCCTGACAAGTCTCCCAGTCCCTGCCGCTGAAAAACATACCCACAGCATGATGCAGCCACCACCATGCTTCACCGATGGGATGGTGCCAGGTTTACTCCAAACGTGACGCTTGGCATTCAGGCCAAAAAGTTCCATCAAGTTTCATCCAAACAGAGAATCTTGTTTCTCATGGTCTGAGAGCAGGCTGTCATGTGCCCTTTACTGAGGAGTGGCTTCCGTCTGGGAATCCCTAAATATGTTGGGGGGAAAGCACCTCTTCGGGGTACTCAAATCTTTTTAACATACCATCTGCTCCATTTTTCATGAGTGGTGGGCAAGATACAGCCAATTTAGAGACCTACCTCAAGTTGTTATTGCTCCTGGTCGGGTTGAGTTTCCATTCTCTGTCCCTCAGCAAAACCACGGTGACATTTGAGGCCAAGATTGTGCCCCATGTGTAAACACACCTTTAACCACTAATAGCCTATTTGCCTCATAATCACACACTGCAGGATCTGTAAACTCAACAGGAGACCACAGTTTCCCTTTGTTTCGACAGCAATATTGGACATTTTGTCAACGTCATTATTACAGACGCAAATACCATGTAAAGTAAGAGCACTGTACAAGCTTAGCAAAATAAGATTTCCATGTGTGTCATGTTACTTTCACTGAGAACATTTGCCAATTTGTAGGTTTCTGGCCATGTTGTGCTGTGTCATGAACACAAGTTCACACACATTTGAAAAATCATACAATATAAAATTGTATGAAGCTATGGCATAATAATACTAATAATAGCATATTATTATTCTTTTTTTTAAGCTTATTGTCATTAATAATAGGCATAGACCTACTCTGGTTGCTTGTAAGATCAGGTGCAGGGGTCTTATTAATTATGAAATCATCTTTATGACACCTCCAGGATCTGCATTTATGGTCTGTATTTCTGTCATGTCTTTGTAGTCTACTGTGGTCAGAAGTGATTTAGCAAAATAATGGAAATTATATACTTCCTAGCTACAGATTGTACACCAGATAATGTGATATAACCAAAGATTTTTGGTATCCATTACCGGGTGTTACAGGTTTGCATATTCAAAACACAGCCGTAGATTTTCCAACTAACCTGGAATTTGCGATACGGTCTTCGTTCTCGATTCGGCAAAACATGAATCTTCTAAAATGTCCGTATCCAGTTGCAGGTGGTTAGTTTGAATTTATGAAATGCTCCGTCTCGTCTAATTCAAATCTTCTCTCATTGATCGAGACAGGTGATTGTCAACATGGCGTGCGCACTTTGGGGTGGACCCACCTGTCTAAATGAATGAGAGAAGATTTGAAACAGACAAGATGGCAGAGTACACTTTGCTGGAATACTTCAAGGAGTAATTTATTTGAATTTTTTATAACATGTTTGGCTGAATCAAGAACGAAGATAGGCAACGAATGCATCTATGGTTATTCTTTGTCAGTTTAGATTCTGTGTCTTGGAGGCTAGTTCCCAATTCATTTGAAAAACGTCTTTAAAAAATGACATCTTATACTATTTTGTATTATAAGGGCCTATAATACTGTAGCGGATTCAGGCATAGCATAATGTTAATTGGGCAATCAGGAATTCAAACAACAACAAAGGTTTCCCCGCCATTGTTTTTGGTAAAAAGCGTAGGGATATGGGTCTGGAAAAATGGAACCACTCTCAAATTCATAGACGCCCTTATGTATGCAAGCACCATCCATGTGATCCCAATCATAGTTTTAACCATGTTTACAATCACATTGTTTACAAACCTGATGTATCAATCCCATATTGCCCCTTTATTCGTGACTATAGCCAGCGCCTCTAAAGCACCTGATGTTCAAAGTAGATCATCTGACATGTAGGCTATATTACATGCTTTGTTTATGAAGTCATTTTCATATTTTTTTTACAGTTTACAAAATACTATTTTTCATGCGTACTCTGGTTGCTTGTACAGTACCATATAAGATGCAGGTGGCCTATCAGTTGTGACATCATCTTTATGACACCCCTCGATTTCAACGTCAGCACTTGTCCATAGTTGCACAGCTCAAGCACTTTGAAGCCTAGTGTAGTTAAGTGTGTTTAGCAAACATATTTTGGCAAGTAGCTAGATCAAGAACGATTTTCTCAAATACCTTGACATTAGGCCCTAAATCCTTTCGAGGTTCAGGCCTATTTCTAGTAGTTTTCTGTCAAATGTAATGTTTAAAAAAAAATCACAAACCAAAGCAAATAGGCTCAGATAATTACTTTTATTTCAATTATGAAAAATGATATATTCTAAAGTAATACATTTCTCTGTTATTCAGGATTTGAAAGAGAGAAAGGGATTGAGGTAAAGGAAGAGAAAGGGATGGAAGAGCCAGTTGCTCAACCAAAGGAGATATTTAAATTGGCATATAAAATGTAAAATGTTAAATTTCATGAATAAATGGTGGGCACTAATTATCCCCCTAATTCTAAATGAAATATAAGGATATTAACCCTCCACTTATTGGTGCACTAATTTCAGAAGGGCTTATTTATTAAATTATTTTGACTTGAGACGCTTTTAAGGCATGTTTCATGGTCTGTATGAACCTCTCCACCAGCCAATAGGTAGATGGGTGATATGGTGAGGACCTGATGTATTGTACGTCATTCACGCCATGTATTGTGACCATTTCTTGGGACACTAGCTGTCGCCGTTGTCACTAACAAGTTGGAGTGGCGATCAGAATCGACAAACACTTTTCCAAGTTTCTCGATGATCTTCTCTGCAGTAGTACACCTCATGATGGCAACCTCTGGCCACTTGCTATGAGCATCCAGAACCACGAGAAACAGTCTGTCTTTGAATGGACCTGCGACGTCGACGTGTATGCGTGATGTCCATTACTTCAGATAACACCTGGTCGTTTCTGGTGTTTCTCCGCACTTGTGTTGAAGTGACTGGTGCGTTTTCCACTTGTCTGACGTAGAAGATGTCCACTTGGTGTGACTCTGGTTTTGACAGGTGGTGTTTACCTGGAATGTCCATCTGCGTTGCAATGCAGTTCTGACTTGAAGTACTTGATGTCGTAGGTGTGTGCGGACAACAACAAAGCCCACCTTTGCATTCTGCTACAAATCATTCCCTAAGTTCTAGACCTCAGCTGAATCTCGTAATGAATGGTGTGGCTGTTAAACAAGTTGAGGAGACTAAATTGCTTGGTGTTACCTTCAATTGTAAACTGTCATGGTCAAAACATATAGATTCAATGGTTGTAAAGATGGGGAGAAGACTGTCCATAATAAAGAGAAGTCGTGCAGGCTCTAGTTTAATCTTATCTTGATTATTGTCCAGTCATATAGTCAAGTGCAGCAAAGAAAGACCTAGTTAAGCTGCAGCTGGCCCAGAACAGTGGCACGTCTTGCTCTTCATTGTAATCAGAGGGCTAATAATAATTCTATGCATGCCAGTCTCTCTTGGCTAAGAGTTGAGGAAAGACTGACTGCGTCACTTCTTGTTTTTATAAGAAACATTAATGTGTTGGAAAATCCAAAATGTTTGCATAGTCAATTTACACAGCACTGACACACACACCCCACCAGACATGCCACCAGGAGGCTTTTCACAGTCAGTCCCCAGGTCCAGAACAAACTCCAGGAAACATACAGTATTATACAGAGCCATGAGTGCATGGAACTCCCTTCCATCTCATACAGCGCAAGTGAACAGCAAACTAGGTTTAAAGAAACGAATAAAGCAACACCTCACGGCACAACGCCTCTCCCCCATGTGACCTACTTGTTGTGTGTACTGACATGTATGTGTAACTGATAGATACACACACACGACATGTTAATGTTTTTAAATGTAGGTAAAATGATTTTGTCTGTAATGTATTTTTCGTTGTGTCGGTTCCCAGTCCATCTGTGCATAGTTACTTTCTGCTTTGTTCAATGTCCTCGGTCCGTAAGCGATCTGCTTCTCTTCACTGGAAGGCATGATATGGGACACAACTGCTCCCACACCATAGGGACTAGCATCACAAGCTAGTTGGATGGGTCGAAGTGTGTCAGGGGTGTTTCCTTGGTTTTCTTGAATGCTCCCTCGCATTGTTTTGTCCATTTCCGTGTTTTGTCCTGACAAAGCAACTGATGCAGCAGCTTCAGCTTCGTTGCTAAGCTCGCGATAAAGCGTCCGTAGTAATTCAGTAACCCCAGGAACGAACGTAGTTGACTCACGTTCCTAGGAGCTGGGGCATCTAAGATAGCGCTGACCTTGGACGGAACCTTGTGAAATGAGAATGCAAAAGCAGAAAATAACCTCGTACCTACTGTAAAATATGGTGGTCGATCTTTGATGTTATGGGGCTATTTGACTTCCATTGGTCCTGCCAACGACATCATGAACTTTACCCAGTACGAGGATATTTTTGCCAAAAACCTGGTTGCCTCTGCCAGGAGGCTGAAACTTGGCCGTAAGTGGATCTTCCAGCAAGACAATAACCCCAAGCACACATCAAAATACACAAAGAAATGGTTAATTGGCCAGAAAGATCAACATTGTGCAATGGCCATATCAGTCTCCCGACTTGAAACCCATTGAAAACCTGTGGTTTGAATTGAAGAGGGCAGTCCATAAGCGCAGACAAAAGATATCAAGGATCTGGAAGGATCCTTTTAAAACGTTCTGTGCTGTGATCCTCGCACGTCACCCCGCTCCTCCGCTCTCTCCACTGGCTTCCAGTTGAAGCTCGCATCCGCTACAAGACCATGGTGCTTGCCTACGGAGCTGTGAGGGGAACGGCACCTCAGTACCTTCAGGCTCTGATCAGGCCCTACACCCAAACAAGGGCACTGCGTTCATCCACCTCTGGCCTGCTCGCCTCCCTACCACTGAGGAAGTACAGTTCCCGCTCAGCCCAGTCAAAACTGTTCGCTGCTCTGGCACCCCAATGGTGGAACAAACTCCCTCACGACGCCAGGACAGCGGAGTCAATCACCACCTTCCGGAGACACCTGAAACCCCACCTCTTCAAGGAATACCTAGGATAAAGCAATCCTTCTGCCCCCCCCCCCCCCCCCCCCCTTAAAAGATCTGATGCACTATTGTAAAGTGGCTGTTCCACTGGATGTCATAAGGTGAATGCACCAATTTGTAAGTCGCTCTGGATAAGAGCGTCTGCTAAATGACTTAAATGTAAATGTAAATGTAAGGTGAGGTATTGAATGGTATTGAAAACAGGGGTGTCAATGATTTCAACCCCCACCTTAAAATGTATATATTACTTATGAAACAAAATCTCTTTCTCTGAGCAATTGAATTAGTATAAAATAATATAATTTCCCAATTATTTATTTGCATAAAATATACAGTAGCTCAGTATTTTATTTATTTATTTTATATAGTCATTTTTGCTCATCTTTATCAAGGGTATCAATAATTTCAGACCCCACTGTATATCTATTGATATCACAAATACTGCATTTTACATATAAATAAATAAACACATCAAATAATTACTGCATATACTGTACATACATATTTACATAAATGTGTTTCTCTACACAAGCATCTAATTAAAACACAATATTAGCACAATCACCAACACAGTGCCTTCAGAATACATTCAATCAAGTGTCATCAGTCATTTTAGAGCGTTGCCTATAAAGTGTAAGGAGTTCAAGAGCCCATTTCCCAGCCCTCCTATCTCCCCAGCCCTTTTCCTCCTCCCCGCGTTCCTCGCCTCTCTTCTCTGACGTCATGAGAAGCTCCAGTAAAGCTCTGGTCCCATTCTGATGAACCCAGCAGGACCGTGGTTACCATAGTGATGAGCCAGCCAGGATGGGAGGGGGTAGAGGGTAGTAGATAGTGACAGGGGAGCAGAGAGAGGGGTTGTGTGTTGGTGTGTCGTCAAGCTGAAGCAGAAAGCCTCTCTTCGTCCCCAAAGAGACTGTGTAGTAGAGATCTCTGAAAGCCCTCCTCTGAAGACTCTGGAATCAGGAACTCCAACAGCAGGTCACAGATACAGTAGATCAGGTGCCTGTAGAGTCACCCAGACACAGAGAGAGGGGAGAGGTTACCACAGGTCAGACTGAAGTTGACATGGATCAAACGCTCAATGTTTGGTCTGTATGTGACATTGACATTTTAGGTTGAACAAACCTACTGTACACGCACACCAACATGCTAAAGCCAGTGATGATAGGGGGCTCACCGGTTGATGTTAGGGTCCTGCAGAGACGCCAGTGCCATATCCCAGCTCACCCTGTACTTCTCAGAACCCAGCATGTCAGCAATCAGGTCTACACACACACACAAACACACACACACATTAAAATGGCAATAAGGGGACAGTACAATGACCTAATACACCTGTGGTTCCCATACAGGTAGCCTAGCGGGGCGGCAGGTAGCCTAGCGGGGCGGCAGGTAGTCTAGCGGGGCGGCAGGTAGCCTAGCGGGGCGGCAGGTAGCCTAGCGGGGCGGCAGGTAGCCTAGCGGGGCGTCAGGTAGCCTAGCGGGGCGGCAGGTAGCCTAGCGGGGCGGCAGGTAGCCTAGCGGGGCGGCAGGTAGCCTCACCCTGTACTTCTCAGAACCCAGCATCTCAGCAAATAGGTCTACACACACACAGAGACACACACAGACACACATTAAAATGGCAATAAGGGGACAGTACAATGACCTAATACACCTGTGGTTCCCATACAGGTAACCTAGCGGGGCTGCAGGTAACCTAGCGGGGCGGCAGGTAACCTAGCGGGGCGGCAGGTAGCCTAGCGGGGCTGCAGGTAACCTAGCGGGGCGGCAGGCAACCTAGCGGGGCGGCAGGTAACCTAGCGGGGTGGCAGGTAACCTAGCCGGGGGGCAGGTAACCTAGCGGGGCGGCAGGTAACCTAGCGGGGCGGCAGGTAACCTAGCGGGGCGGCAGGTAGCCTAGCGGGGCGGCAGGTAACCTAGCGGGGCGGCAGGTAACCTAGCCGGGGGGCAGGTAACCTAGCGGGGCGGCAGGTAACCTAGCCGGGGGGCAGGTAACCTAGCGGGGCGGCAGGTAACCTAGCGGGGCGGCAGGTAACCTAGCCGGGGGGCAGGTAACCTAGCGGGGCGGCAGGTAACCTAGCGGGGCGGCAGGTAACCTAGCGGGGCGACAGGTAGCCTAGCGGGGCGGCAGGTAGCCTAGTGCAGACACTGACCCGGTAGTAGCTGTGTGAGGCAGTGCAGACACTGACCCGGTAGTAGCTGTGTGAGGCAGTGCAGACACTGACCTGGTAGTAGCTGTGTGAGGCAGTGCAGACACTGCTGCCTGGTCTCTTCTCTCTGGATGAGGCTGCGGTCAGGACGGGGCCCATCAGGGAGGACACCCCCGGGCCACACTGCCTCCTGCATCACCTGGAGGTAGATCACCCAGCAGGGGGCACTGGTCAGGTGGGCCATGCCCACGTCCAGCCACCTGGAGGGCAGGGATGGGGGTGAGGATAGACAAAAGCAACATGGAGGTTGGTAGACATATGTATACATGCATGTCCATACACAATAGGGTGAATCAAAAAGACAAGAGACGTGACATACACTGAGACACACGCATGTGCACACACACACATAAGAAAAAGGCACAAACCAAATGAGGACAGAAAGGATATGCAGAAGTGCATGCATACGTACACACAGTGAGCAGATTGTACAGTACATTCTCAGGTTAGCGGTTTTCATGATCAATCTTCTGGAGGCAGCTCTGCAGAGTGGTCACTAGCTGGCAAAGTCATGTCATCAAATCTGATTTTATACCTAACCTTAACCCTAACACACTGCTAACCTGAATTCCTAACAGCTGATTCATGCTTGATCCGGCAATGCTGTCCGGAGGCTCCGTATGGAGGGTGTGACGCAATCGCGGAGCCTCGGGAAGCTTGTGGAAGCCAAATCGTGCCCACACCACATCGCCGTGCTCTCCCAAACTTTGTAACAATGCAGAGGGCTCCGTGTTGCTCCGTATTGACATGATTGGTTGACGGTAGATGGGGCCGGGAGGTCCTGTATAAACACAAACTCACTTCCTTGACAACTTCCTTCACAACAGCTCTGCGAAGCGCAAGAAGTATGAAGGCCTTGACTCCTGCAGAGGCTGTATCACCATAAATGCTGTATGGCCAATGACGAAGTCGGATTGACCATGCGACGCCTTTCATCCTAATATTAAATTAAGACCAAAAATCTCATAATAAAATAAATAAAAATCTCAATATAGACAATTTGGACTTTGCAGCTGGCCTATCTTAAAACTTCTCTGCGCTAAGGATCCCTTTAGCGGGATCATTTTCCTAAACAACCGCTGAATTGCAGGGCGCAAAATATTACTAAAATTATTTATAATCATGCAATCACAAGTGAAATATGCCAAAACACAGCTTAGCTTGTTGTTAATCCACCTATCGTGTCAGATTTTGAAAATATGCTTTGCAGCGAAAGCAATCCAAGCTTTTGTGAGTGTATCAATCAATGCTACAACAGCTAGCCCCAAATTAGCATGGTCACGAAAGTCAGAAAAGCAATACAATTAATCGCTTACCTTTGATAATCTTCAGATGTTTGCACTCACGAGACTCCCAGTTACACAATAAATGTTATTTTTGTTCGATAAATATTACTTTTATAACAAAAAAACGCCATTTGGGTTGCGCGTTATGTTCAGAAAACCAAAGCCTTGTTCCGTTCGACGAAAATTCCAAAAAGTATCCGTAATGTTCGTAGAAACATGTCAAATGTTTTTTATAATCAATTCTCAGGTTGTTTTTAACAAACATAATCGATAATATTTAAACCGGACCGTAACCTATTCAATAAAAGAGAGAAAGAAAATGGAGAGCTACCCCTCTCGCGCGCAGGAACTAATCAAAGGACACCTGACTAGTTTTGAAAAATCTCGCTCATTTTTCAAAATAAAAGCCTGAAACTATGTCTAAAGCCTGGTCACAGCCTGAGGAAGCCATTGGAAAAGGAATCTGGTTGATATCCCTTTAAATGGAAGAAAGACGGGCAAGGAAACACAGATAAAAAAAAAAATTAAAATCACTTCCGGTTTAGATTTCCTCAGGTTTTCGCCTGCAGAATCAGTTTTGTTATACTCACAGACAATATTTTGACCGTTTTGGAAACTTTGGCGTGTTTTCTATCATAATCTGTAAATTATATGCATATTCTACGATCTGGACCTGAGAAATAGTCCGTTTACCTTGGGAACGTTATTTAAAAAAAAATATATAATCTGACCCCTAGCGTCAACCCAGTCTGTATTGTTCTAGGTTGATCTAATTACGTGTTTAAACTGTTTAGACTTCCTGCTCTCGGGCTGTAAAACAAGCCTCTTATCCACAGTACTACAGCCTCCTGCTGCTCTTTGAGCTCTACTGGAAGAGGAGGACGACAACTCTCCCTCCCTCCCTCCCTCCCTCCCTCCCTCCCTCCCTCTGTGTACTCTCTGTTTAGGGCCAAATAGCATTCTAGTTTGCTCAGTTTTTTTGATAATTCTTTCCAATGTGTCAAGTAATTATCTTTTTGTTTTCTCATGATTTGGTGGGGTCTAATTGTGTTGCTGTCCTGGGGCTCTGTGGGGTCTGTTTGTGTTTGTGATCAGAGCCCCAGGACTAGCTTGCTTATGGGACTCTTCTCTAGGTTCATCTCTCTGTAGGTGATGGCTTTGTTATGGAAGGTTTGGAAATCGCTTCCTTTTAGGTGCTTGTAGAATTTAACGTCTCTTTTCTGGATTTTGATATTTAGCGGGTATCGGCCTAATTCTGCTCTGCATGCATTATTTGGTATTTTACGTTGTACACTGAGGATATTCTTGCAGAAATCTGCATGCAGAATCTCAATTTAGTGTTTGTCCCATTTTGTGAATTCTTGGATGTTGAGCGGACCCCAGACCTCACAACTATAAAGGGCAATGGATTCTATAACTGATTCAAGTATTTTTAGCCAGATCCTAATCGGTATGTCAAATTTTATGTTCCTTTTGATGGCATAGAATGCCCTTCTTGCCTTGTCTCTCAGATCGTTCACAGCTCTCGCTCTCTCTCCACTCTTTCTCTCTCCGCTCACTCTCTCTCGCTCACTCACCTCTCACTCTCTCTCCGCTCACTCTCCTCTCACTCTCTCTCCTCTCACTTTCTCTCCGCTCACTCTCTCTCTCTCTCTCTCTCCGCTCACTCTCTCTCTCTCCGCTCACTCTCTCTCTTGCTCTCTCCGATCACTCTCTCTCGCGCTCTCCGCTCACTCTCTCTCCGCTCACTCTCTCTCGTGCTCTCCGCTCTCTCTCTCGTTCTCTCCGCTCACTCTCTCTCGTTCTCTCCGCTCACTCTCTCTCTCGCTCTTTCTCCACTCACTCTCTCTCTCGCTCTCTCCGATCACTCTCTCTCACGCTCTCCGCTCACTCTCTCTCTCGCTCTCTCCGATCACTCTCTCTCGCGCTCTCCGCTCACTCTCTCTCGTTCTCTCCGCTAACTCTCTCTCGTTCTTTCCGCTCACTCTCTCTCGATCTCTCCGCTCACTCTCTCTCGCTCTCTCTCGCTTTCTCCGCTCACTCTCTCTCCCTATCTCCGCTCACTCTCTCTCCCTATCTCCGCTCACTCTCTCTCCGCTCACTCTCTCTCGCTCTCTCTCGCTTTCTCCGCTCACTCTCTCTCCCTATCTCCGCTCACTCTCTCTCGTTCTCTCCGCTCACTCTCTCTCGTTCTCTCCGCTCACTCTCTCTCGTTCTCTCCGCTCACTCTCTCTCTCGCTCTCTCTCCGCTCACTCTCTCTCGCGCTCTCCGCTCACTCTCTCTCACGCTCTCCGCTCACTCTCTCTCACGCTCTCCGCTCACTCTCTCTCTCGCTCTCTCCGATCACTCTCTCTCGCGCTCTCCGCTCACTCTCTCTCGTTCTTTCCGCTCACTCTCTCTCGTTCTCTCCGCTCACTCTCTCTCGCTCTCTCCGCTCACTCTCTCTCGCTCTCTCCGCTCACTCTCTCTCGCTTTCTCCGCTCACTCTCTCTCCCTATCTCCGCTCACTCTCTCTCCCTATCTCCGCTCACTCTCTCTCCCTATCTCCGCTCACTCTCTCTCCCTATCTCCGCTCACTCTCTCTCCCTATCTCCGCTCACTCTCTCTCCCTATCTCCGCTCACTCTCTCTCCCTATCTCCGCTCACTCTCTCTCCATATCTCCGCTCACTCTCTCTCCCTATCTCCGCTCACTCTCTATCCCTATCTCCGCTCACTCTCTCTCCCTATCTCCGCTCACTCTCTCTCCCTATCTCTGCTCACTCTCTCTCGCTCTCTCCGCTCTCACTGAACGGGGAGGGGACATTAATAAAAGCTAACAGGCTCAGTGACATAATGCCCATGGCATTCTAATATGGGCCATCGTACGTACACTATGTAATGTTGTGTGTTTGAATGACTGTGTATCTCTACGTCAATCCATACGTGTGTGTCTAAATGACTGTGTATCTCTATGGCAGGTGGTCTGTGTAGTATGGAAGGATTGTCTATAGGCACATGGCTTGCAATGGGGCATAATGACACACTCAATACAGCCTGTTGGTCCATGGCTGTATAAACCCGTGTAAATATGTGATGCATGGTAAAAGGCACACTTTGGATTATCTTAATTCTGGCACACTTTAGGAGAATGTTCTGAGCACAGAGGGCTATACCATCCATACTAAGTTTATGGAGGACTATTTATACCGTTTCTGAATCTTTTTTATACAGTTTATAGATGAATAGGAATTTTTCCTGTCCTGATTGATAACGTGTCAGTGACCCTTTGCCCTCGTCTGCAGTATTGATCTGATGGCTGGGCTGAATCATGAGTGCTGCTCTTGTCAACTGTCTGAGCATGCACGCTTTCTGCCCAGAATCAGATGAGATTGCTAGGAGTGCTTTGCATGACTGTGCTCTACAGTATGTCCAAGCCAGCAACACAGGACTACAAAACTGGAGGCCCCAAGTTTCAATGCGTTTTGATCTATCATAAGTCACTTGTTGCCAATCATATTTAAATAAAATAATCTGTCTGGTCCCCAGACACATAAAACCTAATTTATCTTTAAGAAGATGCAGTCATGTAAGCATGTTTTTAAGATGTCTTTCTTTACAAATAGCGATCTGAGAATAAATATCCCCATAACACATTTTACAAGAAATCTGCCAATATATTGTATATCAGCCAACTGAATAGAAGATAAGAACCCCAAGAATCCCTTGTGCTGTAGTCTATTCATGTCAACAGCATAATTCAGATAAGAAAAGATTCCTTAAAATATTCCGATGATGGTGAAGTGCTTCATAATGTTAGGATATGCTGCCTAGCAACAAATACCATTCTCTTTAAGATGCTGTTTTTTATACCACATATTGCACAATTTGTACACAGAAATACTTTTCATGACAACATAGTGTTTCCACACACTGTTACAATGAAGTGAGCAACATTCAAACTAGTGGCAACTGAGCTGCCACCAACTTTTAACAGGGCACATCCATTTGGCCATACAGGTGAAGGTGTTCACATTACAGTCAGTTTGTATCTCTGATAATACGGCTATGTGGTTCAAATTGCTGTGGTTCTAATCTCTCATGGAAAAATTCTGTGTGTAACCCGAAAGAATCTGTCGGGACTGAATTGCATGCACAGAAAAAGAGCAGCAGTAGTTCTGGTGTTTGGGTTTTTCATCTCTGGTTATTTGAACAAATCATTTTGCAGGTGTTAGCATCTTTCGAATTTCGGAAGGGGACGGAACATTGGGCCGTAACTTACAAAGAGAAAGGGAGCTCCTCATTCCGGTTCCACACTTTGTTCTAGCATTTCTTGATATCTTCTCTTTACATGTATGGACACAGAACTTAATCGAGCAGCTGACCAATTACATGAGACTTTAGTTCTGGGTTAACCAAGATTACTTTGGGTGGAAGGCTGTCTACAGCCAGGATGACTACAAGTAAATACCAGATGTTAATGTCTCGGTGATGTCTTCAAAATTACACAATTTGTAAACAAAAAGGTACTTTTCATGATAATGTCCTTCCGTGCATCTATTTGCACAGATAAAGGTGTTTACTGTCATTGCATCTGTCTGATAATACTATACAGACTCTGTGGTTGAGGCAGTCTGCAGGATGACTACTACTAGGAAATGTCTCTGTGCCGTCTCATCTCTCCCCTGCCTCTGTTTTCCCCCACTGGTTGTGTGAAAAGACACACCTCAGCAGCTCATCATCCCCAGGACAGTCGGGACTTTCCCAGCAGCACTGTGTCTGGTCTGGCCTGGAGGTGTAATCTAGCCCTATTGTCGGGCTTCTGGCTTGTATGAACTGGACGGACTCCTCTCACTCGAGAATGGGTTGAATCGAATGGAGCCCTGTCCTGCTCTGCGTTTAGCATTATGAACCCAACCCAACCCCATGGCTGACCTAAACCACCTGCTCATCTCACACCCAAATGCAATGGCCTGGTCTCTGATGTCATATCCTGTCACAGAACCCAGTGCAGTGGTGCAACAAATATATTTCTATTTTGTCATATTTTTACATTTTAGTCATTTAGGAGACACTCTTTTCCAGAGCAATTAGGGTTTAGTGACTTGCTCAAGGGCACCGACAGATTTTTCACCTAGTCGGCTCGGGGATTCGAACCAACACCTTTTGGTTACTGGCCCAACACGCTTAACAGCTAGGGCCAGCATATGGCTAGGACTAGGTCTAAGGCATGGAATATAAGATTCTGACATAAAAGCAATGGAAATTGCAAGGGTAATGCTTTATATGCCATTCAATATTCAATATCAAGTCATTTCATTCTGAAACTCCAAACCTTCCTCAATGTTCTGTGGCCATACTTCTACAGATGTGTGCTGCCTCCTAGCGGTAGAAAGTGACATTGTGACAGGAACTTTATGGATCCCAGTGCAGGTACTGCAGACTGTAGTCTGTAGTCTGTACCTGATTGATTGATGATTGATATAATTTATTTAAGTGTCATACACCTACTGGTGCAAGGCCCACATGGGACACCACAGAACAAAATAACATTTGACAAATTAAATGCATACAATAATCATGGCCAGTAGAGCGACCATCGAGCCACACTACACAAACAGTACATTTCTCCTTCTCCTCCAGGCATTATGAACAAACTCAGCCATCTCAAACACACCCTGTGTGGAAAAAAAATTCTAGCCTCTGTTCATCCTGTACCCAGAATAATTCAGTGTTATCACAAATAGTTTTTTCTTCAGATAGTCATACACAGGGCAATAAAACACTAAATGGATTTAGTTTTAGATTTCCCCGAGATCACATAGTAGGCAAATTCTCTCCTCTTCAGACACTCAAATCTACCCGTATCTATAGCCAGAGGGAGGGTGCAGGATCAGAGTTGTGCACAAACTGACTTTTGTTAGAATCAGGTAAGCATATGGTTCAGGGCTGTAGTTATTTTTGATAAGAGTGTACGTTCTAAGTTTAGGTTTAAACCAAACATCAACTTCCCATTTTTCCTCGTGGATCAGAAAAGGCTTGTCCTTGATTTGGTTAACACCACATGGTCATTTGTTCCTGGATATATACTGCAAATCAGTTTCACAAAAAATAGATAACAATTATCTAGCCCACAGATAGTTATGAGTAAGGTCCCACCTTGATTTGTGATTATGTGTCCGTTTCATAGACGTAACATGTCAACTTTTTGCCTAACCACACATGGTTCTCAACCCATATCACAGATGGCCAGGTTTGGAGTCAGTTTGTGCACACCAAGAAAGCAGTGGATTGCTCTGTTTTGAACATTGTTACAATTAGTACCCACTTTGGAACCCCACACCCCAGTAGCATAGTCCATCACTGGACACGCAAAATGTATACGGCCGAGAATAAGCACGAACCCTAAGTCTCTGCCTGTGATCTGATGCCATCTTCAAAGGTCATGTGCTCATCCAGAGTGAAACCAAGGTATTTATAGAGCCCAGTGTAGAATAATGGGGTTGTACCAAAACAAAGGTCATGTGCTCATCCAGAGTGAAACCAAGGTATTTATAGAGCCCAGTGTAGAATAATGGGGTTGTACCAAAACAAAGGTCATGTGCTCATCCAGAGTGAAACCAAGGTATTTATAGAGCCCAGTGTAGAATAATGGGGTTGTACCAAAACAAAGGTCATGTGCTCATCCAGAGTGAAACCAAGGTATTTATAGAGCCCAGTGTAGAATAATGGGGTTGTACCAAAACAAAGGTCATGTGCTCATCCAGAGTGAAACCAAGGTATTTATAGAGCCCAGTGTAGAATAATGGGGTTGTACCAAAACAAAGGTCATGTGCTCATCCAGAGTGAAACCAAGGTATTTATAGAGCCCAGTGTAGAATAATGGGGTTGTACCAAAACAAAGGTCATGTGCTCATCCAGAGTGAAACCAAGGTATTTATAGAGCCCAGTGTAGAATAATGGGGTTGTACCAAAACAAAGGTCATGTGCTCATCCAGAGTGAAACCAAGGTATTTATAGAGCCCAGTGTAGAATAATGGGGTTGTACCAAAACAAAGGTCATGTGCTCATCCAGAGTGAAACCAAGGTATTTATAGAGCCCAGTGTAGAATAATGGGGTTGTACCAAAACAAAGGTCATGTGCTCATCCAGAGTGAAACCAAGGTATTTATAGAGCCCAGTGTAGAATAATGGGGCTGTACCAAAACAAAGGTCATGTGCTCATCCAGAGTGAAACCAAGGTATTTATAGAGCCCAGTGTAGAATAATGGGGTTGTACCAAAACAAAGGTCATGTGCTCATCCAGAGTGAAACCAAGGTATTTAAGGAGCCCAGTGTAGAATAATGGGGCTGTACCAAAACAAAGGTCATGTGCACTTCGCTGCACGCCCTTCTTTCTGAAATTAACAATCTGGGTCCTCTCTTGATTTATCGCTAGTCTCCAGTTAGCACATAAACTAAGAATATTCAACATATTCTGGGGGTCATCTTCGGTCCCGGTAAGGAGAACTACTTCATCAGCATATACAACAAGATCCCAGGAATATATCTGCAACTTTAACACCAAGTTTAGCATGTTTGATTTGTAGGGCTAAATCATTAACATGTAGTGGGAAATAAGTGGGCGAGAGTACGTCTCCCTGTTTTACACCGTAAGGGGTTGGAGACCCGCCAGTCCTGAGGTCATTGACCTAAACACAGGCAACTGGAGGCCGATAAAGAGCTTTGATTGTATCATAGAATATTCCGTTAATTCCCATTGTAATTAGTCTAAAAGCAAGAAGGTCTATATTCACCCAATTAAAAGCCTTCTGAAAACCAATAAAACAGGCAAAAGTTGTCTCTCTCTCTTGAATTCTAGCCAGGATCACTGTGGAGACAATATAGATATGGTCTATACACGCCCTGGCTGTCCAAAAGCCATTTTGTTCATCAGCAAGCTGACCAGACAGTTTTAGGTACAGCTGCTATGAACAATCACTGGCTTCCTGCTTCCAGCCAAGGTAGAAATAGGCTATATCCGAAATGGCACCCTATTCACTACGACCTACATAGTTCGCTATTTTTGACAAGGGCCCTTTGTGGAATAGGGTGCAATTTCAGACACAGTCATAGTGTAGCTTCTGGCCGAGCTAACAGGCCTCAGCTCTTCCGTTAGCATACTGACTCTCCAAGCCTGGGCTGCCTGGGTCACAGGAACCTTCCACGAGCTGATTAAAATGTGGACGCCATTCAGGAATCACTCACTTACTGAGAAACGGGCTCGTTGCTGCTAATGTAACAGTATAACTTTACGTCGTCCCCTCGCCCCGACACGGGCGCGAACCAGGGACCCTCTGCACACATCAACAACGGTCGCCCACGAAGCATCGCTACCCATCGCTCCACAAAGGCCGCGGCCCTTGCCGAGCAAGGGGCAACACTACTTAAGTCTCAGAGCAAGTGACGTAACTGATTGAAATGCTACTAGCGCGTACCCGCTAACTAGCTAGCCATTTCACATCCGTTACACTCACCCCCCTTTCAACCTCCTCCTTTTTCCGCAGCAACCAGTGATCCGGGTCAACAGCATCAATGTAACAGTATAACTTTAAACCGTCCCCTCGACACGGGCGCGAACCAGGGACCCTCTGCACACATCAACGACGGTCGCCCACGAAGCATCGTTACCCATCGCTCCACAAAGGCCACGGCCCTTGCCGAGCAAGGGGCAACACTACTTAAGTCTCAGAGCAAGTGACGTAACTGATTGAAATGCTACTAGCGCGTACCCGCTAACTAGCTAGCCATTTCACATCCGTTACACTAACAAAGGAAAACTGCCCAAAAGTAGTTAACAAGACAGGACCATACTGCAGGCATTGTGCCCTCGGTGATGCGTTGGGCTGACTGCACCTCCCTCTGGAGAGCCATGCGGTTTTGGGCGGTGCAGTTACCATACCAGGCGGTGATGCAGCCTAACAGAATGCTCCCGATGGTGCATCTGTAGAAGTTCGTGAGGGTCTTAAGGGCTATGCCAAATTTCTTCTGCCTCCTGAGGTTGAAGAGGTGCTGTTGTGCCTTATTCAACACGGTGTCAGTGTGGTGGGACCATTTCATGTCCTTGGTGATGTGCACATCAAAGAACTTGAAGCTTTTGACCCTCTCCACTGCGACCCCACCGATGTGGATAGGGGCATGCTCTCTCTGCTGTCTAATGTAGTTCATGATCAGCTCCTTAATTTCTTTTAAGTTGAGGGAGAGGTTATTTTCTCATCACCACTCCTCCAGAGCTCTAACCTCCTCCCTGTACGCTGTCTCGTTGTTGTTGGTGATCAGGCATACCATTGTTGTGTCGTCTGCATTCTTAATTCTCTCAATGTCTCTCGGTCTCTCTCTACATCACCATTTGGCCAAATGGTGGTATTGTGCCTTGACCACCATACCTGACTGGCTTGACAGCCCAGTTCAGACAGAGGGCATGGTGAAGAGGTTCTGTAACCTAAAATGGTAGCAACCTGTCTACTTGTCTAGTTTGTGTGTGTGTGTGTGTTGAACAGCTATCACTAGCCGGCCACCGCCCGATACTCTGCCCAGCACCTCAGAGACTGCTGCCCTATGTATAGAGAGACATTGGTCACTTTAACAATGTTTACATACTGTTTTACCCACTTTATATGTACATACTGTATTCTCGTCATAGCTCATCCTGTATAACTACTGCTGTACAGACCTTTTCTATTCATATACTGTCCATACACACACCATTTATATATATTTATATTACGGACTCTGCTATTGCTCTTTCTGATATTGTTTGTCCTGAAATGTATTTTTTGGGGGATTATGTGTGTATTTTTATTGTATTGCTAGATATAATTGCACTGTTGGAGCTAGAAACATACTGTAAGCATTTTGTTGCCTGCAATAATGTGGGTGCCCACGAGATTTGGTTCTGGGTCCTGGGATTACATAAAATAATGAACATGAACTATGAGCTGCATTTCACATCCCAGGGTTATATTAGTTTCAGAATCAAATATTTAAAGTTAGAGGTCATACTGAAAAGGTTTTAGGCATCTTTCATCCTGAAAGATCTTTCATCCTATCATTATCCTCTTCATCATCATCTTCAAATTAGCAAAGCACCACCACATTCTGATCGAGTCTGACTGACTACCTTCGTGGACAGACCTAATCAACTGCCATGTTATCCCTCTCCAATATAAGGTCTTCCCAAGTCATTTTAGGTCAAATATTTATGTAAATGTTTTCACATGTCAACTTCCTCTGCATGTCTAAATCTTTTAACGTGTCATGCTGTTGTTTCCGTGTGTCTGGCCAAATAAAGTATTGGCTTGTTAAAAAGACTATTGGAGGGGGCTGGGGTGTAGTTCATGCACAGAGCATACTCTTTCCATATCACTGAAAACATCCAGTTCCCCAGACTTCGACGTCAATCCATGGATGCTGAGATAGTAAATTCACAGGAAAGATATGGCTATACAATAACTACATGGCATACTGGTGTCTAGACTAGAGCGTTTCATTTTTTCACCGTTTTGTCGTGGAACCATTGATCAACTGTCTTGCTTGTTACAAGAGTTGAATCTATTGCAGACACAGAACGCTGCAATACAAGTGTTCTTAGTTCAGATGAATCTAGATATAAACTCAACAGTGAACAAGGATTGGACAAAAACAATACGACAAGTAATACTTCATTTAAAGAAAGGGCATGAAGACAAGTCCCTATTTGGGTACATGCAGAGCCTTTGTCTGATAAAGGCAGAGCCTGTCTGTCTGTGCTTACTTGAATGGCTACAAAACACATCTAATGACAGATTATCCTAGGAATGTGACTCAATGTTGCACTTGTAGCTGTGTACATGATCAGATCTATCTGTCAATAATCAGAATAACTATCAGACACAGGTGTGACTCTTGTCTCACATCCATGGTGCTGATATTGTTCTTCCCTCCTGCCAAAGTGCATTACAGAAATGACTGACACAATGTGGTCAGTCATTTAAAGGAGTGCAGAGCAGAGCTGGAAGTAGACACACTTCATGAGCCAGTCCCATCTCATCCAACCAGACCGGAGTTCAAATAATATTTGAAATCATTTAAAATACTTTCTCTGTCCTTGATTGAGCTTATCTGGCACAATGGAACCAATAGAATAGTCCCAAAAGTCCTACAGGTCCAAACCCTGCCCACCTCAAATAGTATTTAAAGCCAGCTCTGGTCCAGTCCCAACCAACTACTGGGCAGAGGTGGGTAAAGTAGAGCACCAATCCAGATCACTGCCCAGACATCATTTTATAGACAGAGGTTAGCTACACTCAAGGCTTTTTTAAGGTCCAATGCAGCCATTTGTATCTCAATATCAAATCCTTTCTAGGTAACAATTAAGTACCTTACTCTTTTCAATTAAAATGGTAATAATAATAAACAAATAGCTTCTAAGCAAAGCGCAATTTCTCAAGCAAGACTTTTGCGAGAACTGTCTGGAAGTGGTCTGAGTGGGGAGGGGGAAACTGAAAACAAGCTGTTAATGGCAGAGAACTTTTGAACTGTCTTTCTTATTGGTCTGTTAATACATTTTAGGCCAAAGCTCCATCCCATCAAAGCAGGCTGAAATTTCAGCCTCTTACACTAAAAGGGCAACCATCATAATTTTGACAATTTCAGAGATTTATTCGAACCACATATTGAGAAAATATATATAAAACACAGACAAATCGACATTTTCACTGCACTGGGCCTTTTAAGCTCCGTCATCAACTATACTACTACCAATTACTGGCCATAACAACAGATGTTCTGTTCTCCTACGTACCCCAGATAGGTTAAAGCACAACATCATTTTTGTATAATTATTCTACTAAACAATGAACAGTTCTATGAACAGTGAACAGGCCTGGACTGACGGTCTACTAAACTAATCTCAACAGTCAATACGTGTTTTTCCCCCTCCAGACATGAAAGGAAATGGTATTTCATAACAGCATTTAACATAGCCAAGTTATAGAGAAAAATAATCCCTTTCTGAATGAACAGCCTTTTGAAATTATTAATCAAATCCATATTACAAAAAACGTATTTTTGGAGCGAAACTTGGACACTTATATCAAGCATTATTCGACTGATGAAAATCCCTCTTACTTAATACCTCAGCAAACCATTCCTGGAAATACAAAGAGAACAAAATGGCTGGATGTTCTGCTGAAGACCTGTCAAGATC
This sequence comes from Salvelinus fontinalis, assembly GCF_029448725.1. NCBI lineage: Eukaryota > Metazoa > Chordata > Actinopteri > Salmoniformes > Salmonidae > Salvelinus > Salvelinus fontinalis. Next base: position 42,014,849 of record NC_074695.1, read on the forward strand.
CACAGAGCGGTAGGAACCCTCCCCACGCTACACCCATCTCCTAGCCCAGGGGTTCCCGTCTCCTAGCCCAGGGGTTCCCATCTCCTAGCCCAGGGGTTCCCGTCTCCTAGCCCAGGGGTTCCCATCTCCTAGCCCAGGGGTTCCCATCTCCTAGCCCAGGGGTTCCCGTCTCCTAGCCCAGGGGTTCCCATCTCCTAGCCCAGGGGTTCCCATCTCCTAGCCCAGCGGTTCCCGTTCACTCAGGTGCCCCTTCCAGCATTGGGGAAGATCCCGCGCCTACGCGTGCCACATCTATTTCTATTTCTATTAAGCTGTTCACACCCCTCTTGTTGGTGGAGAGAACATTTTGCAGGTTTGAAGCATGTTTTGTTGTTGCAGTTCTATACATTTAGCCATTTCTAATGTGTATTCATGTGATAATTGAGTGACTCAAACAATTACACCAAAATCTATGGGCTAACAAACCTAGCTAAATAACTGACCCGCGTCCCTCCCCCTGCACCCCCCAGTTTGGGAACCACTCCTCTAAGGTATGCAATGACTGACGTGACAAGAGGAAAACTGACGATACACTTCCCAATTTAGAAATGGCAATTTATGCCTTCTACTATTCATACTTTCAAGAGTCAATTGAAAACCACTGTCTTGGCTAACTAACTAACCTAAATGACTGTATGGATCAAATTGTGTTCTTGCCACAATCTAACCAAAATGTGTACTTATTACAGGGGTCATATGAAGTATGAGGTACCACATCTGACTAGGGAAGTCTTGCTCCTGACAGTGTAAAGTTGATTCGGTGACAGAAGATGCAATGGGTTAAAGTGCCCTGCATTACTAAGCAAACTGACTGACAACCCCATATGTACAAGATGAGTGATTTGTTTCTTCTAGCTGCTAGTGGAGCAAAGGGCCACGCGCAATATAAAAGATGAGTATGAAGGACCAACTGTTCTTTACTGTTGAAGTCTATGTTCTAGTCTATGATGAGGGAGTGGTATGGTCTGCTTCCCTGTTCTAGTCTATGATGAGGGAGTGGTATGGTCTGCTTCCCTGTTCTAGTCTATGATGAGGAAGTGGTATGGTCTGCTTCCCTGTTCTAGTCTATGATGAGGAAGTGGTATGGTCTGCTTCCCTGTTCTAGTCTATGGTGAGGGAGTGGTATGGTCTGCTTCCCTGTTCTAGTCTATGATGAGGGAGTGGTATGGTCTGCTTCCCTGTTCTACTCTATGATGAGGAAGTGGTATGGTCTGCTTCCCTGTTCTAGTCTATGGTGAGGGAGTGGTATGGTCTGCTTCCCTGTTCTAGTCTATGATGAGAGAGTGGTATGGTCTGCTTCCCTGTTCTACTCTATGATGAGAAAGTGGTATGGTCTGCTTCCCTGTTCTAGTCTATGATGAGGAAGTGGTATGGTCTGCTTCCCTGTTCTAGTCTATGATGAGGGAGTGGTATGGTCTGCTTCCCTGTTCTAGTCTATGATGAGAGAGTGGTATGGTCTGCTTCCCTGTTCTAGTCTATGATGAGGGAGTGGTATGGTCTGCTTCCCTGTTCTAGTCTATGATGAGGAAGTGGTATGGTCTGCTTCCCTGTTCTAGTCTATGATGAGGGAGTGGTATGGTCTGCTTCCCTGTTCTAGTCTATGATGAGGAAGTGGTATGGTCTGCTTCCCTGTTCTAGTCTATGATGAGGGAGTGGTATGGTCTGCTTCCCTGTTCTAGTCTATGATGAGGGAGTGGTATGGTCTGCTTCCCTGTTCTACTCTATGATGAGGAAGTGGTATGGTCTGCTTCCCTGTTCTAGTCTATGATGAGGAAGTGGTATGGTCTGCTTCCCTGTTCTAGTCTATGATGAGGAAGTGGTATGGTCTGCTTCCCTGTTCTAGTCTATGATGAGGAAGTGGTATGGTCTGCTTCCCTGTTCTAGTCTATGATGAGGAAGTGGTATGGTCTGCTTCCCTGTTCTAGTCTATGATGAGGAAGTGGTATGGTCTGCTTCCCTGTTCTAGTCTATGATGAGGGAGTGGTATGGTCTGCTTCCCTGTTCTAGTCTATGATGAGGAAGTGGTATGGTCTGCTTCCCTGTTCTAGTCTATGATGAGGAAGTGGTATGGTCTGCTTCCCTGTTCTAGTCTATGGTGAGGGAGTGGTATGGTCTGCTTCCCTGTTCTAGTCTATGATGAGGGAGTGGTATGGTCTGCTTCCCTGTTCTAGTCTATGATGAGGAAGTGGTATGGTCTGCTTCCCTGTTCTAGTCTATGATGAGGGAGTGGTGTGGTCTGCTTCCCTGTTCTAGTCTATGATGAGGGAGTGGTATGGTCTGCGTCCCTGTTCTAGTCTATGATGAGGAAGTGGTATGGTCTGCTTCCCTGTTCTAGTCTATGATGAGGGAGTGGTATGGTCTGCTTCCCTGTTCTAGTCTATGATGAGGAAGTGGTATGGTCTGCTTCCCTGTTCTAGTCTATGATGAGGAAGTGGTATGGTCTGCTTCCCTGTTCTAGTCTATGGTGAGGGAGTGGTATGGTCTGCTTCCCTGTTCTAGTCTATGATGAGGGAGTGGTATGGTCTGCTTCCCTGTTCTAGTCTATGATGAGGAAGTGGTATGGTCTGCTTCCCTGTTCTAGTCTATGATGAGGGAGTGGTGTGGTCTGCTTCCCTGTTCTAGTCTATGATGAGGGAGTGGTATGGTCTGCGTCCCTGTTCTAGTCTATGATGAGGAAGTGGTATGGTCTGCTTCCCTGTTCTAGTCTATGATGAGGGAGTGGTATGGTCTGCTTCCCTGTTCTAGTCTATGATGAGGGAGTGGTATGGTCTGCTTCCCTGTTCTAGTCTATGATGAGGGAGTGGTATGGTCTGCTTCCCTGTTCTAGTCTATGATGAGGAAGTGGTATGGTCTGCTTCCCTGTTCTAGTCTATGAAGATGACGGTATGATATGGTGTGATACCTCTCAATGAAGGTGCCAAACAGCAGTCTGATGGTCTTCTGTATGTTCTCAGTGCACAGCCAGCTCCACTGGTCCTTCATCAGCAGACACAGGATGCTCAGAGCTACGTCTGCCACGGCCGTGTCTGCACGAACACACATCACAGTCAGATTCACACATATAAGCACGCACACACGCAACAGAATACAGAACCTGAACTTGACGAAGATACAAATACTGGGAGATGATTCTGGAACACGAATAACAGAAAGGCAAACAGAGCCAGATAGCCTCAGACAGATAGTCAACACCGTTTCCTCAAAACAGTGGTGTGGTACTGGCCTACAGAGGCTGTGCAAGGTTACTACCACCCGCCGGCCATTACTGAGTGGAGCATGCTCATAGATTATCTCATTTGGAAAGTTTATAATTATGATAATAATGTCTGTTTTTGCACTGAGACGGTCCTTAGATATTCAGTCAAGTGTATGACGGTCCTTCATGTCAGAGAATAATAGGTTGATAACGCAAGCCCGTGTAGACGTTAGAAAAAGTGTACCTGTCCCCCGAGGTTTTCTCTCCCGACCCCCACCTCCCTTCCTGTCTTTGCCAGGTAGCACGCTGAACCTCCTCTCGTCAGCCTCCTTCTCCTGGGGAGCATAGAGCAGAGCCTCCTGGTCCTTTATAAAGCCCTCCAGACCAGACAGGGACAGGCCATGGAACACCTGCAGAAACAGACCAGGGCACAGGAATGAATGAGTGAATTAATGGATGGATGGATGGACGGGTTGAGTGAGAGAGTGCACTCAAACAGACAGTTAGATGACATTAATATTAAATGATTATTCATTGATACTCATTGCTATGAAACTTCCATGGTTAACTTACAGTGCTCCCTTCATTGAAGCAGTATATGACTTTGGGCTGGATTTCAGGTATATTGAGAGTAGGGGCGACTTTACTGGAGAACCTCAGCCGGACAGACCTGACACAACAAGCAACAATTAACAAACACATTACACAAAACTAGATAGTTTGACTTTAATGTCATATAAGCAGTTACAAAGAACACATTTTTTTCCTAAAGCAGCTTTCAATTTCATATGTGAATTGAAAACTACAGCGAGTGGTTTACAGGTGTTTTAATGAGTATTTCAAGAGAGACATGATAGTGAAAAGCTTTGGCCAGGCCGTACATATGTAACATTTAGAGAAAGAGAAGACACAGAGAGGGGGAGGAGAGAGAGAGAGAGTGAGAACAGAGTGAGTGAGTGAGTGAGTGAGTGAGTGAGTGAGTGAGTGAGTGAGTGAGTGAGTGAGTGAGTGAGTGAGTGAGTGAGTGAGTGAGTGAAAAGACACAGAGAGGGGGAAGAGAGAGAGGGAGTACAGAGTGAGTGAGTGAGAGAGAGAGATGGAGAAAAAAAAGACTCCCACCTCTTCCTTCCTTCTGGGGCATTCCTCGCATCTGCAGGCTCTCCATCCAGGTCATCCTCAGCACGAGGGAATGCTGTCTTCAGAGTGTCTACAGCATTTGCCATCATCTACAGTAAACGCCAATAACCAGGCCCAGGAGGACACAGCACACAAACAGCACCAAGGTTAGCTTCCCGAAAAAAACGGTCACCAGAAACCACATATTCTATCATCTCTCACCTCTCCCTTTTCATGTTTTTAGGTCAAGTGATCATGCCCTGTTTTTATTTCATAACCGCGACAGTTGTGACACTGAAAACGCTAAGTCACCTTATCAATCCTGGACATAACAAATGGTTTCTTCTCGAAGGCTGTGCTGGCGTCTGTGTGAAGAGCCAGAAACTCCTGCATCTCGTCGCTGTTGGCCGTCTCAGGTATGGTACACAGTTGCTGGAGGAAAACAAAGTGGAGTGATCAGATACAATGCAACAGTCACATTTCAAAAGCATACAAATCAGGAAATGATTCACCTTGTTAGATAAACAATACAAATCCTACTTTAAGAAAGGTATCCAGCTGTCCTTTTCGAACTTCCACCTTGTCAATATCTGGGTTTCCAAATGGAAGATCAGGGAAAATCTTCTTGGGTCCCTTGACATCTGAAATGGAAAAGATACAAACACCCTTAGGTGAGAATAACATATCCATACAGCACATGTAAGACTTCATCTACGCTATACATGGTTTGTTTTGACTGAATATCATGTACAGCTGCCAGCTTGGGTTCGAATCTGGTCTACTGCTCTTTCAGCACTCTCTCGTACCGTTCACCAAAATCTTTCTCTAGCCAAAAAACATACAAAATACTTTTTTAAAAAATATATAGAATTGGACTTCTTACTCTTAATCATCTTCTTGAGGTCAGGCTTCTCCTCCAGGCGTGTCTGCAGGTGGAGGAACTCGCTGTAGCGCCGGTTCACAGTGTGATAGGCTACAGGTTGTAGAGTACCTAGGCTCTCTGAGTCAACCACTGTCTCATACTGGGGAAGAACAACGGTTACAGATTGACTGGGAAAGTTTAATAAGACTAGTCTAATGTTCACATTTCAAGATCGATATGAAAAGGTATTAAAAAGGCAAGGAAGTGTACACTAATGTCCGGTACTGTCACAAGTGATTCGTCTAGCATTGTACCTTATGATAAAAAGAGTCACAGGTCTATGTGTTACATTAAAGGCAGGGATAGCAACAGAGACCATGACTGCGTAAGCATTCAAGCACTGACCTGTTAAATGTCATGTCAAAATGTATATTTCCGACTAAATAGATTTATTTATCATGAGAGGGCCATAAACAAAACCTAGTAATGCGTATACTGCCAGAATGATTAAAATCCCAACTTTCTGGTATAAAAAAAATAAATTGCTGAGGTGTAGTCAATTGTGAGACACACACTCAAGTACACAGTACAACTATGATAAAAATGTGAAAATATGAAATATTTGATGTATTTCTTATTCAACACTGTATGAATAAGCTTTGAAATGACTTATATGCTTTCTAAATATAGTATATTCAAATTATAAAACTACTAAGATTTCACCTTCCTTATAACTGCAAAATACATATTTGTATGTTTAGTGTTCGAGAACATGTGCATTTTCTAAAGGCTTCTTGATTAAAACTTCTGCCCTCACCCTTCTAAACATCGGACAGGGCTTTAGCTTGGCTTACTGAACTCAATAGGAACTTACCTTTCATCTCATATTAATCTTGTCTGTCTATGACAAACCCAAAATGTTTTTTTGTTTAAAATCTATTAATTATTTTAAGATTACATTGAAAAGGTTGGCAATAAAAAATCGATCTGTGAATGTGCTAGCTAGAGCAATAAAACCACTCTCTCCTGCTCCTCTAGGATCTACGGGTGTTTCCACATATAGAATTGGAATTGGACTTCTTTAAAAGAACCGATCTCAGTCCTCTTTAAAGTGAACTCTGGGGTAATAAAAAGCTAAATACATCAGGGCAGTATTCACACTTCCCTTGACTTTGAACTCTTTTGCCAGTTCATGTCACCTATTTTGTGGTGTGAGTCCTCTTTGCATTCACATTGCTAGGTTCAGAAAGGAACCAAGATCTTTTTCCAGCATTCACTCAATGCACTCTGGATTTTTACAAAGTGCAGGACAAGCCATTCCATTAGATCGTGTTATCAGACAGCAAGATAATTACATTTTGGAAGCTAATAGACAGAATTTAGTTAAAAGATGAGACATAATAATTATAATCATAAGATAATATTAACATGTAAATATTATTGGTAACAGAATAAATTGCAGAAGAATACTGCAGATTAAATAATGCTGTGATGTAAAAGGTGCATAAAAAGGGAGGAATTCAGATACAGTGCATTTGGAAAGTATTCAGACCCCTTAACTTTTTCGTCATTTTGATACATTTCAACCTTATTCTAAAATGTATTTTTTTTAAATATTCTTCATCAATCTACACACAATAACCCATAATGACAAAGCGCAAACCTTTTTTGGAACAGAAATACCTTACTTACATAAGTATTCAAACCCTTTGCTATGAGACTCAAAATTGAGCTCTTGTGCATCCTGTTTCCATTGATCATATTTGAGATGTTTCCACAACTTGATTGGAGTCCACCTGTGGTAAATTCGATTGACATGCTTTGGAAAGGCACACACCTGTCTATATAAGGTCCCACAGTTGACAATGCATGTCATAGCAAAAACCAAGCCACGAGGTCAAAGAAATTGTCTGTAGAGCTACGAGACAGGTTTGTGTTGAGGCACAGATCTCGGGAAGGATACCAAAATATTTCTGCAGCATTGAAGGTCCCCAAGAACACAGTGGCCTCCATTATTCTTAAATGGAAGAAGTTTGGAACCACCAAGACTCTTCCTAGAGCTGGCCACCCGGCAAAACTGAACAATCAGGGGAGAGGGGCCTTGGTCAGGGAGGTGACAAAGAACCCAATGGTCACTCTGACAGAGCTGCAGAGTTCCTCTGATGAGATGGAAGAACCTTCCAGAAGGACAACCATCTCTGCAGCACTCCACCAATCAGGCCTTTACGGTAGAGTGGCCAGACGGAAGCCACTCCTCAGTAAAAGGCACATAACAGCCCGCTTGGAGTTTGCCAAAAAGGCACCTAAAGTACTAAAGGACACCTAAAGAAACAAGATTCTCTGGTCTGATGAAACCACGATTGAACTCTATGGCCTGAATTCCAAGCGTCACGTTTGGAGGAAACCTGGCACCATCCCTACGGTGAAGAATGGTGGTGGCAGCATCATGTTGTGGGGATTTTTTCAGAGGCAGGGACTAGGAGACTAGTCAGGATCGAGGGAAAGAAGAACGGAGCAAAGTACAGAGAGATCCTTGATGAAGTCCTGAGCGTTCTGGAGCAGGTTCTCAACGGGACAACAACCCTAAGCACACAGCCAAGACACCGCAAGAGTGGCTTCGGGACAAGTCTCTGAATGTCCTTGAGTGGCATTTTAGAATAATGCTGTAACGTAACAAAATGTGGTAAAAGTCGAGGGGTCTGAATACTTTCCAAATGCACTGTATGAAGTATTCGTTTGAGCACTATCCACACATAGTTCAATGTGACTATATATCAGCAGAATCTACTTTTTCGTTTTTTCAAATTACCGCCGTCTTGGAGCTAGAATTGGGATAATGTATACTGTGCTAATGACAATCCAAAAAAGAGTAACAGAGCGAACTGTACAATATGGCGAACTTAGCAAATGAGGTATTTCTGGTAAGTACATGGGGGCCGTCCTCCATTTTTATGCACCTTCGCCATTGAAACTTTAACATCCAATGTAGGCTACTGCCCCTTTAAGAGGCTAGCATTGATTTTGTAGTCAATGCTATCCGGAATCCTTGGGACGTTCCAACCCTAAATCCCAACCCTAACCTTAACCGTAACCATGACCTAACCCCAACCCCAACCCTAACCGTAACCATTTTAAATGCCAACTTCATATGGGGTAACGTAACTACATAGGGTCGTAACTACATATGAGGACACCGAGGTCCAGACCACTGTAATTACTCAGAATAAAAATACATTAATTATTATTATTCTTTGAAAAATTAGGAACTCAGTTAGCTCAATTTACTGTTGAGAGTTAGAATAATAGAATACACCAGGTGCAATATGTCATCCACTGACAGTCACTCAATTAGCCCATGTCAGTAAAAACATTTAAGATCGCTAAATTAATCTAGCCACCTATCTAAACTTGTAGTAATGATGGTAATTTACTGACTGGGCACACTGTGCACGTGCCCAGGGGCCCTGACCTCCAGGGGGCCCCATTGATTTTGTTAGTCACTCTCATTCAGATATCATATTAATGTGGCATAAGTCATGACAAAAAGTGTAGAATTGCAGAAAATTAGCTTTAAAACTGCAACAATGTCTCCCGACCCCATGGTAAAACGTGTAGAATTGCAAGAAATGTTCTGTAAAGCAAACTCGTTTGTTTTCTTTTGTTAAAGATCCAGTGCACTCAAAAACGTGATTTTTCTGTGTTTTCTATGTATACAGTACCAGTCAAAAGTTTGGACACACCTACTCATTCAAGGGTTTGAATGAGTAGGTATGAGCACTAACAAGTACTCAGCATATGTGGGAACTCCTTCAAGACTATTGGAACTTGTAAAGGAAAGTATGGTTTATTCCGATGAGCGAGGGAGAAAAAACTTGTACTATTGATTGATCACCATTTGGATTTCACCGTTACATGCCAATTAGCTAACGTAACGGCAAGCCGGTGTGAATGACCGGTGTGTAACGGTGTTGTATCGAGCTCCTTCCCACTGGGCAGCTGTATCACGTCGCTGGCAGTAGCCAATTTGTTCCATCCGAATACAGTATTTCGAGTAGCCTACACTAAAACTAACTTGTAATATTGGTAGTAAGTAACCGTCTGAATGTCATCGTGATACAGCTCAACGGAGAAAGTTAGTGCTGCAAGCCGGAAACACAACACAGGGCACAGTAGGAGAGGGAAGTACAGTAGCTAGATAGTGTAGCCAATATAGTAGGACAGGGTGACATATAAATGTATTCTAGTACAACTACGGTATTATTAACGTCTACATTTTATTTGTTTTACTCCGCTGAAAAACGAATGATTCTAAACTCCCAAATCCCAACTTAGACAGGAAAGTTTCAAATCCTCACTGAAGTTTCTAGCCACAATAATTAACGTTAACTAGCTAGCTGGGGAGGGCTCATTACGACAACTGACTGAACTAGCCTCTCCCGTGACAGCTAGGGCTATCGCTGAATGCAAGCCATTTCGATGTACTGTTTCCACAGATCGATTTATATGCAGAAATGTCGGTCAGAGCCGGTACCAGAACCACGCTAGTCCCCTCTTTAGGGGGATTTATATCTAACCTGGTTTTACACTGTGTTAGACATAATGTCTTACCTTTACGGTGTATAGAGTATAGGGGTGTGAGCCGGTGCTGCGATGCTCCTTGGCTGTCACAGCACCAGTGATTCTCAGGTTCTGGATAAGGACGGGTCCATCTGGGCTGCTGAGGGGTTCGAAGCTGAAGGGGGTCAGACACAGCCTCCCCGGAGGGACAGGGCAGCGTGGGTGCAGCTCTTCCGCCATGCCCGCTGGCCAATGGGGCTGATCGGACACCTGCATCTCAAGATTTTAGCAAAGCCATTCATAGCAATTTGTAACCTTATTTATTCTACATCAATACTTTGTATTGTTTTATACTTATATACAATTTAAATAACTGTTTAAGAAAATGTAGGAATTCTGAAAGACCAATAAACTAACTAACAAGCAAACAAATAAACAAACAAACCTTGGGTCCCAGGACCTTCAAGTTGCCGAAGCATCCAGGCGGCTCGTCTTCAAACACACTGCAGAAGTTGGTAGGGGAGGTACAGTCACAGAAGCTGTCTGTCTGGTCCTCCTCAGAGTCCATCTGGTCTAGGGACTCCACAGAGAGCTGATTGGATTCTGTCGATGGGGACTCCAGGTCCGAGTCCACACCCTGATACAGGCGGCTGCCACCGCTGCAGGACCTCAGCAGATCCATAGACACATGACAACTGTTTATTTTGATCGATGAACCAATGCATGGCATTGGCAGGATCGCCCCACAGTACTGCCGTGTTTCCTCCTTCAGATCTGGCACTGCCGTATGGTAGGACTCCATGGATTCCAGGGAGTCTGGAGTGGCTGGCTTGGGAGGAGTGGGGCTGTTGCTGGACTCGTTCTGGTCTCTCGGAGTCTGGATCCAGGAGGTAGAACGGGTCCGAGTCCAGAGCTCCTGCTGGGTCTGACTCCTGTGCAGCTGGACTATAGTATCAGGGAGCTCATCGAGGGACTCATCCGGTGATTCTTTGGCTTTGGTGAACAAGTCCACAATGGTGAGATTGAGCCAGTCAGGATCGGACACCCTACTGACCAGTGGGAGGAGGACGTTACAGGTGATCAACTCCCCCACCATGTATCTCCCTGTCCTGGTCTCCAGGTGAGGGAACGGGACCAGGACTTGCATTAGGAGGTCCACTACGGCCCGGGAATAGCTGAGCTCCGTAGCTGGACTAGCCAGGGCTGGGTGGGGGGCATCTGCCTGGCTATACAACTCCCACAGGCTGGGGGTGCTGGAGCGGTCTCTGTCCTGCATCCCCAGCCGTGCCTCTGCCTGCGTCATCATCTCCCTGGCTGTCATATAGCTCTGCAGGTGGCAGCCACACAGCTCCAAGGTCCTCTGGACCAGCGCTCTCCTGTCCACGCACCGAGCCCTCTCCTTCAGCTCCATCACTGAATCCAACATGGCGTCCCGCATAATGTGCTCAAACTCCCCCAGCCCCTCCTCCTCGGTCAGCATGGTGTGGTACCAGGACGACACAAAGTCTCGGATGGCTTTATGCACAGCGCTGTGGATCTCGTGGTCCAACCTCCATTCGCTCTCAGGCGAGTGGAGGGCCGGCTGTGATCTACCCAGGGGGACGAAGTGCTCCAGGTGTAGCAGGCTGTTGGCATCCAGGGCAGCGCGGGACCCCAGCCAGCCACCCAGGACCACCAGCAGGCTGGTGAAGAGACAGAGGAGCCACACGTTCACCAGGAGGTGGAAGAGGACCATCCATGCTACTAGCACCCCCAACACCACAAGCCTCCGCTGGCCCAGTAATTCTGAGAGGGCCCAGTGGTTAGGGTTAGGACCAGAATCCTCTGGTGGAAGCATTCCCCTCAGTGCTGAGACCTGAGTTAAAAATCAAGTAATAGCAATCAATACACACCTCAATCAAATATCCGTATACCTTAATTTGAGGACATTGGTGATTTCTTTCAGATAATATCATTTTAAATTTCATAGACTTGATTTGCAGGGAGAGAAACTGATACTCACAGACCTGGATTGAAAACAATCATTCAAAATGCACACTTCAAGCAATAGGTGTTGGCAAGGCTCCAGTTGTTTTTAGATACCTCTACCTGAGATAAAACAAAACACAAGCATGTTTTTTCAAATCTATAAATGTCTCTCATCAATTAAATGGATGGTTGTGTAAATATATTTTACTGCAAAGGTGGTTAAATTGATAGATATTGTGTGACACCCCCTAAACTCAAAAGTGCAGAATAATGCCTGGTTGGAGGGGGGGATGTGCCACATAAGCTTACAGTATGTAATACAATATTACAAGCTCTGATATTGCTCAGATTTGGAATACAAGGGTTGTCTGCAGCATGCTTCTTTGGAAATACAGACCTGTAGACACAGAGATACAATAGGCGGAAATATAATGGATATTTATGATGAATGTAAGCTTTACTTTTTGGTAGCTGAATAACATAACTTTCTAAATCAAATTCACTCTCATTCTGTGCTGCCTTGCCCTGCCTGACAAAAATACATATAATTACACTTTTTTTTTAATGTTGTGGCTACAGTAAATCGTCTCTAAAGAAAACGATTGGGCTCAGACATCGAAATTAAATGTTTTGGGCTCCAAAGCCCTTGTTCTTGCAATTAAGTGATCGATGGAAATCAAATTTATCAACCCATGGAGGTCTGGATTTGGAGTCACACTCAAAATTAAAGTGGAAAACCACACTACAGGCTGATCCAACTTTGATGTAATGTTCTTAAAACAAGTCAAAATGAGGCTCAATAGTGTGTGTGGCCTCCACGTGCCTGTATGACCTCCCTACAATGCCTGGGCATGCTCCTGATGAGGTGGCGGATGGTCTCCTGAGGGATCTCCTCCCAGACCTGGACTAAAGCATCCACCAACTCCTGGACAGTCTGTGGTGCAACGTGGCGTTGGTGGATGGAGCGAGACATGATGTCCCAGATGTGCTCAATTGGATTCAGGTCTGGGGAACGGGCGGGCCAGTCCATTGCATCAATGCCTTCCTCTTGCAGGAACTGCTGACACACTCCAGCCACATGAGGTCTAGCATTGTCTTGCATTAGGAGAAACCCAGGGCCAACCGCACCAGCATATGGTCTCACAAGGGCTCTGAGGATCTCATCTCGGTACCTAATGGCAGTCAGGCTACCTCTGGCGAGCACATGGAGGGCTGTGCGGCCCCCCAAAGAAATGCCACCCCACACCATGACTGACCAACCGCCAAACCGGTCATGCTGGAAGATGTTGCAGGCAGCAGAACGTTCTCCAAGGCGTCTCCAGACTCTGTCACGTCTGTCACATGTGCTCATGTGTTCAGTGTGAACCTGCTTTCATCTGTGAAGAGCACAGGGCGCCAGTGGCGAATTTGCCAATCTTGGTGTTCTCTGGCAAATGCCAAACGTCCTGTAAGCACAACCCCCACCTGTGGACGTCGGGCCCTCATACCACCCTCATGGAGTCTGTTTCTGACCGTTTGAGCAGACACATGCACATTTCTGGCCTGCTGGAGGTCATTTTGCAGGGCTCTGGCAGTGCTCCTCCTTGCACAAAGGCGGAGGTAGCGGTCCTGCTGCTGGGTTGTTGCCCTCCTACGGCCTCCTCCACGTCTCCTGATGTACTGGCCTGTCTTCTGGTAGCGCCTCCATGCTCTGGACACTACGCTGACAGACACAGCAAACCTTCTTGCCACAGCTCACATTGATGTGCCATCCTGGATGAGCTGCACTACCTGAGCCACTTGTGTGGGTTGTAGACTCTGTCTCATCCTACCACTAGAGTGAGAGCACCGCCAGCATTCAAAAGTGACCAAAACATCAGCCAGGAAGCATAGGAACTGAGAAGTGGTCTGTGGTCACCACCTGCAGAACCATTCCTTTTTTGGGGGTGTCTTACTAATTGCCTATAATTTCCACCTTTTGTCTATTCCATTTGCACAACAGCATGTGAAATTTATTGTCAATCAGTGTTGCTTCCTAAGTGGACAGTTTGATTTCACAGAAGTGTGATTGACTTGGAGTTACATTGTGTTGTTTAAGTGTTCCCTTTATTTTTTTGAGCAGTGTATATTCAGCCCCTACTCTTGCAACGTAACAAAAAAATGCTGGGTCAATAGTTACCCATTTGGGTCATTTCTGTAAACCAGCGCTGGGTCACTATAGTACATACCCAACACTGGGTTATTTTGACTCAGCATTGATGGGTTCCGTGAATGATTTACCCAAAATTGTGGTTACTGTGACCCAGCAGTGTGTTGCTTTTTGCTCTTTTTCTGGGTTATAGTTATTCATGCATTTTTGACCCAGCAGTGGGTTATTTCTTACTTTATTGCTGGGTCAATTGTTCTACCTTTTCTCTATTACGTAATCTGTGAATTTTCTAAAGGTACAAATACTTCTAACAACAACAATCAATGTTACAATGTTACTACACAGTCTACGAAATTCTTAAATTTCGGCCAATCATGACCGATTGTAGGTCAAATACAAAATGTTTATTTTCAGATATTAATTTCAGCTACAAAATGAAGTCACGCAACAGATAAACAACACATAAGGAAAACACAAAAACAACTTTAGAAGCCCAATCCATATTTTAAAATCACAGCAGCCCTACCAATTAAAGCTGAGGAAAGGGGCTGAAGAAAAGTAAACACTTTACCCTCTCTACTCCCCCCAACCCCTACCAGGTATCAATTTCCAATAGGATTTGATGTCAAACCAAATAGAAACATGTCTTCTGCTCCAGATCCTGCCCATTAATTATGGTGAATGCTAGGGAGTAGAGAGGATTGTCCCGAGAGTCAGAACGAAGGTTACGGGTCTCTTGTTTCTTCACCTGGCGGAGGTATTTAGCCATATTGGTTCCAGCCAGGGGATTAAAGAATATGACTTGAAGATGTTGAACAGTAAGGAAGACACTCATCACACTCTTGCACAAGCCCGCCACGCACGCACGCACACACAAATTGTGGCCTTTCCTTTTGCTCAGAAGGTGCTATACCCTTATTCAGTCTATTGCTGTGTGCAGGACATCAATCTGCATTGAGTCCAGCCATTTTGTGCATGGTTCACAGCAGAAGTAGGAAGAGTAGTGAAATAGCCTACTCAAGTAGAAGTATTGTTACTTCAATGACATTGTAATCAAGTAGAAGTAAAATGACTGACTTTGAAACTTTTTATAAAAGTACTTTGAAAAGCTACTCAATTACAGTAATGCGAGTATTTGTAATTAGTTACTCCCCGCATCTGGTTTACAGTTATCCATATGAAATAGTATTCCATATTCCACATGTATACTTACGCTTCATTATGACTTTCGGGCGTCATCAATGCTTGGGCGGGCAGTCTTCTTTCCAACTCCTTACACTGGTGGTGGGAAAAACACTCTCCGGATCATGTTGTCGTTAGTATCTGGGAGACAAAATGGATAAACGGGAATCAACATTTGAGACACTACTTTCATTTCAATATGTAGCTACTTGCATTCCGTACACTGGTCGTGGGAGGGCCACTCTAGTATCAGTGGGAGACAAAGACATAACATTAACACAGTTCATGTGGAGTCAAAATAGATAGCCTAAACTTGGATGAACAATTGAGACAACCCTTTCATTTCAATATAACTGTCTGCATCCAGACTGAGCTAGCTAGCTATCTAACTCAGTAACAATTAGGCTATAAAAACATACAGTAACTGAAACACCACAAAAGCATGAGTTACTGTATGAGCTTGTAGTTCAATGTATTCCGCCAGTGTGTGACTTGTCTTTTTGTTGTCAATGCCTTACGGTACATCACGGTGGCATATGAACGATCGGGTTATAGAGCAAACAATGCAATTATCCCAACATAGGTTGTAATTTGGTTTGGCTTCCTCAGTGGTTTTATCCACGCACCACTATGGTCTATTTAAGCAATAAGGCCCGAGGTGGTGTGATATATGGCCAATATACTATGGCTAAGAGGTGTTCTTGAGTACGCGTACCTTATTGCTATTTTAAACTGTTTACCAAAGTAATTAGAGCAGTAAAAATACATGTTTTGTCATACCCGTGGTATAAGGTCTGATATACCACGGCTGTCAGCCAATCAGCATTCAGGGCTATATCCACCCAGTTTAAAAAACCCATTCGTTCATATGCCACCGTGATATACAATAAAGCCTTTACAACAAAAAGAGTCACAGTGGCGGAATAAATTCAACTACACATACGTTTGTTTCATCACAGAATCGGAGAGCAACATCTGTCCAGTGACGTCCAAAAAGCATATATTGCATACAAACAGTTGTATCACCTGCAGCATGGTCGAGCAAGTTTGTTTTGGACAGTTTACTAAACTACTGATTTAGAACCACGGAGTTACCGCAAGTCAGCACAAAGACAACAGGAGCACTGCCTCCGCTATTCCAGCACCATTTCAACTTAAACATAATCAAAATCAACAAGACTATATATGCTTAGTTTAATATACTGAAAACAAACGTAAAGTTAACAAAAACGATTTAGTCCAATCAATGTTGCTAAATATCCTGTGGCTGTCCATGGTACTGATTTCTGTGTGTGCGCTTTAGCGCGCATGCAAGTAAAACAAAAAATGATGACTCACCCCATTTGTAGACTAGTTGAACGCCAATGCCATCCTTTCATGTTGGCAAAACGTTCTATGACTGTCATGCAGTACACTTTCAGTTTTTGTTGTAATAGGCACCGAGGTAAAGTTGGTTTTATATTCACACATTCGGACATTCAACAGACATTCGCCAAAAGCCATTTAAAATTGTCAAAATCAATAACTAATTCATTGTCACAGAAACATAAAACTAGATATGGTTTATTCTATAAATGTCTAGCATACGTTTATAACCTTTGTTTAGAGGAAAAAAAATCCAGTTTTGATTTGATAGAGGGCACGTAGTCCGTCTAGAGGGCGTGTGGTCAAAGTTCTAACGAGTCTGTTAGAACTATGGGTTCCAGTCTTTAATGCGAAGCAAGACTGCTCAATGTGTGCTTTGCATCATCCAGAGAAAAATGATGATCATCTGACCAACTGGGTTTTGTCTTTGTGTAATATAACAATAGGCTATGAAAACTCATGTAGTTTCATCCTTCAAGACATTTAGAAGTATGAAACTTTGTCTTGAAACTTTTTTTAAAATCAGGGTTATCCTTGTATTATTGATCGTGACTCCGTGTTATTATTCTACTATGAGAGATACTAGATACATACTATTAATGTAATGTTTGATATTACAACGTTGATGTGTGAAACCTTTTTTATCAACACATACGTTTTTTTGCAAATGTATTCCTTTATTACTACATGATTTATATTGCCTGAATACTCAACGATCATTAACACCACAGTCATGTGTGCTTCTGTCAGGGTTGTGGTCAAATGCACGTCATTTAAAGTAAATTCAGCAATTGAACAAAAATCCAATTCAATTTGAACATTTTCCTAATTGCAAAAGCCTGTAACATAATTTGGGTATTCCAGAACTGTAATTTACATGTAAATAAACATAACCCTGTTTTTATTTGTTTTTAGAATGCTCTGTGTGCCAGAGATGGTACCATTCAGCTGGTCTGGGGATGACAAAGAAAATAGAAAAATATTGGAAGGGGCCTCTTTGCTGTTAAATTAGAGACGTATAAATAAATGAGTGTTGTGCCTTGTAACTACTTTAAGATGTGGAACTTTTGCACTAAAAATGCAAACATTGATTTGGCATACAATTTAAGATTGTAAACATTGTCTAACTTCATATAGAACATACAAGACTTGAAATTAAAATGTCTTTAAAGTTATTGTAAATAAATGCATATTTCCAAAAAAATCTGAGCCAATTACAGAATTTGTTATTGATTTCTTCATCTTTAAATGCAATATTTGAGATGTTATGTATTTCTATCAAGTCAAAAACTGGAATTTTTACTCAAAAAAAATGTTGTAAAAGTATGCTAGACATTTATAGAATAAATCATATCTAGTTTGATGATTCTGTGACAAAGGGTGAATTAGTTCTTGATTTACACCGCTTTAAATGTCATCTTATATATTTGATGTATTTATATCAAGTCAAAACTGTAATTTCTACAAAAAACAAAGGTTGTAAAAGTATGCTAGACATTGATAGAATAAACCATATATATTTTTATGTTTCTGTGACAATCAATTAATTAATTGTGGATTTTTACAATTTTATATGGCGTTTGGCGAATGTCTGTTGAATGTCTATTGAACGTCCTAATGTGTGAATATAAAACCAATTTTACCTTTGTGTAATAGGCTACCTAGCCAAAATGCTTGCTAGCCTGACTCCCTAGCAAAATGTGCTAGTTAATGTGAGCCTACATCTAGGCCAAAGAGTTCTGTGTCTATGCTACCTATTGAACTTCAATTGTCTCAGGCCAGTGGCACAACATATCAATTCGTGGTTAGATCGGAATCGAAGTCAATCATTGGCATGTACATAGAATTAAGTCAAAATCCAAATCTCCATCCATGGCTTAAGAAAGGGCCGATTTAGCAAACTAGCTACTGCAGGACATCAACACAAGCAGACCAGAAACAGACACGTTTTTCAAAAAATTACGTTTTGCAACGGTCTGAAGCCAAATCCAAACTTCCCTTGTGGGGTGTTTTGCTGCACCTAGGCAACCCACAGTTGAGCTCAGCTCAACGCTGAGGCCATAAACCTGCTGGCATCAATCAATCAAACGCTATGGACAACATGGTATACTCTTTTGGTCCAGACAGCCTCAGAAACATGGGCCACACATACTGAGACATAGGGGCGCTGTTTACTTCGGTCGGATGATTTCTCCGGTGAGATTCAGCCACTTGCGAATTGACGGACAATTATTCAAACACAGAGAGACATGAAAGAGAAATTGTATAATTTTAATGTATTTATTGGTCAAATATTTGGGGAAGCCTGGCTTCCACTGGCATCCATGTGTGACTATGTAACTACCGGGGCGGCAGGTAGCATAGTGGTTAGAGCGTTGGGCCAGTAACCGAAAGGTTGCTGGCTCGAATCCCTGAGCTGACAAGATAAAAATCTGTCCTTCTGCCCCTGAACAAGGCAGTTAACCCACTGTTCCCCGGTAGGCCGTCATTGTAAATAAGAATTTGTTAACTGACATGCCTCGATAAATATGTCAGGCAGGACAGCACTGAATGAGAACCAATTTGACTCGGAGAGTGGTCAATTAATCAGCTACCAAAAAAGTATAGCTCACATACATCAAATATATTCACAGTTGATATTTCTGCCTATTAACAACTTTTGCTGTAAAATAGTTGTACACAACCATCCATTTCATAAAATGGGAGACATTCGATAAGGAAAAACATGGTTTTGCTCTGTTATTCCCCATTTACAGATATCTCAAAGACGAAATCCCCCCCGAGTAATGCAAACTGGCCGGATAGTGTGTGTTGTGCTGAAAGGACAGCTCCGCTGATCGGCAAGGGATTACCCTTGTCTATGATGGTCAGGGCAAATTTCTTGTCGCTGAAGGACAGATCTACCAAGGGCAAACTTGGCTTAAATCACAGCTGCAATGCTAACCTCAAGCAAATATCATATTTTAAAATCAAACAAACACAAATTAAGCTAATCAACAGTATTTGGGTTGTTTATAGTTTATATCAAAGAGACAAACTATAGCGTTTTTTTCATGACGCTTTGCATTTTTACATATAATTCCACTGTAAAACAAAATGGGACATATGACCTTACCGCAAACGTTTTTAAATTGTCATAATTTATCTTCTTCTCGAGGCACTGTTGAGTCTCTTCGCTTCAATCTCTTCAATGACATTTATTTACTTCCTGGTTCCCATGGAGCCATCTTGCTCTAATCTCTGAAACAGGTATCCATGACGTTTACAGTAAGTACCGCCACCTACTGAGATGAAGGTGCACCTAACCAGAGATATATACACACACACACACACACACACACACACACACACACACACACTGTATGACTCTGCACCTGGCTAATGCCGCGTTCACGTGCAAGTCATAACTGGGGAAATTTAAAATGTCCAACTTACTAACTGGTTGTGGTCATAAACGTGCCGCGTTCAATCAGTTAGCTAACTAATCGGACATTTCTGAGTTTCCTAGTTCCGACTAGCAGGCTAACGTGCATATCTCCCGGCACTTCGTTGTGATGACCCATGAAGTGGATGTCCTGTCCATTGGTCATCAGGCGGAGAAGTAGCGGAGAAGCTTGACAAGACTGATACCACGTTCACGTGCTTATCGGAACCAGGAAACTCTGAAATGTCAGACTCGCTAACTGGTGAGTTATACAAGTGCCCCGTTCAACGAGTCGAAAATGAGTTTCATAGTTCTGACTAGCACGTGAACGCGGCACGAGAAACAGCTGTATCCGTCAAATATTTCACATTTTCCTCGTTTGATCCTAGTGCAGTCTATTAGGAAACCAAGTAGCCTAGGCTGGCTTCTGTTTGGTCATTTTTTTTAAAGCATAGGCTATACCGTATATCACATGCAAAATAATAGGCTACGACAAAAACGTCCAATGTAAATTCTTAATTTGACATAATGTAAAGTTGTTTTCCCATGTCGGCCCAATATATTAATTAATTTGTCTAATCACTTGGATCTCAAATACAATTGAACCTTTATTTAACCAGGCAAGTCAGTTAACAAATTCGATCCCAATACAATTAGGTTGCAATGATTACACAAAATACATTAAAACATGACATCGACAACAAGCTTAATTTGATATGGTATGCAAGGTCACAATGGGTGATGGGTCAAAAGCGAGACAGGCCACGCAAAGTAGGACTAGTTGTTTGTGCAAGTAGTCTTGTTACTTGTTGCACACATGCTTCTTCTGAAAGGGGCAAATCTGTTTGGTGCATTCCCAACAGCTTTGGACAGGGTGAGACCCAGTGTTTGAGGTATTCTGGTGGCACTGGCTGCACCCATCCTTTGCGCCATGGTTATTCATGCCGCGTATTTGCTTTCGGAGGTCCCAGCGCCTTTTATCGTCCAGACAGCAGGCCACATCCACCACCACAATCCGGGCGGGATCCCAGACGCAATCCTCTTCACGGCCAGATTTAATAGCAGTAATGCCACAGTTTGGTGGCACCCAGCAACTGTCGTAACCGTTCTGGTGCCATGACTTCTGAAGCGGATGGTTATCAATGTCGATCTTCTTCACCTTGCCAACCCGCACCTTTAACTTCAACACTATCGCTTCCTTTTTGTCAGCATTCAGCGGGTAACACTTTGCTTTGTCGATATTACGGCTCACGTAGACCCCTGGCCCCAACATCCCATCGCTGGAGCGTTGGAACCCACTGGTGATAATACGCTGGACATACTTGAGATACGTGCCATGGTACATGGTGTAAACTTTCTCGTCTTTGGGCTTCTCGCCTGCATGGAGCTTCTTCTCCTCAATCGCAGTCCAGCCAGAAAAAGTGATCTCTTCTAGTTCCATAGTTGGTATCTGTGGAAGTTATATTTATTTAGTCCAAAGCAAAAGGTAGCGTTATGGGGGGCCAAATATATCACGTAATCATATCCTAATAAAATACCAAATTGACAATGCCAAATACATTCTAAACGCTATACGAACCTGTTGGAAGTACAGCCAAATATAAAATTGAGGCTATTGCACCGCATAGGATCACTATACTTTCACTTTTGATTCTCTAGTATGTCCTGTTATACAAACCCTTCTTTACTTTTCCATTCAAGTTCTTAAAGTGACACACACCCCTCGGCTTGTCATGCATTTAGCCAGCCTAGAAGCCTATTTATTCTTCAAGAAATCGTTCCAACAACAAAAACTTAAAGGAAAAAAAAGATGATACTACTGCTGAAAGTATAGTTTTTCATGTAGGCCTAACATTTCTTGAATAGAAAAATGCAATTGTTTCGGCAATGATCATAAACTAGTCAAATGTATTCCAGAATACATGCACAGCCACAACTGCCGCCTTCCGTCCTTTTAAATCCCCATGAATAAAGGGCCATGTTCTTTCTCAGTTTTTATTTCATTCAAACCTGTCATCGCCCTTTAGATTGTAGGATGAAGAAGTACATGTTGACCATTCCCTAGTTTTCTTTCTCATCTCATGGGCGCACTCGTTTTGCACCCTTGTGGACCCCAAACTGCGTAGGCGTTACATGACCTACAGCATGGTCAAGCAAGTTAATGTTTCCGACATTTTCGGACAACTAAACAACTATTGATTTAGAACCATAGAGAGTTACTGCAAGTAGCAAAGAAAACAGAAGCTGCTTCCACTATTCCAGCACCATTTCATCATCATCAAATCACCTATGCTTAGTCTAATACAGTGACAACTAGAAGATAACGAAAACAATTTAGGCCAATCAACTTAAGCTAAATATGTGGCTTTCCATGGTTCTGATGTGTGTGTGTGTGTGTGTGTGTGTGCATTCATGCAAGTAGAAAAAACATGTTGACTCACCCTACTTGTAGAGAAACATCAATACCACTATCCTTTCTTTCATGTTGACAAAACAGTCTATGATTCTGTCATACAGTACACACTTTTGTTGTTGTCCTACACTACCTGGCTAAAATGCTTGCTCGATAGCCTAACTTACATTCATGGGCAACGTTAGCTAGTTAACATTTGCCTTCTACATTTGGCTAAATATTGAACTTCCATCCACTCAGGCCGGGGGTACAATGTATGAATTTATGGTGGGATCAGAATCGCTGTTATAGTTATTGGCCAGTACAGAGAATTAAGTAAAACCACAAATCCCTATCGCCAATCATGGCTAATTTAGGAAAGGGCTAATTTTAGCTAGTGAGCCACCGGAAGACAACACAACGAGATGCAACAATTCAAGTTGTTTTAGTCAATGACATATTTGATGTCGATGTGATGTGTTTGGAGTGAAGCCAATCCAATCTGGCTTCCCTTTACATTTTTCTTTTTGGTGCATCAGTTGAGTTCGCTCAGTTTTGCTCAACACTGATTGGCTATTATTTGATACTTTTTTTTTTTTTAATCAAGGGAGGCCAATCGCTCGCTGGCTTTTCTAGCCTTCAATGCTACGGGCGGCCACAATGTCATACTATTTTTGAACATACAGCATCAGATAGATGGCCTACACATACAGAGACAGACAGAAGGGCTCTGCTTTGGAAGTCAAGCGCTTATGTAACGGATGTGAAATGGCTAGCTAGTTAGCGGGTACGCGCTAATAGCGTTTCAATCGGTTACGTCACTTGCTCTGAGACTTGAAGTCGAGTTTCCCCTTGCTCTGCAAGGGCCGCGGCTTTCGTGGAGCGATGGGTAACGATGCTTCGTTGGTGACTGTTGTTGATGTGTGCAGAAGGTCCCTGGTTCGCGCCCGTGTCGGGGCGAGGGGACGGTTTAAAGTTGTACTGTTACACTTACTCCACTCACCCAGGCAACAGCCAGGGGACTGGGCAATGCAAAACGAGCTCACCCTATAAATTCACAGAGAGGTGTGCCTTAAAATAAAGAATTTTCCCATCAGGCTATTCCTTTTATTGACATGTTCAAAGCAGAGCAATGAAAACCATTAAAGATCCCACATTTGAACTCCGTAACATGATGCACAGTCAAAAGGCCTGCATCATTACAGATAACAATTTTTATCCAACAGCAACATGTTTATGTGCAATGTGTTGACCTACGTGTTAAAAATGTATCCATGTCCTCATCTGTTTTTTTTTACATGTCTGATGTGTTTATGTTGCCTGTTTTGTGTATAATGTTTCCATGTTCACCTGCCCGAGGACTACAGATGGAAAGTAGCTATTAGCTAAATCTGGTGCGACATCATTTCTCAGTGCTATGAGACTTATGTTTTTGTTATGCATTGTCCCTGCCAAATAAATGTAATAAAATAACAATAGATCAGCATAGTCATTGGACAAAAAGATAATCGTTGCACAGGTCCTTTGATCTTGTCCCTGAAGTGTCGAGTTGAATCTGACAAGCCTACTCCGATGAAAGTCTGGCTCAGTGACTGAATGAATCAATGCATACCCCTTTTCTTCATTTTCTCCCTGTTGAGTTGAGTCAATGCATGCCCCCTTTCTGCACCATATGAGTAAAACGGTTTGTGATGGAGAGGGTGGTGTCAATGAAGCGCTCCACACAGCTAGCCAGGCACGTCTCCGTCCGGGAGTCCAGCTTGCTGCTCGGCTTATCCATGCATTTGTCCCTACACACGTCGGTGAAGTTGTGCACCTACAAGAAACCGTCATAAACACAACACAAAATAAGTCTCATGTATTTAAAGGGATTACGCAATAGTTCACCTGCAAATAGCTATCTTTGATTATACTGTCTAAAGGTAAAGGAATACCATATAACCTTGAGAAAACTACATTTAAACATTTAAGTTTCACAAATGGGAATAGATTGGATAGAAGAATCGTCTTTTCCTTAATTTGATATTGAGACATAACTGAATGATCTGACTTTCAACCACTTTTAAGTCCAGAAAACAATAGGGAAATGTATTTGGGAGTGAACTAGCTAACTATCCCCAGTTTTTAAACCCAGAGCCGCAACATCGCGAGACTTCCAGGAACTCTTGCGATACAGACAAAACTGACCAGATCAAGGTTTGAGAAATCAATGAGAGAAAAAAAAAAATAATCTTCCAGTTTTTATTTTTCTCGAAATCTAAAGATGCAACCTAGATTCGAGCAAATGTATTTAGTAGTTGAACATGTTACTACTCCAACCTGACATGTTTTCATTTTCGTTTAAAACGACTTTATATCGAAGGAATGTCTTTGATTTCACGGCCTGCACATGCGCAGTTCGACGCGAGTAGACAGTTAGACCCAATTACGTACGTATTAGTATTAAATATATTTTTTTTACCCCTTTTCGCCACAATTTCGTATTCCAACGCATCAGTTTAGCTAGCCAACGTCACCTACAACTGTGATCAGGGATTTATTGGAAAATCAGTTTTAGCCTATAGCTAGCTATAGCTAGCTTGCTTAGTAGTTACATTAGCTACCTGTGCTTCAAACTGAGCTTTCTGTTGCTCGACTGCTATCATCCTCTGAAGTTCTGAGGCCTCAGCATTTTCAGACGCACTGGCAGAGGACAGGTCAAAAGCCATATTATCAATCAAGATATTATGAAAAAATGTAACATGCAAGAGTCCAACAGAAAGCACTACTCTGCGACAACAGCATATGTTCAATCAATACCGGAAGTATAGCGGGAAAGTCGATGTGACATCACCTTTCTATTCTTCTTGTTCTTCTTCTATGAG
The DNA here is from genome assembly GCF_029448725.1 of Salvelinus fontinalis. NCBI lineage: Eukaryota > Metazoa > Chordata > Actinopteri > Salmoniformes > Salmonidae > Salvelinus > Salvelinus fontinalis. Next base: position 42,039,942 of record NC_074695.1, read on the forward strand.
GTTTAACGGCGGTTGGCATCCAATTTGTTGCATTACCGCCACCTATTAGAGTGGAGTACAACTCCCTTTTACTTTACTTGAAATAGAAAAATTTACAAAATAAATACCCTACCATCTAACACTATACGCACTAATTTCAAAATGATATAAAATAAAATGAACACCCCCCTACTCCACTAATTAAATGTATGTATTCCTGCCTCATGCCATCACCCTGAATGGATGGGACATCACCACTTAACACATCCTGTAACTCTTCTGCTGTAAAGTGTTGCGCACCCAAATACCTCTCTGCAGCTGCCACCACAACCTCAATTTTCGGAGACTTCCGATCCATCCCTGCAGTACATTTAATAACCATTGCTATAAATGCTAAAACCCCAATCTTACTGAAACGTATTTTACTTTTTGGCCTATCCCTCTGTACTGGTATATCTCTACTACTCTCACCCCCCCCCCCCCCCTTACCCCATCTTCATCTATTTTCTTCACTGCCTCAGCATATGACAACTTCTGCTCTACTCTAACCCTGGAAACCTCAACCTGCCTCTCTCACATGGGACATTTCTGATCCCCAGCTCCATGGGCACACCTACAAGTAACACATTCCACTACTTTCCCCAATACTACACATTTCCTTTGTCTAATGCCCTTCTGCACATTTCTCACACCTTGGACCCTCCCTCCTACACACTGCTGCCACATGTTCATAAGCTTGACACCTGTAACATCTAAACGTATTCGGCACATACACTCGTACAGGATAACTTATATATCCTAACTTCACTTTGTCAGGCAATGACTCAACTTCAAAACTCAAAACAGACAATGACTCTTCTGTTTCCCCACTCTTGCCACCCTGTCTGCATCGCATCAAACGACAAGCATCACATACACCGGAAATCTTTGACCTCAACTGGTCAACGTTTATATCTACTGCTACCCCAGTTATCACTCCTTTCATTGGTGCCTTTTTCTTGAAAACGAAACACTTTGCTTACACTCATTTGTTTTACTTCAAGCGCATTCTTCCTCTGCCCAACTGAAACACAAACAATTATCACTAGACCACTTCTAGTTACCCTCACCTATTCCACATGACCCAACTCTTTTTTCACCCACGGTGAAACCACAAATGGATCAGCCAAAAGGCAAGAGTCCACTTTCTCCATAAACTTCACTCCTACTGTCACAGACTTTTCATCCTGATCATTGGTGCATACCTCAGTCTCTGATTACTTTACCGCAACTATCACCTCCGATACTTCACCCTCATTCACTTCCATTTCTCCTCCTGTCTTCAGCTCCCTCTGCTTACACTTTCTACCATTCTTCTTAAACAAACATCTCCCTTTTTCCCACCCTTTTTATCTGACTCAAGCTCATCCTCTTCATCCCTCACTCGCTTAGACCTCTTCTCCCTCTCTTTTTCCCTCCATTCCTCCTCCATTTGTCTCGGGCATTGCTTTCCACATGCATATACTTAACACAAAGCATTTTTTATTTATTCATTTTTATTTCACCTTTATTTAACCAGGTAGGCCAGTTGAGAACAAGTTCTCATTTACAACTGCGACTTGAACAAGATAAAGCAAAGCAGTGCGACAAAAACAACAACACAGAGTTACACATGGGATAAACAAAGTACAGTCAATAACACAATAGAAAATTCGTACACAGTGTGTGCAAATGAAGTAAGGAGGTAAGGCAATAAATAGGCCATAGTGGTGAAGTAATTACAATTTAGCAATTCACACTGGAGTGATAGATGTGCAGATGAGGATGTGCAAGTATAAATACTGGTATAAATACTGGTGTGCAAAAGAGCAGAAAAAAACAAAAAACAAATATGGGGTGAGGTAGGTAGCTATTTACAGATGGGCCCTGTACAGCTGCAGCGATCTAAGCTGCTCTGACAGCCGATGCTTGAAGTTAGTGAGGGAGATATGTCTCCAACTTCAGTGATTTTCGCCATTCGTTCCAGTCATTGGCAGCAGAGAACTGTAAGGAAAGGCGGCCAAAAGAGGTGTTGGCTTTGGGGACGACCAGTGAAGTATACCTGCTGGCGTGCGTGCTACGGGTGGGTGTTGCTATGGTGACCAGTGAGCTGAGATAAGGTGGAGCTTTACCCAGCAAAGACTTATAGATGACCTGGAGCCAGTGGGTTTGACGACGAATAGGTAGCGAGGACAAGCCAACGAGAGCATACAGGTCGCAGTGGTGGGTAGTAAATGGGGCTTTGGTGACAAAACGGATGGCACTGTGATAGACTGCATCCAATTTGCTGAGTAGAGTGTTGGAGGCTATTTTGTAAATGACATCGCCGGATCGGCAGGATAGCCAGTTTACGAGGGTATGTTTGGCAGCATGAGTGAAGGAGGCTTTGTTGCGAAATAGGAAGACAATTCTAGATTTAACTTTGGATTGGAGATGCTTAATGTGAGTCTGGAAGGAGAGTTTACAGTCTAAGCAGACACCTAGGTATTTATAGTTGTCCACATAACACAGTGTCCAAAGAAGGGCCAGATGTATACAGAATGGTGTCATCTGCGTAGAGGTGGATCAAAGAATCACCCTCAGCAAGAGCGACATCATTAATATATACAGAGAAAAGAGTACCTCATAGAGGCGCCAGCTTCCCGTCGTCCCAAGACTCTCCTCAGCCCCACCTCTGACATCACTTGTAACTTTGCTTCCATTTTTTTTATTTACACATTTTTACCATGATGCATTCAATACATATTACGTTTTAGAATATCCTAATGTGCCTCTCATAGTCTTAGTTTCTCAAATGTTGAAATATAAGTGTACAGCACAGTAGGTGGCAGCAGAGATCTTCATAAAGAAGACACGAGCTGTTGGGTGTGTTCCAGACCAAATACTCAAAAAAGTCAAAGTCTACAACAGGCCTGCGAACCACCACCAACTGTAAAGGCAAGTTTATACTTCGTCTAACGACATGTCTGTAGCACTAGAAGTTCTGGAGGGGGCCAGGAGGGGCCAGTGCCCCTGTGACAACAATTTTGGACCCCCTTGTGGCCCCCCTAAATGTTGAGTATGAAATAATTTTTACATAACTAATGCCTGCAATGCAGTGAAGAAAACGCTATGACAACAATAACGTCTAATGTAACTGGCCCCTCTAACAGTACAACTGGCCCCAATTGTTTTAGATGATTTTTCCTTCTAATCTCTGAAAACGAATGTGAAACCAGCCATATGGAAGCTTACTGAAAATCATATCAACATGACATCTATTGCGGCCCCTTTTCCACTGTGAAATAGGGGCTATAAATAGCTATGCCGTTATTCAGAATTTTAATTGTGTGCCCTCATAAGGAGAAATATGGTCGCCCAAGTTATTGGCTTCAGTAGGGCTGAACCTTCTGAGTTGATGTATGTGTCACGTTCGTCGTAACATTTAAGTGAGGAGGACCAAGGTGCAGCGTGATAACAATACATTATTCTTTAATGAAGACGAAAACAAAACGAACACTATACAAACTAAATCAAAACAACAAACAGACGAACGTGCAGCTATACAAACAATAAGTGCAGACACTGGCAACTTACACATAGACAATCACCCACAACCTACCTAATGACTATGGCTGCCTAAATATGGCTCCCAATCAGAGACAACGATAGACAGCTATCTCTAATTGAGAACCAATCCAGGCAACCATAGACTTACATAAACACCTACAATGAACACAACCCCATGAACTCTACAAACACCCCCTAGACAATACAAACACCCTAGACGAGACAAAAACACACAAACATCCCCCATGTCACACCCTGACCTAACTAAAATAATAAAGAAAACAAAGATAACTAAGGCCAGGGCGTGACAGTATGCGCTTTAGAACGTTTAATTATAGCCTATGCCCGGGCTTTTCTCCTTTTTATTTTACAATTATCATGTTAAATATTAGCCGCTATGGGGAGCCACGGACAAAAGGAATAACTATGTGAGAATGCTGTTCATTGACTACAGCTCAGCGTTTAACACCATTGTTCCCACAAATCTCATAGGTGGTAAGGGTAGGCATCAACACATCTGCCACACGGATCCTCAACACGGGGGCCCCTTAGGGGTGCGTGCTTAGTCCCCTCCTGTACTCCCTGTTCACTCATGACTACATGGCCAAGCACGATTCCAACACCATCATTAATTTTGTTGACGACACAAAAGTGGTAGACCTGATGACCGACAACGATGAGACAGCCTATAGGGAGGAGGTTTGAGACCTAGCACTCTCTCAATGTGAGCAAGCCAAAAGAGCTGATCGTGGACTATAGGAAAAGGAGGACCGAACAGAACCACATTAACATTGACGGGACTGAAGTGGAGCGGGTCGAGAGTTTCAAGTTCTTTGGTGTCCACATCACCAACAAACTATTATGGTCCAAACTCACCTATCACGGATCCCTCTGGAACTGTCATTATGCACACCTGGTCCCCTTTCCCACTGATTGTAATTGTATGAATGTGCCCTTTGGTCCACCATTGGGCTGTCGATTATTGTTCCAATGTCCGTTGTGCTTGTGAGTACCTGTGCCTTGTTCTTTTGGCTTTCGTGCCACTTGTATTGCACAGATGATTACGGGTCTCGTCCCATGTGGTATCATTGTGCGCTTGTGTATTTATTCAAGGTACTCCTCGCTCTTTTGTCTGGGTCTCAACCCTGTGTTTTGTATACGTATTTGTTTGGTCTTCGTCCCCGTGCCTTTACACGGCACGCTGTAATTTGGGTAAATAAAAAACCCTAATACGCATTCCTGCGCCTGTCTCATGATCCCTTTATACCAACGTAACAACACCAAGAAAGTTCTGAAGAGGGCACGACAACACCTTTTCACCCTCAGGAAACTGAAAATATTTGGCATGGGTCCCCAGATCCTCAAAAAGTTCTACATCTGCACTATTGAGAGCATCCTGACTGGTTGCATCACCGCCTGGTATGGCAACTGCTTGGCATCTGACCGTGAGGGGCTACAGAGGGTAGTGCGTATGGCCCAGTACATCACTGGGGCCAAACTTCCTGACATCCAGGACCTATATACAAGGCGGTGTCAGAGGAAGGCACAAAAAATTGTCAAAGACTCCAGACACCCAAGTCTGTCATGCCTGCTCCCGCACTTCCCCCCTGGCGCTTGAGGGTGCCAGGCTCCCCAGCATTACGCACTCCTGCCTTCCCCCATCACGTGGATCAGCGATTATTGGACTCACCTGGACTCAATCACCTCTGTCATTACCTCCCCTATATCTGTCTGTTACCCCGCTCTGTTCCCTGCTTCAGCATTGATTGTCGTATGTCCTGACACTGTTCCTGTCTTGTTCCATGTCTTGTTGCGATTAAATGTTTGAGGCCCCGTACTTGCTTCTCTACCTCAGCATCGTTCTTACAGAATGCTGAAACCACCAAACGAAGCATCAGGGAGTGCTGGCGTTCCAGTTGGTGGTGACGTCGAGTCCGGGGGCCGCCACCGATGGAACCGGAGGTGCCTAAGCCAGCTCGGGGGGCTGTCACGCCTAAGCTGGCTGGAGAAGTTTTTGCTCCGGTTGGCTCAGAAGGCGCCCATCCCACGTCAGGCCTTAGCCGGATAGTCAAGTTTTTACGCCCAGCCGGCTCGTCAAGCTGCTACGTCTCCACCGGATCACTGGGCTCCCGCCTCAGCCGGATTGTCAGGCTCCTATGCCTCAGCCATTCTCGCCAGGCTCTCATCTCTGCCGGTTCGTCGGGATTTCACACCCAAACGGCTTGTCCAGCGCCCATGCCTCGCCCAGGTGGGACGCCGGGTGGCGCCCCTAGGGGGGGATTACTGCCACACCTGCTCCCGCGCTTCCCCCCTGGTGCTAGAGGGTGCCAGGCTTCCCAGCATTACTCACTCCTGCCACCATCATTACGCACAACTGCCTTCCCCCATCACGTGCATCAGCGATTATTAGAGTCACCTGGACTCAATCACCTCTGTCATTATCTCCCCTATATATGTCTGTTACCCTGCTAAGTTCCCCGCTTCAGCATTGATTGTTGTATGTCCTTGTATACCCGTGTGCTGACGCTGATCCTGGCTTGCTCTATGTCTTGTTCCGATTAAATGTTTGACTCCCCGTACTTGCTTCTCTACTCCAGCGTCGGTCCTTACAAAGTCTATGACTGACTGTTCCCTCTGCTACCGTATGGCAAGTGGTACCGGAGCGTCAAGTCTAGGACAAAAAGGCTCCTTAACAGCTTCTACCCCCAAGCCATAAGACTGCTGAACAACTAATCAAATGGCCAACGGACTGTTTACTTTGACCCCCTCCCCCACCTTTGTTTTTACACTGCTGCTACTCACTGTTTATTATCTATGCATAGTCACTTAATAAATTTACCTCGACTAACCTGTACCCCCGCACACTGACTCGGTACTGGTACCTCTGTATATAGCCTCTTTATTGTTATGTACATTTCTTGTGTTACTTTTTGATTGACTCAACAAAAAATATACTTTAGTTTATTTAGTAAATATTTTATTAACTCTATTTCTTGAACTGCATTGTGTAACGGCTGTCTTTCGGTGAGTTAGTTGACCAAGGCGCAGCGGGTTGTGAATACATAATGACTTTATTGCAAGACGAAGAACAGACACGAAATACACTTGACTAAATTTACAAAATAACAAAACGAACTAGACAGACCTAAACTACGAACTTACATGAAACGAAGAACACATGAACAGGAACGACCGAACGAACGAGACGAGACGAGACAGTACCGTGTGGTGCAACAAACACAGACACAGCGACAATCACCCACAAACAAACAGTGAGAACAACCTACCTTAATATGACTCTCAATTAGAGGAAAACGCAAAACACCTGCCTCTAATTAAGAGCCATACCAGGCAACCCAAAACCAACATAGAAACGGAAAACAGACTGCCCACCCAAAACTCACGCCCTGACCATCACACACATACAACACAACAGAAAACAGGTCAGGAACGTGACAGAACCCCCCCTTCAAGGTGCGAACTCCGGGCGCACCCCTAAAACTCAAGGGGAGGGTCTGGGTGGGCATCTGTCCGCGGTGGCGGCTCCGGCGGTGGACGAGGACACCACTCCACCACTGTCTTTGTCCCCCTCCTTAGCGTCCTTTGAGTGGCGACCCTCGCCCCCAACCATGGTCCAGGAACCTTTACTAAGGCCCTCCTACATAGAGGAGACAGCTCAGGACAGAGAGGTAGCTCCGGACAGAGGGACAGCTTAGGACAGAGGGACAGCTTAGGACAGAGGGACAACTCTGTACTAATGGCAACTCCGGACTGAGTGGCAGCTCATGACTGTAGGGCAGCTCATGACTGTAGGGCAGCTCATGACTGTAGGGCAGCTCATGACTGGAGGGCAGCTCATGACTGGAGGGCAGCTCATGACTGGAGGGCAGCTCATGACTGGAGGGCAGCTCATGACTGTAGGACAGCTCATGACTGGAGGGCAGCTCATGACTGGAGGGCAGCTCATGACTGGAGGGCAGCTCATGACTGGAGGGCAGCTCATGACTGGAGGGCAGCTCATGACTGGCTGGCGGCTCTGGCAGCTCCTGACTGGCTGGCGGCTCTGGCGGCTCCTGACTGGCTGGCGGCTCTGGCCGCTCCTGACTGGCTGGCGGCTCTGGCGGCTCCTGACTGGCTGGCGGCTCTGGCGGCTCCTGACTGGCTGGCGGCTCTGGCGGCTCCTGACTGGCTGGCGGCTCTGGCGGCTCCTGACTGGCTGGCGGCTCTGGCGGCTCCTGACTGGCTGGCGGCTCTGGCGGCTCCTGACTGGCTGGCGGCTCTGGCGGCTCCTGACTGGCTGGCGGCTCTGGCGGCTCCTGACTGGCTGGCGGCTCTGGCGGCTCCTGACTGGCTGGCGGCTCTGGCGGCTCCTGACTGGCTGGCGGCTCTGGCGGCTCCTGACTGACGGACGGCTCAGCGGCTCCTGACTGACGGACGGCTCTAACGGCTCAGGACAGACGGGCGGCTCTAATGGCTCGTGGCAGACGGATGGCTCAGAAGGCGCTGGGCAGACGGATGGCTCAGAAGGCGCTGGGCAGACGGATGGCTCAGAAGGCGCTGGGCAGACGGATGGCTCAGACGTCGCTGGGCAGACAGATGGCTCAGACAGCGCTGGGCAGACAGATGGCTCAGACGGCGCTGGGCAGACAGATTGCTCAGACGGCGCTGGGCAGACAGATGGCTCAGACGGCGCTGGGCAGACAGATGGCTCAGACGGAGCTGGGCAGACAGGCCGTGCAGAAGGCGTTGGGCAGACGGCCGACTCTGCCCTGCTGAGGCGCACAGTAGGCCTGGTGCGTGGTGCCGGAACTGGAGGTACCGGGATGACGGCACGCACTTCAAGGCTAGTGCGGGGAGCAGGGACAGGGCACACTGACCTCTCGAAGCACACTATAGGCCTGGTGCGTGGTACCGGAACTGGAGGTACTGGGCTGAGTGCACGCACCTCAGGGCGAGTGCGGGGAGAAGGAACAGTGCGTACAGGGCTCTGGAGACGCACAGATGGCTTAGTGCATGGTGCCGGAACTGGAGGCACTGGGCTGGAGACACGCACCATCGGGAGAGTGCGTGGAGGAGGAACAGGGCTCTGGAGACGCACAGGTGGCTTAGTGCGTGGTGCCGGAACTGGTGGTACTGGGCTGGGGTGAGGAGGTAGCGCCGGAAATACCGGACCGTGCAGGCGTACTGGCTCCCTTGAGCACTGAGCCTGCCCAACCTTACCTGGTTGAATGCTCCCCGTCGCCCGACCAGTGCGGGGAGGTGGAATAACCCGCACCGGGCTATGTAGGCGAACCGGGGACACCATGCATAAGGCTGGTGCCATGTAAGGAGACGTACTGGTGGAGACGTACTGGTGGCCCAAGGAGACGTACTGGTGGCCAGATATGTAGGGCCGGCTTCATGACATTTGGCTCAATGCCCAATCTAGCCCTACCAGTGCGGGGAGGTGGAATAACCCGCACTGGGCTATGCACATGTACAGGAGACACCGTGCGCTCTACTGCGTAACACGGTGTCTGCCCGTACTCCCGCTCTCCACGGTTAGCCTGGGAAGTGGGCGCAGGTCTCCTACCTGCCCTCGGCCCACTACCTCTTGGCCCACTACCTCTTAGCCCCCCCCCCCCCCAAGACATTTTTGGGTAGTACTCACGGGCTTTTCGGGCTTCTGTGCTAGACGAGTCCCCTCATAATGCCGGTTCCTCTCTCCGGTCTCCTCCGCTCTCCGAGCTGCCTCCAGCTGTTCCCATGGGCGGTGATTCACCTCCACTTTAGCCCATGGTCCCTTTCCTTCCATGATCTCCTCCCAAGACCATAAATCCTGCTTCGTGCGCTGTCGTTGCTGTCCATTAACCTGCTGCTTGATCTGGGTTTGGTGGGTGATTCTGTAACGGCTGTCTTTCGGTGAGTTAGTTGACCAAGGCGCAGCGGGTTGTGAATACATAATGACTTTATTGCTAGACGAAGAACAGACACGAAATACACTTGACTAAATTTACAAAATAACAAAACGAACTAGACAGACCTAAACTACGAACTTACATGAAACGAAGAACACATGAACAGGAACGACCGAACGAACGAGACGAGACGAGACAGTACCTTGTGGTGCAACAAACACAGACACAGCGACAATCACCCACAAACAAACAGTGAGAACAACCTACCTTAATATGACTCTCAATTAGAGGAAAACGCAAAACACCTGCCTCTAATTAAGAGCCATACCAGGCAACCCAAAACCAACATAGAAACGGAAAACAGACTGCCCACCCAAAACTCACGCCCTGACCATCACACACATACAACACAACAGAAAACAGGTCAGGAACGTGACACATTGTTGACTAATGGCTTGTAAGTAAGCATTTCACGGTAAGGTCTACACCTTCTGTACTCGGCGCATGTGACAAATACAATTTGTCCTCTGGTACTCTAAGGCCTACGGACTATGTGCTTCTCCAGGGTTCAAAAGACTCAGTGTAGTGTTGCACACTAACTCACAAACTAGTGTTGTTGTGTCTGAGATTAAGATTTGGTCTGTAACTCAGACTGTTTACAAGAGTACAGATAATGCTGTGGGGTTTTGTCTCTAAGCTTAAGAAGCCAGCTGAGTAAGCACAATATTTATCATTGCTCCCATCTGTCACATGCACTTAAGTTAGCTTTTAAACTGGCAGCAACGATGTTCAAAGTAGTCCAACCTACAGAATAAACCAACAGACAGACCACTTCAAACTACAATAACATTCTCAGTATCGGTTACAGATTCTGTTTTCTTGCTATGACTGTGATATGTTGTTGTTTATCTAACTTAGTTGAATGCACTGACTAAGTCGCTCTGAATAAGAGCGTCTGCTGAATGACCAAAATGTAAACGTGAAAACAAACACTTGTGCTAATGAGCTCCGTCGCAGTACACTATACATTGCAGTACACTATACTTTACTTTTATTTACTGTACTCTTCTGTACTATACGCTACTTTTCTGTACTGTACTGTGTACTGTAATGTACTGTACTATACTGTGCTTTACTCTACTGTACTGTGCTTTCCTGTCCAAACTTGTGAAACAGATATCTATGATTGGTTCAGATTTGGTCTTTTGGACGTCTTTTTTTGGTAATGTCGGGACAGGCCGTCTGATTTTTTTATGGTGCTGTCCGGACCGGCCATGATTTCAACGATGTTGATTTTTGGTCTGGATCGGACCAAATCTGAACCAGTTATAGAGATCTATGTTTGGGCCAAATATAGTCCGGTCCAGACCGGATGTCTGTGGACGTTGAAATCGCGGCTGGTCCAGACCGGACCAAATCTGAACCTGTCTATGACTGCATTTACACAGGCTGCCCAATTCAGATCCTTTTTTTCATTCATTTGTCTTTTGACCAATCAGATACGCTCTGAAACATATCTGATGTGAAAGCATCTGATGTGATTGGTCAAAAGACCAATTAGTGAAAAAAATATCAGAATTGGGCTGCCTGTGTAAGTGAAGCCACAGACATCTATGTTTTGGCCAAATAAAGTCTGGGCTGGACCAAATCTGAACCAAACATAGACATCTATGATTGGTTCAGATTTGGTCCGGTCTGGACCAAATTTCAGAGTATTTGAAATACATCAGACGACCGGTCTTAAAACATAAGACGTCCGGTCTCAAAAAAATACATAAAAAAGACGTAGCAGTCGGTAAATGCTTAGTGAGAGCTGTCAAAAGCAGTGTTACCGTGGCTAATGCCCCAAAAAGTATCAGTCGAATCTTACTGACCACGCAGGAGGACATGTCCATGTTCGACGACATGAAGGCTGCAGGGGAGCTTGCCAGACATAAGAATATTGTGGCTACTATGGTGGAAACCGTCAGAATGGTTGACTGTGAACGCAATGGAGATCTGGAGTACAAGCCACCCAGGACCACTTCCTCCTTATCAAGGTCTTTAGGACTAAAACTTCACTGCCAGGGACCCCTATTCCAACTCAGGTACCAGTCAATAGTTGTCCAATTGTTAAGAGTGCAACTATTAACATTTACATTGTCATTTTAGTCATTTAGCAGACACTCTTATCCAGAGCATCTTACAGTAGTGAGGGCAAAAGTTTCCGTACTTTGTCACCATGTCTGACGTTGTGAGTATCATCCTGGATACTGTCAATCCAGCCGGAAGGTTCATATTGATTCTGCTTTCAAGAGACTGGAGGAAGTAATTGCCCAGGGGTAGGTTTGCTCTATGTCATATGATCAACTGGTCGATGAACTTAAGAACCTAATTATGGAGCACTAACAACTATTTATTTTGGAGTCGTTGGCAGCTGGGAAAAGTGTTTCCGACACTGTCCTATCGACATATTTAATGAGGCAAAAACAATGAGGGAAGCTTTTCTCCTCTGAACCTATTTATAACTTTACTGAGGAGGTAGTGAAGAGGTTGAGTCTCCCTGTTCTCATACCTACTGCATCCTGGGGGGTAGATCAGGAAGCCTCACAGGCTCCAACTGGTGTCTCTGCCCAGAAAAGCTCAAGCAGCACTTCTTGTGGAGGCTCTTTTGGTCTCTAACAACTCCTCATAGCACTACGCCAATGCTGTGAATCTGTTCACAAAGGCTACTTGATGGACAACTTCTCCCAGTTTTCTTATCCCTCAATGGAGATAGAGCCCATAAGAAAGCAAGGAACCTCTCAAGATGGAGGCAACATCAATGACATAGGTAACGTCTGTCTTCCCCACTGAGTCTGCTGTTGAGAAACGGAGAAATGCCAGTCTTCCTCAGGCTGAGGCTGTCCAGAAAGGCAGAGGGAAGTTCAGCTTCCTGTCAAAGATGTTCAAGATCAACTCTAAGGTAGACAAGAGATATACAGATGTGCTGGTTAAAATGTTATTATATTATTTTTTTGTAACAATAACAATATTTTGTCTAAGTTGTCATTGAGCAAAAAAGGAGCCAAAACCCGCAGACACGCGGCCCTCCGTGGAATGAGTTTGACACATGTGTGGAGGAATTCAAATTATGAACTCGTTAAATATCATTGCATTTATCTAATTGTAGCTTTGGTCTTTTCTCTCTATACTGAACAAAAATATAAAACGCAACATGTAAAGTGTTAGTTCCATGTTTCATGAGCTGAAATAAAAAATCCCAGAAAGGTTCTATATGCACAAAAAGCTTATTTCTGTCAAATTTTGTACACAAATTTGTTTACATCCCTGTTAGTGAGCATTTTTCCTTTGCCAAGATAATCCATCCATCTGACAGGTGTGGCATATCAAGAAGTTGATTAAACAGCATGATCGTTATACAGGTGCACATTGTGCTGGGGACAATAAAAGGCCACTCTAAAATGTGCAGTTTTGTCACACAACACAATGTCATTTTAGAGAATTTGGCAGTATGTCCAACCGGCCTCACAATCGCAATCCACATCTAACCACACCAGTCCAGGACCTCCACATCTGGCTTTTTCACCTTCAGGATCGTCTGAGACCAGCCACCCGGATAGCTGATGAAACTCTGGGTTTGCACAACTGTCAGAAAGCGTCTCAGGGAAGCTCGTCTGCGTGCTCGTTGTCCTCTCCAGGGTCTTGACCTGACTGCATTTCGGCGTCATAACCGACTTCAGTGGGCAAATGCTCACCTTCGATGGCCACTGGCAATCTGGAGAAGTGGGCTATTCACGGATGAATCCTGGTTTCAACTGTACCGTGCAGATGGCGTCGTGGGGGGCGAGCGGTTTGCTGATGTCAGCGTTGTGAACAGAGTGCCCCCTGGTGGAGGTGGGGTTATGGTATGAGCAGGCATAAGCTACGGACAACAAACTATTTTATCAATGTCAATTTGAATGCACAGAGATAACGTGACAAGATCCTGAGGCCCATTGTCGTGCCATTCATCCGCCGCCATCACCTCATGTTTCAGCATGATAATGCACAGCCCCATGTCGCAAGGATCTGTACACAATTCCTGGAAGCTGAAAATGTCCCAGTTCTTCCATGGCCTGCATACTCACCAGACATGTCACCCATTGAGCTTGTTTGGGATGCTCTGGATCGACGTGTACAACAGCGTGTTCCAGTTCCCGCCAATATACAGCAACTTCACACAGCCATTGAAGAGGAGTGGTTTCAACATTCCACAGGCAACAATCAACAGCCTATGCGAAGAAGATGACACGCTGCATGAGGCAAATGGTCACACCAGATACTGACTGGTTTTCTGATCCACGCCCCTCCCTTTTAAGGTATCTGTGACCAACAGATGCATATCTCTTTCCCCAGTCATGTGGGAATACATTTTTTTTTAATTGATTGATTTCCTTATATGAACTGTAACTCAGTAAAATATTTGAAATTGTTGCATGCTGTATTTATATATTTGTTCCAGTATATCTTTTCTATCTAATATTTCACACAGTGGTGAATGTAACTGTCTGAAATGTGTAGCAAAATTCTAGTAATTCAGATGAATTATATTTGTCATCAAGCCAAGAGAAGCACAAATTGAAATCTTACACAGTAGGCTGTCAATTTGCTATCTGCCCTAAGAGATAACGTTAAAATAAAGAGCCGTCTTTTTATTAAAACAATTTTTATTAAATATATGGTTCAGTCACACAGTAGATTTGCAAGCATCTGCATTCAGCTGCATTCTGCACATAAAATACAAATATGAATCTCGCAGCTAGCAAATCCCTGGCACCCATGACTGTTCCCAAAGAAACTAACAGATATATTCAAATACGAATGTCAAAAATCAATTTACACATGATTATCCCTTTATACGATTCAAAATTGCTCTTCCATTTTTGTAGAGCATACAAACTATAATGAAATCTAGACATACAGTACATCAATAACAGGCTGTGTGTATCATGATTCATAAATGTTAGTGCTAAAGTAGCATTTAACAAAAATAAAACAATGTAATAAGGCAATTCATATTGATTCTGAGTCCAGCATATCAGTAAGCCTGGTCCCAGATCGGTTTGCTCTGTCTTGCCATCTCCTATGGTTGTTCTAATGCCAAATCGACCATAGGAGTTGGCTTTACAGCACAAACAGATCTGAGACCAGGCTAGTGTATCAGTAGGCACACGGGTATTATTTAGATGACCATATTTGGTCATATTTACCCTCTGAAAATACTGAGTGACACCATTCCTCAGAGAGAGTGGAGTCATTTGACACACCACGTTGAGGCCAGATGTGCTGAGCTTTGGCACTGGTGCAATGTTTGAAACCGGTTCATTTTTAGAGAGATTTCTAACATAAAAAGTTAGGAAAAAGGTAAAGAGCTTTTAGCTTTGTATTTTGGTCTCTTTGATTCCCTTCTGAAAATGATAGGTGCACATTTGCACTGGTGCAAATTATAAGTATATCTGGCCCCAAGTCTTCTAGGCTGTCAGATTAACAGACGGATCATCATTTCCCAGCAAAAAAAACTAAGTAATGGAGGTTAGTCCAGAAAAATAAGGCTTGCTTATTGCATAGTACAGTACTTCAACTCAAGTTTTACCCCTCCTGTGATGTCCAGATATGGGGGAACTTGGACAAGTTTACCAATTCATACAGTACCTGCAAAGGCACTCTGGGCCTTCTTTGTATGCGCATAAGCAATGGCATCTACATTAAGGCAATCTCCGAATGAATCTAAATCTGACTTCAGTGAGTGAAGATTGACCTCGTGTCCAGTACGTGAAATTAATTTCCCCTGCCAACGCGTAGGCCTAGATTCAATCAGATCAAGCTTTAAACGGCGATAGCCAACACCCACACAGCTGATATTTTGCCGGTGTCGGAGGTGTAACTGCGTTGACGCTGTCAAATAGGGGAGCAGCTGCTCTTGTGATCATTGCCACTAAGCCAGAGTTCTGAATGAAAAAATGTAGGTTACAGTTGAAGTCGGAAGTTTACATACACCTTAGCCAAATACATTTAAACTCAGATTTTCACAATTCCTGACATTTAATCCTAGTATTTGGTAGCATTGCCTTTAAATTGTTTAACTTGGGACAAATGTTTCGGGTAGCCTTCCACAAGCTTCCCACAATAACTTGGGTGAATTTTGGCCCATTCCTCCTGACAGAGCTGGTGTAACTGAGTCAGGTTTGTAGGCCTCCTTGCTTGCACACGCTTATTCAGTTCTGCCCACACATTTTCTATGGGATTGAGGTCAGGGCTTTGTGATGGCCACTCCAATACCTTGACTTTGCTGTCCTTAAGCCATTTTGCCACAACTTTGGAAGTATGCTTGGGGTCATTGTCCATTTGGAAGACCCATTTGCGACCAAGCTTTAACTTCCTGACTGATGTCTTGAGATGTTGCTTCAATATATCCACATCATTTTCCTTTCTCATGTCAATTAGCCCATCAGAAGCTTCTAAAGCCATGACACCATTTTCTGGAATTTTCCAAGTTGTTTAAAGGCACAGTCAACTTAGTGTATGTAAACTTCTGACCCACTGGAATTGTGATAAGTGAAATAATCTGTAAACAATTGTTGGGAAAATGACTTGTGTCATGCACAAAGTAGATGTCATAACCGACTTGCCAAAACTATAGTTTGTTAACAAGAAATTTGTGGAGTGGTTGAAAACGAGTTTTAATGACTCCAACCTAAGTGTATGTAAACTTCCGACTTCAACTGTATGTAGAAATAATGATGCTCAAATTGAAAATCATTAAACTGAATGAGGATTTCTATCAGCCTAATCCAGGTGCAGATTATGTCTCACGGTTCAGTGTTCCAACTTGTAAACAACGCTGCATGGGATTTCTGTTAATGCGACTCTGCAGCTAACGGCGATGTCTGCTTTAGGTATAATGCTCGGAGCCGCTTGTGGATTTGACAGTTCTAATGCAGTTCCACCTCAGGCACCACCAAAACAACTGCTCTGCAGATGTCGGCTAGCGTGGATCTAATAGAACCTTGCCCTTATTTTGAATTATAAACTGGGTGGGGTCGAGCCCTGAATGCTGATTGTCTGAAAGTCGTGGTATATCAGCTCGTATACCACGGGTATGACAAAACATTTATTTTGACTCTTCTAATTACGTTGGTAACCAGTTTATAATAGCAATAAGGCACCTCGGGGTTTGTGGTATATGGCCAATATACCACGGCTGAGGGCTGTATCCAGGAACTCCACGTTGTGTCGTGCTTAAGAACAGCCCTTAACCGTAATAAATTGGCCATACTCCACATCCCCTCGGGCCTTATTGCTTAAATATATCATATGGACCACTGAATGCTTTGCTAGATCACTAATGGCTGAATATGTCCGGTTTCCTTTATCTTAACATGGTTAGGATGAATACTGGGGTGAATACACAGTAAAATGACCATAGGTGTACAGTAAGTTGAGTGTGTGTGGAGATACTTGTGTTTAGTAGGGGTGACCCCTCAGATCAGTGGTAGGCCAATGAGGAGCAGTGAGGAGGAACCAACACTGCACCTTATTGTGGAATACAAGTTCATCCTTATGTGGGTAAACCGGTGAAGCACCAATAGATTCCACAGGGCTCCTCTTAGATCAACTGGAAACCTGCTGAAGAAAAGGGGGACCACAGCATTGAGGAACAAAGGCATTTCCTCCATCATCTTCTCTGGGTCAGGTGGTGGGGTAGCCAGGGGCCGGAGGGTCAAGGGTCAGTTATCAGCTGACCCCTCCTACTGCCTCTCCGTCCTTCTCCAGCTCCTCCTGGATCTCATCACTGTTCCCTGAGTCGCTGCTCGCTACCGAGCTGAACGATGGAGAGTTCCTGCACCAGAGAGAGGGGAAACAAGGACAGATGTCAGTCATTGATATCTGTGTGATTATGCCTACTGTGTAGCAAGGCCGTTCTCAAGACACGTCTCAATGGAACAATGCACCATTGCATAGAAATGCCATTGTTTTCCATGTGTGGAGAAAGAGGTGTTTCTGACCTGCCGGTGCCCCCTGAGCCCTTGATGAGTCTCCTGCAGGTCTCCATCTGCACATCCAGGCCTCTCTTCATAGAACACATCTCCATGTACTCTTGTAGGTGACGGTTCATATCACTCTTAGCTGTAGCCAACTCATACTGAGGAGAGAGCGAGAATCCAAGATGTGGGAGAGAGGGGGAGTCAAAAGGAGAGTAAGATAGGTGAACGATGTAAGAGAGTAAGAGCAAAAGAGTGGGAGGAGATGTGAGAGGGTGAGTCAGAGAGGGAGATTGAAAAGAGAAAGTGGCGCAGAGATTGAGGGGCAAAGACGCTCTGCAGTAATAATTGATGACTAACACACAGGAGAGTGAGTTGCACACATGAACCTTGACCTCTCTTCTCTTGGTCTCTTACCTCTATTTGACCCATGGTCTCCTGGTACTCCTTCTCTCGGTTCTGGAAGAGCATCTCGGTCTCGTCGATCAGGCTGCCCAAACTGCCATCCTGAGAGGCCTAATAATCCCCAACAGACCCATTTAAACTATGTGTACTGTAGCAACGTTCAAAGTGCAGTAGTAGACTTTACTTTGCAGCTTGGAGACACCGTTATCGACAATAAACACTTTCATACAGTTTACATTCGTACAGTCGTAAAAAGGATAGATAAGGTAGATAAATATCCCACTGGGCACAGACGTCAGTTCAACGTCTAGTTTCGATTTACATTTGGTTGAGTTGTCAACTAACATTAATTCAACGTGAAATCAGCAAAACATTTCACCATCTCATTGGATTTAGGTTGAAGTTGGGTTAAAAAAAAGACAAAATGCCCTTTACGTTGATGACTTTTTTTCAAATCCAGTCAGTTTCCCACGTTGATTCAACACCATCACATTGAGTTTTTAGTTTGAAATGACGTGGAAACAACGTTGACTCAATCAATTTTGCCCAGTGGGATCGGTCGAACACACAATTTAGCAATACACACACCAACACACAATTAGACAAACAATCAATTCAAATAAATAACGACACAATTGTATTTTTACATATATTCCGTAACAGTTTCTGAGGCCACTCAGATTAAATGTCTTACAGCAACAAGGGCATGAGGCAGGTTGCCTAGTGGTTAGAGCGTTGGGCCAGTAACCAAAAGGTTGCTAGATCGAAACCCCGAGCTGACAATGTAAAAATATGTCGTTTTGATCCTGAACAAGGCAGTTAACCCACTGTTCCTCGGCCGTCACTGTAAATAAGAATTTGTTCTTAACTGACTTGCCTAGTTAAATAAAGGTTTTTTAAAAATGAGGAAATAGGAAGGCCTAAAAAAATCCTTGACAGAGACATACAGGTAACTGACAAAATAAAGCAAACACTTGAGTAAATGAGTCAGGTGGTTCACACAGTTAATTAAGCATTTAAAATCCCATCATGCTTAGGGTCATGTATACAAATGCCCAGTTGTCCATTATTTTGGCTACCATGACTTAGAAGAAGAGAGCTCAGTGACTTTGAAAGAGGGTCTCAAAGAAGCATAAGGGGTTTAAATGCTATTTCTGTGTGTGTCTATGTGTGTGTGTGTGTGTGTGTGTGTGTGTGTGTGTCAGTCAACAGATCTCAACCCAATTAAACATCTTACGGGAGATTCTGGAGCAGCACCTGAGACCACCAACAAAACACAAAATTATGGAATTTCTTGTGGAAGACAGTTGTAGAATCTATGCCAAGGCGCATTGAATCTGTTCTGGCAGCTCGTGGTGGCCCAACGCCCTATTAAAACACTTTTTGTTGGTGTTTCCTTTATTTTGGCAGTTACCTGTATCGGACATATTTGAAAAGTTCCCAGACACTGCTTTTGGATGAGCAGTAGGGGGCAGCACTAACCTGCCCAGGGCCCTCCCCCTGTCCTTCTGCTGCAGCAGCACTGGCTGCAGCACAGGGGGTGTTGTAGTTGGCAAAGTCCTCCCAGAGGAGCAGTGTCTCCTCATTCTCCTCCCAAGTTAGGCTGTCACAGTCGTCATCAAAGTCAAACGTCTCTCTCCTGGTGACAAAGGAATTATCATCTGAGCAAGTTCTGCATAGAAGAAAGGGAGGGAGAAGAGGGGAGAGGGAGGGACAGAGAAAAAGAGAGGAGGCATGGAGGTGGAAAGGGAGGGGAGAAAAGAGAGAAGACAAAAAAGAAAGGAGGAAAGCCAAAACCAAACGGAAAGGCATGCACATTTTAAAAGGGTTCGCAAATGAAGAGGACAGGGAAGAGAGAAAACAACAGAGACAGTGACTGACAGATGAAAACATGACAAAGTCATAAAGCACACACGAAACTGACTATGAGACGCTATCTAACGCGACAGACTACAGTGGGGATTTAATTCACAGAACGAGATCATATGGCTCAAACAACACAGTTAGTTGGATAACATATCGACCCTAGTCGATCAGCTAGCACTTAATAGCTTTTTTTTAACACAGGTCAAAGGTTCGGGCCACTCACAACTGATTGAGCATGCGTTTCATCTCGTCTGTGATGTTGAGTGACTCTACGACCTGCTCCTTCTCCTCTTCATCCTCCTCTCCACCACCAGACTCAGTTTCAATCTCAGGACTCCTCTCCTCGTAGACAGCCTTACGCTCTTTCCTCCTGCAAGATGCAGCCCCCTGTGAAACCACACACCACACACTAGTCAGCTGTGTGTGAAGGAGAGTGAAAATGTGTGTGTGTGTGTGTGTGTGGAAAAAACATTTAATGGACATTTGTGTCCTATTTTCTACATGAAATGAGCCCTTTACACAAGGGGTACATATGAAAAGCTATCCAGTTACTTTGCTCTCTGGGGGTGCTCTGGAGGGGCTCATGTGTGGGCTCATGTTGAACATCTTGCTCATGTCTTCTGAATTGCGTTGCTGAGCCACGTCACAAAGCTTGGCCGTGATGTCAATGCGTCTGCAGATGTCCATGTCCACCTTCATGGCCTTCTTCTGGATCGCAGTGTCCAAGTCTGACATTTCCTACAATAAATATTTCATTGGTTATGATGATCAGAGAATATTATACCCATGAGCTGTGTCACCGTCTACTATTTGCCCAATACTGCAAGTAAGAGTGTACAGTTTTCTGAGGCAGGACCTCAACCATCATCATCATCCCATTTTTTAGTTAATCTCATAGTATCTCAAGGCAATGACTTGCAGTTTAAAGGTAATAAACTCACTTAAAGGGGAAGTATAAGAATATTTATATTTTTTTGTGATTCCATACATTGAAACTAGTTAGGCGGAGTTTTTCTTTCTCCCTGCAATCTACTAATGGAAAGCTGCAAAAACGGGTCACGTGACGTGTTTTTGCGCACTTCTAGCTCTGCGCTGTTGTCAGTCAACGAATGATTGAGAAATCCGCAAATTGTGGAAATTTGTTTTTGTTTTACTGAAAGCCTACGGCCGAATGAGACATTTATAGAAAATCAAAAGTACTATCGATTTTGGGTCAGGAAATGTATACTTTTCAACATAAAACGATTGGGATTATTTTATGTGAAGACTGCAAACACAGCAGATATGGGTAACTATCTCGTGCTTGAAAACTGAATCTACGGCCCTTATTCACAATCACAGATGAACATTTTTTTTTGCGGAAAAAGTTAAAACAGCCTAAACAACCTGACCGACTGCAACAACAGTGAAGATGGGTAAAATCTGCACGTGCGCTATTGTGGCTCAAACTCGGTGCCCTTATTGCAGCAAATGGGGGAGAAGGAGCTGCCGCAAAAGTTGAAAGACTTATCAACGATAGCCTAAAGTTAGTTCTGAAAAGTGAAAACCCGAAGAGATGACAGCAAGAGCAAGCTGGTGTTCGGTCCCTGGCTGCACTTTATATAATACATATAATAAATATTTGGTCCTTTGACAGATGCAGAAGTAGCGATAAAAACAAGTAAATAATATGTAAACACTCCGACAGCCCATCTTGCTAATTTACGTATCTGTAGTAAGCACTTAATTGACAATGACTACAAAAGAGATCCGTGTTGTTTTGGTGTTTTGTTCCGGTTTTGGTGTTTTGTTCCGACCACAATCGGAACAAAACACCAAAGAAAACTCAAAGACACAGCTGTTCATTCTGTATACCCATGGAATGGATCACGTGTCATGCTAAAAAACAGAAGAGCATTTGAGAAGGGAAAGCATCAAAGCGAGCGTGCAGAGCAGACTGGTCTCATAGACTAGACGGAACAGTAAACGTAAATCCGGGACACTCAAATTAGTATGATATACCGTAGTTATGTTTGATATGGTTATATAAGATAGAGGGGTTACTTAAGGTTAGGGTTAGCTAAAAGTGTTTGGGAAGGGTTAGCTAACATGCTACGTAGTTGCAAAGTAGCTAAAAAGTAGTAAGTAGCTGAAAAGTTGCTAATAAACTAAAATTCTAAAGTTGTCCGTGATGAGATTAAAACACATGACCTTTATGTTGCTAGACGTTCGCACCATACACCATTTATATACCTACACATCCACCCCGACCAACCACCCTCCTTTTATTTTTGCCTTAACCCTTTTAGGTAACCCTACCCCTAACTCTAACCTTAACCTAACTCCTAACCTTAACACTAACGTTAGCCACCTAGCTAACGTTAGCCACAACAAATTGGAATTCGTAACATATAAGTTTAGCAAATTCGTAACATACTGTACTTTTTTTGCAAATTCGTAAGCTATTGTACGAATTGTATTCCTAACATATCATATGACTTGCAATTTGTAACATATATGAAATGGTTGATGGACATCCACAAATGAATACATACCATACAAAACGTAACATATCATACTAAATGGGGTGTCTCGGATTCACATACAGAATAATAAGAAATGTTGTGCGGAGGTATGTAGTCTAATCAATGCAGTCCGAGTTGATCTTATTGTGTCTAGTCGCTTTTATTCATAATCATAATCTCCAATGTCTGATGTGTTGGTTAGCCATGGTTTATTTGCATGAGAACATTTCATGCTTTAACAACTGTATAGCCTTGCATGAGATACATGGCCCCAGGAACCACCTAGGGCAGGCCTATTTGGTTGCATTGCATGTAGTCTGGTCTATTGTGTATTTGTAACCCCCACCTCCCCCTGTCGATAGTGGCCATGAGTATCATAACAATTTAATTACTTTTAGCCCCATGGCCACAACATTTTTTATTACAGATTATAAATGTGGTATCACATTATACTTGTGTGTTACTGTTAAAAGACTATCTGACTTGATCCTGTGTTAATCTATTTATAATTGTATAATTAGCCTAGCAGTAGTAATTATCATGTTATGGTTTAGATGGAATGATCTATGTTCATTGTATTTGTAGCGGCAGTAATTATTGTGTTATGGGTTAGATGGAATGATCTATGCGCATTGTATTCGGGCAGAGGGAAAGGGCCTGTCTTGGCCTGTCTCTTGAGGCCAAGAATGATTCCTCGAGGGTTGAATAGCAGTCATGTGTCTGGAGTTAGCGCTGACAGATCATAATTACTCATCTATAACACTTTCTTATATCTTTATATACTCTTGCTGTGAATATACCCTTTTTATATATTCTTAGAGATTGAAATTAGCGTTAGGTTGAAGCTCTTTGTGTATGAGAAGTGTAATTATCTAGTGGTCTGCAGTGTACTGTAGGAATGTGTACTTCCAATAACTCAAGGCCTCTCCTGACTGACACGAAGACCCGTGAAAGGCACGGAGGAATACGAAAGCTCTGGATTTAGGCTGGAACACGATAACACCAACGGGAGGAACAGACTCAGTTCTTGCCCAGCAACAGAGATGGATTGTTTAACATAGAAATACAAGAAGGTCACTCGGCCTAATCGGAAGGTATAAATATATGTGCTTGTGTGACCTGTAGGGGTGGTTTTGCAGCTGCAACACCCAGTGTGGTGAATAAATCGAGCTGGAGTTTTTCTTGGGAGTCCGTCGGGATTTGTGTACCAGAAATTAGAATCCAACAGTTAGGATGGAAGTTTTTCTTTGTCAATACACATAACAATAGTACTTTAGAATATAACCCATATGATATCAACTCACTCGCAGGTTCTGGGCTCAATAGATTGGTCTTCAAAGGACCCCAAAGAACTGCAAGCTCCTCTTGCACCCATGTGAGTTGATGTTGTCTACTGCAACTGTTCACACTTTTCCCCAATGTCTGATGTGTTGGCTAGCTATGGCTTATCTGCGTGACAAACTTTCAGGCAACTGTATAGCCTTACGTGGAATACCTGGCCCAAGGAACCACCTGTGGTATATGATTGCCCATAGTCTGTCTATTGTGTATTTGTAAGCCCCACCTCCCTATGGGTATAATTACTTTCAGCACTATGGCCATATGTTAGTAAGGTTAGTAAACAGGTTAGTAAACATGCTATCACTTGTGTGTTAGGGTGGACATTTTTCTTTGTCAATACACATAACAATAATAATTTGGCATATAACCCATACTATATCAACTGTTAATCCCTGTCACATTTCCTTTTGTATATAAATACTGTATGCACTGACAGAATGCTAATGTTGCATTACATTTGTTTTATGAAAGACTGCATCAACAAGTCAAAGCTCCGGGCCTTCCACCCAGCCGGGGCCTGATGTCCTTCAGGCATCCTGGTCCCCTACCCGTCTCTTAAAGCTCTGGACCTTCTACCCATGTGTCCCCTACTACTAAGAAGACCAGGCAGGAGGTAACCAGCTCTGTAATTGGCACTTGGCATTGCATTATGAAAACATGTTTTATACGTTTGATTCAAACGGGTGACAGTAAAGCGGCTTTAAATTTGTCATTATGCGGTCAATCTTCTCTCAGCAACTTAAGTCCATGGGCTTTGCAACTGTGTCCAGAGCTTCAGATTCACCAGAAAGGATCTACGAGTCGTCGGTAAGTATCCTAGGACAATTGACATATTTTCTATGATTCCATATAGCAAAGTCTTATTCAGTATGCGCTGTTATAATTTCTGAACTCTAAGGCCATTTTTGAGTATTGTCTTTCTAAGGAGGATCAGGGAAATACATCCAGCTACAGCAGCCTCCTCCACCTCGTCCTGATCTCCACCTTCCCAGCTGGACACCAGCTTTAGCTCCCCTGATTACCAGGACCAGGGCTCTGACTACAGTCGTGTCCAAAAGTTTTGAGAATGACACCAAATATTATTTCCACAAAGTTTGCTGCTTCAGTGTCTTTAGATATTTTTGTCAGATGTTACTATGGAATACTGAATTATAATTACAAGCAAGTGTCAAAGGCTTTTATTGAAAATTACATGAAGTTGATGCAAAGAGTCAATATTTGCAGTGTTGACCCTTCTTTTTCAAGACCTCTGCAATCTGCCCTGGCATGCTGTCAATTAACTTCTGGGCCACATCCTGACTGATGGCCGCCCATTCTTCATTCATCAATGCTTGGAGTTTGTCATAATTTGTGGGGTTTTGTTTCTCCACCCGCCTCTTAAGGATTGACCACAAGTTCTCAATGGGATTAAGGTCTTTCCTGGCCATGGACCCAAAATATCGATGTTTTGTTCCCTTGTTCCATTGTTCGTCACCAAACTGTTCCTGGATGGTTGGGAGAAGTTGCTCTCGGAGGATGTGTTGGTACCATTCTTTATTCATGGCTGTGTTCTTAGGCAAAATTGTGAGTGAGCCCACTCTTTTCGCTGAGAAGCAACCCCACACATGAATGGTCTCAGGATGCTTTACTGTTGGCATGACACAGGACTGATGTTAGCGCTCACCTCGTCTTCTCCGGACAAGCTTTTTTCCGGATGCCCAAAACAATCAGAGAAAATTACTTTACCCCAGTCCTCAGCAGTCCAATCCCTGTACCTTTTGCAAAATATCAGTCTGTCCCTGACGTTTTTCATGGAGAGAAGTGGCTTCTTTGCTGCCCTTCTTGACACCAGGCCATCCTCCGAAAGTCTTCGCCTCACTGTGCGTGCAGATGCACTCACACCTGCCTGCTGCCATTCCTGAGCAAGCTACTGGTGGTGCCCGATCCTGCAGCTGAATCAACTTTAGGAGACGGTCCTGGCACTTGCTGGACTTTCTTGGGCGCCCGGAAGCCTTCTTCATAACAATTGAATCGCTCTCCTTGAAGTTCTTGATGATCTGATAAATGGTTGATTTAGGTGCAATCTTACTTGCAGCAATATCCTTGCCTGTGAAACCCTTTTTGTGCAAAGCAATGATGATGGCACGTGTTTCCTTGCAGGTAACCATGATTGACAGAGGAAGAACAATGATTCCAAGCACCACCCTCCTTTTGAAGCTTCCAGTCTGTTATTCGAACTCAATCAGCATGACAGAGTGGTCTCCAGCCTTGTCCTCGTCAACACTCACACCTGTGTTAACGAGAGAATCACTGACATGATGTCAGCTGGTCCTTTTGTGGCAGGGCTGAAATGCAGTGGAAATGTTTTTTGGCGATTCAGTTCATTTGCATGGCAAAGAGGGACTTTGCAATTAATTGCAATTCATCTGATCACTCTTCATAACATTCTGGAGTATATACAAATTGCCATCATACAAACTGAGGCAGCAGACTTTGTGAAAATTAATATTTGTGTCATTCTCAAAACTTTTGGCCACGAAGTGGATTGTGCATGGAGTCCAAGATCATGCATCTCATCAAGCTTATCGGAAAGTGTGGGTCTGCCATAATCAACACCAGCAAAATATTAAAAGGAAGCCAAATCAAGATCAACTGGTAGAGCGCATTAAAGGATGTATGGGAAGTTGGGAATCTTGCCCGAATGTTAGAAGGATGTTACAGGCGAATGTAGTTGCACTGTCTTCAGTGCTGTTCACTGGTAACACTTTCACAGACATAAATTACTAGGCTGAACTATGTCAAATACAGTTCCCTTCAAAAAACAACATAATTTTCAACCTACTTTTCAGTCCTCTTACTTCCTACCCGTCACAACCCAGGATTACAGAGACGGAAGCAGGAAAAGATCATTTCCACTATGGTTCAGGATGGAAATGAAGGGAAGGCTGTCCACATCTGTGGTGACGGAAGTAATGACAGCCCTGGCTGGCTACTCCGCTAAATTTATGACATATAGGTAAATGAAATTATAACCAGATCATAATAAATCATATTCATATCATAATCAATATTTTTTTAAGGGACATTTTAGTTCTGCATAGCATACGTATGAAACAATGGGTTCTCTACTTGACAATGAAAATCATTCATTCCTTCATTTATACAGCTTCATGGATGACAAGACCAAGAAAGTCATTCAAGCTAATGTGATTTCGGTAGGTCCATTCATTGCAGTTATTGCTTCCAGTATAGTCAATGTGAATGGTCAAATGTTCATGTTATTTCAAATCTGTTTTTGTATACCTCTTATTTTTTGTATTTTCCAAAACAGGTCACTGAAGCCAGCAGCTCAATTTCAATTGAATCAGTTGGATTTCGGGGAGAGGACTGAACAGCATACTGACAGAGGGTGTACCTGTATCGTTTATAACTACTCTTGTTCACCAGGGCTGGCACAATTATCGTATAATCGTGTAACAGACAATTATGGACAATAAACGTGAACTTAAAAATAAGATTGTCTTAATACATATTCATTTTAGGAGAAGGGGGATTCAACTTCATATTCAAGTAGATATAGTTTACCCAATAGCGGTTTTCAATTTGAACATGAAGTGGGTCAAATTGGTACTCATTTTACGGTTAGAACTGCATCGTTGGGAGGAAAAGCTGTGTTGTAATCATATTCAAGTTTGTCATAGCTATTTTTCAGAGATGCATTACAAGCTCAAAACATTTTTCAACAAAGATGACAATTATGACAATAACCGTGGCCATCTGCATGGCAATTAATCGTTACCGAAAAAATTCCATAATCGTCACAGCCTACCTTTCACCATCAATAAGAAAAAGAATGCGAGAAGAACACCCAACATGAGCTGGATTGCTGGCATGTTTCAAAGGGTAAGTTTATAACTATTCCACCAACAGCAGAGATGTCCTTCACTGTCATGTTTGCGTTTTTTGATGTTTAGGTAAAATGTTGACATTTCCTCTAATAGGCTTGACAAAGAAACTTCTGGCAGAGTCAAAGAAGGGCAACGAAGTGCTAAAATGCTCTACATGGTCAATCCGACGTCTGCATTGGCTGTGCAGCATTTACGGTGACATGGCCTCTGCAGAAGTCAGGGCATTCATACTTCTTGTGCCTCGCGGAGCAGCACAGAGCTTTTGTGAAGGAAGTTGTTGGGATGGTGTTCAATTTTGTTTCTGGTGTCCTTTGACAGCTCTTTGGTCTTGGCCATAGTGGAGTTTGGAGTGTGACTGTTTGAGGTTGTGGACAGGTGTCTTTTATACTGATAACAAGTTCAAACAGGTGCCATTAATACAGGTAACAAGTGGAGGACAGAGGAGCCTCTTAAAGAAGAAGTTACAGGTCTGTGAGAGCCAGAAATCTTGCTTGTTTGTAGGTGACCAAATACTTATTTTCCACCATTATTTGCAAATAAATTCATTAAAAATCCTACAATGTGATTTTCTGGATTTTTTCCCCTCATTTTGTCTGTCATAGTTGAAGTGTACCTATGATGGAAATTACAGGCCTCTCTCATCTTTTTAAGTGGGAGAACTTGCACAATTGGTGGCTGACTAAATACTTTTTTGCCATTATTTTTTGCCATTATTTTTTTTGACAATATGAAAACAGGTTCTTATTTTCTGTTCGTAGTTGTTGCTGTTATTTCAAGTTCAATATGTAGGCCTATATTTCCTATATCTTACTCAAATAGCATTGTGATAATGTGAAAACATATCAAGACAGTGTTTGGGCTAATGTAAAAACATAAACCCACAACGGTCCAGCTCATTGAGCTTTATGATAAGCGATCATTCAATAAAGTAAAGAACAGCTACTTACTTGTTGGATAACTGTCCATTTGGCCCAGCCGGAACGGGGTTGCGTCTCCAATTTCTTTTTAGGATACTGAAAAATGTTTCCAGGCACCAGAGTTGAAGTGGACAGCAAAATCCCTGTGGTTGCGAAAGCAAACTAACTGCTCCTCATCATCAAATTCTCTGCAGCATAAGCATTCTTCAACATTGAAGCACAGTTACCACAGCTGCACCACCAATCTGCGTTCATCCTGGGAAAGGCTGGGGCTGTGGTCCTGCTGCTGCGGCCTCGGTGGCAAGAACGACAGCGGCCATGTGAAGCTCAATTTGCCTCAATTCTTAATACTCAGGCTCAAATAAATCAGGTTCGACGACACCATCAACGCCCCCCCAGTAGTTGTATTAATTACTCGCGAGTATTACGTTGTCAGACATATTTGTAGGTTGTTGTTTACTTTCACATACCTAATCTGTTTTTATGTAAAGGTATTTCCTCACAAGAGCACACATGCACAGTTGTTACCTATCTCTGGTGTTGCAGTCGGCCACATAAAATAATTATATAAAATCATCCAAATTGTTTTAGTTGGAGAAGTACACATTTCCTGACCGATAGTACTTTTGATTAAAAAAATGTCTCATTAGGACGTAAGCTTTCAATAAAACAAAGAATGTGTCCACTGACAACGGAGCAGAGCTAGCAGTACAAAGACAAGTCACCTGACCCGTTTTTGCAACTTTCCAGTTCTAGACTGCAGGGAGAGAGAAGGGGAGAAGGCTAACTAAACGAACAAAAATATAAACACAACATGCAACAATTTCAAAGGTTTTACTGAGTTACAGTTCATATAAGTAAATTTGAAACAAATTCATTAGGCCCTAATATATGGATTTCACATGACTGGGAATACAAATATGCATCTGTTGGTCACAGATACCTTAAAAAAAAAGGTAGAGGCATGGATCAGAAAACCAGTCAGTATCTGGTGTAGACACCATTTGCCTCATGCAGCGTGACATATCTCCTTTGCATAGGGTTAATCAGGCTGTTGATTTTGGCTGTGGAATGTTGTCCCACTCCTCTTCAATGGCTTTGCAAAGTTGCTGGATATTGGTGGGAACTGGAACACGCTGTCGTCCACGTCGGTCCAGAGCATCCCAAACATGCTCAGTGGGTGACATGTCTGGTGAGTATGCAGGCCATGGAAGAACTGGGACATTTTCAGCTTCCAGGAATTGTGTACAGATCCATGCAACACGGGGCTGTGCATTATCATGCTGAAACATGAGGTGATGGTGGCGGATGAATGGCACGACAACGGGCCTCCTGGTCTCGTCATGGTATCTCTGTGCATTAAGATTGTAATCGATAAAATGCTATTGTGTTTGTTGTCCGTAGCTTATGCGTGCCCATACCATAAACCCCCCCCCACCACCAGGGGGCACTTTGTTCACAACGTTGACATCAACAAACCACTCGCCCACACAACACCACACATGCTGTCTGCCATCTGCCCGGTACAGTTGAAACCTGGATTATCTAGCCTGCCCGTGGCCATCGAAGGTGAGCATTTACCCACAGACCTCGGTCACGATGCCGAACTGCCGTCAGGTCAAGACCCTGCTTAGGATGATGAGCACGCAGATGACCTTCCCTGAGACGGTTTCTGACAGTTTGTGCAGAAAATATTCAGTTGTGCAAACCCACAATTTCATCAGCTGTTCGGGTGGCTGGTCTCAGACGATCCCGCAGGTGATGAAGCCGGATGTGGAGGTCCTGGTTTGTCATGGTTACATGTGGTCTGCGGTTGTGAGGCCGGTTGGACGTACTGCAAATCTTCGAAAACAACGTTGGAGGCGGCTTATGGTAGAGAAATTATCATTAAATTCTCTGGCAATTCAACACGCCCTCAAAACTTGAGACATATGTGGCATTGTGTTGTGTGACAAAACTGCAAAAAGAGTGGCCTTTTATTGTCCCCAGCACAAGGTACACCTGTGTAATGATCGTGCTGTTTAATCAGCTTCTTGATATGCCACATCTGTCAGGTGGATGGATTATCTTGGCAAAGGAGAAGTGCTCACTAACAGAGATGTAAACAAATTTGTGCACAAAATTGGAGATAAATAAGCTTTTTGTGCTAAGGAAATCTTTTATCCTTTTTCACTTTACATGTTGCGTTTATATTTTTGTTCAGTATAGTTTCAATGTATGGAATCACATAGGTAATGTTGGATTTAAGGTAAACTTCCCCTTTAACAGACAGTGCCATTTTTTAACAAAGAACAAATTAACTTGAAAGGGTTCAAAAGTGGCTGGGAAGGGCAAAGTGTGGTTGCGTGTGAAACAGTAGTTGGGCCGGGTTTTGGCTAATCTGTGAACGTAGCTACTCCAGACCACAGACTGGGCGAGTCCGGAGCCCAGCTGGAGTTCATTAGAAAGCAGGCCAAAACCACAGGGCCTCAAAGAACAGGCGGAGGCTGTGTGAGGCGAGCCATAGGGGTTTCTCATCTCACTGCTACTCTGCCTGTCTATCTGTCACGCCCGGCCGCCCATCCGTTCGTCTGCCTGCCTGTGCAGCTAACTTGGCTCTAACCAATTCCAAAGGAATGTCTTAGCCTCAGGGTTTAAGGGAGAGTGTCCATGTGTGGTATGACAAAAATGTGTGGTGAGCATTCTGACTGCCAGGCTGTACATATCACCGACAGGAGAGAGTGGTAGCATGCATCAGTTGCAGAAGAGGTGGGTGGATGGATGAATAGATTTACGTTGGGCGGGTGGCAATAAATGGGTGTGATTTTAAAAACAAAGTATAAATAGTGTCAAAAAGCTTTGCAACTTACAGTAAGTTGAACCAGTCCGCACAATTGAAAGTTGGTTGGGTGTTTCTAGTTTAAATGGAGCACACAAAACTACTAAGTGATTACTATTTACTTAACCTTTCACCATGACATTTCTGTGTAAATACCGGGAGAATAAGGAACTGTTGAAGAAAGCCTGAGTGTCATACTTACATTGTCATTCATGAGGCTCTTGAAGACCACCAGCTCTGTCTTCAGTCTCTCCACCTTCTCAGTGAGCTCCACCTGAACCACTTCAGACTCCTGGGCACTCTGGAGAGGGCAGACCGTGGAACAGACAGCCACATCACACTCTACAACTCATCTATTGACATACCACGGCTAAATACAATTTACACACATTTACGAATAACCATGCGGAAGGGATGTGTTTTGAAACTGTGTCCTAAAACACCTTACAAAAAACGTGAGTTCAACTCCTATTATTAGAGTTTTTCTGAAGAAAAAGTCTGCATAACATGTTCGAAGAGTCATTTAATTACTCTACAATCCACTCATTTGATGCATCACAACAACAACATTCCAAAGTGGATTGAGTCTTGGGTTTTGGGCCAAGAGCTCCAATAAAAGTAATCTGGAATGCAGCTAGCAGGAAACAGTTGAGGCATAGCTAGTCGGGGAGAGTCAGTGTTTTTTGGGGGGTAATGTGATCTCGGTCTTTGGGGGGGTTTTAAAACACATTAACACACCACTGTTCCCACTGACTAACATATACACAGGGGGACTAAAGCATGTGAAGTCCCCACCCATATCTGTTTTCTATCATGAACTTTGCCATTCTGTTCTGTAGAATACAGACACAGAGCACATTACAGTACGTCAGAGGCATCCGGAGATATGTTATCACAACTGCTGAATAGGGAGCTTACTGGCAATCATGCAAAATACACACAAACATGACACAGAGGCTGAGCCTGCATCCCAAGAATCTGTAAGTGTGCACTTATTCACTTGCCTTCATGGATTGTCCCTTAATTAAAGCTAGAATCCTTTATTAAAACAATACCAAAGCGGTCACCCTGCCTCTGTTTTGGTAAAAAGTTGAGGGATGGGCCTAGAGAAATATAACCACTCATAGCTAGAGACCATTCATACATAGAGCTATGGATGTAAGAACTGACCACCCACGAAATCAAAATGACAGATGTTATGTTTTGAGGCTATACAGTCTTTGTTTATATTTCTATTGTTTACAACAGAGTAAAACAAGCTTATATTTGGGGTTCTGATGGGGTACGATCTAGGCTCATGAGGCATTTCTAAGTTATATTCCTCAAGAATCAATGAGGATACACTGAGTGTACCAAACATTAAGAACACCTGCTCTTTCCATGACATAGACTGACCAGGTGAATCCAGGTGAAAGCAATGATCCCTTATTGATGTCACTTGTTAAATCCAATTCAATCATTGTAGATGAAGGAGAGGAGACAGGTTAAATAAGGATCTTTAAGCCTTGAGACAATTGAGAAATAGATTATAATAATGTATGCCATTCAGAGGGTGAAGTGGAAAGACAAAGAAAGTATGGAACGCTTTGCAGAGTCCATGCGCCGACGAATTGAGGCTGTTCTGAGGCCAAAGGGGGGTGCAACTCAATATTAGGAAGGTGTTCTTAATGTTTTGTACCATGTGTATACTAATAGCAACTAAGGATTCTAGCTTTAATGGCCAATGACATTTGAACTTTGGATTTAAAAGGAAAATGACCGTTCTAAGAAATATGTTGAAAACTCCCTCTTGCCCATGCCTGGATACTTCAGGAGGAGTATTGGGATGCGGTGAGCTAGAAGAGGGAGTATGGTACAGGTGTGATGATTTAAAATGGCGAGCTCTCACCTCCTGTAGTGTCTCCACCACGGCCTCCAGCTGCTGGCGCTTAGACAGCTCCTCCTCCCATCTGGAACACATCACACACACACACACACACACACACACGGTTTGGTCAGTGCAGTCCCAGGGTCAGCCCTGTATAAATCCTAACCCAGATCACTTGAGCAGACACCCCTGTAGCCTGTTTACTCACAATCACCTTAGTAGCGCAAGCAATCAACTAACCATGTGAAATCATCAACCTGGAAGCCAGAAAGTCTTTCCTACTCATTCAGCCATTTCCTTTGTTCTCTGTTGTCCACTAAATGCATGGAGGAGAGTGATACAATGTCAGCGAAGTCTGTAACTGTCCACAGCTTTGTTGCTATGTAGTAAACACTGTGCTTTCCTCTGTCTAGTCTTGCTGTTCAATGGAGAGTCGCCTTGGCTGAGGCTCAACCGACCATGTGGAATGACTGGGTTCGAACTCAGGTCTCCAGCGCAACACAAGACCGTGTTAGCATGATGAGCTAAAACCTAGGCATTAGCTCGGGGAGTTTCAGGTCTCTGGCAAGGTTCCTCGTTCACACAGGCGTGGTTGACGCCTACTTTGACCTTCTTCTCACCGAGTCACGGAAACAATGTGACCAACTTTAGACAAATGGCCAAGTCATTATGAATTATTACACTGTATCAGGCATACATCAACAGGTACCAATGAGGTAACTTGTCTCGGTTGAGCTTCCGCTTCCCCAAAGCCATGCGCGCTTGTGATGTTGATGTCGGCTCTGGTCTGTTATGTACATCTGCTTTTAAAAACAGTGCAATAAGCCTTGTACGGACAGCGATGACAGCAGCCTATGTAGACTAAGAGAGAGAGAGAGAGAGATCACACTGGAAGATTGCTAAGCAAATAACATTGGACTGTTCTCTTTGCTATGACTTTTTACCATCCTGTGGGCAAACATTACTTACAGCGACGGGGAGAATAAAAGTCCAAAGAGGCGGGTCGTAAGAGAAGATAGCCGTACTTTATTTTGCTCTGTTACAACGTCAACCGCTCAATGTTCTCAAACACTTTATTTCACTGTATCATCAAAAGGCCTATTGTCAATATGGTTGTCATAGACGTCACTTGCCGTCATCCTTCTTTAGCGCGACATTGAAGTGTGTCAAGTATTTCAACGTAACGCCTTCATAGGGTTGTCACCGAGACAATTGTCCTTGTGTACTCGGACAAACTGGAAACGGCAGCTCTCTTTCGGGGAACGCTACAAAGTGGACAAGGAATAAGAGCGTGATCTCACTGTCAACACTATGCACTCAGTGGCCCCCTATCACTTTGAAGAATCAGGAGACGGGGTAATTTAAGAGAATACATTGATTCGTGTGCCTGTGTGTGGTAGGTAAGCGATGCGTGAAAAGATAGGTGAGATATGACTAACATAGGCTGCCACTGCCACATTTGCTAACGACTCAGGGATAGCCAAGAATCGCCACTTGATTCAGTTACATGAGTGCGTTGTTTTGGCCTAACATGCATTTCAGATTGTCTCTCTCTCTCTCTTTTTCTGCCATTTACACCGTTAGGCTACTCTATGGCCAAGCCATAATTCTAGATCAGTAGGCTTGTCTCCTTTGTACACAGACTTTTATCAGTTGAAGAAGTCCTTGTTCTTCTGGAGAGCAGATCCGTGGAGAGAAAGCTGTTGACTCTGTAAATAAACAGTCAAACTGTGACTGAGATTCACCTCTGTGGTTCCCCATGCTTGTGAACAAAATGAAAAAACCTTGAGGCAAAATGTGTTTGATATTCTGTAGCTCATCCAAAAACACCAAGGCTGTTTTTAACGTGTCAACATGGATCGGCTTGCTTATACTACTTATATGCACACACTTTTTTCCAAAGCTTACAGTCATGCGTGCATACATTTTATGTCTGGGTGGCCCTAGTAGGAATCAAACCCACCCTGGCGTTGCAAGCTCCTGTAACGGGTGTCTAGATCTTCCTACTCCTCAGACGAGGAGAGGAGAGAAGGATCGGAGGACCAAAATGCAGCGGGTTGTGAATACATAATTAAGTTTATTAAAGTAAATACGTAAACCGACAACACTTCAACAAACTACAAAATAATAAAACGACGTAGACGAAACCTGAACATGGAACTTACATAAAGACACGAAGAACTCACGAACAGGAACAGACTACATCAAACGAACAAACAAACCGACACAGTCCCGTGTGGTGCACAGACACAGACACGGAAGACAATCACCCACAAACAAACATTGTGAACAGCCAACCTTTATATGGTTCTCAATCAGAGGAAAACATCAAACACCTGTCCCTGATTGAGAACCATATAAGGCTAATTACAAGTGACCTAAACATAGAAACACAAAACATAGAATGCCCACCCCAACTCACGCCCTGACCAACTAAACACATACAAAAATAACATAAAACAGGTCAGGAACGTGACAGCTCCATGCCCTACCGCCTGAGCTACACAGCCACCACGCTAGTTTATTTAACAAAGGCCATTTGACTTCAATGGTACCGTTTTTATACACTATATATACAAAATTATGTGGACCCCCCTTCAACTTATTGGATTTGGATATTTCAGTCACACCTGTTGCTGACAGGTGTATAAAATCAAGCACACAGCCATGCAATCTCCATAAACAAAAACATTGGCAATAGAATGGCTTTATAGAAGAGCTCAGTGACTTTCAACTTGTCCACCTTTCCAACAAGTCAGTTTGTCAAATTTCTGCCCTGCCAGAGCTGCCCCGGTCAACTGTAAGTGCTGTTATTGTGAAGCGGAAACATCTACGAGCAACAACGGCTCAGCCGCGAAGTGGTAGGCCACACAAGCTCACAGAACAGGACCACCGAGTGCTGAACACTCCCTACCTACCTCTGGAAGCAACGTCTTCACAAGAACTGTTCGTCGGGAGCATTATGAAATGGGTTTCCATGGTCGAGCAGCCTAAAATCACCATGCGCAATGCTAAGCGTCGGCTGGAGTGGTAAATCACACTTCACCCTCTGGCAGTCCGACGGAAGAATCTGGGTTTGGCGGATGCCAGGAGAACACTACCTGCCCGAACGCATAGTGCCAACTGTAAAGTTTGGTGGAGAAGGAATAATGGTCTGGGGCCGTGTTTCATGGTTCAGGCTAGGCCCCTCAGTTCCAGTGAAGGGAAATCTTAACGCTACAGCATATAATGAATATACATTCTAGACGATTCTGTGCTTCCAACTTTGTGGCAACAGTTTGGTGAAGTCCCTTTCCTGTTTCAGCATGACAATGCTCCCGTGCAAAAAGCGAGGTCTATACAGAGGTGGTTTGTCGAGATCGGTGTGGATTAACTTTTACTTGCATAGAGCCCTGACCTCAACTCCATCAAACACCTTTGGAATGAATTGGAACGCCGACAGTGAACCAGGTCTAATTGCCCGACCTCACTATTGCTCTTGTGGCTGAATGGAAGCAAGTCCCCACAGCAATGTTCCAACATCTAGTGGAAAAACTTCCCAGAAGAGTGGAGGCTGTTATAGCAGCAAAGCAAACCAACTCCATATTAATGTCCATCATTTTGGAATGAGATGTTCAATGTTGTTGATCAGGTAGTGAATAATCTTCAAAGAAAAATGTTACTGAAACCACAAAATTAAGCATATCGTCTTATTTTTTATCTGCAACGTTGCCTTTGGTGTAGGGGACTTTTTTGAATGTGTGCTATCATATTATTTAACTACTGCCACCCACTCAGTAAACTAGCTAGGTCAGAACTGTAGTTCAAAAAGTTTAAAGGGTCTGCATAAGCTTAGCTGATATACAGTATATGACAATCGTAAACATTCATTTTCAAAGTACATGGAACGTGATATCAAGCATTCCACAGATGGTAAATTCCTGACACATCTATATTTGATGACTCACAAAGACTCCAAAATAGGATGGGGTTTGAATTAAGAAGTGCAGCCTCCATCTCGCTCTGCAGGATGGCCTGGGGTGGGGAGGGGAGCGGGGTGGTTACACAGACAGACACCAATCCCATTAGGAGGCAGGTCCTTGTGCCGGGAGCCAGGACGCAGTGCTGGCTAGACTCCCGTAACATTAACAAAACAACACATCCATCCCTAATATCACCATCCACTGGATGAGGATGGGGCATGTGCTGAGGGTTAGAATATTGGTCACTCTTAAGAACAATCTGTAATATTTCGAGCCACTCTGACTATTTCAACAAATAAAATATAGGCTACGCCTTTTTGGAAGAATATGGGATGTATTTAGAGGAGGCAGTCATCAGATAGTTTGCACTGTAATATCTTATGTTTCCCTGATTTGTGGCTGAACAACGACACGGATAATATAGACCTGGCGGGATTTT